>NC_052405.1:3599328-4799328 GCF_009389715.1 Phoenix dactylifera | reverse complement strand
TTCTAAATCATTCTTAGAAGCCCTTACCTTTAGGATCATGATGTAGTCTTTTATAGACGGCAGAGAAAGTATAGAAGAATTAGTGGGGCAATAGAGCTTAGATATATCAAGCAGGAAATAATGCATGATGGAGATTACTTTTGATTAATTTTTATGCTAAATCTTGCCAACCAAATAAATAATATTTAGAGGTTTCTAATTAGATTTATATTAATTATATCATATTTATCAACATTTTATGTAAATGTCATAATTAATATATGAAAATTTTATCCAACTAGAGGTATTTTACATTATAGGCTGCAAAAAATTAGCATGATAGCAACATTTATGTCAAAATACCACTTATCTTATAACACTTTTTAACAACTAAAAGCATTTGATGCTTAATACCATGAAAAAAGAAAATATAGGTGCACAAAATAGCAAATGCCACTGTCATTGTTCTACTAATAGCTCTTTTTGTTGTAGTGAATCTATTTTGTAATAATAAATAATTAAAAATATTTATAATTAGGAAACTAAATGTATTGAGATGGAATAACTGAGCAAGGAATATGATTGTATAAACGTCATGACACTCCTAAGTAAATATGGTATGCCAACCTAAGTCTTAAAACAAGTTTTATTTTTTTGATAAGTCATCCAAACTCAAAATACAATCTCCCTCGTAGCTTATTATTTACTCATTACTTAAGCTAAAATATGTATAGACATTAAAAAATAATTATAACATGCTACCCGTAACTCAACAAGTTGATTGATCTTGACAAGATCACGAACGAGTTGCCTAGATTTGATTAGGTCATGATTACTATCCCTAGATATATGGTGAAATTGGAGTATATAAATTGAGAAATGAGTATACCAAAAGAGTTGCTTGAGTTGCATAAACTAAAACAAAATAAAGAGAAATTGATTGAGATGGTTTAGGCATGTGTAATGAAGATGTCCAAGCTTGAATAAAATTTGGTAGTTTTATATGTTTAAGAGAATGTAGGAGAAAGTGAAGACAACCTAAGGTGGAGGTTATGAGAAAATGCGTGGAAATGAAATAACATCAAAGATAAGTCAAAGCCAAACTATATCCGCGTTGGATTTGTGATTCTTTGCTTATAAATATTGTCATGTTTCCCTATCAGACCAACTTCAAAAGTTTTACTGTTTTAGAGATCCAAGTGCCCCTTTCAACATAAAAATCTTCCTATTATAAAATGCTAGAGTGCATGTTTGAACATTGGTCTACAATATATATGTACTAAAAATTCTATTTAACCAATGAAATACATTGGTGACTTCTTTTCCTTCGATGATATACTATACATCTAGTGGATTATCCATTGCTAATAATGACAAATTAAAAGATCCGATCCTTGTTTGTCAAAAAGAAGTCCACCCTTTGATGTCCATTCCCATTTTGATAAATATGCGAATGACTCATATGAAAGCCAACAAATTCACTGTTATCACATTATATCAAGAAAATCTGCATAAGGGACAATGTTGAAACGTTTTTTCTACATTAAATGAGCAAAGATTTCATATCTCACTGTTATAGAAGCCTTGATTCTGGGCATATTTATTCTAAACCCCTAGTTTGAACATCACTTTAGTAATAGTCTTAGGATACGTTTCATTTAACAATAAACTCTATGGCAATTCAGATTTGGCCATCTGGCCTTCTCAAATAATTTTTGAACAAGTTTTTCATTTTTTTTCTGAAAAAATGACATAGTTGACCTTGCTTTTATGTACAACTATACTTGTTTTGCGCACATTTATAGATAGGGTAGGGATTAAAAATAAAATGGCCACGAAAAGAAAGTGCTAGACATAAAATAATTGGTCAATAGTGGTTAATTATAAAGTAGCGGCCAAAACTGGTGGTGGAATGAAATTTTTTTTCAATTAATTCTTGATATCTCAAGAAAATCTACGACGTTGGATTTTGTTGGATACTTTAGATAAGGTAGATATGGATATCTTCTTACACACATTTGGAAAAATGTATTAATATCATTAATATATTCATATACCAAGAAAATCTTAAGAGTGGATTTTGTTGGCTGTTCCCCACCCCCCACCCACCCACCAACAAAATTCAACATCGTATAATTGTGCATAAAAGCAAGGTCAACTATGTCAATTTTTTAGAAAAAAAATGAAAATCTTGTCCAAAAAATATTCAAAAAGGCCAGATGGCCAAATCTGTATTGTCGTAGAGTTTACTGTTAGATGAAACGTATCCTAGGACTATTACCAAAATGATGTTCGAACCAAGGGTTTAGAATAAATATGCCCTGAATCAAGGCTTATATAACAGTGAGATATGAAATCTTTGCTCATTTAATGTAGAAAATCTTAAAAGTAGACCCCCTGCCGGAAAAAAAAGTCTATATATTGGTAGAACACACAATCCCCTCTTCTCATAGTAAGAAAGCATTGTCCGGAGATATGGAGCAGAAGGTAGCTCTTTGTGTTGTGGCGGTGATGTTGGTATTGGCTCAACTATTTGAAAGCTCCAGTGCAATTGGAGGAATCCTACGTACAGTTACTGGAGGCCCAAATCCAATACATTATAGTCATCCTCCTCTAGAAGTTGAAGCCTTGAGGGGAAGTGAAAGGATCCTCCATGCAATTTCTGGAAGTCCAAACCTAATACATCATGGTCATTCTCCTTCAAACATTAAAGACTTGTGTGGAACTAAAAGGAACCTCTGTATAGTTCCTGGAGGTCCAAACTCGCAACATCATGGTCATCCTCCTCCTCCAAACATTGAAGACTTGAGTGGAACTGAAAGGATCCTCCGTATAGTTCCTGGAGGTCCAAACTCGCAATCTCATGATGATCCTCCTCCTCCTAACATTGAAGACTTGAGTGGAACCGAAAGGATCCTCCGTACAGCTCCTGGAGGTCCAAACTCGCAACATCATGTTTATCCTCCTCCTCCAAACGTTGAAGGCTTGAGTGGAATTGAAAAGATCCTCCGTATAGTTCCTGGAGGTCCAAACTCGCAATCTCATGATGATCCTCCTCCTTCTAACATTGAAGACTTGAGTGGAACCGAAAGGATCCTCCGTACAGGTCCTGGAGGTCCAAACTCGCAACATCATGATTATCCTCCTCCTCCAAACGTTGAAGGCTTGAGTGGAATCGAAAGGATCCTCCGTACAGCTCATGGAGGTCCAAACTCGCAACATCATGGTCATCATCCTCCAAAAGTTGAAGCCTGGAGTGAAACTAAAAGGATCCTCCATACAGTTTCTGGAGGCCCAAACTCGCAACATCATGGCAATCCTCCTCCAAAATTTGAAGGCTTGAGTAGAGCCCGGAGGATCCTGCATGCCATTCCTTGAGACCCTAGCTCAATGCATCATCCTCATACAAATGGTCACAATATATACCATTTCTATGCTAGAATGTACTGCCGTAGGACAACTCAAGAATAAAGTTGTTACAAACTTCTAGTGAGTGAATGCCAAAATAAAAGCTTATAAAGAATATAGTCTAACTTCTCTGCTTTTTCTCCCTGTGCACGCACTTTTAACAAGACAAACTAAGAAGAGAAGAGTATACTAGTTAAGAACCTTACTAGGAGTAGTGTTACATCTACAGTCTTTCGTAGGTCAAATTATCCCAAATGCAGCACGTAATTTCCATTTAAATTAGATCCACCACCCCCAATGTAGTCATATTACCTAGTGAAGGTTATTCTTCCATTAAGTGGCTATCACTTACATGTGTATGTAGGTGACATGCCAAATCGAAGTTACCAGATTTGTTACTTGACGGTTCACTAGAATAAACCCAAAACAAGTGTAAAGTGATCCAATATTAACCTTGTTGGAGGAAATACAATAGGAGGACTAAACCAATCGGACTGAGGCACGGATATCTCGCTCTTTAAGGAGATTCAAGCCCTCTGCGGTTGGTAAAGCCTAGAATCCAATGTAGCAGAAAATACTAAGATTTGTCTCCTCCATGATACAACTGCCCCATCATATAGCAAGGACAACTCTGCACAAGTAGTCAAGCCCAAAGCTCCACCAAAGAAACACCGTTCTTTGCCAAGAACTCTCTCAAAATATTTTTATGAGTAAAATGAAATGATATTGTATATCTTTTTTGGAATAAAGGGGGAGAAGAGTTTATGTAGAGAGTTTGGAACTTTGAATTTGTGAGAATAAAAACAGCATAAATGCACTTAAAAATCCTAAGAGTATCTCCCCCCCAAATAGACATTGATTCCCATTTTTCAAAAACAGTTCATGAATTATTCCCATTTATTTTCCGTGAATCCTTCTATCTCCCCAAATACATGAACCTTTCATCTCCCCAAATACATGAACCATTCATGAGTCATTAAATACGTGAACCTCATAAATGATATAAATATTAAACTTTAATATTAAAATGCACCAACAAACCCAATGGGTTTAAAGATGTTGAATGGCTAAATCATCTTGCAGACGCTCCACATGTATCGCATCAAGCCCCTCCTACATCCAAACAGGACAAGGATCTGAGTGTGGAATGGGATTAACTTCTAATCTAATACTAGGAATTAGTTTGTAGATTCTACATTTCTGGCCTTTCTTTTATGATGGATAAAGCCCAGCCAACTTTTCAGCAAAAAAAAGCCCAGCCAACTTATAGGTGACCTAGTAAAACTGGCCTGTGAATTGCACTACTCCACATGAGCTGTTGTTGGACAACACCAAGCTCTTTACACTAGTCCCTGGATTTTGTGGAAAAGATAAATCAACTCTCAAAAGTGACTTATTATCCCCCCAAAACTAGGGTTGCATCATCTACCAATCTAATCCCTTTCAAAATCTCTCACTTTGTCATGATTTCTAAGGAAATGCCCCACCAGAAGATCTTATCGGACCGATAAGATATTCATTATTTATGAATTTTTCTAAAGCGATTGCCGGGTTCATAGAGGACGGGACTTCATCATATCACCACCATTGTCAATCCATTGTCAATATTAGCAACAGGTTATAACTTGACCCTAGGATCCCTGAAGCCCCAAACCATTGATGATATTTGCTGTTGGATACCAAGTTGTTCATCGGATACTACAGGCCTAGATCAGATAGTATTGCTTCCTTCATCAATAGTTACTACTAGATATGAAAATTGATTGTCGAGTTTCTATGGAGCCAGACCAAGTAGTGTCACCACCTTCATCAGTATTTGTAAATAGATATGAAATCGATCATCGGGTTCCTAGTTCTATAAACAAAATATTATCAAAGTGCTAATTTATATGATTGGATCCTTTTGCCAACTTTCTCTAGGCCCAAAAGTAGAGGAGCTGCTTATGGTTGTAAATTGAGGTAAAGGAACCCATGTTGAGTTTCTATAGGCCCAAACCCAAATCAACCACCTTCTAGGCTTTGAATAGAGATAATTCAATTTGCACTAAATTTAGTAGTCATTGTCCCATCGGGTATATTTTAGACATAGACAATTGGTAAATCAGTAAATGTCATGCAATTGCCTCCAAAACCAAGTATATAATTTTTGATTTCATAACTGTAGTTGTAATCATTTCTTTTAACTTTCTAGTTACATTCATTCCTTTGCTTTGCTATGCTTTGCTTGTATATATGTTTTCTAGATGGTTGACAGGTCGAGGTGCTCGACTTGCTACTTTTCTTTAAAGTTACCAAGCATCCATAATTTATGCACCACTAGTGCCAGCTGAAGAGGAATTAAGTTCCTATGACCCACTAGTGTGCTATATATGTACATGTTGATTAATTTTTCCAGATATCCATGTTTGGTTTGAACATACAAGTGCATCCCTAATTTATGTGAATGTGATTATCTATGTATTTAATGTGAAACAAATAACAAAAAATTTAAGCCAGTGGTAGATTTCTAAATTTTTATAAGAATCTTTAGCCATCAGCCATCCCACATTTGGTTCGGCCAGGTTAAAAATGGATTCTCTTAGAAGCTGACCAAGATTTGAGAAGCATCGAGCTTAAATTAGTTAGGGCACCTTGAACATTTTTTCAGAAAGTAGATTGCACTTTGGAATATGATAAAAAATTTCTCCATTTTTTAATAAATTATCAAAATTTTTGTAGTTTTCCATTTGTTTCATGGTCTTTACTAGTAACCTATTGAGAAATATAATCTTTGAGCTTTTCTTAAATGTTCCAATTTATTCGTGGATTATTAGTGACTTATTCGAGTGACACATATATTGCTAATTAATGATGTTATGCATCAATACAAATCTTCTTTTTTTGTTAGTTTATGGTCTTTTCCTTTTTTTGATAAAAGGTTAAGTTAGAACCCAATCACTTTCATTGCTACTATAAGTTGTTGTTCTTGTTTTCTAGTTATATGAGAAAATATTTTAAGAAAAGAAAATTGGCAATGTAAAATATATTATTTTGATTCTGAAAGTTTATTTCAAACCAAACAGTTTGCATATGCCAAACTTGTAGACTATAGAGCAAAATCTAAGCAAATTTCTGTTTCCATAGGCTGAGATTGCACTAGGCTATAACCAGCCCAGGCCTGCCATATGTTGCAGACCAAACATTTTACAGTACATTTTGAATGCATTTTCCTCTCTTAAGAACATAAAAAAAAAAATCCTTAAGAGCTAGCAGCTTATGAAATTCTCTAGATCCTATGAATTTGGTAAGAAGGCTATATATTTTCTAGATTTTAATGAAAGAAAGTGGAAGTGTTCCAGAGAGGAATCAAAATGATCCAAATCATTAGATTTGCCACACTTGTATGTAATCCTAACCATTCACTATACATAGTAGAGACTATAAAAGGACTGTATAGGTCTTATTGATTAAATCACCAAGCAAGAAGCTTGTAAGAGTTCTATAGTGGAATAGTATGCTCCATTCTCTCTCTCTCTCTTCTCTCTCTCTCTCTCTCTCTCTCTCTCTCAATCGATCTCTCTCTTGTGTATTCTTCTCCTCTTTTTCCAAAAATTCTAGCATTTGGTGCTCAATTGGTAGGCTGACTTAGAGGCAATTGTGGGTAAGTAAAGTTTTTAAGTGCCGCACAATTACTTAATAGTTAGCAAGCTTTGCCACGGGCCTTCTTAGCTATTCCTCAAGCAACAACATTGTACTTAAAAGCTTTACTTACCTAAAATTGCCTCCAAGTCAGCTTACCAATCTAGCACCAGAGGCTAAAACTTCTAGAGAGAGAAGACGAACACATGAGAGAGAGTGGCAGGATGGTAAATGACATTCCACTAGAAAACCCGTACGAGCTTCTTTATAAGCTCTACTATATATAGTGAAGGATAGGATCATGTATAAGTATTATAAGCTCTACTATGTGTAATGAAAGGTTAGAATCATGTATAAGTGGTGCAAATATATTTGTTAGGACCGTTTTAGATCCCTCTCTAGAACATTCCCACCTCCTTTCATAAAACCCTAAAAATATCTAGCTTTCTTGCCAACTGGATTCTAGAAAATTCCACAAGCTTTTTAGCTCTTTAGGCTCCTCCTTTTTAATGTGCTCAAAATAAGAAAATGAATACAAAATATATGATGAAATGCTTGGTCTGTGACACTTAACCATGGTCTTATATCTACTCCCTGCTCAAGATCTGCTTGAAGCATCGCATAGTCTAGAGACAAACATAACATGGCACGTTGTGTTATACATCTTAACAAATCATCTCTTTGGATATGACTTTTGCCCCTCTATCATTAATTCCCTTCTATCCTTCTCATGAATTTAAGTTGCTAGTTCAAGAACGACTTTCCAACAACCATGAAATTTTTAATTTTGTTGAGAAAATTACAATGGAACTTCAAGTTGTATTAATCCTTCAACATCGAATCACACCCCTTCATCCTATTGTCAAAGTAGCTTGGACTATGGCATCCATTGTAGTATCCTAAATTGACCGCTTGTATATATGGAAGATAAATTGAATATGTTAAATTATAAAATTTGCATCCCATTATAAAAATGTTATAACTTTTATATCCAATAATAACGGTAGTAAAGCATGTACTTGGTAAAAAATCAACAAAAATTATTTAACTATAATTGGTATACAAGGCACTGAAATAAATAGTTGATTTCTATAGTTTGAAGCATACTATGCATTGGACCTAAGAGATAAGGTGAGAAGAGTAGATATAGGACGGTAGACAAAGAATGTCAAAGATGCATAATATGAAGAGTGACATATACCTTTGCACTCAACTTCCATTGACTTGAAAAGGTTTTATGAAAGGAGAAGCGCACCTTGGTTTGTTTTGAGTCTTTCCGAATATATTGTAGGCTAAAGGGGGCACATAGGTTGCCTTCGGCCAAATTTCAGATTGAAGCAAGGTCACACTGCACATCACATCTCTTATCATTTTTATATATTCCAATGTCATCCCTCTCTATTATATCTTAGCTACCATGAAATGTCTCCAAGCCTATTGTTAAGGGAAAATACTTCATCTCCTGCAAAAAAAACCAACATCTGCATTTTCTTCTTTTTTTTATCAAGGGAAGAGTTAGTATTTTGACCTCAATTTATCAATCAAATCTCCATTTATTGCAGCAAAAACCAGATTTGCAGTGCTTCTTGGGGAAACACAGCTGACTTTTTTTTTTTTAGTTGGTGATGATGATGATGAAAAGGCAGCAATAACAACAAAAGTCGTGACACAATGATGTCCTGAAATATTATGTTTTCGTAAAAAAATTACTGTTTTTTTTTTACTTGAGATTTTGAACTTGGAGTTCAATTACTAACAAATGAACCAACAAATAGCCTTACAAACATTATATTTGAAAATTGAATCTCAAACCATATCATGTGTCATACCCAGCTTTGCAATAAATTATACACTTGGTATTTTGAGATTTATAATGAAACATGAGTAATCTAGGGTGCACTCATAAATAAAGACAATTAGGATCGTCGTTCTGGTACGTACTAACCGTCCAACTCCACAATAATCAGAAACAATGGAAGTTGTTTGTCCACTTTATAGTAGACCTAGCTCTATGATCATGTTCATTAGCACCAAATAACAAACTTACAAGATTGATCTATGATACAATGCTTCGAAAATGATATCCTATATGTTGCTGCTGGAAATCGGTCTGACCTAAATGCTGAGTTGGTAACAGTCGCTAAAGTTCTCTTTCGACTCTATTGCGCTGCCTCTCCATCTCTCTCATGCTTTCTCCTGCTTCTTAAGAGTTGTATTTGACTTAAATATCGGAGGGTCTTTTGGTGAATACGCTGATGCAGAGAGACAATGCAAAATTATGAGTTTTTTAAATATTTGCAAGGTGGTGGTTTTCCACTAAATAATGAAACATAGAGTTCTACAAGATTGTTTTCCATAAAAGAATAACTTAACAATATTCCTAGTTTCATTAAAAATTTTTTATAAGGTAGGTAACTCTCAAAGTTCTTTTAAAGACGGAGGAAACGCGTCCTCCAAGAGGACATATTTGAACGTTGAATCATTTCTCCAGCCTCTTGTCCTTCTCCCTTTACTTTTATTCATAGTGGTTTGGCATGGTGCAACAGAACAACTCATTATTCTGATCTACAGGAAACCTAGAAGAAAGTTAAGGAGACTATGTTCTTGGTAGGCGTTTCCAATGCTCAGCATCGCAAGCCAACCTCACATGCTCTTGCTGGTCTCTCTCTCTGTCTTAATTAATAGCCCCATAACAATACAAACCTAATGGCCAAGGTTGCCACTAGTTCTACCACCCACCAACCCAGCACCAATAGCTTCTTGTCACGTTTCAGACACTGTTTGCATCCCCACGCTCCACGTGTCCCTGAGTCATCATCTAGTCACCTCCAGTCCCATGGAATCATGGTGATTTGACCATTACGTAGGAGCCCAGGCAGCCATGAATGGAGACCTTCATTAAATGGAGGTCTAAGAGGCCAACCCATGTATTCTATGAAAAATACTACTACTTGACCATAGCTTTCCATTCCCCTGCTCATCTGACATTCCGAGGTGCCACAAGACACTTGCTCTTGGCTGCTGCTCGTAATCTACTTAGGTATTCGTATTGCATGAGATTGGACTTGAGGTGATACAAAGTCTTTCCATGTGCTCCCATGGAGTCTCCACTTGTCCTCATCATCATGAATAAGATTACTTGTCTCTTAGGCTTTTTTTAACCACCATCAAATGTGTCATTCATTTCTGAAGTGACCCATGACTTCAGATCTACATGGCCAACTAATGGCCTCCCTTTTAATGGATGGAGACCTTTTAACTGAATATTCCCAACCATCGTGGCTCGAATATTGAGGTTCACAGTTTGCTCGGTCCTCAAGGAGATCTCGATGGAGCCCAGCAACGCCTAGGGTCAATTGGTTTGTCATCTACCTCACCAATGTGAGTAAATATATGTCCCACAAGGTTAGATGGAACAAAGTTGTTCTGATGAGCATTTTACTTCTATATCAGGTTATGAGTGAGCTGCTTGAAATGTGCAGTCCATGAGGTTATACCAGCCTAGCTAGGTCCTATTGCTCAGATTAAAAAAAAATTGCTAATTTTTGGCTAATCTAGGATCACAAATTTCTTTATATTATATCTACTGCATGAGCTGTAGTGAGCTTAAATATCATGAATGATAAATAGCATAAATTTTAAAAAAATGATGGAAGATTAAGTTGATGTCCGAACAAAAGTTCTGAACGAGACGAAGTATATTTCATATTTTTAATGTATCTATTCAAAAGAAGATGTTTCTTGGTCATGCTTAATAAAAAGTTGGAACATTGGCATATATTTTGTCATTAAATTTTTAAGATTTTTATTTTTTTTCTCAACAATTCCTATTATGTGTTAGGGATTGACATATACCAATTATAAAAATTTTGTGAAGTTAGGATTAGGTGCACCACACTTCATGCATAATCTGAATTATATCTACAATAAATGCTATTAGGATACGCAATTGCAACTTCATAATGTTTTGAGCTAATTGTGCTCCATGTTAGGAGATAAGCGAGCACATGTTACATATTTTTCATTAAGAAAAATAGTTTCTTAAAGCTTGCCACTGATTCTATACTAATTTTTGTCTTTCCGATACTACGCCTTAGATCTTCTAGAACTCAGAGTATGCATGTAAGCATCACCTACTAATATAACATTTTATATGAAATTGCAAAAGGTACATTACTAACACATAAAGGCCAATGTTATTATATTTCATCTATTTACTTATGAAAATTTATGTGATTATGCCTTGTGAACTTGTGCATTGGTCACACCCACTGATAGTAGGTGGGGCATTAATAAGAACTTCAATGAAAATCATGTAACCACTGACCTTAACAAGAGCCACAAACCAAGATCCTTTTTGTTTCAAGAAAGGGGCATGCCATTTTGGTTGGGTCATTTGGCAATGCATCAATGTCAGACTCATCCACAATCTCATGACTTAAAACCTAATCCAATCCCACCCTTCAAACAAAAAAAAAAAAAGGGCTTCAATCCTTCATAAACACCTATCCTAATAATTTGGCCCATACTTTCATCAAAAGCTACCACCTTTACTCTGGCACTGGGGCAAAGCCACCATGTGCTCACATAGGCCAATTCCCAATGCTAACAACGCTATACACATGATTGGGGCTAGAATTTCTTGTGGCAAGTACAACTTTCTCCAGCCCCCCACATTTTTTTTTCTCTGCCACAAAAAATTTTTTTTGGTAGGTCATAACTTTTGTACCACCTTTTCCCATTTTCCACTGTTTCACATGACAAATTTAATAAGAAAATTTTTGTGGCCATCAATGATGTGGGCCCATCTGAGTCAGCAAGGATGGACGTATCACAGACAAGAGTACACTCCCCACGTGACGCCCAATCTGTCACGCCGCTAGCGACGTAACATATACCGCCAGCCGGTAGCCAATCACGCAAACGTGTACCACAGCAAGATCTTGATGTGTCGCCCCACTGTTTGATCAGAGGTGGTCAGGGATCATAGCTACTAGCTAGGGATCATGCAAGCTTTGATGTAGTGGTATTTTTTATTAGGAATTTTTTTTTTTTTTTTTTTTTTTTGTGAAAACGGCAATTTCATATAACTCTAACGTGAATACACCTTGCCATATCAGAAGAAAGCAAAAAATACAGTGGAGGCGGGAGCCCTGCCGTGGAAGTCCAACAAAAGTCCCCTGAATGTCGTGCAACGTAAGAGGCGACCCAGTCTGCCATACTGTTCGCCTCCCGGAACACATGTACTGCCTCGAAGTCCGTCCATCTCCAGGGCCATCCTGCGGGTCTCCCGAATGAGAGGATGTCCATCACCATATCTGTCCGCACCCTGAATCCAGTCGATCACTATAGAGAATCCCCCTCGAGGTGGCACCCGCCTAGCGCCAAGCACCCGCCTCACATAGGACACACCCTCCCAAGCTGCCCGTAGCTCAGCTCCCACTACAATTTTTTCATAAATATCCTCCTACAATTTTAAATTTTCTTAGGTAAATATCTTCGTAAAATTTATATTTATTTATGTACCTCATAAAATACTGTTTTTATATAAATTAATACTCCCAATATAATATTTTTTAATATTATTAATAAAAATTATATTTATTTTAATTTTAAAATATTTTTTTCTTCATCATGATCGTCTTATAAATGTTTCTTTTTGCACATCTATCCGTTAAGAATATTTTAGTTATTTTAATTTGAAACTATTATTTTTTTAACGACAATAGATGGTGTGGATATATATACAAAAATAAAGATAAAAAATGGATAGAATAACAAAACAAGTATTTATGCAAAATTTGAGAGGGTATTTATGCAAAATTTGATATTTATGAGAGTATTTATTCAAAAAAACTCTTTTTATTATCATCCCTATAGAGTTTAAATATTTATATTTAGAAAAAAAAGCAACGATCCTTTGCTGCGCGCATTCTGTACTATTGAATGATGGTTGGTCATCATAAGCAATGCATGTATAGCATGTAAAGCCATCCTATTTGATAGCCATTAGTTTTGATGATTGAATGACATGGTAGCTATTAAGAGTATTCTACGACATTGTAATATAGACTGTGCATCATAGAGGATTCATGCTCTACAAAGAAACCCACTATCTTTATGAAGTCACTGGAAGTATACATATCTCGTTCATTAACCTGAATAATTTTGTTTATCGGACTGATAGATACTCTCCTAGCTAGTTTTTAGAGATAAGGAGTATTGGCAAAATAGTCGCGTTTATTTGATGTTAGGAATTCTTACTAACATGTTAGAATTGACATCTAGTCGCATGAAAAATGGAGGGTTGATATCAGCATGAGAACTAGTTACAAAATAATATCGAAAACTATGATTACAAGACAGCAAGAAATCTGATTACGTGCAATCCAAACATATTAACTAATGATTTTTTTCTGAAAAATTTATAACCACAATTATTCTCTAAATTAACTAGTAAGAGAAAATAAGATTTTACCTAACAAATAGTGACCGCTAGTGCAAATAGTAGTCAATTATTATTATTTCAAACAAATAGTAATAAAATACCAAAAATATTATTTGATTATTTCATTATCCTATCATTTACAAGATCACTGTTATTGGCTATACAGTGGGGTGATTTTGAACTTAGAAAATTATTCCATACAATGGAACAATGAAAATAGCAAATAAAATTTTAACCATTCAAAACCCTAACGCGACATATAACTATGGTCTTGAAAGCTATTACTATAATTGAGATTCTTTGTGGTGCATAGTTTGCATGGCAAATTACCGTAACATGCGAGATTAGTTGACACGTCATCCATCTTAAAAATAAATAGCTGCTGTCTATTATGAAAATTTTAGAAGTTGTACTCGATACTATATGCGGTATATATACCAAATAAGTAGTAGCCATTCTTTTTCAAAATTGATGATAAGATAAGCTATCCAAAATGGAACATGCAAAGAAAATCTTGGATCTCTGTTTGCATTGATGGACGGGAGGTAACACCCAAAACAAAGGGAGCAAATCAAAGCGGGTGGACCCTTCAAGCACTACACCTACCATCCCTCCCCCGTTTTCTTGCCTCCAACCCGAATCCATTAGGCCCCAACCCATTCTCCCGACCAAACGCCAACACACCAAGATTCTCCAATGGAAAACCACCTTTGGTTTACCTACGTGTAAAGTTCCATGTTGATGAAAGCAACGAGAATATGATGATTGCAGTGTGACTCGAAGACGTAGATTAAAATTTTTTTTTAAAAAAATCTCCGTCACAACTTATCTAATGCAATATTTTTTTTTTTTGTCAAGTTTACAGGTTTCTAGTACTGTTTCTTTTCTACGGCTTCTACGTGCGTCTTACGGTACGTTGAACAAAACGCTGCATCAAGCATTCAGAGTGGAATTATAATGATGAGAGATAGGCCCCAGAGGATGAGAGCCGTACGATCCGGCGATAAAGGAGGGAGATACGGGGATGGTGGTGGGGGCCATCCCATGGCACGGCGACGCGGCGGCGGAGGAGGAGGGCACGGCGGTGGCGGCGTGGGCGTCCGCAACTTCGCCTCGAGATTCGGGGAGGCCCATGCACGAAGGACGAGGGGATAGGGGTGGGGGAGGAGGGGGGTAGCAGTAGTGCGGGTGGTGCAGGTACCAACCTCCACCATCACCGCTTTCTTTTTCGTTTCCTTTTCTTCTCATCACCTCGAATGAAGTGAAGTGGATTCCAAAGCCTGGAAATGGGCTCTGCTCCTCCGTCTTGAGACGACCGCCACCTCCGGCCGTATGATCCCTGTGTATGGTATAAATTTTATCCAAACTGATACGATGGTGAGTAGCTGATGATGCGTAAACATTAATTGCAAAGCAGTTCATGAACAAATCATACTGCAATTACTTGTTGGCTTGGTATCATGAACACATTGTGGCATGCATGTACATTTAGGTAGACTTTATCTGCACAATTAATATTACAGACCAGCTCGATCATATTAGAAGATAACTCGATCATAATAATTAAATAGATTTAGAAGATCCATGCTTCGAGGTATGGATAGAGATGGAATGAGCCGAGGAGGAGGAGCTTCCTCGGATACTTCATAACTTTTTATTTTCTAATTTTATTGAACATATTCATATTTATATTATGTAAAATATCTATTCTATAATATATATATATATATATCATATATTCTATATGATTGGAGTTTCATGGAATGGAATTTTGGTGATGGAGGGGGTTGCATTAATTATCACTACGGTCAAGTGGCCTGGCAAGTCTCAAAAATTATCAAACACTTCCATTGAAATATTGGCAAAAAGGGAATCTGCACGGCATTCAACTTGTATGACAACTAACAATGGTGGAAGGAAAGGGAGCATGGGAACAAGATTAAATAAATGAAAAAGTGTGAACTATTCTGTTCTCCTTTTGGATTGCATTGTCGAGGGAATACGGTAGAGTTACAGAATAGTAGGACGCTGGTTTCACGTTGAATGCTCATGGTGTGGGGAAAGTTTTGGTACCCACTTTGGGGCCCATAGTACGACCATTTGTAATACATAGATTCGGACATTGCTAAAATGAATAACTTCAAAATATACCGACATGCCGTTTATTTTGGTGCAATAAAGATCAATAGTTATGCTGTAAGTGCACTGATCGGTGCAATTATTGTCGTATGGTAATCACGTAGAGTTGTTACCATGCTATTAATGTGCCATCAAACTATTATCATGCAGATATAGCACGTCTCACTAAAACTAAGTAATAGATATTAATTCCATCCTATATAGAAATGATTCAGATAAGCAATTTCAGACTTTTCTCAACATATTTCACTATCTTGCTCTAGATCTCTAACTTAAGTAATCGAAGGTTCCTGCTTGAAATCTTTCAGCAGCAGATTTTTTACAGGTTAACACCATCTTCCATCTTAGTTTCAACCAATCTCAGATCATTTCGGTCTCATCCAATTCTCAGTGCACTTCAATTCCAACCAAGCTCAGCACACAGCAGACGAATCCAACTGAAACAATCAGCACTATTAAATTCTCTTTCAGCAAAATAGTGATTAAAATTCACTTCCAATTCATGTATAATGCTCTTAGCGGTCAAAGAGAATTAATTAGAGTCGTGGAGACAAGTAAAAGTAAAGACTACTTTGAATGAATTAAGTATATAGTCATCTTGACCTAAGACGGAGCACTTGTTTTAATTACTATTTTATGCATTCAAGCGTCACAACTATAAAGTGAGATCTGGTTAGATTCTAAATAATAAAAGACACCTCGTTCCATATTTAATTGTAGATAAGATCACAGCTTGTGATTCGTAACACTGACCGTTCCACTTATAATATTTGTTTAACTAAAAATTAACCCAGCTATAATCTGTACATGCACACATGTCGCATCTTATAGTAGTGTGCCACTGGATCAATCAAACTACTCAACCAAATAATTATTTTTCTAAAATACTTAACTTTTAAAGCTAACAAGAGGCTCTAAGAAACTAATGACGTACCAACCTGTGCTAATTTACCCTCCCACTTCGTTAAACAAAACAAAACAAAACAAAACACAAGGGGTTGGCGTGTTTACCAATTTAATAGCTTTCTTGCACCAACCGAAGTATACGCCTTGCACAACGAGCCAAAATTGGAGCCGGTCATCGGACTGGTCGACCACATAAAAGCCGGTTTACTACTACCAGTCCATGGGACTTTAGCTTCGAAGAGTTCTGATTGCTTTATGGTTCGACACTTCGATGACACTTCGATGAACTTATTTAGACGAAAACCGCTGATATTTCTTCTTTTTTATATTTTTTTATTTTTAATTTATTTAGCTGTAGTCACGTGAGATCTATATAAATGTCATTCTTATCCCGAACAAAATAAAAAATCTCCAGTTTAGACCCCAGTCGATGGGACTTTAGCTTCGAAGAGTTTCTGATTGCTTTCTTTATGGTTCGACACTTCGATGACACTTCGATGAACTTATTTAGACAAAAACTGCTGATTTTTTTTTTTTTATTTTTTTTATTTTTAATTTATTTAGCTGTAGCCACGTGAGATCTATGTAAATGTCATTCTTATCCCGAACAAAATAAAAAATCTCTAGTTTAGACCCGCCCAAAGTTTCAGCTAAAACTGCGGCTAGGGAGGGACCAGAATGTAATGTTTTCATTTGAGTGGGTGATGCAAGCATTTTTGTCGTGTCTCCCGCTCCAATCTCTTATCAAAGCAACCAGACAGCGACTTCGATCGCTATCCACGGATCTCCTCAAGGTCTCTCCATATCCCGAATAACAACCATTCGAAAAGCAACCGTATTTCTTTTCAAATCAACACCTATTCTTTTTACATATTGATCCCTGACAGAATATCCGTCACCTTTTCCATCCAAAGGGGCATGCAAAAAGTAAAGCTTTTTTTTTTTTAACAACATACTACCTAGCTCTGGGCAAATATTCCATAGGTCCTGCTGAACATGTTCCCTCGTAATGAGTCGCATGACTAAAATAACAGTAACTATGAAGTATTTTTATTAACTTTAGGTTGAGGTTTAGCTGCAAAAATTGTACCATGAAACCATAGGGCTTTAGACAAGGCTAATAAGGCTAGGAAAGTTGAGAAGTATTTTGGCTTTGTAGCAGTATAGGATGTAGTGGCTAGCAATGATGGATCACAACTGAGATGCCAAAGGGCAAAAACCAAACCAAGGTTGGAGCAAAATTTGACAGAGGCATTTCAATACCACTAGCGCCCAACTCACCCAATAACACAGAAGGTGAAGGTTAAATTTAGCTACCTCATGCTTTCCCATAGCAGTGATGAAAAGCTTCTTAAAGGCTATATGTACCAATCGGCCACCTTTTTCCAAAACAAAGAGAACATGACAAGACTCCCTGCACACGTATTTAATAGATATTAAAAGTATGACAATGATGCTCCATGCAGTCAATTATTAAAAAGGCCAAAAAAAAAGAAGAAGAAGCCAATCTATAACTAAATATACTCAAATAAAAAATACTAGAGACAGAGATAGATCTAAACCCCTGCTCATAACTCCATCATAACCTGAGCAACTTACCAAACATAGTAGCTATTCCCCTCATTTTCTCTACTTAAATTCCAGAAGCTTCTCTGCATACAATCCCAAGTAAACTTGAAACTAGTCCAGAATTTCTTACACAAAAATACCAGTCCAAAGAGAAAGTACAGCTTAACTTACATATTGCTAAAAAGAAAGGATACATGCAAATGCTACAATTCGCTAAACAGATTTTTCTCATAAAAATAAGAAGATAAAGATGAAAGAAAGAAGGGGTAAAAGAAGAAAAGGAAAGGGGGCAAAAGGAAAGGAAAAAAAAAAACAAAAAGCAGAAACTTACACAGGGGAGAGGAACAAAAGAAGGACAAGAACGAGAAAAATAAAAGGTTGACAGCCTCCTCAAAAAGAGATGATTATTTCTAATTATATGTTTACCGGGGTAGATACCGCAAAGAAATTTCTCTCTCAACCCCCCAACTTTCTCCATTTTCACATCACGGCACACGCGTTGGGGTTCTCATCGCTAAAGATCTGAGGAGGAGGGGGATACGAGTACGGGGGATACGCGTATCCCACTCCGTATCTCGGATAGTAGTAGTATAACTCGTTCTTCATCAAATCCACCACCTTTGCGGCGCCGCCGGCGGCAGCCACCGCCGCCGTGGCGTCCTCCGCCGCTCCACCGCTGCCCTCCTTCTCCTTCTCCTCTCCGCCTCCGCCGTCTCCGCCGCCCTCCTTCTCGTCTTTCTTCTCCCCTCGGCCTTCTCGCCGCCAGCGTCGGCCTTCTTCTCGTCCTTGCCGCCCTCCTTGCCGTCGGCGGCCTTCTTCTCGTCGTCCGGCTTCTTCTCCACCGGCTCCTGCTTCACGACCACCGCGTGCTTCCCCGTCCGCTTGTAGACGTACTCCACCAGCTTCGCCGGGTCGAGCACCCCGGTCACCGTGACCAGCGTGGCCTTCAGATCCGGCTCCACCGACTGGACCCCTGCTCCATTTCCCCCATCAAAATCCAATTTTTAGACCAATACCCGAATCTATCCACATAAAAAAACGGAGCTTTGGACCGAAATCTCGAACCGAGATAAGAGTTTCAGTCAGCGAGAGCAGAGAAAACCAGAGAAATCTACTGAATTCATCATGAATCCATTAAAAAAAAAGTTAAAATAGCAACAGGGTAGGTAAAGCATGAAGCGCACTGTAAGTCTGAGGTCTGAAGTCTAAATCCATTAAAAAAAAAGTTGAAGCTTTTCTTAAAATTTGAAATATAGAATGAGTCAGAGTAACTGGAATTAGAAAAAGCAAAAACCAAGGGATAATCCACTGAGTACAAATCTTAAAAAACCTCGTTTTTGCTATATTTTGAACCAGATCCAGCAGGAAATCATTAAAAAATGGAACTCGGATTCTGATTTTAAAAAGGAACTTCTTTTTTTTTTCTCTTTGGTGTTTCAGAAAGAGAAAGGGAGCTTTCTTTAGGATAACCTTTCATCTTTAGGATCCTTTTCTTAATCTCCTGGGCGCAGGCCTCGCAATGCATGTGAACCTTGAGCACCACTGCTATCACCGGTGGCTGGAGAGGAGAAGAAAACAGAGCTCAGAGAAACTATTAGGAAGAAAAAAGAGCTAGCTTTAATAGACTGAGACAGAGGGATTAAGAAGAAGAGAAGAGAGAAGAGGAATAGCTAACTGACCTCCTCCTTCTTCTCCTCCGGCTTGGGCTTCTCATCCTTCTTCTCCTCTTCTTTCTTCTCCGACTTGGGTGGCGGCAGGGGAGTGAGAAGCTCCACCTTGCGGCCCGTCTTCCTCTGGACTCTTTCCACCACCTTCAGCGGATCCTCCGCCGCCTTCTTCCCCTTCACCACCACCTTGTGGATCCGGCAGTCTGTCTGCACCTCCTCCACACCTTCCAAAAACGCAAAAAAAGAAATCTCATTTTATGTCGATTTCCCCGACAAATTAGCCCCCAAAAGCGATTTTTACATATAAAGAAGAGATTTTTATACCTTCGAATCCTTTTAAGCAGCGCCTCACCTTCCGGGCGCAGCCCTCGCAGTGCATGTAGACACGAATCACGATCTCTTCCGGCGGCGGGGGCGGTGGCGCCGCCTCCCCCTTCTTCTCTTCCTCCCCACCGCCTTCCTTCTTCTCCACCTCCCCTCCTCCTCCTCCTCCGCCGCCGCCGCCGTCCTTCCCTTCCTCCGCCTTCGCCTCCTCCTTCTTCTCCTTCTTCCCCTCCTCCGGCTTCTCCTCCTTCTTCCCCTCCTCCGGATTCTTCTCCTCCTGCCATCAAAATCAAATATTTCCAATAAAATCATCAATAAAACCTTCTAAACATGAAATCCGAGAAGAAAAGGCGCCGGATTTCACCTCCCCCATCTCTTTATCGGTGTCCAACAGCAGCCCCGAGCTCAAGTTTTTTGCAACGCCGGCGATGGAAGCGATGCGATGCAAAGCGTCAGTCTCTCTCTCTCTCTCTCTCGCACCTCTTGTGGGGAAGAAGAGGGGAGTGGCCTGACGTGGCATTAAATAAGCCGTCACGTGCGACGGGAGCGTGATTGGGCTTGGGAGTTCGAGCACCGTACGTATCTAAATTTCTATGCGAAATGTCGATCTAACGCTCCGTTATCCATCAGAACCCATCCTGTCCGTCTATGCGAGGCGTCATCGTATGGGAATGGCTTGAAATATCGGTGCCGCCTCACATGGACGGACGAGATGCGTTTGATTGAGAAAATATGCGGGATGGGTTTATTAAGTCGTGTAGGTACTTTATGCGCGCCTGCGGAACGTGGATCGGGTGCTTATCGTTTGCGGAAATCCGCCGTTGGTTTTCAGCTACAATACATCCTGTCCGTCTATTTATTTTTTCGGGCCGTTATGGTGAATTCTGTCTTACGCTGTGGCGCAGGGCTGGATGCGGCGTTTGACGAAGCGCATCGAGAATAAATACATCGGTAGAAATTAAAAAATAAAATATTTAAAAATTAAGCAGAAAAATTTGAAATGGAATCCCTCATCATAGTTATAGTTCTACTATAAATAACCACATAAACTGCCATCCAAGCATCATCATCATTGGATTCTTGATAAATATATAAAGCTCAGAAAAAGACCAAATTATGCATCCATAAAATAGGAGAAAACCTACTTTAGTAGATGGTGAACCTAAAAGCCAGAAAATTAGAAAGTTCTCAATACCAATATGGCATAAGTCAAATCTTTCCATGCAGCACGTAATTCTGCTATCAGAACTGAAACATTAAAAATTCTAACTCCACTTGTTGTTACTAGAGCATCACCAGCACTTTCGATAACAAAACTCAATTCATTGAAAATATGTTTCTCCTCTATACTGCTATCAAAATAGATCTTGAGGAAGTAGGGAATAAAGTGCAATGTATACTGGAACTCATCCATGTAGAAGGAGAAGGAATTGATAAAAGTTATGACCTTTTGGATAGAAATATAATAAGAAATAATTGGTGCTAATTGAGCATATAGAAATCAACTTGTCTAGCATGGAAACTATTTAAGATTTTAGGACGTATAAATATTTGATGATGACCTGAATGCCTTGATGTTCATTTTAATTTTTCTTTTTTTATTATATGCCATGAGATGCACTAGATCAAACTAGTCAATATTCCTAATCTCCGAGCCATAAAATATAGCCTACTATCTCTAATCTGCATGCAGAATAAAGATCATATGATTTGAAATACTACCATATGTATAGAATGGTTAAAAATGGATACTTTAAATAACACGAAACAATGCATACTTTTTTGACTATTCGATGCATATGCTAAGATAACATTTGGCATCACTTTGATTTTTATGTTGAGAAGTAAATTATTATTTATATTTTATTTAAAATTTTTAAAATATAAATATGTTTGGTGTTTTTAATTTTTTTTAAATAATTAAAAATGATGATGGTGGCTAAGGAGCTTGTCATAGTGCTGGTAGAAAATAAAGCCAATAATGATAGTGGCAATGGTGGTTGTAAGAATGCTAGCAATGTGGCTGTGATGCAATGGTCGTAAGGGTATCGATGATATAGTTGTGGTTGTGATGATGGTGGTGTAGTAAAGGCTATAGTGGTGGCAGTGTCGCCACGAATATAGCAGTGGTGGTGGGAGTGGAGATGTTGCGACAATAGTGGAGATAATAGTGATAGAAAAATATTGTGAAGGTGATAGTGACAATTGTGGCAGCGGTAGCAGCGATGGAGATGAGTGCAAAAATTGTGGCAATGATGGTGGCGACGATAGAGGTGGTGTTGATGGTGGCAATAAAAATATAAATTTCTTATTTGAGAAAATAGTGAAAGTAAGAATTTCTTACAATTTTTTTTCTAAATTAACAAAAATCTTTTGAAATGTAGAAAATAAATTTAATATCATGAACATGTTTTTGCATCGGCTTTTATTTTATTTTATTTTATTTTTAAAAAAAACAGTGATGCCAAACAAGCTCTAAGGATCTCCAAATTACATAATGTTTTGTGTATAAAAAATTTAAAGATAGTTGATCACATCTAATGGCTCAAATTATTAGCATTGAGTCCTATTATCTAGCTGGGATTGACCGATACTATATATTGTTCAAATTCTAGCCCACCTATGTTTTAATAATCCATTTTGTCTCTTCAATGTTTTATGCATAGTATAAGCTAAAGATGGCTATGGTTTAGTTTGATGAGGAATAAATATTTACACTAGAATTTGGCTAGTATACAGATTTTAATCTCTATTTTTCTTTCAAGGGAGAGAGAATTGAACAAAAGAGAGATGAATTTGCTAATTAAAAATGTTTGGATCCATAACACATACATGTTGAGACAACAATTTAACTCAAAAAGCTTGTGCTGCACTGGTGAAGATAATAGTTATACTTAGAAGTCATCATAGGATACTATAACGGAACAATGATACTATGGTTATCGTTATTTGATTTTTTTTAAA
Organism: Phoenix dactylifera; assembly: GCF_009389715.1. Classification (NCBI taxonomy): domain Eukaryota; kingdom Viridiplantae; phylum Streptophyta; class Magnoliopsida; order Arecales; family Arecaceae; genus Phoenix; species Phoenix dactylifera. The sequence continues at coordinate 4,776,306 of NC_052405.1, read as the reverse complement.
ATTCGAGTAATGTATATATTCTTGAATTTTGAAACTATAACAATGTGATTCAATAATAGTTTTGACAATTTTATATGCAATTACCATAGCCATAAAACTTGTAAAAAGTTACTTTTAAGTTGTCATCTAATTGTTGCTATCATGGATGTATCATACCTTACAATCATTATAACCTTCACTATAACATTATGATGATTATTATTTATAGCCTTCACGATGAAAGATGTTTGGTACTTGGATATTATTATCCACAGAAAGATTAATTAGCAAAAATATCTAGACAACGAGTAACTATATTCTTTTTATCCAATGTTAAGTAGTGCACCATGTAAAATGGCCAATTCTAACTAGATTAACCAAAATCTTTGAGATGTTATTACAAATGACAGATCATCATGTGAAGGGTGCCAAAATAATTGTACCAATACCACCTCATTAAATAGTGACACAACAAGCAATTACAATATCAAATTGAGAAATATACCTTGCAGAGATTTAATTCTTTTTTCATATATTTTTTAAAGCTGCTAGCCTACCTTAGTTTTCCTAAATGGCATCCTTCTCCATTTGTGACAGATCTAGTATTATCCTAGGATTATATACTTCATTTATCATAATTTTATTTCAAGTATATATTATATGATATATAATATAACTTTTATTCTTTCCCTCCGATGGCAAGTCGATCTGCCATTTGCTTTGATATATAATATAGTAAGTCAGACTTCGTTAATAATGCTGAGGTTTGCATGTAATTCTGTTTCTGTAAGTCTAAAGAAGTAGTAGTAGCAGTAGAAGTAATCCGGAGCTCCTCGTTTTGCTCAAGCTATTGCATTAGAAAACTTTACGAAACAGAAGAAGTGCAATGATCTTGTTAATTATTTTTTAATCAACAGAAGCACATTGGAATGCTGCATGATTATTTTATGATCAGTGGGAAATGGTGCAAGCAGAAGGTATATTTCGTTTTGCCATTTTAAAGCATGATAATGTGATCATTGGTGGACTCCAAGACCTAAATCTTAACATTGTCAATGGAGGATTTACAATCTGCAAGTATCTGACAGAAGTATGTTGGGATTAGATTATTTTAAACCACAACCCATGACTCCAATTATAACATGTCTATGGGCAGTCATGGTAGTTTGAGATTAAAAAAATAACTTTACTTGATTCACATGCCATTGCACATGAACAGAGAATGTTGTTTGAGCCAAATCATATGGCATATGGGAGGTTTTTGAATTTGACCTCTTTGTCTACCTGCAGAATACCTTCACCAACAAACATTGAGACCCAAGCTGAAAGGAACAGATAAGCTGTTGGGCCTCCTGCACCATTACAGATGGAGGACCACCAAGATTAGCAGCATGCATGCATGTCAATTATTGAGTGGGGCCCCCACATACCACATTGTGGGGCATGTACTTGGTACATGGGGTTAAATTGGGTGCATGAGAAAGGTTCATGAACTTCAGGTCCATTCTAGCTGCTTAGGCTTTTGTCCATACCTTTGGACCATATTCACAATGTTTTGAAACTGAAGCATTAACATAATGACTCATATATATGTTTGTTTCATTTTTTTCCCCTCAAATATATATCAAAAACTCCTCCATATATAGTTTAGATACAAGAGGCTTCACAGAAGGGCCTAAAAGAAATATAATACTTATCTGTGTTAATCATTAAAGAAAGAGAGAGTTTTGATGGGTAGGTATGATCCCATGAACTATTATGATTGAGATGTGCTAAATGGAAGGGTTTTGGTTTATGTGAATTGGTATACATACTTCTCTTCAGCAAATCTATTCTAATAAGTATTTTAAGGATAATTCGGGCTCAAATCCTCGGTGCTAGATTTAGTTCCTTCGCCAAAATTGGTGGTTGGCTCGCACATGCAAGATAAAAATTTTCAATTGTTCGCCGGTATTAGAGTTGATAGTAGAAAGCGAAATAACTTTTTTTTTTCCCAGCTTTTCTATGTTTTGTTAAATATTGAACCCAAATGCATTCAGTTATTAATAGTTGTGAATTATTGTCCTTTTTAAGGAAATTTGTAGAGATTCCAACTAGAGGATAATTGCTAAAGGAATTGGAGAAGAGAGAGACAGTCCAACAGAGAGGGAGGAAGGAACCAAATTTTATGATCAAAACTGAACAAAAACTCAGCTAGATTTGGGAACAGCCAACACGCACAAAAAACATGAAAGGGAGGCGAAAACTATGCTATGGAGTTGAAGCTTTCTAAGAACTTATTCTTACAATCTCATACAACGTATCCAGCTTTTATGATACTCATGTCATTGATCAAGCAGCTTGAGAAAATTGGGGTACAATCATTCAAATTAATAAGATATTTGTTCAGACTTAGTTTTTTTAATTTTTAAAGAGAGATAAAGGGAAGATCCACCTGCAACACAATTATTCAGGTTTGAATATTGACTTATGCATCATTCTAAACTCGAATCCAAAATCATTTGTTGCTGAGCAAAAGTTTAGGGTTTAGGATTTAGGTTACACCAGGACAAAACCCAGATCGAAAAAGTCATGCACCAAATCAAGTCAGGTCAATTGAAACATGCCAACAGGAAGCAGCTGATGATTTGAACCTGTGACCATGTACTGAATGATCAACTTAGGAAAAGTCCAAGTTAAAATTACCACATGGACTTTTTTTACCATGTTAGAATCATTCAGTAAATGTTGCATGAATCATGATTCCATAGCCTTTGCCAATTGAACATCACCTCCTCAAAATCAAATTTTGCCGACAAATACTAAAACATGACAAGAGCAGGGATTTACATCTCCCATTTTATTTGCTAATCGGCGATTAGCATGTCAAGGTTGATGGAACCATGTCTATTTTCAATAACTATCAGTCAGCTATGCATCATCTATGCGTTGTAAACATTGTAGGTGGTGGCTATCTTACCACATGGGATGTTCCATCCCTAACCATTTTCCCTAGATTATTTCATAAGTAGGTTTGGCCTCACTTTGGTTTGTCTATGACTGCGAGGGTTATAAGTAACATAACAACCACCTACATATTATTATTGAATTGTAAGCAATAATAAATCTAAATAGGCCTCATATTTATTGTAAATCAATATAGATTCAAATTGGACATTGATAGTTTGGACATAAATGTGGATATTATAGGCCATCAAAACAAAATATTAGTATATAAAAGATAAGTTAAATTAAAGACATGCTAATTTGGTCACTTGTTTTTTTTTTAAAACTTCTAAATAGGAATACAAATAAAATTGAATATTCGAATATGTATCAGATAGATGCTTATCCATTTCAATTTTTCTTTGAATAGATATAAATATGGATATATATATATTAGTAAGATACTTCAATTTATATTCATATTTAGATAGATTTAAAATAGATTCAAATAGTATTATCTTGACTATTTTCAATTCTATTTAAAAATGGGCATTTAGAATATTACATTTGCTTATTAAAGCCCAAAAGTGGTTTCACCCACTCGAGTCAGCCATGCAGCCTATCCAATAATTGTTGGCACAAAAGACCCCCTTAGAATTCACTCTTCGCGCTTTGTCATAGAAAGTACAATAAAGGTTGCTATGTAACTGACCTAATTCAGAATTGGTCTCATAGGATTTCCCAGAAGCAGATGAATATTCATTGGCTTCTTATTCCATATATAGCCATGACATTGAGAAAGATCTACGAAGGCGTTTCAAGAATCAATCCAATTCAATCTTTGCTTGTTCTATTTGAAAAAAGGATGGAATTGTAATGGAATTGAAATGATTAACGGATTGATTAAAAGATCCTTTTAATAGGCTAGAATTCGTTATTTGAATGAAAATAGATCTTATTGAATTCTATTAAATATTTGCCGATGCATTCCGTACCTTGCTAAAAAAACTGATCCTTATTTACCAACCACACATTGTCTAACCAAAACAAATTTACTCTCAGTACATTCCTCAAAAATCTAATACACCCTGCTTCTTTCCCAACTAATGAGGACATCTTTGTGGAATTGCCACATCTAAAATCAAGCAGAATTTTGCAAATAAATACTCCACTTTTTTTTGAATAGTAACCTTAGCTTATTATTGTACGAAGAAAACTTCCCCTTCAATTAGTCCTTTTTTTTTTATGAACAACATATATGAAAACAAATCAAGTCTTTTCCTAAGATTTCCAATAGCCGCCTCAAATTCAAGTTGATTACATTTCACGAAAAGCCCTACCTGTAAATATCAATGGATGTAGATTTATCGCCAAATAATTCTTAATATCATCATTGTTGCCGGGCTACGGTGGCTGAGGCTCTTAATAGATAATCAGTCCTAAGGAAAAGCCATTGGTTCCTTGCCACTGAATGACAAATAATCAATCAATGAACTCTGCTAATCAAGATAGCTGACCCAAGACTTGGGCCACTTAGGGCCCAAAAAGTAAACCTCCACCAATCACAAATCAAATGCCGCAGGGAATCTTAACTTGCACCCAAACAAGCCTATCTTCTAAAGCTGAAGGTATCACCTTCCAATGTCGATCGATCGACTGGTGGGGCATCACCAGCTGAACTCCACAGATTAGAGACAAGATTGTAGGCCTGGCTTGATTGATCAGTGGAGAGTTGGGCTGTGGCCCGTGAATTCACAGCAGCAGCACATGGAGGGGGAGACTGGGGACAATGGAGGTATGTGGGCAGAGACATGTGAGAATTGAAGGGAATTTGTGAAGATATGTTTGATCCATCATGGTGCCAAATGTCGTGATCGTACAGCGAAAGCATCGGCATTGGACCAGCTGAGCTGCTTGCACCATATCTTGTCTGCCTCGAGCCATCTCTATCCTTGATGTTACATTAAAATGGTGGGGCTATGACATTGTCATCCTCCTGAAGGGGTACATGACTTACCATGTCTATGAGTGGCTATTTATACAAATGAATCGAAAAAATCTTTGCTCTTGCTCCTCCTGCACCTTCTTCTTGATGCTTGATAAAAATCGTCGATCTTGACACTAAGTAGAATGACAGTTTTTGGAGGCCAAACAAGTTATGTTTACATTGTGGGCACTAAAATGAAGACCTTTCTTCAGATATTTTGTTTGTTACAGCAGCTATTATTGCATGGATATTGCTTGAGCTTTCCACAGTAAATGATTATTTTTCATAATTGCTGCTATTTTTATAACTCTTACAGTGATCTCTCGAGAAATGCCATTATGAGTTATGGCCCTGAGGATACTGGCATGCTCTGATTCTAGGAAACAAGCAAGAATTAGGTACACAAAACTTGGGAGACCTATGTTACAATGAAACAAGCTTTTGGATGTCAGAAATTAATTCCTTTCTCATGCAAACAGACACACCATTGAATGTCTGAAAGAGTCAGAGACAGAGGGTTGTGACTTTCAGGTGGAGAAATCAGCTTATAATTTCTGATATGTGAGGGTGAAAGCAGAAAGTAGACATGGTGGACGACCAAAAACTATATTCCTGGGCTACCTAATTTCTTTACCCAATGCTATGTTCTGCTCAGCTATGAGCGGTGGAGAACTCCACCCATGCAGAAAAACATTGCAAGAAATATGGGGAAAAGACAGTAAAAAAATCACACCGAGAGCAAGCATGCTCTCATGAATATGCAAAATACAAAAGAATCAAACAAATCATATGATGATAATTTTTTCATGAATTGGATCAATTTGGATCAATGATTCATGGCTTTCTGAGTTTTGTTCAAATTAAGTTTCTTTGAAGTTCTGAAGAGTGTTTCCTTTGCTGGTCTCTAAAAATTTTTTGCTAATTCTTTCCCAAAAAAAATAATGGCTTCTTTTTTTTCAAAAAAAAAATTCAATAGTTCTTTATGCCATAATAAATCACAAATGCAAATAGATTGGAGTTAACACTAATTGCATTAAAAGGAGTGAGAGAGAGAGAGAATGAAATTGTGACAACAAACTGTTAGAGCTAAAACACTTGCAATGCCCTACCCTATGCAATCCCAGTGAATTCAAGCATCAAAGGAGTAACTTGTTAATCACAAGCCCAAGTTGAAAGCAATTCTTCCAAAAAGAAAAGTGTAGCACATTAAGTCTCAAAAAGTGCAATAGTTCCCAGCTAGTTTACTCATGAATTAATATTGGTTGGGTTACAGGTTTATGAACCAACAATATGTCTGCCAAGTCTATACCTTGAGAGCCTTCCATGGTACCATGCCACATTTAGACATTTACAAAGCTGGTTGGCAAGGATAAGAGGGAATCTGCTCACCAGTATAATGAATATACCTACACCACTTTGATCAATTTGTCCAATAGTTAGGCACTGAATAAAGAGATAGAGGTTGTGGAGCTCACATATGTTTGTCCTTGGGCCACTAGGACAGTGGTAGTGGGATCCAACCAGGCTCTTCCCACCTGTGAAGTAATAAGAAACCATCAGAAAGGAGACACTTAACACATGTCTCATTTATCTCCCCAAACAACCCCACCTCCATAGCAACAATCTTGCCATGAATGCAACCTTGTCCTTGTTACATCATATGCTTTCTCCTTTCATTTAACATGAGAGCATCCTCTGAATAACTAGAGGATGAGTGGTGTGAATTTCCTACTTCTCTTCCTTCCCTGGCCAACTGCAGCATCAGTGACTGATCCAGCAAGTACACAAATATTGTGGAAAGCTTTAATCGAGTCGATATTTGGATATGAATCTTGTGCAAATGTTTCTGACTTACCACCTCTATCATTGTTAAATCCCTTTATAGGTCTCCCTAATTGGATCTCAACTTCTTTCTTGTATTCTCGAACTTTTTTAAATGCTCCGGGCTTATGTGTAATTAAATACATGTGCCCAAATCTTAAAAGTCATTAATAAAGGTGATGAAATATTTCACTCTCTAATGTGTCTTGACCCTTATGGGTCCACACATATCGGAATGAATAACTTCTAACAATTTTTTAGTATATCATTTTTTCTTAAATAGCTTCTTAGTCATTTAAGAGGCAACCCATGGGTGTAACTCCTGGAGTTTCGGTTAGTCGATGTAGGATTCGCGCATGAACCATGGAGATCCGGTCTATGAATCTTGGTCATCTATCTATGTTATGTGTAATGGCCGTGACTGCATGAACTCGAGCGGCATATTTGACTGCGGTGCACCAAGACACCAATCAAAATCAAATTCGCTCTTTGGCCTATGATGAATGATGAATAGCTTCTTATTGATAATAAGAAGAGTATATAGAGTATAAACCAGCACTTTATATTGTGTAAATGCTTTAAAACAAAAGAGTAAACAGTGGCCAGCCACCTCATATTTCATTAGTAAATGAGATGACACAAAAGCATACATTTGTAAATGTGGTAAGAGGAAAAAACCAGTCATTTATTCTTTCATGGTCGATTTGCAACCCTGTTTATCTCCCTACTTTTTGATTGGTTTTGGAGTCCTCTGTGGCCTCTTAATAGTGTAATGGAAATGGAATGGCTTTACCCCAAGGCTAGCTGAGGAAGGAGTAGCTTGACCTGGTGTCTTGTGAGTTATGCTATAGTTTTTGTTTCTTAGGGGGTAGGAGCTTTTGCTGCTATAGTTTAGGAAGCTTGGGCCTGGCCCAGCCCAGCAAGATGAAAATCTAAAGGTCTGCAAGAAACCATAAGGCTAAAATAGTATGGAAGGCTCTTTGAACTGCCATCAAATACAACCAAACCATGCAAAACCACAACATGTTGCAAAACTTAGGTTGGATCATCAAATCATGCCATGTTTAAACTGCACCAAGACACCTGCTGAACAAAACTAGGCTAGCTTGCACCTACTTTGAAATCAAGCTACTCATGCTAGCCAACCACACTGCCAAATAACTAGTGCCAAAATGCATGAGAGAACATGCCTTCCTGTAGGCTTGAATTGTTGGAAAATCTATGTACTAAATATTATAAATCTCTTTTATCTGATTTATTATTTTATCTTTAATATTTAAAATGGCTTTCTGCACACGCTAAATAATAAATTAAGTTTTCATATTATCTAGTTTGAGGTGCGCTATGGAAGGCACTTTCTTCAGAGTAGAACTTATCCTGCCCAAGTGCAAATAATTGATGGTGATCTACTCCCAAGATATAACGAACTGTTTCGTATTCTTCTTAAAGTACACTCTGATAAAGAAGAATCAAGGTTGAACCCGAATTAACCAAATCTAGATGTGTTGACAATCAGCAAATTTGATTGAAGTAATCTCTCCAGTCCTTTTATATGCGAACATAATTCTCTTTTCAAAATGCTTAATGGGTGCACTTGAATTCACTCAATTAGTGCTCTCAACTCTCTTCTCTAATTTGGTGTTATTCAGATGGAAGAGGATTATTCCGATGGATGGGAAGCATGATTCTCTTTTCTATTTATAGATATGAAAGGGTGAGTATGATAGCATCTTTTTTATTAAATGTATCTCTTTACATAATCTATCTATTAATTAAGGCTTGTGTCTCTTGGGAGGATCATCAAATCAAATGCATCTTTTCGTGAGAATGTGTCTTTTCATTTAGGAAAGTCTTCCGAAAAGTCCATATGTGAAGCGTCCATTCTCTCTATATATTTTTTAAATACCACATGAGAAACAACTGAAAATGTGTCCGTAGAATTTTCATAGAATTTTAAGAGAAGAGATAGAAATAAAAATAAAAAACTAAATCTTATCTGTTTAGAAAACTAAACCATCTGGGGGTCTAACATAAAATTTTATATTTAACTAGGTTTATATTTAGATAAATATCCAATATAAAATTCTAAAATCTCAAAATTTTAAATTGAATAATTTATTAATCAGCCAATATGAATCAATATTCACTATTCTTAATCCGTAGTTATTTTCTTTTCTTATTCAACTCTATAAAGATTAAAGAGTTTACAATTTCTCTAGCAATCTGAACAAACTCGTAGCTACTCCGTTTCTTCTTCCATGCTATCACTATATTTTTCTTGATATATTTATATGAAGCATGCATAAACCGTTTATGAAAACTTGCCGTTTGAAGCCTTGCACTTGTATTGAAATTTACAGCATAGGTTATAAAGATCTCTTCAGACAACGTAGGAATCCCAGAATAGAAACTTGATGAAAAATGATAAACTGGAAATCAACATCTACTGTGCCAATACTGGCCTTGGACTGCTTGTCCGGTGGTATGGATTGGTAAGACCCTGCGCCATGTTAGCCCTGTACCGACATAGTAGAGGCGGAAGAAAGACAACGGAAGAGAGAAAAAGAAAGAGAAAGGAGAGGCCGCTAGAGAGCCAGAAGAGTGTCAGGGAGCTGCTGCACGAAGGAAGCAGAGGCTAGAGATTTGCGGAGGCGAGGCTCCATCTCTAATCTCCTATTTCGTTCGAAATAGGGGCCTGATACGGGCCCTTTTATTTTTATGAATTTTAAGTGAAAGTCGGCGAACCCATTTAAAATAAGTAAAGCCGACAATGAGTTTGCTAGCTTTCACTTAAAATTCGTAAAAATAAAAGAGCCCCTCTCTGGGATCCTGTTTCGAACAAAATAGGGGATCGGAGGCGGAGCCCTGTCTCTGTGGCTCCCCAGCCTCTGCCTTCCCCCACGGAGGCTCTCTGGCCTCCACCGGCCGGCCCCGGCTGCCTTCTCCCTCCCTCCCCTGCTCTCTCTCTCTCTCCCCTCTCTTTTCTTCTTATTCTCTCCCTCCATCGCCGGTCTCGATTTCGTTGTCAAAATCATTCTGGTCTACCGCCGGTACAACTTGGGATGCCTCAAATCAAGCGGTTTGGAATAGTTCTGCCGACCGTACTAGAAATTACCTAGCAAATTAAGAAATTATTTTGAATATGAAAAAATAAAAAAAAAATCAATAGAAATTTGTAAAAATTGATTGCCCCCAAAAACCTCTATTGCTTCTTTCTTTCTTTGTTGTTAGGTTTTTGGGATTGTAGATAGAATCCAAGTCTTTTTTTAAGGAAATCTTTCCCTACCTAATGATCTTTAGGCAGCATAATTACAAGTAACTCATAATAGATAACCACCGTTGATCTCTATTTGGACGGTTTTGACATTCTTTTCCTTTTTTTTAATTCAATACCTGGGTAAAGTCCTTTAGGGAGGTGACCGGTGCTCTTTCCTTCAAGGGAGAAAGGAGAGATTTAGACTATGGAAACGTCGTCAATTCCTCACCGGCCCTTGCCGGAGAGAAGCTCAAAGGGGAATGGAACGTGGCGCAGCTTCGCGGTCCCTTCCTCAGGTTTGCCGGCGTTCATGACTTGCTCCTCTTGTTTGTGAGATTTTTCTGAATTTTGTGTGTTTTTTTTGGGATATTTTTGCAATCCTTTTGCCCCTCTTTGGTGTGTAGAGTTGGAGAAGTCTCCGGGCTGAGAGAAGATCAGCAATGCTCATTGCTTCACCTTTTGAGAGCTCTTCGGTGTGTGATTTCAAGCACCTTCTCCTTCCTTAGCAAACTTGTTTGTTTAGGATTTAGGATTTGGTATTTGCGGATGGTTTTTGCTGAAAAGATTTGATTTTGATAATGTTGTCATGGACAAGTTTTCATTTTTTGATGTGCGGCAGGGAACTCATGAATTCCTGGTCGACGTTCCATTCTTAATAATGTTACCCTATACAAGCCTTGTCAGCTTGGTTGGATACTGCTTTGAGAGGGGATGAGGGGTTCTTGGTTTATGAGTACATTCCACAAGGTAGCTTGGAAAATCACTTAATACATCCGTATTGTGCTTTTATGTGGACGGGTCTGGTTCATTACATGCATTATTTGCATGGGCATGAACCTTGACTTGTTACCACCTCAGATCTTTGACTAGAAAATAGTGTATCAATCGTTCTAAGGATGAGTTTACTGAATTTGAATTACTTTTTCTTGCCCAATTGTATTGTAGCTGTTTCACCAGACATTCTGTTCAAAGTTGTATACTCAACCACAAGAGGTTATTTTTATCCTTCCCTTATTTTGCTTTAAGATTTATTGCATGTTCCCCTGTTTTTGGACTGCTTAATCCAGAATTAAGTCAATTTTCCTCTTGATTCTGCCCCCCAAGACCCAATTCTGTTCTTGTAATTCCTACCAGTGGCCCTATTACTCTCTTCCATCCCCTGAAAACAGATAGGTGCCTTCTCTCAGAAAGGCACTTCTAAGATGCTTGAGCAAAAACTGACTGCTGCTTATGATGTCTGTACTGGTTGAGTACCTGTACGGGTCTAATACTGAGAATGCAAACCTTATGTGGTAGACATAAACATCAAGATCTGATGAGGTCAAACACAATTTTTTATTGCTTCATGGAGCTTAGGAACTTAATGAATGCCCATATTCAAAAAGGAAAAAAAAGAGTGAGAAAAGAAGACTCTTTTATAAATTGTTAAATGTTTTGGTCAGAGTAAGATATAGAAGAGACATGGCTGTCACTTTTGAATCAAATTGATAGATCAATTGAATCAAGTGAAACATGTCTGCCTAAACTGTGGGTGGTATACAGGGGCCTGTAGACAAGTCATACCTGATTTAGACTAAAATGTCTGGCCCTTGCCTGACCAAGCAACAAGGACAATTTGAAGTAATTGGCAATGTCCCCTTCACATGTATGAGATCCTGTAACTGAATCATGCATTATACTTTATTCCAGCTGCCGTATGAGCGACTTGGTGCGCACCCCGTAGTCTCCTCTGCATTTTGTTCAGCTGTCATATAAGTGACCAGGCGCATAACCCTAACTCTGTCATCTACATCAGTCGACTCCAGGATATTACGAGTCGACTCCAAGCGTATCAGAATCACTGGCACGGGCTCGAGTCGACTCCAGACCAGTACGAGTCGACTCCGACTGAGAACAGACAGACGAACAGAAAGCATCAACTTAAAACCTGTCAGCGAGTCGATTCCTGAAGTGCGCGAGTCGACTCCGTGCTTACCGAGTCGACTCCGGAGTAATATGAGTCGACTCCAAGAAGCTACAGACAGAAAAGTCAGAGAGCATTATTTCGACCCTGAGATTCGAGTCGACTCCTGTGGAACGCGAGTCGACTCCGATGGTTGGCAGGTCGACTCCAAAGAAAGCGAGAGTCGACTCTCAGTGGTACACAAGAAAAAGTCAGAGAGGAGTTTTCGGACTCTGAGATTCGAGTTGACTCCCGCAATACACGAGTCGACTCCAAGGCAGCGCTCCACCAAAAAACAGAAGGCCAAGTTTCGGAAACTGAGAGCCGAGTCGACTCCAGAGAAGTTCGAGTCGACTCCCAGGATTCGAGTCGACTCGAGTGGGCCAAGTTGAAAATGGCTCCGTGGATTTCATGAGATGAGCCGACTCCGAAAATGCCAAGTCAGCTCCAGAAGTTGGCGAGTCGACTCCGGGTCAAGACGAGTCGACTCCCAGTCGAAGAGGCCACTTTAATTCAAATCCGGAACAGTTGCCGAGTCGACTCCAGAAAAGCATGAGTCGACTCCCGCTACAGCCGAGTCGACTCCTGATCGCGCGAGTCGACTCCGACCCCCAACGGACATATTGTCAGGTTGTGCAGAGTGTGCAGAACGGGCAGAAAAAGGTGTCTAACGGCTAGTTTCCGTGGGGGATGGCTTAAATAGCCACAGAGGACTGTAGCAAGGCAGAAAGCACCATTCCATTCAAAGATCAAGCATTCATTCTCTGCAAGTTGGTTTTCAACGAAAAGAGGAAGAGCGCCATTAACTCCATCCAACTTCCTCTTCCCAGCATTTAAAGAAGCCTCCTCCTGCATTCAAGTCGACCAGACATTCAAGAGGAGACCCGAAGTTCAAGAAGCCCTACTCTACTCCAACTCAAACGTGTTTGAGGGCTTCTAACCTCTCTTAGTTTATATTGTTATTTATCTGCTTTTGAGAAGCTTTGTTTTCTGTTTGTCTTTTATTTCCATCTTGTCTTTGCTTGGTTCAATCGGGGGATTGAATCAAGGGTATAGAGGTTGGTTGGTGAGCCGAGTGTAAAACCAACGTGTAAGGGTTCGATTGTGATCCCGGAAAAACAATCGGGGTGGTTCTAGTCGGTGAGCCTGGGAAAACCGACCGAGTTCGTTGTGAGCTCGTAAAACAACAAGTTTGGTTGTGAGCTTGTAAAACAACCGGCTGTAATCCAAGGGGTTATAGTGAATTCCCAAGTGAGACTTGGGGAGTGGACGTAGGAGCAAGGGTTAGCTCCGAACCACTATAAAACATTGTTTGTGATTGTTGTCTCTCTTTCTCTCATTTCATTCACTCAGCACATAGCAACTAATTAATCATCTTGCAAAAGTATTAATTAGTCATCCACAAAAGTTTTAATTGCAAAATTATTTTAAAACCCAATTCACCCCCCCTCTTGGGTTGTCTATCTGGGCAACAAGTGGTATCAGAGCCTAAACTCTTCTACCCTAAGAGTAAAAGATCAAAATGACAACCCCATTTGGATCTTCCCACATTGAGGGTCAGTCCACCCAAAGACCCCCATTCTTTAATGGATCCGACTACTCATATTGGAAGGCTAGGATGAGAATATTCATCCAAGCCCAAGACTATGAGATGTGGACCATTGTATAAATGGACCATACATCCCATCCATCTATGTAGAGGGGTCACTGTACCCAAACTAGAAAAGGATTGGGATGAACATGACATGAGAAAGGCACAACTCAATTCTAAAGCAATGAATGTGCTTTACTGTGCATTAGATAGGAATGAATTCAATAGAGTCTCTACTTGCAATTCTGCAAAAGAGATTTGGGACAGACTTGAAGTGACCCATGAGGGCACGAATCAAGTCAAAGAATCCAAAATAAATATATTAGTTCATAAGTATGAACTATTTAAGATGGATTCTAATGAGACAATCACTAGCATGTTCACTAGGTTTACTGACATTGTCAATGGCCTAAAAAGCCTTGGCAAAAACTATACTAACAGTGATCTTGTCAGGAAAATTCTTCGCTGTCTACCAAGGTCATGGGAAGCCAAGGTGACGGCAATCCAAGAAGCTAAGGACTTGAACAAGCTTCCACTTGAAGAGCTCCTTGGATCCCTAATGACTCACGAGCTAACAATGAAGCAGCACAGCGAAGAAGAGTCCTCCCATAAGAAAAAGGTAATAGCTCTTAAATCTACATCATCTAACAAAGACTTTCTTGCAGTAGCAGCAGTGAAGAAGAGATCATGAGGGAGATGATGATGAGGCTCTTCTTGTGCGCAAGTTCAGAAAATTCATCAACCACAAGAAGTCCTATCATCAAAGGAGAGGCCCCTCAAATTCCTATCGCAAGGATAAAGGTAAGGAAAGGGAAAATGAGGGGATTGGTGTTATGAGTGCAAGAAGCCGGGACACATCAGAGCTGAGTGTCCCTTACTAAAGAAGGGGCAAGTACAAGAAGAAGAAAGCCCTTGTCACCACCTTATCGGACTCCGACGCATCATCTTCATCATCGGATGAGGAACAAGAAGAAAAGGCCAATTTCTGCTTCATGGCCAATGAAAATGAGGTAACATCCGAACACATCTTGATTTTACTTTGATGAATGTATGATGCATTTAATGAATTAATGATTGAATATAAGGCTATAAACTTAAGAATAAAGAGCTAAAACTAGCTAATCAATCTTACCTACATAAATGCGATAAATTAGTTAAGGATAAGGACTTATCACCAAAGAAAACAGAACTTAAGACAAGCAACCAACTCTTAACAAAAGAATACCTTAACTAAAGATAATGAAAAACTAACTAAGAAATTTCAGAACTTAAAAACAATAAACATCTTAAAAGAATCTCAAAAAGACTAAATTCTAAAAACAGAAAAACAAACTCTAACTAAAGAACTTGAAAAATACAAACCTTTGGTTGAAAAATTTACATATAGTTCTGAAAAATTGAATATGATACTTAATAGTCAACGAGCGTATTCAATAGAGCGGTTTAGGGTATAAACCTAAAAATAAGCAAAAACTTCTTAGTAACTTCTTTGTTAAAGCAGGAGAAAGTAAAACTAAGAAAATAACCTGTTTTTGTTGTGGAACTGTAGGACATAAAGCAAATGTGTGCAATTATAGAAAGGAAAAACAAAAGAAAAATTAAAAGGGTATGGGTTCCAAAAGGAACCAACATGACTAACCATGAAGGACCCAAGAAAACTTGGGTACCTAAGATTATATGATTTGCTTGTGTAGGAGTGTCTTGCAGCCAAGGTCAACAAAAATTGCTGGTACTTGGATAGTGGCTGCTCAAGACACATGACGGGTGACAAGGATCAATTCTTCACCCTTGAAGCTAAGAAGGGAGGTGCTGTGACTTTTGGAGACAACAACCAAGGTCACATCATTGGTATAGGTAAAGTACAAATTACCCCTTCTACTTTTATTGATAATGTTCGATATGTTGATGGTCTTAAGCATAATTTATTAAGCATTAGTCAATTATGTGATAGAGGTATAATGTTATGTTTAAACCATCACTATGCATCATAACAAACCCAAATGACAATAGTTTAGTTTTTAAAGGAATAAGACGTGGAAATGTGTATGTTGTAGACCTTGAGGATCTTGCCAAACACAACCCATGTTTAGTTGTTAATGAAACTAAGGACAATGATGCTAGTTGGTTATGGCACCGTAAGTTAGGTCATGCAAGCATGGACACAATATCTAAACTAGTTAAAAGAGATTCTGTGATAGGTTTGCCAAAATTAAAGTTTGAAAAGAATAAAATATGTGAAGCATGTCAATTTGGCAAACAATCAAGGAACTCCTTTAAATCTATAAATTGTGTCTCTACCTCTAGACCTCTAGAACTACTACACATGGACCTATTCGGACCAACTAGAACCACAAGCCTAGGTGGAAATAAATATGGTCTAGTTATTGTAGATGATTATTCTAGATACACTTGGGTCATGTTCTTAGCACATAAGGATCAAGCTTTTTCAGTTTTAAAAATTTCATAAAGAAGTAACCAATGCTAGAGATACTTCAGTAATAGCTATTAGAAGTGACCATGGTACCGAATTTGAAAATCATTTATTTGATGAGTTTTGTAGTAAAAAGGGGATAACACACAATTTTTCTGCACCTAGGACACCACAACAAAATGGAGTTGTGGAGAGGAAAAATAGAACTCTAGAGGAAATGGCTAGAACTATGTTATGTGAAAGTAACCTCCCTAAGTACTTTTGGGGAGAAGCCATTAATACTTCTTGTCATATATTAAATAGAGTTTTATTGAGACCCATTATAAAGAAAACACCTTATGAACTTTGGAAAAACAGAAAACCAAAGGTAAACTATTTTCATATCTTTGGATGTAGGTGTTTTGTTCATAATAATGGGAAAGATAATCTAGGAAAATTTGACTCTAAATCTGATGAGGGCATATTCTTAGGGTACTCTACAACTAGTAAAGCCTATAGAGTCTTTAATAAAAGAACCCTAGTTATAGAAGAATCCATACATGTTGTTTTGATGATTCTAGTGATATCTCTTCTAGTAAGAGAGTTAATTTTGATGATGATACGGAAATTCTTGAAGAAAAGATTGATGAGATGACATTACAAGATAACAATCAAAAATTAATTGAAGATGCATCATCAAGCCAAGAGACTATAGTAGATCATGGGCTAACTAAAGCTTGGAGGTATGCTCACGGGCATCCTAAGGAATTAATTCTAGATGATCCGTCTCAACCTATTAGGACTAGAGCATCCCTTAGGAACTTAAACAATCATCTAGCTTTCGTTTCACATTTTGAGCCCAAACACATAGAAGAAGCTGAAAAAGATGTAAATTGGATAAATGCAATGCAAGAAGAATTAAACCAATTTACTAGAAACAAAGTATGGAATCTAGTTGAAAGACCTACTGAATATCAATTATAGGTACCAAATGGATTTATAAAAATAAACTTGATGAAAATGGAATTGTAATAAGGAATAAGGCTAGACTAGTAGCAAAGGGTATAATCAAGAAGAAGGTATAGATTTTGATGAAACCTTTGCTCCTGTAGCTAGACTTGAGGCATTAGATTTTATAGCATTGCATGCTCTAAGGACTTCAAATTATTTCAAATGGATGTAAAAAGTGCATTTTTAAATGGGTATATTAATGAGGAGGTATATGTAGAACAACCTCCTGGTTTTGAAAATCATCAATACCCTAATCATGTTTATAAATTGAACAAAGCACTTTATGGTTTGAAACAAGCACCTAGAGCATGGTATGAGAGGCTTAGCAAATTCCTATTAGAACATGAGTTCTCTAGGGGTAATGTAGATACAACACTATTTCTGAAAAAGCAAAACAAAGATATGTTATTAGTGCAGATTTATGTTGATGATATTATTTTCGGTGCTACTAACAATCGCCTCTGCGAAGAATTTGCTGATTTGATGCAGAGTGAATTTGAGATGAGCATGATGGGAGAGCTGAATACTTTCGGGCTTCAAATCAAACAATCTGAAGGAGGCATCTTCATCAATCAAGCCAAATACATCAAGGAGATGCTTAAGAAGTTTGATATGGAGGGAAACAAGTCAATCAGCACCCCCATGAGCTCATCATGCAAATTAGACCAAGATGAATCAGGTAAATCTGTAGATCAGAAACTATATAGAGGTATGATAGGATCTTTATTGTATCTTACTGCAAGTAGACCTGATATCATGTTTAGTGTTTGCATGTGTGCAAGATATCAGTCTAATCCTAAAGAATCTCATCTAATTGCCAGTCAAAAGAATCTTTAAATACCTAATAGGAACCAAGAATATAGGTTATGGTATTCTAAAGAATCTAGCCTAAAATTAATAGGATACACAGATTCAGACTTTGCTGGATGTAAACTTGAATAGAAAAAGTACCAGCGGGTCTTGTCAATTTCTAGGAGAAAACCTAATCTCATGGTTTAGCAAGAAACAAAACTCGGTTGCTTTATCTACTGCTGAAGCTGAATATGTTGCAGCCGGAGTTGTTGTGCTCAAATCTTGTGGATCAAACAACAATTAGAAGATTATGGCATTAAACAAGACAAAATTCCTATTAATTGTGATAATACAAGTGCCATTAATCTAACTAAAAATCCAATTCAGCATTCAAGAACTAAACATATTGAGATAAGACATCACTTCATAAGAGATCATGTACTGAATGGTGATGTGACACTTCAATTTGTTTGTACTGATGATCATTAGCTGACATTTTTACAAAACCCTTAAGTGAAGAGAGATTTAGTGTGCTTAGGAGGGGATTAGGAGTGATTGATCCATCCTCAGTGGTAGTTTCCACTAGATTCATTGATTTTGATGATTAGATTGTGGTTAAATAGAGTTTCTTTTCAATGATCATCAAATCAGATCATAATTTAGTGATTTTTCCTCATTCGGCACGAACATAGCATGATTTTAGGTGCGTGCCAAAGTTCGAGACGACTCGAGTAAGTTTCAGAGTCGGCTCGTAAGGGGGAGTCGACTCGCGCTTAGTCGGGAGTCGACTCGAGGTCGATGGCAGCAGAGGTGGAGTCGACTCGCATACAGTCGGGAGTCGACTCGCGCATAAGGAGAGTCGGGGTCAATAGGCGCATAAGGAGAGTCGACTCGCGCATACTTTGGAGTCGACTTCGAGGTCGAGTCGACTCGCAGTCGGGATCCGACTTTTTAACCCTAACTTCATCGCTTAGAAAACATTTCTTTTCACCGCCGCCACTGTTCAAAACCCTAGAGTTCGACTCGTAGATCGTCTCCGGCCGCCCTAGGTCCTTTTTCCGTCGATTTTTCATCGCCCATTAGGTTTCATCCCATTCTAGGTCAACCATGCCTCGCAAATCCGTTGTCTCAAGCCGGAAGAGGCCCCATTTCCGCGACCGGTGCCGAGCGGCGTTCCAAGGCTCGGAACGACCCCGTGAGGCCACAACCTCCGGCTCGTTCCCCGCCGAGGGCGGTTCCCGCGAGGCCGTGCGCCGGGAAGGCGGTCTCCACCGGGAGATACGTTGATTTCGACTATCTCTCCCGGGAGGGCTTCACCATAGGTGAGAGAATTGCGTGTCCAGGGCTTAGAATATTTCCTTACGTTAGATCTCCCCACATACCCTAGATTAGTTAGAGAGTTTTACGGTACCGTCCATCGGGGAGATGGGGGTATAGAGGGCACGGTAGCCGGTGTCCCTTTGTTCATATTCGGAGGATATCATTGCCCACATCCTCCACCTTCCACAAGTAGGGGTGGCTCCCACACATCCGAGGATAGGACTTGAGGCCCTTACGGCCATTCTAGGATACCCACCTCAGTCCCCCTTAGATGAGGTGTCCGCTAGCTCACTTCCTGTTGAGGTGCGGATCCTCCTGAGCATCTTGTCTAGGTCCATCTTTCCGAAGACTGGCCGCTTCGATTTTGTTTCTGAGAGGGACCTCGCCCTTATGTTTTATTCTTCAGGACACCCAATCAACTTCCCCAAACTCATTTATAGGTATCTGTGTGAGCCACTAGATAGACCTAGGCTCACCCTCCCTATGGCATGTTGTTCACCCTTATCTTTAGGGAGGCCGAGCTCCCTATTCCTGAGGGGGAACCCTCTCGTGGCATTGCGATGGACAGATCGCATGCGTCCGGAGACCCTACACAGGATGGGATTTCGGAAGGTAGAGGGGACCTGGGTTAGGAAATCTTCCACCTCCACACATACCACCAGACATTCCCCTAGTCCTGAGCCAGACTCAGATTATCCTGACTTTTCCCTCCACTTCTGCTCCTAACCACCTCAGCCGGACCCTCCTCCTCAGCTCCACCACCCATGGAGGTCCGGATCGCTCCTGAGCAGCTCCTGGAGTTGCGGCAGGAGATTGTCCGAGACCTGCGAGATGATCTGCTTCGGGAGCTCCGAGGAACAGTGCCTGCTCCCACTTCTTGCACCCACATCTTCTGAGTTGGTCCCTTCCTTGACAGCCGTGACTGACATGACGGCCCATGTACGGGAAGAGATCTACAATGTCCGGAGTTTGGTCCAGGCTCAGTTCTCCAGTATGAGTGAGGTCACGGGCATCACTCGGAAGATGCGCGATGACATCCGGAAGGACATGAGCACCACTACTCAGGGGGCCGAGCGCTTGGCGAATGTGCTCATCGACAAGCTGGACACACTTCAGAAGTCGGTGACCGAGCTCGACACGATGCATAGCAGGGCCACCTCGGCCATCATCCGACAGCTAGAGCACGTCACCAATGCGGTCCAAGCACTTGCTGACCGCATGCCTCGGGGAGCCACATCCTCTTCGAGGAAGCCCTAGATATCGTTTTGTATTTTGACATGTATTGTTTTGCTTTACTTATTGTATTCTCAAATGTATTTACATACAAATCAATACAATGAGTAGACATGTTCTCTTCAATTCCTGTGCAATTTGATCTATGATTGATTGTGTGTACTGCTTACCTCCTTTTTGATACGATGACAAAAAGGGGGGAAATACTTAAATACAAAAGGACTCAAATGAAAATTAAAGAAAATTAAAACATAATTTATTCTTAGTGGATTTGGTACCTCGAGGCTCATTATCTCTCTGTTGGGGCTCCTAATGGAGTAATCTCCAGAATCTATTCAAGGGATATTCGGAGATTAGCTGAATCCAACTCAAGAACAAATTGACAGATTTTTCCTCTAAAAACCAAAAATTTAAAATCAAAAAATTCAATACATTAAAAGAAAATTCAGAGAATCAAATCATAAGTAGAATGCATATGTTGAGGGGGAGAATCTGAATGTTTTTAAGAAAGCTAAATCATTAAATATATATAAGCCAAACAATTGATTGCATGATATAAAGGCTTATATAATTCCAAATGAAAGGGGGAGCTTTAATTCCAAAATTTATTGCTTCACACCTTTCAAGCTTGGATATATTAAATTACCAGATATTTGAATTCATTTATGGATTTTATTTCCTTGTTTATTGAGCAATTCACTTTACATATACTCAAAGTTTTGTCATCATCAAAAAGGGGGAGATTGTGGAGTGATTGATTAAAACCCCTATTTGATTTTGATGAGCTCAAAGCATTTGAGTATATCTTATGTTTACTAATGAATTCAATTAAGTGTTTCAGTGAAAATCGTGTCTAAGTGTTTCTAGACTTGGTTCAAGATATTTTGGATAAGGTATGAAGTCAGTTTGAACCAAAGTCTGAGATTCGAGTCGACTCCAGGATATTACGAGTCGACTCCAAGCGTATCAGAATCACTGGCACGGGCTCGAGTCGACTCCAGACCAGTACGAGTCGACTCCGACTGAGAACAGACAGACGAACAGAAAGCATCAACTTAAAACCTGTCAGCGAGTCGACTCCTGAAGTGCACGAGTCGACTCCGATGCTTACCGAGTCGACTCCGGAGTAATATGAGTCGACTCCAAGAAGCTACAGACAGAAAAGTCAGAGAGCGTTATTTCGACCCTGAGATTCGAGTCGACTCCTGTGGAACGCGAGTCGACTCCGATGGTTGGCAGGTCGACTCCAAAGAAAGCGAGAGTCGACTCTCAGTGGTACACAAAAAAAGTCAGAGAGGAGTTTTCGGACTCTGAGATTCGAGTCGACTCCCGCAATACACGAGTCGACTCCAAGGCAGCGCTCCACTAAAAAGACAGAAGGCCAAGTTTCGAAAACTGAGAGCCAAGTCGACTCCAGAGAAGTTCGAGTCGACTCCAAGACTGGACGAGCCAAAAGACAGAAGATCGGGAGTTCGGGCTCTGAGCGCCGAGTCGACTCCCAGGATTATCGAGTCGACTCGAGTGGGCCAAGTTGAAAACTGGCTCCATGGATTTCATGAGATGAGCCGACTCCGAAAATGCCAAGTCAGCTCCAGAAGTTGGCGAGTCGACTCCGGGTCAAGACGAGTCGACTCCCAGTCGAAGAGGCCACTTTAATTCAAATCCGGAACAGTTGCCGAGTCGACTCCAGAAAAGCATGAGTCGACTCCCGCTACAGCCGAGTCGACTCCTGATCGTGCGAGTCGACTCCGACCCCCCAACGGACATATTGTCAGGTTGTGCAGAGTGTGCAGAACGGGCAGAAAAAGGCGTCTAACGGCTAGTTTCCCGTGGGGGATGGCTTAAATAGCCACAGAGGACTGTAGCAAGGTAGAAAAGCACCATTCCACTCAAAGAGATTAAGCTTTCATTCTCTGCAAGTTGGTTTTCAACGAAAAGAGGGAAGAGCGGAATTAACTCCATCCAACTTCCTCTTCCCAGCATTTAAAGAAGCCTCCTCCTGCATTCAAGTCGACCAGACATTCAAGAGGAGACCCGAAGCTCAAGAAGCCCTACTCAACTCCAACTCAAACGTGTTTGAGGGCTTCTAACCTCTCTTCAGTTTATATTGTTATTTATCTGCTTTTGAGAAGCTTTGTTTTCTGTTTGTCCCTTTTATTTACATCTTGTCTTTGCTTGGTTGAATCAAGGGTATAGAGGTTGGTTGGTGAGCCGAGTGTAAAACCAACGTGTGTAAGGGTTCGATTGTGATCCCGGGAAAACAATCGGGGTGGTTCTAGTCGGTGAGCCTGGGAAAACCGACCGAGTTCGTTATGAGCTCGTAAAACAACAAGTTTGGTTGTGAGCTTGGAAAACAACCGGCTGTAATCCAAGGGGTTATAGTGAATTCCCAAGTGAGGCTTGGGGAGTGGACGTAGGAGCAAGGGTTAGCTCCGAACCACTATAAACATCGTGTTTGTGATTGCTTGTCTCTCTTTCTCTCATTCTCATTTCACTCAAAGCACATAGCAACTAATTAATCACCTTGCAAAAGTATTAATTAGTCATCTACAAAAGTTTTAATTGTAAAATTATTTTAAAACCCAATTCACCCCCCCTCTTGGGTTGTCTATCTGGGCAACAACATCATAAGATGCCTCAACTTTTTTCCATGAAATCTCAAAAATGCCTTTCCCACATAGAACGCATCAGTCAACTGTCATATACACAATAAAAACAACTGCTCTGGCTGTTGTAGGAAAAAGGAACCCCACAAAAAGAGGTGTATTTCAACTGTAAGACGACATAGTTAATAAAAAGGGATTGTGCATATATTTCCATCTTCGGAAATGGTGATGCAATTCTTTCAAAGAGATAGCTTCACCCATAATATGTGGGCGGTGTTGCCTAAACTTGGTCGTTCAAATAATTATCTCCAATTCTGGTTCTAATAAGGAGAGAAGCTAAATATATAGTAATCGCTATGAAAGCTTTTGATTGATGTGAGAAATAGGAGGTTGCGGAGGTGCAAAACATTCCTGGTTATACTGGACGTTGCTGAACAAGCAGTAGTGCACTGCATAAAGAAAAAGTTGCCTTGCTCAAGATGGTCTAAGAAGTTTTTTCTCTTGAAAATCTCCAAAATTCAAAGGTCAAACTCTCTCTCTCTCTCTCTCTCTAAGATCTTTGTTGTTGTTTCTTAAAATTAGAGTACTTGGATTATATTTATTTATTTTTTTTTTTAATTTTAGTGGACCTAATGTGTGTTTTCCAAGGATCGCTATGCTAGTACCAGGGCACGTACCAGTTTCCTAGAGGCATGGTTCGGTATGGCCCTCGCGTCGTTCCGTGCCGTGCTTGTGTCGACACAATAGAGAGGGCTAGAGAGAGAGAAAATAGGAGAGAGGAAAAGGGAGAGAGGGGGAGGGAGAATAGGAGAGAGGAAAAGGGAGGGAGGGAGACAAATGGCTGGAGGATGCCGGTGGAGGGCCACGGAGGTTCGAGGATGGGCATGGAGGGGCAAAGAAGGGGCTTCACCCTCCGGTTCCCCTGTTTCATTTGAAACAAGGGTTCCGGAGGGGCTCTTTTTTTATGTTGAAGAAATTGAGTAAAGTCGGCAAGCACATTGCCTCCTCCCCTGTTCTCTCTCTCTCTCTCTCTCTCTTTCCGTCCGCTCTCCCCTGGACCCTTCCCTCTCTCTTTCACTTTTCAGATTCTTGGCTTTTCATTGTTCATTTTTTATTCGGAGTTTGGAAACTTCATCCATTTTTAGATTAGATGTCTAGGGTTAGGTCATTCCATGCAGTTCAGATTTAAAGGTCTATTTTTAAGAACTATTTACTGATTTTCATGTTGGATGCCAGTTTTCTACAATGCACTATAATGTCGGAATGCTGAATTCTGATGATTTTCTATTATAATATGGTTTTGATTGATGTTTTCTTGAAATCAGAAAAATCAATTTTACTATTTTCCTTTGTAGGTTATGGTGGTGAGGTGCTTCACAGGGTGGGATTCCACTGTATTATGGAAATTGCAGGGTCCCTAAATTTTTCTCACTTGATAAACGTTTTGAGCAATAGAGTAATATTAAATTTAAATTATTCTCTGTGTTTCTGTTTGCATTTTGTTCGATCCTTTTTAAGTTGATTGTTTGAAACTCTTTGAAATTATAAGCACTGTTTTGCTTCATGCTTTATTAAATTTGTAGGTTGGCTATTCAAAGTGAGGTTGTTCTGAACAAATCTCTATAATGTCTTTGTCAACAATTTGGAAGTTTATGTTATTTTTAAGTTTTCAGAAAGTATGGTCCTAAACTGAATGGAGGAAAAAGGATTTATATTGCTGACCCCAACTAGTTTGGGATTAAGGCTTATCTAAGTTGAGTATTTTTTTTTAAAAAAGGAATTCAACAATCTATTTATTACTTATTGTTTTGCATGATTAGATGTTAGATTTGCGGTAGATTTGTTCTTTCCACTCTATATAAGATATTAGATTTTTCTGAAGTTTTCCATGGTATTAACATGATTGACTTCTAGGACATTTTGATGGTGTATAGTTTTGCTATTTTGTGATGTCTTGACTGATACAGATTTTATACTGACCAATGTTGCTTTCTCGATAGAAACTCATGAGGATCTCCTTGTTTCGTAAATCAGAGTTGTGCTTTGACTTCTGAAGGCTTCTGTTATATTTCAACAGGTAAAAATCATCACATTGTTGAATGACCATATTATCTTTTTTACTTTTTTGCTTTTATGAGTGTAATAGTAATATGATCGTGGATGCCATTTGTTTCCTCTTCAACAAAAATTAGTGAATTGATAGTATAACTCATGCGAAGAGTTTTACAACTTTGTGCATTTAACTCAAATTTTAAGCATTTAATGGCTGTATTATTTGAATGCCTTAGCCATTGCTATACATAACTTCAAGTTTTGAAAACAATAGTCATTTCTTTCTTTTTATGGTGAGTAAAATGTATTTGGGCAATTGTTCACTTTGTTGCTCAATGAATTAATGAATGGATGAATGATATGAATAAACAAGAAATGAATGAATGGATAAGTGAAAGCTAATTCCTTTTTTAGGGGTCTTCTCTAGTCACCATTGAGCATACACTTAGGCTTAAGTGCTTGTTTTTAAACATGCTACGAATAAATGAACAATGATTATTTGGTATTCATTATTTGTTGCTAGTTAAGTAGAGGTTTAACAAATATTTTGGGTATCAGGCCAGTTCTTATATGCTATGCATTACTTCTACATAGTTATGGAAAAGTTTAATGATGCATATTATAATGGTAGTGGAAACAATAAAATTACCTGTGACCAATTAAGGGAAGGTTCAAGAATTGTTTCTAGTAACAGATCAATTGTTGTGTGATATGCATATTTGCTAAAGAAGGAAACATGTAGCACATTCTTGTTTCAGTGGACTAATGGTCACATGACAATCAAAGAAATGTGCAAAGCTTCCTTCTTTCAATGAAAATAGTTATGTTCTATCCACTAGCTGCTACCAGCCAGTTAAGAAAAGGTGTATTCTCTAAAGGAGGAAATAAATCTATTTTGAGTTTTAATAACAAAGTTAGAAAGGTCACCCAAGAGTGGGTCTAAATATGAGGCTTGGTGTTGGTATAGAAGATTATATTGGTAAATTGAAGCTTGATCATTTTTACTATTGTGTGCATGCTTGCCTGTCTCAGAGAGAGAGAGAGAGAGAGAGAGAGAGAGAGAGAGAGAGAGATGGGACTCTAAGCTCCCTCGTGCTTGCTTTACGAGTATTGCTGAGGACCGACCAAGACTAGCACAAGCCATTGTTGGCAACTTAACCTTACCAAAGTTAGTATGCTGAGTCTACTTTCTTTGAAATTGACCTATAAACCTACCCAAAATATATGAAAATTCTTTTACATGCTTCATAGAAGTCAAATAACAAATTTTGGCTCAATTCTATCTCATTTTATTTTATTACAAATGACAAATAATCCATGGCATGTCCTACACCTGACCAACTCTATTCCTAAACCTCAATAAGAAATTAGTCATGATCAACTTACAGAACAAAAATCATTTCTAGAGTCATATTTTATATTTTAAAATGACTTATGTGGAATAACTACTATACATAAATATTATTGTTGCCATATAGATTAGATCAAGATTAGTCAAATTTAGCTTAAGGTTGCAAATGGGTTGGGTTGACCCGTGAACCAACCCAAATGGACCTGTTTCACCCGATTAGACCCATTTGTGAGGACCCATAGGGCCAGGTCGGGTTCCAAAATTAGACCCTTTCAACATTTTAGGTTCGGTCTGGGATTATTGAACTTTGACCTGACTAGACCTGGCCCGGTTCATATGTAATCTGGGTCTTAGTTAGGTGTCCTTATTTTTTACCCGACCTAAAACCTTTTAGACTTGTTAAGCCATGAAATAAAAAGAGGTGACTTTGGTGAGCCTGTCTATATTGACTCCTAACCCCAACTCCCGATTCTCCTAAAAGCTCTCTTGTTTCTTCCGTTTCTTAGAAACCCTAGATCCCTGAATCCCGATCTCTTTATCTCGATCCAGCCGTCTAGCGACATCGGCTTGCTCGACGGTTTGGTCCATCAGCCCTACCCCTCCTCCATGTCAATCACCTGGAGGTCTGGTTCATTGCTATTGTTGGCCACGACGGTAGCATCTGGGCATAGAGCGCCAACTTTCCCCAGATATCCCCGTCTCGATTCCAACAAAATCTTCCTTTCAAATATGAGGTTTGATTCGAATCGATTACCTTCCCTAATCGCCTTTCTTGACTGGTTTGAATTAATTTTTTTCCTTCTTTTAATCATTTATTGGTTAGATCTCATGTGCTAATCTCATTGATGTTATTTATTTTCTTTCTTGGTTGAGTTTGGTGAAGATGGGGAGATGGTTCTTGATTTGAGTCGGTGGTATCTAACCCACCGTGCTTGGTATGAGGTCCGATCATCTATTCTCTTCTTTTTGATGTATTATTTATCATTCTGGTTTCATGTTAGGGTGTCATAGAATCTTTACAAGTTTTGTGGTATGTTTGATCTTCGACTTGAAGGGATTGAAAGGTTCAAGAAATTATATTTTGCCGTTTCTTGAATAGCTTCTTATTTTTCTTGTGAGATGTATTATAGCAAGGGCCAAGATTAAATGATCAATTATTATGCTTAAAATTTCACTTTTATATACATGTGATATTCAATTTCAGGTTTATTTGTTATTGTTCTTGACCTAACAAGCAACCCTGACCGACCCAAACGCCGAATATCAGTTTGGGACTAGGTCATCCATGACCCAACCCGATCTGAATGACCTGTTGTGCCTAAAACATCTCTTGTGGACTTGCCCCAAATCGATTGTCTTTTGGATTGGGTTTGGTCCATCGTCAAGGCCCGAACATGAAACTAGATCAGGGTCAAGCATTCCCCTATCCCACTTGACCCATTTGCATACCTAATTTAGCTCGAGTTGGAGTTAACCTAGGTATTAGTTGAGAGGTTCTAATCAAGGCCAATCTTCTTATTATATCTAGATATGATATAATGTCTTTTTAGGGTCAACTGACTAAACTAAGTACACATCAAATTATCTAGGGTATGAAATGCCCACAAATTATAAGCTTCTTCTTAGAGAAACAAAAATCATCTAATGTAAGATTGATTGAAAAATATGCTACATGCATCATAGGAATTCTCCAACAAAATAATATTCAGAGAGAACAAGGGAAAAAAAAGAAACAAATTTAACAAGATAAAATTTAGGATCAACTGTATATCAAATTTTGAAAATACATATTGCTATAATACATGGAACCATCCCTTAAGTGTGAGCGATCAGGGCCAAATTTCGTCGTTTAGGCCCTGAAACAGGTTGGTTAAAACAAAATTTTCTTTTCAGGAAAGATTTTGATCGGGCATATCTTGTAATTCGGAAAGCATTAGGTGGAGTGGCTAAAGACGAAGTCGATGTAAAAGTCGAGATCTATCTTTGTAGGATTTTAGCGTTTTCATAATTATTTCTACTATTCATGTCTATTTTAAGAAAGCTATATCCTCTTTCAACTAGAAGACAAATATGGCCTAAATTATACAAGGGCCATCTTCACTAGTATACGAAGAGACTAGACCCTACTTTAACCAATTCTTCTACTTTTCTTATTTTTTTTAAGAGATTTGAGTTAAATAGGTCGAGGAAATTACTTCCTTCTCCCCAATCAAATCAATTTTTGTCTCCCCAATTGCCACTATATAATAGTATAGATTTGTAGCTAATTATCCAAGCGGGAAGCAAACAACTCATGGAGTCATTCAGAGTTCCAAGACCTGTCAAAAGTAATTAGATCAGACACTCGAAGATTGTCATTGATGGCTTGTGTATTAAACATTGTAGGAGGATGTTTGAATTTCAAAGCTGTGTTCATAATTCATAGAATGGCTATATGAAGGATTAAATAGGAAATTGTTTTTATCCTTGCTGAGATATCAGTTTGCATCAATATCCATGGCTCATCGATATTGATATAAACTTTATATGGATCATTTTTATCTCCATAACAACAAATATATCTCTATATGTCAACTGATATGAGATTATAATATCAGCCTAGATTTCTTAATCAAGTATTTTACGTGTTCTTTCCCAGTTTGGCCTAGGCTTCCACATCAGACGAAACCCTGGATTTTTAAAAACCTTGACGGGAACCTCAATTAGATAAAGATGTATATTTGGTATTATGCAAGTACAAATGATTGAGACTATATACTGAACCACATTACGGGCAGATGAATAATTTTTTGCAACTGGTAGGGACTAGATACTCAATAATAGTCATGATAAATAATCATAGAATATGTGGTGGGGTAGGCAATGCCAATATTTTAGTTTTATGAGTGATTGATGAGACTATCTCACTTGCTAAAGACTAATAAAGGATGCCTTCGGAGGAAGAAAATTGGGGTTTGGTGGGAGAAGGTTGATGGTGTAATGTGTGCACGTCTTTCAAAGAACTTGATAGATGGTTAAAAAGAACTGAAATAATGTTGTGAAGAAATAAAGGAATTGAATAGAGGTATTGCAGGTGATGGAGTTTTAGGCAATTACTCAGAGTGTGGTAGGATGGACACATTTCTTATACTTTGCTTTTGTAGTTGCAGTTGATTTTAAACTGGATATTACAAAAATCTAGGATTGCCCTAGTTGGTGGCTAGATCTTAGCAGCTGGAATCTTCGACCTAGG
Organism: Phoenix dactylifera; assembly: GCF_009389715.1. Taxonomy (NCBI): domain Eukaryota; kingdom Viridiplantae; phylum Streptophyta; class Magnoliopsida; order Arecales; family Arecaceae; genus Phoenix; species Phoenix dactylifera. Next base: position 4,746,798 of record NC_052405.1, on the reverse strand, counting down.
GTAATGCACTTGCGGTGGAATCTTTCTGCAATCTTGAACCTACACCCACTTCCTAAGCACTTCCTTAACAAAAGTGTTTCGAAAGTATTTGCTTTTCCATCTTGTATTCCCTCTGATTTTGGCATCTAAGGTCTAGATCATATGATGCCATTAATTTGGGAGTGAATTTGAATATCCATTTTCATTATCATTTATTTCTTTCTAATATTCTTACATTATTTTGATGTGAATTTTCATCTATATATTTGTATTTTATGATGTTTCTTCAAGATATCATACAAAGCATTGATCCAGCTTCAAAGGACTATGACATGTTAGATATTCTTAAAAAGAACAAGAATTTACTAGATTCAGCTTGAATTCTGTATTCTTTATTTATCCAAATTCTTAGCAGGTCTTGCACTATCTTGGGAGAGCTGATCAAACTGAAGTTAGTCTTAACAACCATTGATAGCTTATGAAATGTTAGGAGTTAAAGATAACAATGGTCATTGCAGGTAGGTTGAGGCTGAGTGCCATGCTGCAAGGGTATCTTTTCTTTGCTCCAATTGAAGAGAAGGAATTTCTTCCTTCAATTCACTCAACTCGAATCTCATACCAAAAAAAGAATAAAGAAAAACAAGTTTTTCTGGAAAATTAAGAGCAATGTTTTCCTCTTTACTTTCTACAAAGCAAGGTCTTAATTTTTGCTAGTGAGCTCTATCTCCAATCTCCAGCAATTTGTGTTAGATTGCCATTCCAGCTAAAGAGGTCAAATTTTCTCAAAAACAGAAAACATAGAATTTCCATAGTTTGCCATATCTTGACTTCCCTCTTATCACATCACTGAGTTCTTCTTGGATTAGGAGGTACAATCTGTTAATGCTTACTGAAACTATTAAGCTGGTTTAATTAGGCAATTTGGCGTTTCAGATGACCTTGAATCATGGTCATTTTGATCCCAATAGGCTCCTCTGTGAGTTTTCTCTTTGTAGATCTTGTTGATGATGCCATCAAAAAAAGAGAAGGCCGATAATGGATAGTCATGCCTTCTGAAAGTTCTGCTGCAGAAACTAGCTGTGGATGTCGCTAAACTTGCTCGCAGACCCTGCCTAGACCTGCTTGAATGGCCTAGCTAGTCTACAACGAGTTTAATGATCCTTGTGGATAATGTGAATATGGACTAATATTTCAGAAATTATGCAGAAAGACACATTTTTGAATTATGTGTCATTGCCTATCTTGGTTGCAAAACCTTGATACGACTTTGTCTATTTGGAAAATATATCTCTCTGTTACCTAATCTGAAACCTTTTGGTAATTCATCTCATTAATAAAGACATGTATTTCTTCTAAAAAAGATAAAGAAAAAAGGCATTTGTTTCATAAAACATTGTGTTCCCAGACTTAGGTTCGTGATTACTAATTAATTTGTATCTTGGACTGTGGATCTAAACACTCTTGTTTTGATAGCTTTGAGTGATGCATGTAGGCATGTGATATGGCCATTCCAATGAGGTGCTCTCTTACTATACACTTTTTGCCTTAAAAACACATTTTATTCTAAGATGAATAATGGAAATATTTTTGTCATATTTTCACTTTTTTATATGACTAAAGAGTCAGTTTCATATGAACTCCAACTTCTAGCGCAATGTAGACAATATGTACATGCAATATATATGTGATTTTGCTCATTGTGTATCTCAGTACATATATACATGCATGCATGTATGCTTGTATGTACCTACGTAGGTACATATGTATGTATGCATGTACGTTTCGCAGTAAGTACATACTTATATGCATATGCATGCGTATGGAAGTGCAAAGACCAGGTAACTGCTTTGTGTAACTACGTAAGGAACATTGTTACTCAATCCGACTTTACTTTTTGAGTTTCTTAACTCATTTTTCTTACTGATGATATCCATGAATTTAAAATTTGGATATTCTGCTAGGAGTTAATTGGGGGTGTCTCTCTACTTTCTTTGTATTTTTTCTTGTTCCTTTCAGATTGTAAAGTGCCTTCGTGCTTTTATTTCATGTTTTAGCAGCACTACATAATTTCATCATTTTGAGTTATTTGCTGTTTCAGGGACAAATTCTCTTCGTTGGCACAACTCCAAGGTTCAAGTTTTCTCAAGTGACTGTAGGTACATTTTCAATCCATACATCCACAAATTACTTACACCCTAATATAAAAGGGCGGCCCTATGAACAAGGCTTCCATCATTGCAGGGTCTCGGAAGGGTCATATGTATGCAGCCTTGCATGTAGAGAGGCTATTTCTGTGTTTCGAACTCATGACCTCTAGGTCACAATGGAGCAATCTTACTGTTGCACCAAGGCTCATCCTCACTTACACCTCGATATGCTATTTCTTTATTTGATTTGGATTGTTCTATATGGACTTCATCAATCATAGGTTAATAGCAATTCTTAAGTTTTCTTTGGTTGCTTTGTTTAGGTTGTGAATGAGAATCATTTCAGGGGCTTCATGCCTCTATAGTCTGATTCAGTGAAGGAATTCAAATATTGGAACTTAACATGGATGCACCACAAGCTACATTGAGATGCTTGAGGGTTAAAACTTCAAGTCTATCTATTTGAAGATGGAAAGCAAACTGCTGTATTCATGACGCAATGCTTGAAGGTGCTATTCTGCAGTTATTATTATCAAAAACATAATTTGTGCAGAACAGTTTCCTTAAAAAAATTGCAGAAAGGAAAGTCAAAAATTTTGCCTGATACAGTTGTTGTCTTGATAAAGGTAAAGCTTGCATATGTGCCATTCTCTTCCAAAAGAATCTTCTATTAATTAATATGGGACTAGACCTTTTTACATTACGGTGATCCATATTAGTGAAGAAATAAAGGGGGCAGAGCCCAAATACAGCTCATTTCATATACAGTAATCCATTAATAGTCTAATATTAATAGTTCTTAAAAAACTAATCTTAATCTCTCAGCCCTCTAAGTGGTTTATGCATGTTTTCCATGCTTGGCCTTGAACACACAATTTGGAAAGAGTGCTGGCCAACAACCTTTGCATAGACATCACCCAGTTGATCTTCATATTGTATCTTAGAAGCAATTATTGTCTTAGACAGACTAAAGTAACTTTCAGATCTATATTTATGAATGAATGAGAGATTTATAGCTCTGTTTTCTTGGAACATCTTCATTTGTTTGTAGACAACTCAGCCTATCATGTGCATAAAATTTTTGAACACAACAAACTAATTTAGATTCAGCTTCTAATTTTGGTAAATAATTCTACATGTTTACTGATATGTACCTGAACTTGGTATATTGGTGAGCCAATTTATAGAATTTAGTTGCTTTAAATATCAAGGTGATCATTTCTGTTACACATAATCCCTTCAGTTTTAGAACCTCTGAGTGGTCCTTAAATGAGACATAACTCTTATGGGAAGAGCTGTAAGGGAATAGATGTGTGTCAACTATTTTTTTGGTTATGTTTATGAATTTGAATGCATGTACAATGCGTTGAATACACTTTATTCCTCTTTATTTTTTAGATTTCTGAGATATTTTAAAGGAATGTGTAAGATGAGCTGAATTGCTGTTACCAGTGTTTCATCTGCATGGTTGATATTCCTTTATCCTCTATAACAGTTCACTGATGATTGTTTGGGGTTTATTTACAAGCAGGAAATTGAGGGTTGCGAAGATGGCAGAAGTTAGGCCTGCCCAGAGATCCTGCAGAAGACAGAACTGCAATATTTCTCTTGGTGCTTCGAGTTCAAATGATGACTCTGTTTGGAAAGGTTTACCAGACCATCTTATTGAAGCAGTTTTGAAACGACTTCCCTTGGCCCCAATCTGTCGTTTCCGTGCAGTATGTAAAGGTTGGAACTCTTTGCTTACTTCTTACAGGTTCTGCCAACAGCTGGCAGGAATTCCGTGGATATACGTTGTAATTTTTCAAAAAGAAAACAGCGGAGCGCTGTATGACCCTGTCGAAAGGAATTGGTACCGTTGCATTATTCCCCATCTGCATGGGAAGGATGTCCGTCCTTTGGCTTCTGCTGGTAGCCTTATTTGCTTATATGACACTGACAATCAAAGGCTTTGTGTCGCCAACCCACTTAAGAATTCAGTCAGACCACTTCCACATCCACCCTGTTTGCGTTGGCCATTTGTAGAAGTTGGAATGACTCTGAATGGAGATAACATAAGCAGTGGATACAAAATTGTTTCATTGGGAACCGGTGGGTCTTATGTCATATATGATTCCCTTCAAAATAATTGGATTCATCGTGGTCGGTTACCTTCAGTTTGCCTTCCTCTCTCATTTGTGCCTGGATCAAAGGTTGTATCAATTGGTTGCAAGGTCTACTTTCTGCGTATCAAACCAGATGGTCTGATCTCTTATAATATGGACAATGACATCTGGGAGCAATTCTTTGTCCAACTACCATCTAATCTATCAGATTATTCACTTGCTGAGGGTGAGGGAAAGCTCCTGCTTCTAGAGGCAACATCTGGGAGAACTTGTCGTTTGCAAGTCTTTGAGTTGCAGAATCTGAGGTGGAGAACAGTGAGCTGCACACCAGCAAACTTTTGTGGGGAGTTTTACAAGAGTAATGTTCTGATGCAATGTATAAGCAATCAAAAGTTGATTATGGTTTCACTAAGTTCAGACATATTGACCCGAATATATACATATGATGTGCTGGAGAGGAAGTGGTACAGGGATATCTTGCTTCCCCCTGGGATGGAGAGAACAAAAGGGAAGCAGAAGATATTGCTGGGTGCAGCATTCGACTCTAGTCTCACTGCTTCAGCCTGATTGCTCTTTCTTGTCTTGGTCAAATGTAAACGGCAAGACTGATGATTACTTTGACTTGTTTTGATGGTCAGTGGACAGATTCTAGTTTTTTCAATATGATGTTGTAGTGGTGCAGTCGGTTTTATGTCAGTTGTCTAGAGATTTTCAATAAACATCATCTGGATTTAGCCCCTCCGTGGTAAATGTTTCTGTTTGTGGATATTATCTCGGGCCTTGATTCATGTGTGGCCTTGTTTGACAAATTGCTTATACTGAAATAAACCTTTAGAGATGATATGTTGATGCATTAAAACATAATGTGCCATGGCCAGAGTATTAACATTTACTTCTACATATAATCACTTGGTTAATGAAGATAGGATTCATTTACTATAGTGCTCAATTTTTCTTGTCAGCCTGTTATTGACTTACCTGAAGAGTTGTGGAGAATTTGGTCTCTACAACAAGATGGATGAGTTTTCTGCCTTCAAAAAAAAATGTGTAAAGATATTATTCAGCCGATTTCTGAATGTGTTGGTCCTTCGGCTCTTAAGAGAAATGGTTCTTCTAAGTGTGCTCTTTTTCTTCAAATCTTATTGCCTAGGAGACCAGTTTTTCGGTAGAGGATTCATGCTGTTTCAGCTTCTCCTCTCCTATAGCAGCAAAAGAGGACAACTGAGATAAGAATGTTTTCGTGGCTCTTAAATCTTTCGTTTTTTGGATGGATGGCATGCCGTTGAATCTATTTTGTTCCAATCTTTTTGTATGTGATCTCCAAAAGAAAAGAATGTTTTCGTAGCTTTTAAATCTTTCTTTTTTTTATTTATGGGTTGCTCGAGACTTGAATCTTGGAACTGGTCGAACGGAAGTAGATTTTTTTTTCTGGTTGGAATAGTGGAAAAAGATCCCTCCCAAACTGTGCTTGTATTTTTCATTGCACCCCACTTTCTCTATGTATAAACAAAACTTGCATTCCAAAAAGATAATATAATAATTCTGGCTACCAAGTCGATTCAACTGCTACACTTTCTACAATGAGTATTGTTAAAATCAAAATTCATGAAATTTTTTCTCTCTTCATCATCTATAAATCATTTCTATTTTATTTGTAAGTCGCGTTGCATTACCAAACCAATGAATTCAACAAACCAATTTTTTTTAAAGTTTTATCAATAATTTACTTGTGTAGGAAAGAATCTGATATTTTCTAAATCCTCATGTAAGGAATTAATTTTTTTTTCCAACAAAGATAACGAATTAGAAAGAATTGGTTGACGAAATATGAACCGGAGACTAATCTTGATATACCTAAGAACAATATATTTGTTACCACAAGATATATTAGCTGCTGCGGATTATTTGATTAGAATAAAATTGGAAATGGATACGCTTGATAATATAAATGACTTGAAAAATATACCTGTAAGAAAAGGCAGATTCTAGGATAGTTTCTTCCAGGCATTTCTTCCATTTTTTTATTATTTATTTTTTTTATCTATTTGTAAATTTATTTTATACAATTATTACCGATTTTCAGAAAACAATCTCAATAATGATAGCAGCAAATTAGTGAATCATATCTTCATTCATTGCCCATTTTCTAGAAGGATTGGTGGGTTCCATTAAGCCAAACCTAACCTGGAAGGCTGACCAACCAAGTTGCTCTCTCTAGACCCATGGATAGATAAGAAAGTAAAATGCCCATTACTAAAAGCTTGGGTTTTGATTAAATTGGCCACACATTGGCAGCTTTGGAGGGAAGAATGCTGGAGACTTTCTCAAGGAAAAAACCTTTCCTAAATTAGTTCTAATTTCTGCTCTAAAGCTTTGTAGTTCCTGAGTTTATTTATGCTAGTAAAAGGGTCACATTGATGTACTTAAGTGATATAAACCAGCTCCTTGTATATTAATATCCTTTTTCAGTTACTAAACTGGTGGGAGTTCCCATGCATCCTCCTCCATTCTTCTCCAAAAATTGAGGTTCCTGAAAGCCCTACCATTCATTGCCTATAATTTAAACTCCAAACACACCTCGCAGATGAGAAAGAGACCATATTTGTAACTATATTTGCCATTTTGTAGAGGGAGAGTTCAAGGAATAAAAAACACTTTGTGAATTAATATTTTTATGATTATATGTAAAATAAGACACAAATATACATATATTGCAAAATTTTAATTTATAGTATTTTATTAGTCATAACAAAATTTAAATCTATTTATACTAATGATATCATATACCAACAAAATGACAAGGGACATATAATTCATACTAATTATTTTATAATTGTGGCCAAGGTATCATTAGCTATGAAAAAAATTTAAAATTTTAATGGATTAAATGCTTAGTGGAGGACTCTGATTGGTTAGCCAGATGTACACCGATTTATTTTTTAAAAAAAATTTATACTGCATCTAGAAGTAATAGCCACGTGGATTTATGTGGTACATTGTATTGTTAAAAAAAAAAAAAAACAGAAAAAGCCATTATAGTTTGCTATAACAACTTTACATGTTCAATAACTGAAAAAAAAAAGAAAAATCCTTGTACGGTCTGAACGCGTTTGAACGGCAGTTATGCCCGCCTCCCGCTGCCATGCCTTCTCAACCGTCCCTCTTCTCCCGCCCTTCTCCGGTGGAAACGGAGCAAACGCCCGACGAGCTGCGCCCTAACGGAACCCTAGAACCTCTCCTTTTCTCTATTTCTGGCCTTTCCGTTAGGGTTTCCACCTCCCGTCCCCTCCTCCTCTCCTTTGATTTATTCTCCCAATTGGGACTCCGCCGGGATTAGTAGAGATCGGTGCGGCTCTTGGCTCCATCAATCCTTACTTTCCCCCCCTTTTCTAGGGTTTATTGAAGGGAGAGAGAGGGGATTTAGAGATTTCTTTGTTCTTTTTTGAGAGATTTAGGTTCCGGATTTGTAGACTCTTAGCGTTCTTTTGGAACGGAAATGGACAAAAGAGAGATTTAGAGAGCTTGCGGTTTGAGAATTTTAAAAAGTTGAATTTTGGACTTGTAGCGCTTAATCCTAAGTAATATTGGGATGAGGGCCAGAGGAATGAGCTGCTTTTCTTGTGGAAGCCCTCGTCAGAGAGAAGCTCGAAGGAAGATGGAAAGCAGCAGAATTCCCCGTTCCCCATCTCGCCTTATTGATTCTTCTGGTACACTCCTGGCTTGCTTTTATTTGTTGAATTATTCTGAATTTCATTTCATTTTTTGGATTTTGTCGGTAATCTTTGTTCCTCTTTGTTGTGTAGAGTTGGAGAAGTTGGCACCTTCTCCGGTAGCTGTCGGAGAGAGGAGAAGCAATGCTCATAGCTTTACCTTTCGAGAGCTCGCAGCTGCCACCAAGAACTTCAAGGAAACTAATTTGATAGGAGAAGGGGGTTTTGGAAAGGTTTATAAGGGGCACTTGAATTCAGGCCAGGCAAGCACAAATTATCCTTGATTAACAAAGCTTGTTTATTTAGGCTGTGGCATCTGCAAGTGACTTTTGCTGAGGATGTTTGATTCTGATAGTTGTGCTGTACAAATTTTGATTTTTGATGAGAAGGTTGTAGCAATCAAGCAGCTCAATCCGAATGGGCTGCAGGGGACTCATGAATTCCTGGTCGAGGTTCTTATGTTGATAATGTTGCACCATCCAAACCTCGTCAGCTTGATTGGCTACTGCCATGAGAGGGATGAGAGGCTCTTGGTTTATGAGTACATGCGACAGGGTAGCTTGGAAAATCACCTATTCGGTAAACGTCTCTATAAAATATATCCATGCTCTTGTACTTTTGTGTTTACTAATCTGGTTCCATGTATTATTTGCTTACTTGTGTACCTTTTAATTTGTTTATTCGGTAAACTTCTTTATAAAGTATATCCATAATCTTGTACTTTTGTGTTTACTGATCTGGTTCCATGTATGATTTGCATAGTTGTGTACCTTTTGATTTGTTAAAACCTCAGATTTTTGTTTGATAAGAAAATGATGTATTAGTTGTTTTGAAAAAAAATGAAGTCACTTATATTTAACTCCCTTTTGGTGTATTAGTTGAGGAATTTCATGGAATCTCCTTTTGCTTTCCTTGATTGACACCCTTCAGGAATGAAGTGTATCTTCAAGGATTGAGATGATGCTCAGGAGCTTGTTGAAACATAAAATATAAATTGTGTGGATAGTAAATGTGCTCAACTAATACCTAGTGACCTCAGTGTTACTAATTTACAAGCAAGATAACACCCCAGCCATGACCATAACTGAAAATGCTCATTCCTCTAATTTGTGTGCAAGCTGTTTCATCATACATTCCCATTGATTTTTGCCCCCACTTTTCTTCTTCTCATTCTACTTCATATCGATTTGAACTACATATATTTCCTTCATTGAATACTTCAGTTCTTCAGCGCCTGCACATAGGGCGATATTTTGAATATGTTGCAAATTTTTGAAGCAAGAATAGTAGTCAGAACCATTTGTCTTCGGCATATATGCAAGCATTATGGTTTTGCTTTTTCACAATTTTTCAGCAATCCTTGCCAGTGATCTCATTTATGTTTCAATTCGTCAGACCACAGTCATCCTTTTCTTGCTTTATATGTATCTACAAAACTGATAGCCTTTGCTATACTTTTGCATCATCACTACAACCCTACACTGTATGAGAAACAAGTCATTGGACATGTACATGTCTTTTTTATTCAGTTTATTGATCGGTAAATATTTGCCATCTTGTTTGTGGTCTATCAAGTACCAATGTTTTTCATACTGGAGTTTTTCATTTTTGATTGAGCGAATGCTGATTCTTAAGTAATTCTTTGCTTAGATCTGCCGCCTGGTAAAGCACCACTTGATTGGAACACGCGGATAAAGATTGCTGTTGGTGCTGCAAAAGGGCTCACCTATTTGCATGATGTGGTCAACCCACCTGTTATCTATCGTGACTTAAAATCTTCAAATATATTATTAGATGATGACTTCAACCCTAAGCTCTCTGACTTTGGACTAGCCAAACTTGGACCTGTTGGTGACAACACTCACGTTTCAACAAGGGTGATGGGGACCTATGGCTATTGTGCTCCTGATTATGCTACAAGCGGCAAGCTGACTGTGAAGGCTGATGTATATAGCTTTGGTGTGGTGCTGTTGGAGCTGATCACTGGTCAGAAGGCATTTGACTTATCAAAGGAATCAGGGGAGCAAAATTTAATTAAAAGGGTAGGTCATTGCAACAATGCCATTTCGGTTCTAAATCTATTTTGCTTCCCACTGCAAAGTGCATCTGAAGCTTGTTTTTTTTTCTTTCTATTAGCTACGAGTAATACCATTTCACATGAAATTTATACAAGCTTCCTTCATCTTATTATTCAGTAAGATTCATTAAAATGCATGACTACCAAATGGTTCTAAAAATATCCTCCATTTCATCTATAAATTTCTAACGTTGTATTGTATCTTCTTGCTTCAATGCTGGATCTGAGTAAGATGCATAACAGACTAATGATTTTTTGCTCTTCTTACTTTTAGGATGGTGTACCTTTTCTTCACTTCATCAATATTGCAAAGATGTTGATGTGTTCTCTATGTAAACTATGGATACATCAGGGCCAGGCTAGTCTAGTGTTCAAGAAATAATCACAATGATATTGCTGTAATTTTATGTATCTATTGTTTCGATTATCAAATCATAAGAATTTTAATTTATAACTTAAGTTTATCTCGATTAGCTAGCTTGGGTCATGAACACAATCCCTGAGATGGATTTGACTTTTTCTATGTCCATGTCAGGACCAGGCAGTTCTAAAGGTAGATATATTCATTCAAGTCACCATATATCTCTGTTCTTTTTATTCGAATCCTTATTTTTCTACCTCTAATTAAGCTGTTGTTGTTGTTCTAATTATGATTTCTTTTTTTTTCCCAGGCGCATCCATTTCTCAGTGATAGGAGGAAGTTCACTCAACTGGCTGATCCATTACTGCGAGGGCGTTACCCGCTCCGTGCCTTTTACCAGCTAGCTGTCATCACCTCAATGTGTCTTCATGAGAGGGCTCATATTCGCCCCACCATGCATGATGTGGCTGTTTCCCTCGACCATGTAGCATCTCAGCCCTACATATCGGAGTCCAAACGCAGGATCCGTAGCTCCCCCTCCTCCCCTATGCCAGTACCTCCACCAAGAACTGCCGGTGCTCCTGAAGCACCAGTCTGGGATGGTTTGAAGGGTTAATCGCTTTCTTAATGAAAGCAAACTCATTTGTTCTCAAAAGAAATCACAAAAAAGAAAAAAGAAAAAGAAAAAATTTAGGAGTTAGCTTTGGCAATACCAGTATTAACCACATGCTATGCACATGGTTTATCCAAGAGAAGGGAACATTTGATGGATGACTGTGATCTTATTGATCAAGATTATGTGAACTATATTTATATCAACTCCCTTTCAAAGCTCATGTACATATTTCTCTTAGTCATATAATAGAGTGCATATGAAGGAGTTTATTCAGTAGAGGAAGGGTGAGTATAAGAGAGAAGAGTCGATATCTAAGAAAAAACATGGAATATGATGGACCTTTTATCCTTATTATAATCCTCTGCGGATGAGGGGTCAAAGAGAATTTAAAGGGAGACAAGAAGCTTAAAACAGTTTAAGGTGAAAAGATCAGCATTATTATCAGTTCAGACTTCAGAATGCAGGACTGGCTGGCCTCTATTCGCTCCATGTGGATGGTTTAGCACAAGCAGGAGTTCATGTTCAGGGTAGGATGGGACTGCATTGTTATGGCTCATTGCTGGCCAATATGGCTGGACGATATTCTTGTGCCTTTGCCAAGAAAGGAAGGACTGCTATTGAAGTGATTCAGGCCATTGATAGATGCATTTGCGATCGGACCAGTAACTGGCCTTCAGTGAGAAAGAAGAGGGGGTTCGTTACTAGACAGACACAAGCTCTCCTGCTGCCAGTCTAACCATTGGCACACACTTCTCCAATTGCTGGTGAGGAGAACTGGGGTGGTGCTAGGAAATGGGTCAGTTATTTTTGTCTGTATTTTGTTCAAGTTGATAGATATTTCTCATATGTTAATCTTGCTGTGTTGAAGAATTTGATCAGTTTTGGTTTTTTTTTTTTTTTTTTTTTTTGTGGCTGGGGGGTGGGGGTTCTGAGTTTGTTTTTTGAAGTCAGCTGTAGTGATTACTGTTAAATTCGTTCTTTTAGGTCTATTTGTTGTGCTGAAATATTGTTCTTCTTCCCCACATCATTGCCTACATAAAACGAGGCCACTGTTTTGCTAACAAAAATGAAAAGAAAAGAAAAGATCACAGTTGTTTCTCTGACTAATGAGAGTTGAATATATGCTTTAAACAAGTTTATTGGATATTTCGTTAAAACAATTGTAGGGACACCTGGTGAAGAAGGGGAAAGCATGGTTTATTTTTCAGAAGAGGTAAATCTTCATCCCTCTTCAAATTGTATGTATTGGTTTGTTTGCTTTATCATGTCATCTGTTGGAAATGATTGGACGTTGCATGTAGGCTTCGTTTCATGCTGCAAATGTTGTGTTTGATTTGATTAGGTTTGGTTGTCTTTGTTTCTCTCAAGACAACCACTCTTTTAGCTTGCTCTCATTTCTGTTTATCGTGAAATGAATTTGTGGGGAAACGCACTTTTCCTTGAAAAAGATGGACAATTTGATCTGTAGGCTGGAAGTCAAATTTATTTGAAGAGCTTAAAATATTCCATGAGAATAATATGGCAGCTGAACGCTAAAAGAGTCTCAATGCTTCCAATATAGTTTGGATGGGGATTTGCAACCCCCTATCTGCTAGGTGATGCAAATTGATGTAAATGGTAAAGAAGAGCTTTTGACACTCTTGGTAGAGTATATTCGCATTTTTTTTTTTCATCTACTGTAAGTTTTCTATGATATTAGTGTTAAAGGATAAACTCAAGCATAGTCACATATTTTAAGGCAGTCTTAAATGAAAAGTTGAAGGGGCAAGCACAGGTCACAAGGTGCTTTAAAATTCAGAGGTTTAGAGTTCCCAGACGTTTGGAGTTTCCCATAAAAAGTTATGACTGTTTATGTAATCAAGGATCAAGGATCAGACTTTAATACTGCCGTTTAGAATTCTGTTTTGCTTTTATTCTTGTATGAAACCTAAGAGTTTGCTTTGGTCTATAAGAAGAGTTGTATTCTATGGCTTATCAATACATAGAGAAGAAAGAAATATATGATTTGAGAATTAATAGTAAGAAAAGTGTGTGAATCCACTCTTGTTCCTCCTCTTAAAGAAACAATCTCTCTGGCAGCATCTTGGTGTGTGTGCCACTCAATATGGCTAAGAAATCTTCTTCACGAGCTAAAGTTCCAGCAACATGAGGCAACCGAAATCCGTGTCGACAATAAGTCGGCAATTGAGTTGGCAAAAAATCCGGTGCACCATGAAAGGAGCAAACATATAGATGTTCGCTTTCATTCCATTCGGGAGCATGTGAAGGAAGGCAATGTGCAATTGAGTCACGTTGCGAGTCGTGACCAAGTGGCGGATATCTTTACAAAACCGCTACCAAAAGAGCTATTCGAAAAATATAAGATGATGATTGGAATGAAGGATGGAAAATGTTTGAGTTTAAGGGAGGAATTTGTTAAAGGATAAACTCAAGCATAGTCACATATTTTAAGGCAGCCTTAAATGAGAAGTTGAAGGGGCAAGCACAGGTCACAAGGTGCTTTAAAATTCAGAGGTTTAGAGTTCCCAGACCTTTGGAGTTTCCCATAAAAGGTGACTGTTTATGTAACCAAGGGTCAGACTTTAATACTGCCGTTTAGAATTTTGTTTTGCTTTTATTCTTGTATGAAACCTAAGAGTTTGCTTTGGTCTATAAGAAGAGTTGTATTCTGTGGCTTATCAATACATAGAGAAGAAAGAAATATATGTTTTGAGAATTAATAATAAGAAAGGTGTGTGAATCCACTCTTGTTCCTCCTCTTAAAGAAACAATCTCTGTGTATCAATTAGATGCGATCCAACATCTGATAATCTTTTCCAGTTTGCTGGTTAAGATGTACGAGTGATATTATAATGTTTTCATTATATGCTTAAAAAAAATTGCAAATAGTTTTTTGTTGTACAGTTGATTATTTTGGCTTTGTTATGTAAGTTAGATTAATTACATGCAGGGCTTGTTTGAAGTATTGTAAGTCAAGCCACAGACAATTCAAGTTGCAGCTACAAGCCAGCCCTCTGGTCCTAGAGTTGCTCATTGAACTATAACTTAAGACTATCTTATTATAGGTCAACTTAAGGTCAAAATGGCAACAGGATGAATTCCAGCCGCTTAAGTAGGTATCTTAATTAAAAAAAAAAATCTCTCCTTCCTTCCCCTCTCCTCCTCTACCCCAATCTCGATTTCCCTCCTTTTCATCGCCCTCAATATTGTAGCCAAACCCCACCATCTCCAAGAGGCCAATGGCCACCACCTCCACTTGGATTTCACCATAGTAGACCTCTTCTCCTTCTCCTTCCCTTCGCCTCTCCTCCCTTGCCCGGCTCTCGAGTCCCTCCTTGATTGCCAACCCTGACAACATCCAAGAGGCATATGGCCATCTCCTCTGCTTTGGGTCATCATAGTAGCTTTCCCATTGCCTGCCTCCTCCACCATCTCTCCAACCATCATGTCCCCACCCACCTCTACTCACTTCTTATCTTCGCTCTGGTCCCCTACCTTAACTTCTTCTTGACTATCCTTATCTGCAATACTGCCTTTCTCCTCAACTCTTCCTCCTCTTCTTTAACATTGCTCCTTAACCCTCGTTCTGCCTCTACACTACCATGCACCACCTTTGCCCATGATCCTGCCCCTCTCTTTTATCTTCTCTGTCCTCCATAAAACCTGCACCGCCACCCACTCCCTCCCCATGGGCACTTAGATCCATGCCCAAGCCTTGGCACCGATAGCTTATGATGTTGATCCCTTCATTTAGAACACCTTTATTCCCATACATATTGAATGTTTTGACCTGGCATTAATTTGCAATATATTCAACAAGATACTAGTTAGAGATGCCCCTCTATTCTCTAAACTCTATTTCAAATACAAAAAGTAAGCTTTTTTGTTAAATCAACTACTACAACTTGAGTTGCAGTATAACTTCAACTATAGAGTTCCAAAGAATCAACGTGTTGTTAAAAAAATTGCTTAACCAAATATATTATCACTTTTTTATATTATTTTATTAAAAGAGAGAAGTATATTCTTTTTTAGATTCTATCCATCAATCTATATTACCAAATTATTCTTAAGGTCCTCTCCTCAAGAATATATACAAAAATAATATTATTACGAGTTTAATATGTTTCTAATACATCTCTATTTATTTTCATACTTCTATATATGTGCATTCTCTGTTTCCATTTCCAACCGAATTGGATCCGTTTAGAAGACAAATTGAAAGTTCTAAATTAATTAGATTTTTCCTATCCAAAATAATAGAAAATCAATAAAATAACTAAAATCCTAAACAAAATTGGACTTTAATGTCTCTCTATCTCTCCTCTCTCCGTAAATAAAAAAAATAATACAATAATATAGGTAATAATAATAAAGCCATGTCACCAAATTCAAGCACTAGACTTATCTCAATTTATCAAAAAAAAACTTATATTTGTAAGCATGGAAGTTCAGGAACAACAGAAAAATTATAAAAACACACATTGTCTTCTTCCATTCCAGTGGAAGAGTCTCCTAAACAAGCAAGAAACTTGGAAACCTAGAATGCAAAAACAAAGGGAACACTTCCTTGGCCTAAAACAAAAAAAAGGCCTAGATTTTTTATGAAATAATAAAAAGAAACTAGATCAATAAATCTGCGTCATCTGGCTTTGAGCCAATCAGCAACATGTTATCAAGCTTATTACTAATCTCTTTTGTCTTGGTATCCATTTCTTCTTCTGTTTTATGTCTTCTTTACCTTCCTCTAATCCTTATTCTCCTTCATCATAGTGTGCCTACATATTGTGTTGGCTCATCGAGTTAGTCTTTCGCTACCGATTAAGGTAAGGATTCCTATGCACGATCGCCTGTATAGATGTGAATATTTTTATGTATGTACATATATGAAGGCTTTCGATGTTGCATGTATTATTATGTTAGTTGTTTCCACACCAAACATGACATTGAATTATGTTTAAACATGGTAAGCATATTATGTATAATTAACTTGTGACAATCTAGAATATTCTAGAATTGTATAATTGGAGAAAGGGGCATTTAATCTAGTGTCACGATAGAAACATAGCACGTATGATTGGTTGGGCTAAGATGCATGGACTAGAGGTGAAAATATAGTGTGTGGTGGCTAGTCAGAAGCCAATCATGGCTATAGCTAGCTTGATGTAGAGGAAACCTAGCATTAGAGCTAGCTGGTGATCAGTGATAGAAATGTGAAATATTTGATTTTTCAGGTTTGGACTGAGGTACAATACGATGATGTTGCTACTGAGAGAAGGAAACATGATGTGTGTTGGCCCGATCACAAGCAAGGTTGTGACTGTGGTTAGTCCAAGCTGGGATGTCACATCTTTGGATTCGATCTATAGTAATTGAGTAAAGATAAATATTTTTTACAAAATTATTGTTAAATTGAATTGCTGATTCGATGATATATGATATGCATATTGGAGCCATTATCCTGATCATATGATATTTGCACTGGAGCTACAAAGACATGTTGGAATTATTGTGTGTTGAATTTGTTTGATAAATATTCAGCTACCGGTTTGATGGCATATAACTTTATCTTATGTTTATTTTTTTAACAATTATATATTTGTTAAAACTTGTTATTTTGCTGTGTGCGTGTGTGGAAGATTCTTATCGGATTGCTAGCTCATATTTCCATTCATGGCCCAATGTTGTATAGGCCGTATATCCAAGCCAATAGCAATAATAACAAACTCCTCTGCTCCCTCGACCTTAATTAACTCCCATCCTACCACCGCATTGTATCTAACCGTACTATGGCACATCGATACAAATAGCTAAAGAACTTACATTAGACATCTCCGGCTGAACCGTTAGGCAACACTACGGCGCCTGGGTCAATTCCATTCACCAAACAAGATGTATTTCTTTCATAGAAATTTTAGCAAGCGCTTTGGACTAGCATTACTTCTATAGGAATTATTTGGGGATTTCTTCTATTTTTGTTAACAAATAGATCATAAATTTTTAATGACATCCATTGCAGTGCAAACAATTTTAATTAGTAAGTCTTTTCTTCTATGAATTGCTTTTTTCCTTATTTTTGGTTGAATTCTCTCCGATGGAATTGCTGTACATGAAGAAAAAAAATCTCTTTTTTTTTATGAAAATAAAAAAAAGAAAAGAATTCGACGATAAGAGAAGAGGAGAAAGAAGAAAATTAAAAAAAAAATGAAAATGATTTGTGCAGACAATAGCTAAAGTAGTGTAGTACACTACAGTAAAAGTGTGAAAAGCCGACGCTTAAATGCCGACGCTAAAGGAAAGCATCGGCATTTCCTGCTCCCGCGCCAAGCTTTCCCGACGCTCTTGGTGAGCGTGGGAAATTTGAAGCAGTGGACGACGCTTAAACGCGTCGTCGTAGACTTGATGCTAAAACGACGCTTATAAGCATCGCCAAGGCCCCCTTAAAACCCAGCGCCCGACCCCAAGCCCGCATTCTTGCCCTAGCTACTCCCGATACCCCTTATTTTTCTCTCCGGCGCTGCCCCCATCTCCCTCCTCTCCGGCGGCTGAAAGCCATGAATGGGACTTCCTTGACGCCAACGGCCACGTTCCAGAAGGCCTACCTCCTCTCCGGCGTCGACCGACCGACCCCAACGCGCTCCGCCCAAGGTAGTTTCTCCTACTCCATTCTCTCCCTCTGTCTTCTGTAGTTTCTATCATTCCACATCCCCTTGCATTCCTTTGCGAAAAGAAACTAGGAATCAAAGAACAGTGAAACGGGTATCTTTTTTCTTTTTCCCTTTTGCCCCCCTCCACAAACCAGCATCTGTGAAAGGGCCTACTGAATAAAGGGAACCGCCTGTGGGTCCTAAGAATTTTGGAAGACTAGGAAGCTTTCTTTTTCTTTTCCTCTCTCTCCTTCTCGCGCTCTTTAGGGGAGTTCAAAAATTCTGTGTCACTTAAGGTAGATAAGGGCTCCCATAAGATTTTGAGTTTAGACTGCAGTCCTTTTGCTCCGACACAAATCATGCCTTCCTCCTTCCCCTCATCCATTGCCATCTTATCTCTCCGTCTCTTGATTAAACTCACAGTTGCGCTGCAGGCAAGCAGACAAACATGGGTGGAACGAGCACTTGGAAATTAGAATTTGATTAAATTTTGAATTAAAGTACGTTCATCCTCCATCTAAAGGTCTTTCTCATACAGTGTGCTATATTAAACTTTCTGCTTAGGCTTCTAAAACCAAGGATCATCACACGACAAAAAAAAAGCCAACTAAGCATCAAATTCTAGGTCTAGATGCCCGTCTAGATACAGTGTGCACTCAGTTTTTTAAAATGTTAGTTTCAGTAGTGTTTTGCGTTTCAGTTATGGTTGTTCTCCCTCACAGAAGGCTATTTTTTCTTATGTTCTTAGTTCTTTTTGGAATCTGCAGAAGACAGCTTCTATGATATATAGAGGTCTTAAAAGAGTTTGATGTACTGTGCTAATGTTTTAAGTTTTCCTATGACTTTGAATTGTAAGTGTCATAGATTTCATTGTTTAAGAAGCCATATAAGGCCATACTTCGCTTTGCATCTAGAGGTAAGCCTCTTCAAGGCTCTCTAGGTGTGAAGGATATCATATCAGGTTAAAAGGTGTGTAACATGCAAACCCTGTACTTCTATGTTATGCCTTATTTGAGAGTTTTAGCAGTTAGACCTTTATTATTTTCACAACCAAATATAATGAAAAACACGGTGTTTTTTTTAAAATTTTTGCATACTCAAATTTCAAACTATGGTGCAGTGCGTTAGTGTAGCTGTTCATTATTATTTGGTTAGTGGAATTTGATCCTCCAGATTATCCTTGGTAATAAAGTAACAAGAATATTTAATTATTTGCCATTATCATAGATTTTATGATTTACTCATGAATTGCCCATGACTGATTCAAAAACTTTAATGCCTTACAAATTAATGATGCTCTATGTTGTTACTGGTGGTCTTGTTTTTGCTACTATTTATGGTTAGTTCTCACCAATTCTATTTTTCTTGTGAAGAAATATAATAGATAGTTCAATAATCAAAGTTTCTTTATTTTTGTTGTTTTTCTAATCTTTGATCACCAGAAATCTTTCCAAACGTGAATTGTCCTCATTAGCTGAACTGTGCCCAAGAGCTCTAGAGTATAGAGATCAAATTGGTTTGGTATTAGAGTATCCATGTCATTCAATTGGAGCACATGTTAAACAACTGATGATCAAAAAGATTGACACAATAGAAGCTTATACATGTTAAACAACTGATAGTTCAAGCAAGCTATATATTGCAGGGCTTTAGTTTCTATCATTTCTCTGTTCTAATTGCAATTTGAGGAGTCCTAATTAGAGTAGGATAAGTGCAAAGTTTAGACCAAAAAAGGAATCTTATATTCTAGTTGTTCAGTAGATGCAGGGAGACATTCTTGTTGTATCAATATCATCGAATATACTTTATATGATATTTAATGTAGCTTTCTTCTTGAGAACATGATTTTGAATTAAATATTCTGGCAGAACTTTTCCTGCATGTCTAGCTACTATCTCTGCTTTAACTATCATAGCTGGTATCCCAGTAGTTTAGGATACCAGCTATGAGTTTTTTTTAACAACTTGCAAGGATAAGAAATCAAATAGTAGGTGAGTTGATGTTTCTCGAACTGGTTGTTGTTGACATTCTTAAATAAATTTCATGTGTTCATGCTTGTGGAACTTCACGATGGGAAAAACATAAAGATGACGAGAATGATTCGTTGACTGAAGTGGATGCTGCACCGACTAAGAAAAAATCGGCTAAAATTTTGAGGTATTTTTCTCTTATACCAAGATTGAAAAGGATGTTTGCATCACCGAAGACGGCTTCCTCGATGAGATGGCATGACGAAGGCCGTACAAAGGATGGAATGTTACGACACCCAGCGGATAGTCCCGCATGGAAAGCATTTGATGATAGGCATCCCGAATTTGCAATAATGTTGTGCAAATAATGTTGTGCCAACTGATGAAGTAAATGCGCCAACGAGTTTGATGCAATGAAGGAATCCCGTGTACAAGATCTTCTGATCTCAGTATGTGTTTGATTGTTAGAAGTTTTTGTTTTTTCCTTTATATTGCTCAGCTTACTATTTGTGTTATAAAGAAAAAACTTATAAAAAAATGCTTTACAAGTTTGCTTTATATGACGCATAATTGCATGTGTTTTTTCTCTGGATTCTCTGGTTTCTGTTTGCAGCTAAGAGAAAGGCTGAGGCAGCGAGGATCAGGCAGAAGTATTCAGATAGGGTTCCGGTGAATATTATTGATTTTCCTGAGTTTTTTTCCCGTAATTTCTTTGTTTAATTTGCAATGCTTGTATTTCTGGTTTGGTTCCATCATCAAGTTTATGTTAATCGAAAGGACCTGAAATTTTGTTATCTGTTATCCTGGAGAAATGTTTTTTGTTGAAAAAGAACCTAAATATAGGTAGTTTTTTTTTGTTATTTGATACCCCATTTTAATTGCTTGAGGATCCTCCTTTAAATTACTTGCAGGCTCCTAACTTTTTTTATGAGGCTTGAACTACCTCCATGCAGGGATTTTAGGTTTAACCTCAAATTCTTTTATCCGTTGGATATTTTTTTAGTAAGTATCATGACACATTTTGTAAGAAAGGATTCTAATGCTATGGACATATGTTCTATGGTATATACAAACTTCTTGTTTCAGTGGGATGCGGGCATGGTATAAGGGGTTGGTCTGTATTTATATTTGGTGTGTTGCTACCTTTGTTGTCTTTGCTAGTTTAATCAGGTATGTCTTTGTTGCTACCTTTTCCAATTCCGCATTGACTACTAATCAGGCATCTGAAGCTCCTCCTAGGTGACTTGGGAGTAGAACAGCAAGAAGGCTAGGGAATCGAGCAGACTTGCCTGAAAACCAGTAGCTCTCCAGCTTCAGAGGTGATCTCTTTTTGAATCTCAGCCCGATGCCATACCGCCCGAGGGCTGGCATATCTTCCCTTGTAAAGCATCTTATAATCTGTCTACCGTCCTTGAGATATTCTTTTGTTGTTGGGTTGGGAGAGTAGCAGCATGTAAATTATATCATATTATGCATCAGACATGGGGAAAGAAACATGGTTAAGGGCTAAAGATCTGAGTTATCTGACAGACACAGGAAGTATGCACAAGGTCTTCCTTCTCCCATGCCCTTCTTCTGCTGACTGAAACCTTTTCAATTTTTTTCTTGGGAAAAAAAGGTTCTTCTCCCATGTCGTATCCAATTTGAGTCATTCTTTTCAAGTCTAACAACCAAAAGTTGATGTCATTCTTTTCAAGTCTTACAACCATGCAGTAATATGTTTACAACCATGAAAGCATTAAAATTTCTAGCAAGATGATGATGCCTCCATGGCAATGGAACTTTATTTAGTATAAATTTATCATTTAACCAAATATTGATTCTTTTTTGTGCATACCAGGTAACAATATGCCCCGAGGGAGACGATTTAGAGATGTGGAGTTCCAGCATTCTCAGGTGGGATCTACTTCTGATCAGTCCCTACAGTCCCAGCAGCCATGTGAGCATCAGCAGCACGAGTCAGGATCTCAGCGCGAGCCTCCTGCTGATTGCCCGGAGGATGAGCTCCGGATCCAGGGTAATTCGATTTAAAGTTCATATTTTATGTTCATATTTGTCTTCAACTTTTTAAGACATATTTTATTTAATTTTAATAGATGCACAAGGGACGGTGAGGACGAGACGGGGACCCACTCAAGCAAAGGATGTGTGGAAGCTTCCTTCGGGTGAGAAGATCATCATCCGATGCAACGAATTGGGGCAGCCCTTCAATAGAGCTGGAAGTCTACTATCAAGCTTTTTAGGATCGGTTGCACGCAAGGGTCAGCTGTGTCCACTCAACTATACGAAGTGGAATGACATGCTTCCTTCGTATAAGGTTGAGCTTCTTAGACTTATACAGGTAATGAATTGAATTTATTCTTTTTAATTCGACACCTCCTGTATATTAATTTGCTTAGTATCATAATTTTATTTTAGATGTTTAATATTATTATAACATTCTGAATCTTGTTGTAGGGTAAGTTTGTACTCCCTCCAGAGAGCCATGATTGGGTGCTAAAGTCCCTCAATCGCAAATGGAAAGAATATAAAGCAAAATTGAAGACGGACTTCAAGCGCGAAGGTATGACAGAGGAGGAGGTTGCTCGTGTGACTCCTCCTGATGTATACCCTCAGCAGTGGAGGGAGCTTGTTCATTACTGGTTTTCTGAAAGAGAACAGGTCACGTATATTGTTTCAATATCTTCTATTATCTTTATTATTAATATAGATTGCAAATATATACATTGAATCATATTATACTGTGTGCTTTTATTTTGGCAGACATATTCTAATATTGGTAGAGCTGCACGAGCATCTCAAGCAGTTTCTCATACTTCAGGCTCGAAGAGTTATGCGAGACGTAGAAATGAATTCGTAAGTTCTTTTAAAACTATTTGAAACTCTACTAACATATAGCACGTATCATGATATATAGTTTGCCTATATACTTTCCGTATGTGTAGATAGTAGAGCATGGAAGGGAGCCTGGTAAGGTAGAGTTTTATAAGATGACCCACACTCACCGAGATGGCAGCTTTGTCCGGGACGAGTCGAGAGATATAGTTGTATGTATTCATTTTTTATTTGATCATAATTATTAATTTTACTTCCTTTAAATTATTAATGTGACTGTTTATTTTTTTGAGAGAGATATAGGAAAGAGCTACAAATCTCATTTCAGAGTGCGTCGGGGAGTCATCATCATCCGACGCGGCCAGTCGCGTCGAGGCTCAGGTCTATGCAGAATTGATGGGCCCAGAACGTTATGGTCGGATGAGGGGTTACGGTATCGGAGTTACCCCCACTCAGCTGTCTGCAGTGAGCCGATATACCCAAGATGCCAGACAAGGTACTAGCACTGCAGAGGTTTGTAGTTTGAAGACAGAGATGGCACAGATAAAGCAGTCATATGAGACAAGGATAGAGGAGATGAGGCAGAGTCATATGACTGATATGGCGGAGTTGAAGCAGAGCCAAGAGTTGAAGATACAATCTTTGCAGGATCAGCTTGACCATATTTCATCTTTTTTGCAGAGATTTGCTCCTCCGGTACATAACTAAATATATTTGAATATTTTATATAATTATAATGTATTCTTGTATGAGCGTGATGACCTTCGTATTTTTAGTTTCTAAAGTATTTTTTTTCTTGTAGGTTGCTGATACTTCATCTACTCGTAGAGATGATGATGCCGTCGACTCTTGATACATCGTAGATTGTGTACTTACGATTTTGAGATGAATGTTTTTAGATTGTTTTAAATTTTTTTTTTTGATACTTACCTCAATTTCCAAAATACGATTATGCCAGAACTTTGATAAGTATAGATCTTGGAAAGGACTTTAATTAGTATGTTCTATGTTGACTTGACAGGAACATGGTTTCCAAAATCTTATGTATAACAATTAGTTTGTAGAGTTTGATCGGTTTAAGATAGACAAGGTAGAGGAGCAGGAAGACAGGAAGAAGGATGAGGCTAAGCCTGTCTCCTATTCATATTCCTTCTTCCACCTCATTTTCTCCCTTGCCAGCATGTACTCGGCTATGCTTCTTACTGGCTGGTCCACGTCCGTTGGTGAAAGTGGTAAGCTTGTTGATGTTGGGTGGCCCTCTGTGTGGGTCAGGATTGTGACTGGGTGGGCCACAGCAGCTCTCTACATCTGGTCTCTAATTGCTCCCATTCTCTTCCCAGATAGGGAGTTCTGACTCCCAAGTATGTAAAAGGATGCAATACATCCTCTGCATCTGGACGACTTGACTCCCACGATCTAGATGAGGTAACTGGAATACATCTTCTTCATGAAAGTAAACTGTAGATTTTGCTTTTCTTCCTCTTGTTCTTCTTCGATGGTTAGCAGGGCTACTTGTCATACATGAGAAACCTGATAGATCATTCTTGTGGTTCTATTTTGCTGGCCAGCAATCTTGATCGTTTGCATTTTACTTGATTGTGTGCTTTTGCTAATTTTTGTTCTGTATTCTTTCAATTTTTGCAATCTTTGGAGCTGTGGAATGTGATAGAGAACCAAACCATGACGGTCCAGGCACACGAAGGTCTTATTGCAGCATTGGCACAGTCACAAGCCACAGGAATGGTGGCCTCTGCTAGCCATGACAAGTCTGTTAAGCTGTGGAAGTAAACATGGGGGGTGTTGCAGTGGAAGTAAGCTGTGGAAGTAAGCCACAGGAATTTTTGGAAGCTACTTTGATGGTTTATGTATTCGTAGACTAGA
Organism: Phoenix dactylifera; assembly: GCF_009389715.1. Lineage (NCBI taxonomy): Eukaryota > Viridiplantae > Streptophyta > Magnoliopsida > Arecales > Arecaceae > Phoenix > Phoenix dactylifera. The sequence goes on along the minus strand of NC_052405.1, from coordinate 4,722,470 downwards.
TGTTTTGTGTCATCTATACTGAACTTCTTGTTCTATCTTACTAATCCCAGTGGTGTAGAAATGCATACCTTGTTATAATTAGTGTTGGAAGCAGTGGAACAGAGCTACTGCTGCACTGATTGTTGGTAAATCTTAGTTTTTAAGGTAACACGTGCTTGCTTTTCCATGTCTAGCCTCCATGATGGATGTGCTTCTTGGCAAACTATGTCTCTTCAACCAAATGATACTTTATATAATATATCTATGAACCATGTAATTTATGTTGATTTGGAGAAATAGTGCGATCTGATGACTAGTGTAATTTATGTAATTTATGTTGATTCATGTATGAGGTTTAACTATGCTCGTGATGAAGTTGATTTGATTGGTAAGGATGTGGGTGGTGCAGAATTGAATGGGTATGGTAATCGAAGATATTCCTCTGTTCTGAAAGCAGCTAGAGATCGTGGGAGAAGTCACATTAGCTTCAAAGATTCTGACAATGATTCTCATATGATTTCCCCATCAGTCTGGAAATCTGGAGGCCCATATCATGTGGCTCGTAGGGCATACCAGGAAGATTCTGACGAGTGTTATGAGACAGTTTATGCTGCTCGTCTCAGTGACAGGACGAGGCCTATGCTGTTTGATGTGGATTTGAAGGTTCAAGCAAGTTATCAAGGTGAGCATGTTCCTCTGGTTTCTCTGATGAGCAGATTGAATGGCAAAGCAATTATAGGACACCCTGTTCAAATTGAAATACTCAAAGATGGTTCCACTGATCCACTTGTTTCTAGAAATCTTTTTGGTCTGGATGAAAATACAGCATGCCCACCTGTCTGGAGGACTGCAAGAAGAACTGCCATGCAACGAGTTCCTCGTTCTAACCCATCAGCCTTGGATGGTGAAGATGCTGGTGGTCTTCAATATAGAGACAGAGAAAGCAAACCTCAAGCTCACAACTACCAGAAGTTCGCAACCCATAGGTTTGATGTTTAACGACGCTTTATTGCGTCACTCAAGTAGCATAAACCGACGCTTTTAAGCGTCGGCATAGTCCAACACAAAATACGGTGGGAAGTACGCCGACGCTTTTAAGCGTCGGGTTTGTATAAAATGAACGACGCTTAAAAGCGTCGGCATAGTCCAACACAAATACGGTGGGAAGCGTCGGTTCAAGTACGCCGACGCTTTTAAGCGTCGGGTTTGTATAAAATGAACGACGCTTAAAAGCGTCGGCATAGAGCGACGACGCTTTTTTGACGCGTCGGGTTAAACCCGACCCACGCCCACCTGCCCGACGTCTGACCCACGCTTTGCGATGCGTGGGCTGGAAATTCGGGAGAGACCAAAAAAAGCGCCGGGAGATATCCTTTCTTTTGTAGTGGTACCTATCTTCCGTTATACTACTGTAAAACCATCTTATCTATCAATCAGAATAAAAGCAAAATTACCATGTTTGCTCACGATGAATGCATTTAATTTCTAGGTCTGTGATATTATCATGATGATTTATAAGGTGATCTTAACAGTGGCCGGTATCCATTTCTCTAGCTATAACTGGTATGGCACTGAAATCAACCGTCCAAAGGTTTTTTTTTTCCTTTTGAAAATAAATGATTGACAGGATCGTTGTCAACTCGTCCATGTTTGCCGTCTTTTTTTTTGTTTTTTTATCATATAGAGAAGTGGAGTTGTCACATCCCAAGATCTTACTCAAAATGGCTAGTCGGAAGATATTATTTGGGGTCCTCATCACATACTCCTCTCGTTTAAGCCTTAATATTCTCGTCAGGCTAAGGATTCAAATCCATTCAAATCTAATCACATACAATACGATCGGCCCATGATCAGCTTTAATGGATCCGTGCTGCAGTATTCTCTAGTCCATATAGGCTATGGGCCGAGTCTGCTCTGATACTATTAGTCACAACTCAGGATTTCACCCAAAATAGCTAGTCAGAAAATGTTATTTGGATTTCTTGATCCTGTATGAGTACCCAATATTTATCCAATGAATAACCGATGTGGGATTAAATACACGCCCGCATAGGACCTCATAAGGATATTTAGTTTAGGAGCCTTAAGTTAGGAATAACTTGCAAATTTTCAGTTTGAATTGAACATGAACCATACGTTGCTTTTGAGTTGCTTTTGAGTCTTTAAACTTGCAAATCCACCTGAGAGCCCTCAATTGGATGGTAAGCAAATGAGAATTTATAAAACTGACCATGTAAATGGGACAAAGCTTGATATCTATTGTTATAGTTTAATATAACTTGTCAGACCTGAACTTCAATGTAAATGAAAGATTTGAGCGTGGGTTTTAAATAACAGTATTATAATGTTTGTAAAGGCCATTATAATCGTTTTGTCCACCCCATTAGTATTATTGAGTTAAATAACATGGAAAAATACGATGGCTTTTATTTTCTATTATTTCCTTTTGTAACTTATTATTTTAACATAGATAATGGTCACTACTTTCACTTGTACCTCCTTTACATAAAATAATATTTTTAGAATTCAAATTTTTGCCTCAAAATTTAATCGAAATGTGATTTTACTTGAAGTATATTTTACAACAAAATTCTCTCAAATTTTGCCCGACATGTATGATGTCCTGCAGCTGATGTCCAAGTTGGCTGCAATTTTTATTATTTTTCTGGCTTATATTAATATCGAGCACCTCCCAACATGAAATATGTAAAATTCTTTTAATTTAAATTAATAAAATCCAAAATATTAGCTGATGTAATATATTCATATAAATCAATATTTTTAAATATTTTTTCATTTTTTAAAATAATTTTCATTAATAAATCTCGAAATTAATAACTAAATATAATTTTAATATGTAATCTGTTATTTGTACTGATTTTGATATTTTGGTTTAGAAGTATCAACAGAAATTTTAAAAAGCTTAATTTTTTTAGATTAGGTTCTCGCACGCACCAAGGTAATCGATATATGGAGATCCAAAGACCTTGGAGATCTTAAAAAAAAAAAAAAAAGACCTTGGTGATCTCCAAGAGGAATATTTTTACCGGTGCAATTCCTTGTGCATGGCGCCGGTAAGCAGCGTACGTGCACGAACTACGACGTACGTCAACTTCCACCATTCCCATGCAAGGCAAAAGGTGGTCCAAAACGCATGCTGTACTTTCACACGTGTGGCTAGATTAGAGCAAATGAAACGCATGCTGTACTTTCCTTCTGTCAGAATGTGAGGAGAATAATAGCTTGCTGTTGGCCTGCTTGTATCACCAAATCCCACAGCCTTTGGATATTTTTCAGGGATGCCATTGACCATTCTTGACAAAACCTCTCCAAAACTTGGCCTGTGCTCTTCCCAACCTACCCTTGAACTAAGCCGCATGGAGGCAGTGAGTTTAAGCTTGCCAAGTTCTTCCCCTCAAAAGGAAGGAAAAGAAAAAACTTTTCTTATCCTTGCCAAGGAATTTAGCTAAAAAAATACAGGCAGAACAGATTACTCTTGGGTGGCTTATAATTATTTTCAAAGAAATTATCATTATTATTTTCTTTGGTCGTTGAGAAAGTATACAAGCATAAGTACGACTATTTTATGAGCGTCGAGCATATAAATAAGTTAACTCTCAATTATATAAATATTCAACTACTACTTCAATGAGTTGGGTTAATTAGCACCTGCCTTATCAATTATTATTCTAGTTATTTGATGAGCAAAATTGAATCAGTTCTTTTTTCTTACCGAATGATAGTGCCTTACGGTTACAGTTGTGGAATATAAAAAAATACTTGAAATGTATGACGTCTCTTATGCTTAGTAAAATCCATGTATAATACCCAAAATTTGCTTGCAACTTGTTAAAACATGATAATTACTTAAAGCAAATTTGAATTTTAGTATGCATGAAACAAATATCTTAAATAATACAAACATATCAATGAATTGGTCAATACACTTGGCTTGAGCCCACCAAACCTTGGTTGATTTATAGTTGAACTAGTTTCAACGCATGCTCATAAACTAATTAATTACGTGACGGCGGATCTTTTGATCTATATCTTCTAGAGGCATTGCATCACATCGTGAATCTTCTTTACTCACTAATCACTTTGATAGATGAGACTTACTCATCCATTAATAATAATGAACGATGATAAACATATATTGTTGTTGGCCTTATAATCTGTTCGGTACCCAACTATTGATTAGTAATCGAGACCATGCATGTATATATAGACAATGGTGTGCGAATAACTAAATTGTTTTGCTATTTTAAGAAGCAGAGATGATCCAAAACACCAATGCATTATCCCAGTACTAGAATTGGATGCTAATCTAGATAAACCATGCGATTGAAAAAATAATACATGAAAGATTCGTAATTAGCATCCACAAATAACATTTTAAGTGGAAATCCAAGAGAATATCAGAAATCAATACGTATCACGCTGTCCATTTTGGGAAAGCTACCTTTCAGACAAGACCAACCGCCGCCAAACTTTTTTTTTGGTCGTCCCACCGGAAGAAGCCAAATTTCTCTACCGAACAGCCAGATCGACCGTCATTTTTCCAAGCAGCTTAAATGGATGGAGGATATTTCTCACGCATAAAAAAGATTATGCATTCCCTATCGGTGTACCTCAGAGTATCTTCGGTCGCTATCGGGGAGTAGCCATCAGGGGCATTCTCGAGGTAGATTTTTCGGCCAACGAAGTCCAAATTGGGAGTGAGAGTTTCCTTGATACGGCAACGTGGGGGAAGGGGGCGGCGGTGCCGAGGTGTTCGCCTTCAGGAGAAGGAAGCGGAGGGTGGCGTCGGTGGTGGTGACGGCGGCGGCGTTGCTGAAGCCTTGTTATCCACAAAAGTTCATGAGCTCTCAAAACCAAGGGCAATCTCTCTCTCTCTCTCTCTCTCTCTCTGGGGTACTCTGAGAACAGCACGCATAATCTCTCTTTCCCTCCTCACAGCCGCTCGGAAAACAAATAGGAAAATGTCTCTCTCGATCTCTAAATCCAGGAGATCTGAAAGCCCAAGGCTATCTCTCTCTCTCTTTCGCGATCAGGAGCTCTGAAGACTTAAAACAGAAGGCATCTCTCTGTGTGTCTGCATGTGTATGTGGAATGAAATATGGATGCTTAAATGGGTCTCTGAGGAGGTTCTTCTTTTAATCAACAATTCAGTTTTTTGTATTTTTTTGGTTAATTTTGACGAGTTTGGGCTTGTGACAAATGGATAGAAAATTTAGTCTCCAGAATCGTATAGATTTCTTGATGATTTGATGAAAAAAAAAATATAGATGTTTTGGGATCTCTTGCCCTTTGTTTGTCAGTATGATTCTTTTAGGATTAGATGATTAGATCCTAGATCTTTTTTTCTTTTAGTTTGATATCTTTGTATGTTAGTGGTTGTGGAACCATCTTGAGATCGAGAGCGATATACTATTATTTTAGTTGGTTAAAAGATTAGATTAAACATGCAAACTTTGATTTCTTCGTGCAGTTCTCTATAACCCTTTGAAAATTAATGATGAGTTTATTTTTTTCGAAATGTTTATTTATTTATTTATTTATTCATTTATCTCAGATAGAATTTTGAGTTTGCTCGTTCCTTGAATTGATCTTTCCTTGAAATCAAGGACCCACATTGTGCTCCGACTTTATTTTATATGATTTTTGGAGGTGATATGCTACGCTGGACTAGACTATTTGATGGAAATTGGAGAGTATGTGAATTTTTTATATTCAATAATGTTTATGTATTTTCCCAATTTCATGAGTCTTGCCTATATTAGATGTTCGGTTTTGCTAGATCTTTACCATTAGAAATATAGGAGTTGAGCTCTAGAAATTTTTATAATAATAATAAACCATTATGGGTGAGTCTAAAATTCTGATAGCATTCAATTATACTGCTTTCCGTTATCTTGACTTACATAAGCTTTTATGCTGAATACTTTTCCTTTTTTCTGAATAGATGAACTCCGACAGATCATTGCTGTCTGCTCTTTTCTCTTATTTTCTTGACCCAGCTTCTGCTTTGGAATTTTGAAGGCCTTTGCTATCTATTGTCAGGTATTCAATATAAAGAGTTATATTTTCGACAAATTTTCATAGGCAACAACACATGTTCTTTTAGTGTTATAATTTTTTCTTTGAGGTATTTGCGAGCTTTCTCATGTTGCTATTCCAATTTCCATGATCAAGCATCATAAAAATCATTGTAGGTCATGATATGCAAGTACTAATGCTATCCAACCATCTTTCGATTTCAGTGTGTGTACTACAAGTTAAAGCCCACTAATCAATTGTCTTTCACCTAGTTGGAATAATGATGCTAGTCAAAGTAAAGCAATGGAAATTAAATCTCTAGGCATGGATTCCCCTAGCTTATTTCAAAAACAAGTTTGGATCAATGTCTCCATAGATAGGGGTCACTTGACGCTTATAGGATATAAGACTGTTGGATCTGTTCATCTCTTTATGCTTTGTGGAAAAAGAAGGGTGTATCAAGAAAACATTCACAATAAAAAACAAAGTTTAAGTAGTCTCGTTTCACAAATTTAACCTTTTGCTTCCTGTATAACAAATATAAAATTTTCATAATAGCATGTCTCTCTAGAATTCCTCATGCATCCATGATTAGTATATTTTTGTAGATTTTCTTATACACACTAGTAAGAACTTTTTTTATGAGCTAAGTTTGGGCCTTATATATGGAATGCAGCCACATGCATGTGTTGGTTATGCAAGATTATGGAACTTTTTCAAAATCATTATTAACAATTACGCAATGTAGAATTTTAGGAATGACATGATCCTTAATTTAGGGTGTTAGGAGAAAATAAGGATATAAACACATTATTTATATGAGGTGTGCAAAACATGCATGTGTAGGCAGCAAAAACCTACTTTATGTCATGGGTTTGAAATGTGGTGTATGGAATGGTTCGATCATCCCAATTAGTGAAAGATGGTTGGTTAAGATGGTATTTGTCCTATCTCCCCTATTTTTGGCTGATCTTCCACTACTAGCTCCCAAAACCCATGCTTACACTTACCTTCCCCATGCTAATGCTTTCATCCTTCATCATGCTAGTGCCTTTGATAAAAATGGGCAAACCAACTAAATGGTCCTTATCTGAGGATTGCAGTAGTATACTTCTATAATAAGGGGCTGGGAGGATTCATAGTAGGTTGGGGGAGGGGAAATTGGGGACATTGCAATCAACCCTACCACTTACCACCATCTATTACCAGTATCACAAGTGTCATACACTCACCAATGTATACTATAATTATATTAGTTTCACACCTTTTACTATCTACGTTTAGTAATTCTAACGAACACAACTTCATTCATACCTTTTTTAGCAAGAGAATGTGAACCATGTCAAAGATGGAACGTCACCCTAGATATGTTAGAATGTCTTGTATTCTTTGGCACCCAGTACTAATAGAGGATTGCTTGTAACAACCTATGATCTCACCCAAGAAGATTAAGGTGTTATTTAAATTTCTTGACCCTGTATATATACCTAAGATCTTTTCGGAATATAACCAATGTGGGACTAGATACATGCTTGCACTGAACCTTATATACTCCTCCGTTTAAACCCTAGCATCCTAATCAGCTTAAGGGTCCATCCACTGAGTAGAGCAGATTTGGTTAGAAGGGGACTCCCTCATTATCATTTCTTGGATTAATGATAATTCTACATATAGGCATCGTGAAATTACTTTGTTAAAGGATATCGAGCAATGGAGGGCTATAATATGGATATTTATGGTGACACACATCTATCATAAGGGCAACCAAGCAGCGGATTGGAAGTGGCATAGGCTTTTAAAGGTGACTTCACCATCCGCAAGGGATATTAGGTTCATCCTTCACTTGGGCAAATTCTCTTGGTTGATGTTTTTGGGATATCCTTTTCAAAGTTTTAGAGTGCCTCCTCTCTTGTACCAAAAAAAATAAAAAAATCAAATCACAAACACCATAATTAATCATGATCAACTGCAAAAGAGCCCATGCTATATTGTTCCCTGATCATACACCATAGGTCGTGTCTGTTTCATTATCATGTGTCACGACCCAAGACCTCACTCGATGTAGCTAGCTAGAATGTATTGCTTTGGATTTTTTGGATCTTGTATAAGTATCTAAAATCCTATTAGCACATAACTGATGTAGGACTAAAAACACACCTGCACAAATTCGCACATTACTTGCCTAAGGAAAGATACTTGCATTAGAGCTAGTAGGTTGAGCAAGCCCATGAGGTGAGTTGATAGAGGAAGGAGAGAAAAATGGAGGAACGAAACCATGTCTAATATGGTGTCCCGTTATTTTATTTGCTAGAATCAAGAGCATGAATAGGTGTAGGTGGAGGGAAGTTGGTAGTTTAGAAATACTTAAGAAAGCAAGTTTAGGCTCAAAATCTAGGGTAGATTTTAAAATAGGTATATTACCCTAGGCAGAAGACTCTAGCTACTAAAGCTCATTATCAAAAAAGAAAATTGAGAACTTTAAGGAGATTGGCACTTGAAATTAAGAAACACTCAAGGAGATATTATTGATTAGTGTTACCTTTAATTATGTAGTAATTTGAGTAGCATCAATGGGAACCAAACAATAATGGAATATGAGACTTATATTCAGCCCATACTACAATTAAATATGAGTTGGATCCTCCCTAGTCTGAACTAGAGAGGTCTAGTTCCTAATAACTAATCAACATTGCACTGTATAATTAGTGATTAAGTGGAGCCAAGATAGCATAGAACATGTTCATCTCAATCCTTGCTCAACCTTCAGTTTTTCTGTAATACTCAACCAATTGGCTAATTGAAAATTAGACCCCTCTAATTCAAGCATGAACTAAGAAGGATTCTAACTCATTGCCTAAATCATTACTGTAATAGACACTAAGGACCCAATTATGTATAGATGCTCTAAAGTAGAAAATAAGATTCCTCAGTAGATTGGTATCATCTGATATTAATAGCTCTCTCCAGAGTGCAAGTGCTGAGGAATGGTTCTAGAACAAACCTCAGAAGATGGCATTGCCTCCACTATTCTCAAAAAAAAAAAAAAAATCACATTAATTTGCCCTTGAGAACCAATCTTGTCCACATGATTCTAAACTTCAAAGTTTGCTCTTGAAGCTTGTACAATTCTTCCTATTTGAAATGTTCTAAAACATCATATTGTTATAAATTTGTTGATGATTTTTGATTAAGTCTGCGTTCTCTATGACATATGTAGTTGTCTTTAGAAAAGAATTTACATTTCTTGTCTAGTGACAAAAGGAAAGTAAACCATGATAAACTACAATTTAGACTAATGTTCAAGTCCTAGGCTCCTACTACAATAGGCTAAACCAAATCTATATCAACAGATTCCGATAAAAATGTCTCTTTATGAGTAGACTTTCCAAAATAGCAAAACAATATCTATAAGCAAATTGTAGTGTTTCATTGTGTTACAACAGTAGAGTTGTTTCATAGGTTGGCTATCAAACTGATCATGTACGTCTAGCATATCTTTCATTTTGATTCAATATTTCTAGATGTCAATTATATTTACTTTAGAGGAAGTTAAATGAGAGGTCGAGAGAGTAGAATGAGATCTTTTTAGAATGATGAGAGAGAGAGTGATGCAGGACGGCAGAAAAAAGAGGGAGAAAGAGAAAAGAAGGAGACGAGAGCAAGACGAGAAAAGGGGAAGAAGGAGAACCAGGCTTCTCACCTAGCTCTAGCCATGGTTTCACGCCAAGGTTTCAGAGAAAGGAGGCTAATTCATTCAATCATTCATCAAACCCTAAACACGAACATGGATCCATATATATAGGGTCACAAAATAACAAAAATACTCTTACAAAGAAAACAATCTTATAAAAGCCCTAAAATGACAATATGCAAACTAGCTTATAACATAAAATCAATCCAAAATAAAATCAAGCTAACTAAACTGGCTGGACCCGCTGAACTGGCTGGATCCTATGGCGACCAACTGATCTGGCAATGGTGTGGCACTGGTGTCTACACCAACTCTCTCCGGGTAGCCCTGGTAGTACTCCAACAAGTCCCGGTCTATCGGTTGTAGCTCCTCGCACGGGATCTAAGTGTAGCCGAACTTCGGTCGTCCTCGCCAACGAATCAGAAAATGCTGGATGCCTTCATCACTGGTAAAAATGATTTGCTCGGCTAACATAGAATCAATATACTCTTTTTGTGCTCGATGGAAGAGAAAAGAAGACGAAGATGACATGGAATCAGTAATAGGATAAGCAATTGGCTCAGAAGAGGGTTCAACAAAAAAGTTATCCAGGATTAAATGAAAAGTCAATAGCATTGGCATCAGTGCCATCCTTGTGCAACACTCTGAATGGTCCAATACTAAAAAATTGCACTTTCTTAAGACAGATCATTATGTAACCCCAAGTTTCAAATTCAATGGGATGTGGGATGCGGACTACACTCATGGTGGACCAGTCAGACTCTCTCTCTAAAGGCGCAACGGATATAGATGTAGCGCGGATGCATCCTAGGGTATTAGGTTCTTCATCACGCGCTTCCTCATCAATGTCCTAAATGTCATCGATGTTTAGTTCATAAACTTGTTCTTCCATTTCAACTGTATCATTTTTCGAATCTTGTTGATCAATAACTAGAGTCTTATTGGCACATTAGGAGGCAACATGATCGAAACCCTGACATTTATAGCACTGAATTGTAGAGGTTGGCTTTAGGGGTTCACTGAGGATTCCTTTGCTTTTGGTGTCCCAATTTGTGGTAGAGGTAGTAGGAGGGGGTCTAGGGACAGAGGACCCAATCGAAGGGTTGGGCTCTGAAGAATTAAGATTTGTGGATGCGTCCCAAATATCAGAGCGCCCTTCAAACATGGACTTGGAGACCTGCTCATAGTTCATTATGAATGTATAGGCCTAATCTAACATGGACACCTCTCAAAGGACAAGTTTCTTTCTGAGTTCATCATTGAGACCTCTACGAAACCAACTTAGGACCATTCTTTCATCCTCAATCATATTACATCGCATCATGTATTCATCAAATTGTACGATGTAGTCAGTGGTTGATTGGGTACCTTGACGCAAATTGTTCTATCTGTCAAGAAGATCATCTTGGTAGCTAAAGGGCAAGTATTTTTCTTTAAGTTGTTCTTTCATTTCTATCCAATTAGTTATGACAAGTTGACGTCTTCTAGCCAGAAGCTGTTCAGTGTTTTGCGAGAAAAGCTTAGCTCAACCAATGAGCTTCATTCTAGCAAACCAGACCTTCTTTTCATCAGACAAGTTGTACCACTCAAAAAACAAGGAGAAAGAGGAAGACGAGAAGAGGGAGCAAGAGAGAAGAAGGAGAGGAGAGGAAGACGAGAAGAGGAGGGGAAGAAGGAGAATCAGGCTTCTCACCTAGCTCTGGCCATGGCTTCATGCCAGGATTTTAGAGAAAAGAAAGCTAATTCATTCAATCATTCATCAAATCCTAAACACGAACATGGCCCATATATATAGATCACAAAATAACAAAAAGATCCCTACAAAGAAAACAATCCCATAAAAGTCCTAAAATGACAATATGCAAATAATCCCATAACATAAAATCAATCCAAATAAAATCAAACTAACTGAACTGGCTGGACCCACTAAACTGGATGGATCCTGTGACGACCAGTTGATCTGGTACTGGTGTGTCTCTAGTGTCTGCACCAAAGAGAAAGAAGAGAGAAGTTTAGGAGTGGATAGAATTGATCAGTAGTTAGAGATAGAAACATAGAACCATGCAGATGGAAGAGATAGAGAGAAATGAATTAAATTAATTTGAAATATGAAAAAAGCTACTATGCATAATGTAATTATATAAGTCCCATTATGGAATGAATTTATTGACAAAACTTGTTGATGAATGTTGATTCTCAAGAAACAAAATTGACAAAAGGTAACTTCTTAAAACTGGAAATTAATTTTAAAAAATTAGAATGGATCAGATTTCATAGTTATTAAATTTAATTTCATATTTCTATCATTTAATTTCATATTTCTATCACATTAAAAAGCCTTTGGCGAGCTGCTTTGTTGCTACTTGGACATATGACATAGGTGTCAAGTGGCCTAGTATCTAGAAGAATCTGATGCACAAATCTTTTGAAAATTGGACAAATGGACATGTCTATATCTTATATAGATCATATACATATGTATTTATTTGTGTGTATAGTGAGTAATGTCGTAGATCTATTGTTCTTTTAGTAACCAAAAAAAAATTATAAGAGATTTGCTAATCTATATATGAGACTTAATAATCTTCACATAAAAGTTTTAGATTTAGACATGTAATAATGATGATATCATGATTTAGTAGTGTGGTGACAAGTGTCCCAAGTATCTAAGTACCTGACAAGTCACAAAAGAAGGTAAAATTTGGAGTGTCCAGGTAACATTGCTAATTAAATGGCAGCCTAGTGCTCAAGGATCCTATTATTGTAGAGTCTGAAAAAGACTAGATGTATGTAGTCTTATCTCTATACGTGAAGAGGCTATTTCTATATTTCAAACCTATGACGTCCCGGTTACAGTAGAGCAGGCACATTATTGCACCAAGGCTTACCCTCTCCAGGTAACGTTGCTAATACAAACTCATATCTTGCCAAGGTGAAAACTTCATGCAAATACAAACTATCTTCAAAAGGTGATATCTTACATATGAGGTATCAAACAAGAGAGCAGGGAGCTTGATGGCATCGTATATATGATTTATGGAGGCATCTTTGGCTTGTAAGTCTCTAATCGTGTATAATAGTGCTTAAGACCATTGGCTGATGTGGCAAAATGAAAAATCTATCCTTCGCATTTTAGAGGACCTGCCTAAAGGGGGTGACCAAAACAATGGTGGAGCATCACGACGGCGGTAATATCGAGGCAGCTTTCAATTCTAATGCTCTTAACAACCACCAAAACCGAAGGCAAATCTCTCTCTTTTCCAAAATCTCTGATATCCAGACTCAAAACAAATCTGGTTCTTAAATTGTCAAGGTTTGAGTTAAAATTGATACTTTCATCCCCTAATGGATCTAGGTCTGATTTGGGAGGTACCTAGATCCAATCTGACTCAATAGCACCTGTCCTCCCTCCACCCTTAGCTCTTTATTGGGCCTATGAGTGGAAAAAAAAAATGATGTTTGATTTGGTCTCTTTATTGATATTTTCTTTGAATTAAGATATGGGATATTGTTCTAGTTCACTTTTGGAAAGAAAATTTAGTCGTAAGGTGTAGGCCATGGAGTGTCTCTAAATTTTTCAAATTCATTGGCATCTTGATATGTTGGATTTATTTGATTTCTTATAATACTTTCTTGCTCTCCTATATATACTTTCTTGTTCTCCTATCTTTTCAACTTCCTTAAGAGTGGAAGCATCTTTTTGTCTATGAATTGTTGAGCTTTTAGTTTAGATCTAAAATGTTAAGATTTTCAGGGCATTTTTATACAATTCTATCCTCCTATAAATTTGGAATCTCAAAAAAGTGTTAATTATTTACTTATTTAGGCAGCGAACAGATAGCCAACATATATAAAGAAGTAATGGAAGTTCAAACTACTAGGTTCCTAATGGCATATTGTACAACCATTTTTAGAGCCGTAACTATTTTAGATTGCTTTCTGAATCTTTCGTCCACTAAAACTTAAGACTCTTCCAAGTCCATGTTAAGTATGAGATGATGAGGCAATACTTTATCATGAGAGTGGGAGAAGAAAGTTGAATTGTAACTGTCAAATCAGATGTAAATGTTAGCTCAATACAAAACAATTCAAGATTTGCCATACAAGTATGTACCATCCCAAATCGATAACAAACAGAGACTCAGTACAGAGGACGTATTGAGTCTCAGTACACTAAACTAATCTTTGTACCAAATGTACCAATATTGTACGATCATGGTACCCATACGGGATCCAATAATGCAATGGCGAACTTTGAAACAGTTCAAAAAAGGCAATTTTAGTATATTTACATATACTTATTCGTACATGCATGGTAATGCTTGTTCTTGGGGATGTAGAATGAGAAACACCAAGTCCAGATGCAAGTTCATGATTATCATTTTTTTTTCTGTAAAAACCCATTCGGTCAATGTTGCATTTGATTTTGAAGTGTTCGGCTATCCTGTAGTTGTTCTTCAAGTAGGCCTTATTGTTTGGTTAACCAACAAACTCTCATATCTAACTTTATCGGAACTTTTTTTTTAACAGAAACTTTTACCTAGGATTACAACATAATGTGAGAGGATACTGCCAAAAAAAGAAAAATCCACTAATATTGCCTGAGTATCTATATGACAGAAAATGTGATGGGAATGGAAAAACTGGCCTGGAATATTAGTGAATATGCCAATCACCAAGCACCAAATTGTCATACCCATGCTCCAATCTTGGTGTTAGGTGCAACCAAGGTTTGCCGTTTTGGTATCGGATTCCATACCAGTGCCACGCTAGCACAGTGTTGGTACGATACGGTACAGAATTTTTTTGGCGTACCGAGTATCAGCACGTCATCCGTATCAGATACCGATACCGAATCAGTATGGTACGGTATGTTCTTTACTATCTAGTTCGGACTGGTACGGCATACCATGAGTGCAACTACTCTCGCAAAGTCAAGCGTACGTAAATTGAAGGGTCTGGATAACATACCTCATGACAATACTATTTTTGGAGGAAACCTTATGTGAATATTATGCTAATCATATCCTTGGGGCTTTTGTAGATGATGATTGCATCTGCATATGTTGCTATTTATACAATTACATCTATTGAATCAATTAAATCTAGGTTGACTAGTTATAAAAATTAAATAAATAATAATGATAGCCGGCACTTAATTGTCTGTTTGATATGATTTTGCTAAAATTCAGACTCTGCTGAGTACCCATCAACAAGAACTTTATGTCAAGAATAGCAGAGGGGACAAAAGGCAAAGGTTGGAACATTTCTAATAGGAAGGCATACCAATGATATCCCAAGCTCAACATGATGCTTTTTATTTTTTCATTTTTTGGTAGTAGTCTTAACATGCTTTGTCTAACCAATTATATATGAACTAAAGGTCAGACTAGTGTTCTCTGGCTGAGTACTCTTTGAACTGAAGTTGTGACATGTCATCTACCTTCCATTATCCAAATTCTGACCTGCCATATTGCTCATTTTAATTAACCAAAATCATTGGCAGGCACAGTAAGATGATGAGTGAGAAGCAAGTACTCAAATCACCTCTATCAGAAACATTCCCAGCCTCTGATGATGAGGAACTCCTCCAATTCTGGACGCCCATTATGGAAGAATTAGAAGCCAAAGAAGCAGAATACAAGCACCAGAAGGGAGAGGCAGAGGCGGCTTCCGGCCGAAAGAGAAAGAGACTGCAAGGCGATCTTGTAATTGAAGCAGGTGAAGGTAGTGCAATCCTCCCACTGGAACCAGAGCCAGTGTCAGCTGAACCAAGTAGAGAGCAGAACAATGCTGAAAAAAGCAAACTTCCAGAGCCAAATCTACAAAGCAACTTGAGAGCAAAAATGCAAGTGCACCGACGAAAAGCAGGCATATCTTCCCTAGTTCAATCTTACTGCTTTGGTAACTCTCAGATCCTAAAACCTTGCGAAGTTACTTAGCTCATGCATTTCTCTTGTTGTACCAAATGATGGTGACCATGTCATCACTGCACTAGAGATGAAAGAAAAGAGAAGAGAATTTTGTATCTTAAAATGCTAACTGTATTCCATTCTGCTACCAGAACCTGCATATGAAAACTCCATACTGAACTCGACAAGCACTCCAGTATTTCTGAGACAACAACCAGCTGTTACAAGCTCTAGATTTTCTCTAGGAACCAAGCTGATTTCAAGGGATATGGGAACATGGAGAAACAAGGACATCCAAATGGATGGAATTCAAGTGTCTGATGGATATGAAGGTACATTGGTTTGTTCTCACCACATTTCTTCTTGGAGATTACAGTCAAAAAATTCCACTCTCATTCATTTTCATCTTCACAGGAGGCCAAAATGCTTGGCCTGAAGTAGCTGAACCAAGGAAAACAGCTCTTCCATCAATGCTTGCACTTGATGGATTTCAACCCATGAAAACAACTCTGCCATCAAGATCTGCAGCTCCAGCTTTGGGCTCGAGGCTGTGTCCTGCCATGGAAACTATTCCTAGATATTTCCATAGTACAGAAGCTTCGTCATCCCCATCCTTAAGCAGACAACTGGTTGCATGGACCAGCATGAGAGCAAGTATTGAATTCGTTCTATCCCTTCTCAAGGAATGGCCTGTGGCAACTGAAGCCATCGAAGCCTTCCTTGAAGAAATAGAGGCCAAGGAGAAGACCGTAGGGTATAGCTTCAAATGCTTCAGGGATGGTGTGCGCCAGGTGATAGATATTATCAGAAGGAACCAGTCCACTCATGTGAAGTTGATGGCGGAAGAAATGACCTCAAAGAAGTTGAGTGAGATTTATAGACAATGCAAATTGATAAACCATGACAATAATATAGAGAAAGCCATCCATGGAGCACTGCATTTGGAAAGGAAGCCAAGTTCCGATCAGGGAGAGCACGTACAGTGTATGGTTTCTGCTTTGGAAAAGGAACTGAAAGAAGCGAAGGTTAAATTGGCTGTGTATGAGAAGAGATCTCGGAGACAAGAAGAGGAAAAAAGGATGGCTGCATCAAATACGATCTCTGAGAAAAGTGGGAGAGCTGAAAGAGAACACAGAGAGCTGGATACGCCCCAAGCCTTGTTCCCTTTCAAGCTATTTGGAAACAATATGGTCACCGGCCTTCAAAACAACATCATTCCATAACTATAGACTTTGGGTGTCATGAGAACTTAAGACGAAACTAGAACTGCATATCCCTGCATGAGCACTTGAAATGCACACTGCAAATACCCTAACATGACAAAGATGAAGATAAAACTTTAGTAGCTTTACTTGGGCTGCGATGCCCATCCAAATAACAGATGAGTGTAACATGTGTCCATCATCTTGATGGATCGACTCCTGAATTTTGAAATTGTGAAAGTTTATATGCATGCAAGTCATGGGAAGTTAAGAATAAAATGTGGGTCATTGTAGTTAGTTTTTCTTTGCCATAGCATATGGAAACTTTTGATTCTTTATGAACAATTCAATTTCTATTAACAAGATAGATCTTGAGGGTCAAGTTCTTAGATCATGATTTCATACTCTTGTAACTACCACTTTCAAGAATCAGAAAAATCACAAACATAGGTGTGCGCGCTCTTGTGCACATATATGGTGCCTTAAATGTTCCAAAGCAGTTAAATATATTTCTGGAAGAAATATTTATAAAAAAGTGTGTATAGATTAATCGAGACAAAATAGAAAACAGCTAATGCTGCTATATGTAGAATGAAGAAATGAACGAAAAAAAAAAGGCTTGGACATAAGCACCGGTGGATACATTAGTGTGCATGGGTAGGTAAGGGATCACTTGTGCTGGAAGATTATCAGATTCGATATAGACGACTCTAGTCATTATAGATAGGTCTGGACAATCTTTGAAAGTAAAATCTATTATTTTAGACTAAATTGACTGCCAAAACTTCAACAAATCATATTTGTAATCTGAGAAGAATTCAACGATGCGATTGAAGATGATGTTGATATAAAAATCAAGATCTTGCTTCTGCCCAAATTTGAAAATTCTTAAAGTATTTTAATTGTTTTGTAATTTTTATACCCTTTTAATTAGAAGAGAAAGCCAACTGATTTAAACTGGACTTAGTAGTATACAAAGAGGGAAGTTTTCATGCTCTTCTAACTAGAAGAGAAATGTAACCCAAATAAAAAGAGCAGACCCTCTATAGAATATTATAGAACATGCAACTTCTTCTCTTCTTGCTAGAAGAAGAATCTGACTCAAAAATGAGGACCCCACTAGTATAATAAAGGGCAAATACTTTTTGGAGAATGAAAATAGGAGTGAATGCAAAGAGCATAAGCTCTACTTTCCACCATTAGAATCTTAATTAAAAAAAATTAGGAATGAAACTAAAGAATATAAACTCTACTTTGCACTACCAGAGCCCCAAACAGAGGGAGTAAAAGTAAAGAGCATAGATACTAATTTTCCGCCCATGATATGTATCATAATTTATGGATCATAAAAAATTAATAAAAGTAAAGGGTTTAGAGCTTCACTTTCTAAAACTTTTACTATTTATTATTTTATTCAAAAGATTCTAGTCGGGCAGGTTGAAGGAAATCCTTCCTTCTCCCCCATCGGATCAAATTTTGAAACACTCAACAACCATAGCCTCTTTTTCTATTGTCATTCTTTCTTTTAGATCTAAGATATGAAGTTTGCATGTTATGATCATGCAATTGGATTTTTTTTTTACTTTTAATCAAGAGAAGTAATGGAATAAATTTTTTTTAAGAAAACAGGACATTATTTTCCAACACTAAAATTTGTTGGTGAATGTTTCACCAAGAAACATGCCAACAAATCATAGCCACAGAAAAGATCCATGAAAAGAAATAAACAAACTTTCTACTAAAAATGAGCTTTTATTACTTGCTTTTAGGAAAAGATTGGATGACCCAGTGACATTTTATTAAAAGTGCAGGTAGACAATTGCAAACAAAATGATCAACATCTCCTTTGACTTTTAGTGGATATAACAAGAAAATCAATGACACCAAACAGATTTAACCTACTCAATAATTGATTTTCTGATTTACCTGAAAATCTTTTGGTGTTAAGAAAGGAGCAAATTTTTATTATTTTCTATTAACATTATATCAATTCTTCAAAAAATTCTTATAATATGTTGTGAAATAATTGCTATTAATGGTCATTAATTAATTTTTTGCTGATATGTGTGTGGAGAGGAGTCTTATTGAGTTGTTAGCTCATATCATTTCTCTATCTTTCTTTTTAGAGCTATAGGATACTTGGTGTTCGTTGAGTTTCGAGGTTACTAGTGAGAGGCGGAATAATTAGAGCACCTCTGATACCATTGAATTTTTGAAATCTCTAGTTGGACAACTTTTATTATCTGTTAATGGTGGATTATCTTATTTTTAAAATGATGACTATAATCTTTATTTTCTTGGTATTGTTAAGATTTTTGTTCCGAATTGTAGGTCATGCATATTTTCTAAGGTCATGCGCTATGATGTATGTGGCTGTGTCATATACCCAACTTGAGTGGTGAGTTTGTTGTATAACAGGTTGAATGACCAATGTATTCTTATAGATGAGCTTGGATACAACTCAAATCTAACTACCGGTGATTATTAACAGTAGAGACCTAAATAGATCAAAATGTCTCAACTGGATTTCACAAATCTCAAAACCGAGCACCTGATTCCCCAAATGCACAAAGAGCCTGTTTAGACATCACGTAGCTTATGTCCAGACGTCATGTTAAGTATTAAAGAGCATCCTGGATAAACTGATTTAACTTTCATATTCTTTGTTCACTTATGTTTGATTTAGAATTTGTAGCTTGGTTATTCTAGATCATATTAGCTGGTTTACTCATTACAAGATCTGGTTATTCCATTTAAATAATTTATTGAACAAATCTAATTGCTCTGTTTTCATCATCTGATTGCTATTGGAGTTATTGTGGTACGTGTGAAACAATTGCAAGAAGTTGGCAACTTGGGAGTTATTGTTGTAATTCAAGAGACAGATCAGCATCTAAGGAGCTATGGTTAGATGAAAAATTACATGCAACTACAGGGCTTGATTAAATGTTCAAGTCTTGAATCATTGCAATGAAGGCTGCAAAAGTCCAATTCTGTAATTGGTGTTGGCTCAATGGTTGTAGGCACGGCATATTTTGGTGCATATAAAATTTGTTCCAACTCATAAAGTGATATATCTACTTCACACAAAAGCCATCCATCTATTTCTCGATTGAAAATGGGCATCGATCTTATTTTATCCCAGTGGTCAATTAAAGCGTTTGCAGATAAACTTTTTTTCCAAATTTTCTCAAGGTCGAATATGTTCAATTTCATCGGAAACCATAGTTGCGAATGCTTGTTTAGCAATCATCTCCATGTGGAGATTTAAAAAGTAGAACGTACAAGGGATGAAGCCAAAGGCATTGGGATATTATGACGATTCATAATCCTGTAATTTCATCAAACAAATCATAAAATCAGGCTATAGCAGAGTCTAAAATCAGTCAACCAAATGACATGAAACTAGTCCTAAAACAGTTCTAGCTATAAAAATCTTGTTTTTGAGATGTCATTCAAACCAGTGGAAGCACTATTAAATATTCTTTGGGGTCTGGGGTTAGTATTACACAGTGGGCAATCAAATTATTCCTAAATCGAACTCATTGTGGTGATAAAACCTTCAATTTTCTCCTTTCCTCAATTGTCACAGCTTCATGAGAGTGATGCAGGAGGATCAGTAAAGTCGATGTAGACCACTCTGGTCACTACAAGAGCTGAACAAGATATATGAGCAAGATCCACTATATTAAAAAGTTAAATTGCACAGGAAACTTCTGGAAACCCTAGTTTGCCCATATGGCGTCTGATTGAGGTGTTTTTTTATCCAATACATGAATCCAAATACAGCCCAAATCAAACCAATCGAGATTTTTTTACAACCAAGTAGCACATCAATAGTTTTAAATATTCCCATACATAAAAATCCTGAGGTCTTAAGCTCACCAGGCAAGCACCTCGTTCTCAAAATGCCTGAGGTCCTCCACATAGACAACACCTGGCTTATCTATGAATTTCAATGAGGAACAAGGTATCTTAGACCAAGTGATTTAACTTTGATCTCCATTGCTCGTTTATGATTGGCTGAGAAATTCACAGCTTGACTACCATCGACCATCTCTATTCGTTAAATGGCTAGACTGTCCTTGCATAAAAAGCTTCCAACCAAATTGAGTTGCTTTGTATTCAACTTCTGCTTTTATCCTTGTAATGATGCTGTATTTTCTTGTTTTCTTGTAAGAAGAATAATGCTTCCCACATACATTTAGTAATGTGTACTTCAACTTAATCTGCTGGTGAATGCAGTTGCTTCTTGTATAATATGACTTCTTCCAAGAGCACCTTGAAGCTATCCTAGAATTCAACTCGTTGCATTTGCTAGTCTTTTATCCACTAATTACCATAAGTTCAATTATACTGCATTTTTTTTCGACATAAAGGAGGCTAAGCCACCCCAATTTATTGAATGGAATAGCCAAGTATGATTAATGTAAAAGCATCAGGGACTGCGAAGGACCCACTAGCACCTGAATTACAATTTTAAGAGATCAGATTGCCTTCGCCCGGGCGCTCAAGTCAATATTCCTCATTTCAATGGTGAATTATACCACATCAAATCCTATTCTGTGACAATATGAAGGTCTACGTAAACTAAGTTGTTCTGTTATTCTGGTTTCATTTGTACAGATGTTACTCTGTCTGTACAGCAATTTGCTGAGGATAGTTCTCTGGTTACACGACAAACGGGAGATGGAGCTCAAGATGGCATAGGGCACCAGGTCTTGCCCAGTCCAGAGATCTCACAGAGAAGGGAATCGAACAACATCACCTGCTGCTTTAAGTTCAGCTAAGAAGCAGACCTAGCAAGAATTTTCCAATAATCTAGTGCTTCTTCATGTTATGATAACTATGGCATCAGCTGGTGAATTTATGTCCTCGATGTCGGCCACAGACGCCTTCATGCCTGCAACCTGCTCACCGGCTTCTGCAGATTACTACCTCTAATCTCAGGCTTGACCTTGTCAGCCATTTTTGTTTTCAGGTATAATCCTGAGATGGAAGACTGTCCTTTAAATGTAGCATGAGGTTTTGTGGGCAGGATTTGATGCGTATTATGACTTGTGAGGTCTATGTTTCAACCCAGACTTCAGAGAATTGGACATACCACAAAGCATGATAATTTCCAATGTAAAACCTAACGCAAAGTTTGTCCAGTGGTAGCACATTCTGCTTTATACATCGAGTCCCAGAAGGAATTGTGTCATTTGATGCAGCAAAAGGTGCCTTGAAGCAGTCCATCTTCCCGTTGCCGCTGCAGAGGACTATTTATATTAAATGATCATTCTTTATGAAAGAAGATAAAATAATAGAAAGCAAGAACTTAATCATACCGAAATAGCTTTAATTAAGTAATCTCTTGTTAATTGTTTTGTCTGTGAGGTCTTTCTGAGGCCGTGGTTCATGTATGTATTTCCCTAATCTGAACTGAGTGAAACTATCTAGATCATCTAGCTACTCATGCAATAAGGATGATAGGCCATGTGTCATATAGTAACTGATGGTTATTAAAACTTGATCCTGTAATTGATGGTTACAGTTGCCGCTGTTTTTAAGAATTCATGTACTGCCCTCTGTTAGCTGATGAGTTAATAATTTGATCCAACAAACCGTGATAGATTAATTAAGAATTAAAGATGCCGTTTATTCAACTGATTTCTAACTGTACTGTATTTTTTATCCTTTCATGAGGCTCTCTTAGCATTTCTGGATCGCTCATCTGTTATATCTTTTGACAAATATAAATCTAAATCCAAAGCAGTACACTGTCACTACAAGAAGATTCAATATCTTTTGTTACACTGCCACTCTAGTAAGGATCAGTTAGCCCCCTTTCAGGTGAGATTTAGATTATATCCAAATCTATACAAATCCAGAATCTGATCACAAAACTCACTTGTTCAAAAACCATTGGATGAGGTGCAACTTGGGTCAAGAACAGTTCAAACAGAGTTTTTTTCTTTTTTTTTTAATAAGCAATCATCGACAGTCAATTTTAAATTTGCTGGATGCACTGAAAAAGCAATTTAAGAGACATAGATAAACTGTTTGGCCTGTATGACCAACTTGCCTGCCAACTCAACTTAAGCAGATTGGCATCCCTCCTCTCATAGAGGTGATGGGTGAGGCAAAGTCATATAGATACAGCCCTCTTGCCTCTTGGTACAACTCTTCTCTTCAAGCGAGAGAAATAAAAGAAGATATCAAGCAAGAGTGGAACTGCTACATTAGTAAAATTTTGTTTAGATGGAGAAATCAAATCTATCATGCCCTCTTGAAAGCACATGCATCTCCACCCTGAGAACCCTTCATACGTAATCATTTTAATCAATTTTCAGATAAAAAGCTGTCTCTTGGTTTAGATTATCCCTGCTCTTTTTAATGATGACATACAAGAAAATACACACACAAAAAAATGAGTGCATTTTCCAATTTGCATATGTAAAAAAATAAATCTTTTTAATCAAATGAAATCACAGTCATTCATCTTCCACATGTTATAGCATATACCAAGCACTAATAGTTCATATTTCTATAGGGTAATACTGTATAAACATTTTGTGGCTGTTCCTTCAATTATATAAATATTGGATCAAGCCAACATTCTGTGTCCTGGGGATTTATCTTGCCATCATACTCCTGCTGGTAGATGCACCGTAAGAAGCTAAAATGGAGTGAAACAAGCAGATTTTTTTTAATATAGATTGGGTGGAGCTAATCCCTATCATTTCTATTTTCTGTTCTATGCCCATCAGGCCATCCTACCCTCGAGGGGTTGACTCCAACTAGAACCAACCCCCCATCCTCTTGCCACTCGGGCAAGTGGTGACACCAGCCAAGCAAGCCCTCAGTGGTGAAACAAGCAGATTCTCATGGTCAGTGCTTTTGAATAACAACATATATAATCATTTAGGGACTTATCTAGTAATATTTTACTTGCACTACATGTCCATTTATAATGATAGTTGTGTAAAGGATCTAACTAATACAATTATAATGATATTATTTTATTATTATAACCAAATATTTAAGATAGTATCATTATTTTATTGTTAAGACATCTTTTCTGCAATGCCTAATAACTGTCATTAATATAATAATCCAAAAAATAGAATTTTTTGGAATATTTTTCCGAGGCAGTGGTCCTATCCATTATGACATTATAACAGTAAATAATTATTTAGAGGTATAGTTGCTATATACCGTAACAAAAAGCATGCTTCCAACAAAATTGATGGCATAGTTTGGTGGCTAGAACAGTGAAGGCCTTGACCAAGTGTTTGAAACTCTTCTAAATAGTAAAATGAAAAGAAACAATACAATACAACCTTTCACTTAAGTTTTTTTGGAGTAAAAATAATGGCAGTCTGCTTTTACCAGAAAAAGTAACGGTTACCAGCAATCACAACAAAAGAATAAGATATTTTAATTGCAAAATAACAGTATTATTTCATAAAATCTCTATTCACATGTTAAAATATTTGTTTGGATTAATAGCTATATGAATTTACAAATATAAATACAAGGACAATAGTTAATTTTGCAAAAGATTGAACAGTGAAAAGATCTAATGATGACTGTTATTCTCACTATATATGTAATAGTATACATGGATGGGGGCCTCCAAAGTCACAATAATGGCAATCATAATGTTATAATGTTCATTATTTTATACCATGATGCAAATTTTCAGAAATTGATGTAAACACCAGGAGCTACATGATATTGCCATTCTTTACCTGAAGGAACTGATAACTATTCCCATGTCCAAGACTCAGCACATTGAATAAATCTCAAAGGCTAACTGGAAAGACAAACATAAACAGAAATGGATTGCCAAAATTTAATGAGAATAAACATGCATGTCAATCCTTGTGTGAACCAGTCTAAAGATTAATTTCCCAAGTAATGTGAACATGACATCATGGCATTTCTTTGGAGCTTCAGCTATACATATAAGATACCAGTTGACCAACGTGATGCCATTACCACCCTCAATCAAACAAATCGAGCAGAGCGGTGATATTAACTCGAGGGAAATATCCAACATTTTGCCATCCCCAGGATTTGGACACCGTTGGAATCTTGAAGCGTATAGCTGCATGCCCAAAGCTACTAGCTTGAGCTTAAGCAGGATCGGTAACAACTGATCCACCTAGGGAAAAAAACAAAGTATAGCCTCATCATGACCTTTCTAAGCACAGCCAGTCAATTGATGAGCAAGTTATCTTAAGCCTCATCATGATCTTTCTAAGCACAGCCAGTCAATTGATGAGCAAGTTATCTTATAGCCAAATTGATTCCATGAACATCAGGACTACTGATTATATGTTAATCTTAAGATTAAGATGAACAGACGCTGTTGACTAGTAACGTGTTTCAAAATACTTGAATGACATAAACAAATAAGTCAAAAGGAAGGAAAGCAAACACATCTTAAATTAACTTGATGGGATGGGGTGTGGAGACTAGAATGAAGAGGCACAGTGGCACACAATGTGAACTTACAGATTACGTAATTGCTATCTCTTGGCATCTGATTGCTGCTTTCTGTTCTGTTGAATTGACCGAGGGACAAAGGCAAAGCCACGGGCACGGCGGTGACCAAAGCTTATGCATGAAGGAGTAGAGTCTGATGTGCTTAGCTTGGATACAGCCGAAACAAGATCATCTATCTTCTCTTCAACTTCCATATCTGTTTCCTTTGTCTCCTCAGGACCAACTTGCTTGGGTTGATATTTCTGGCATGGTTGCTTCAAAGTTTTCCTATCAACATCCATATGTGTCTCCATAGTTTCCTCCCCCCTATAGGCAGATTGCCAACGTTGATATTTTTGGCGCTGGTGCTTGCATGAATGTGCCTTTCTGTAGAATTCAAATGAACGAGGAAACTTGTGTTTGTCTACAAGGTGCTGTTGTCGGCTTTTATAGCTCTTCAGCTTCACTCCACAGCCTTCCACCAAACACTCATACTGTTTCAGACATAATATATATACTTTGAGTAAGGGTGACACATTCAACTACAATGAGAAAATATTCTGCTAAATCTTAACATTAACGCAAATTTGATTCTGTAAGTCTAAATAAAAAGTTGTTGGCAAAACCACTGCATATCCTTATTCCTGAAGAACAAATGATACAAAAAAATGATTACAAAAGCATTATCCCTTTCCAAGGATTGGCAGGGTTTCCCCTACCAAGTGGAGATTAACCTCCTGTCAGAAATATGTAGACTTCCATTTGCCCACGAACTTTGAATCTTAATCATCCTCTCCAACTAAAAGGCCTAGGTCAGTTGAACAAGTCCATCTGGAAATAAATCAAGGCTCACCATGTACTCATTCCGAGGTTAAGTAGCCTACCCACAAGGGAAGACTAACTTATTATATATGGCACAAGAAAATAGTATAAAACAATTTAGGTCATAAGCAACTCTCTTATCAAGATAATTCCACTTATGCCACAGCAAAGTCATAGGCTAGGTCATCAGTGGTTTGCTCTACATGAATGACCCAAAAATCTTCCATTACAGCAATATCCTTGTTCTCAATATTAAAAAGTAAATTCTCCTAGTGTAACAATCATGAGAAACCACCAATTCAGAGCAGGAAAGTAGAGCAACAGACCATGGAATCTGTTAACGTACAAAATGCACCCAAACAGAAACAAGGAAAGCAAGAAAAAGAATGAGAAAACACAATGTCACTATTAACTGAGATTATCAAAATATTGAATATACATATAAAAATTTAAACAATTTCAACTATACATAATAGAGAGGACTTACCATTGGAAAACCACGTGCAACCTTTGCTTCAAAGAAGGAATCATGTGCTTCAGAGATATGTACGCTAAGTAATCGTGATGTTGGGTAAACCCTTGAGCAGACTGAACACGAAGCAGTGTGCCGAGCATGGTAATGATCCTCAAAGTCCTCTAGACAATTTAACCGAGCACCACAGCCAACAATAGGGCACAATAAATTGCTTCCAAAAATATGAAGTCATCCATGATATGATCAGTAATAAAATTGGGCATACCAGAAAAAGAAGAAAGTAATAAGCAATGTGTTTAATAAAAAGATAAAGCAATACAAAATCATACAGCATATTGGACATAGAAAAAAAAAATATGAATGCATCCAAAAAAGACATTACAGACATAAGTTCTGTCAGTTACTTAGTCAATTGCAAAATCATCACTTTTGAAAATCCAATATCATTCAATATTTTTGACTAAAATTCTTCCATGCAACATATACAGTGATTGCGTGAAGCATAAGGTGGGTTGTTATCCAACCACATAGATATTATTATAATGATATCCCACAGCCCTTTCAATTGTTTCTAAGGTTTTTGTAACCATCTATCTGTCCAATATCAATTTATCCGACCCATATTGTGCAAAGCCTTGTGACTGTTATTTACATGTTCATGGCTTGCTCTGGCATGCTTCTAAGAAAGTGTGCTTATGAAGAAAACAGAAAATTAAACTTAGTACTATGAGTTCTGTGAGGACCGTGCAGGTGTATGTTTAGTCCTACATCGGTTATTCGCTGGGTAGATCTTGGATACTTATATAAGATCAAGAAACTCAAATAATACCTTTCGGCTAGCCTTTTTGGTGAGATCATGTGCTGTTGCAAATGGTATCAGAGCGGATCCGACTCATAACCTATGTGAAATAGAGAACATTGCAGTACAGATCCATTAGAGCTGACCACGGGCCGATCATGGTGCTTGTGATTAGATTTGAATGGATTTGAACCTTTAGGCCTGACAAGGACATCAGAGCTTAAATGGAGGGAGTATGTGAGGATCCCTGCGGGCGTATGTTTAGTCCCACATCGGTTATTCGTTGGATAGATCTTGGATACTTATATAAGATCAAAAAATCCAAATAATACCTTTCAGCTATCCTTTTTGGGTGAGATCCTGAGTTGTTGAAAGGTCGATGCAGTTGAATGATTTTCAAAACAAACTTTAGCCTAATGGTGCATACATTAGCTACCTACCAGAGATAACATTACAGAGAGTTACCAATCGCACCTATTACCGATAAAATATAGTAACATCTTTCCTCTCTCAAATTACCACCGTGCAGTGGGGGTGGTGGGGTTTGAAGGGCACAATCATGCTTCTTCTTTTTTTTGTGTGTGTGTGTGAGAGAGAGAGAGAGAGAAAGCATTTTTAATCCCGCATCATCACATCCACATTCTACCAAGTTACTGAAGAAGAAGGATGAGAAGAGACTCACCCTATAGATGTGCACCACAAGCTTACATCATCACATAATCTGACCACAAATTAGCCTTTTGTATCCTCAACATCTTGCATATCATCTGCCATCACTCAAGTGAATGCATCTCTAGATTCAGAAAGCTATGTAATGTACCACAAGTCTAGAACACTCATCTACTAAAAGTCTAAGTAGGATCGTCCATCGAAAGACTTGTCAACAAACAAAAAGAAATATAAATAAATGTTCAAATATGTGTTATTTAATAGAGCTCCACTGCTTCTCACGTGCACCACAATGATGCTACAAACTCGCCACTTAGAAGGGCACACCATTAGGTTAAAGAATAGAATATCTTCAAAGTATAATCTCTATACTTCTAAAATTATTGAGGCAAACAATGCGGTGTCTTGGGTAGCTTCTCAAGTTGCCAATCACTCAGGCATGGTGCTTTGGGATTCTATTTTCTCTTTTCCTGGGCATTTTCATGATATTTTTGAACTCAAACTCCAGGGGTTGTACATATACTAGAGCTTGTTAATAGTTGCCATCTTAAAATTAAAAAAAAAAAAATAATGATAGGGATGTGCAGAGAACCCATAATTATGAGGAAGAATTAATTTGAGGTTTCAATATATCAAATGATAAGTTTATCGATTCTCGTTTCAGAGCAACTATCACAATTTTTTTTTACAAGGTTTTTATGATTTTATAGGACCTAAATTTAATTCTAAAAATAAGAAATCTCTACTTATCAAGACAGCTAAAAGGTGAAAAAGTAAATAAATAACTTTACTGCCATATATTTGAGGATGAATTTATAAACAACAAAAACAATTGAGTCAAGAAGATCTCTGCTGATGCTCAGAGTGCTGTTGCAGTTTTTGGCTCCCTTTGTTAGTGGGCTTATAGAATGTAAAAGGTCTTGGGCCGGCTGAACCTTCTCAACAAATAAACAAGCAAACAAACAAACAGATAAATAAATAAATAAATAAAAATAAAGGCACTCATATTGCCTATGATTCAGACAGGTTCACTGCAGATGCTAACAAGCTAGAAAATTATCTTAACTAATGGCTGAGATTTCCCCTTAACACATCTGAAACCACTCAGTGGTACACCTTGAAGTGTCAAGTTAATCAGTAGAATCTATGGCGACGCTCCAATGGATGTTCTGTATTACTGTCAATTATCAGTGGTACTCCTACAACCATTCAATATTCCTTTCAACACCGCCTCCTATTCTACTGCATAATTCCTCAAATAAGCATAAACACAAACACGAGCTCTATCCCCCACTTTAGGATCAGATTTATGTACTATAATGATTCACCAATAATTCATATAAGTTAGTCTTATTCTCACCAATAATTCATGGATGTCAATCTCAAATATGAAATATTTGCCGCCAATTATCTAAGCCGAGTACCGTCTATCAATCAATGGCTTCAGGTTAAAATCTCACATCCATTCTCCTTCTCTCCAACTTGGCTTTTTTTATTCACGACACCAGCTCTCTTTATTGTGACAACTCGTGCGCTGGTCAGTA
This sequence comes from Phoenix dactylifera, assembly GCF_009389715.1. Taxonomy (NCBI): domain Eukaryota; kingdom Viridiplantae; phylum Streptophyta; class Magnoliopsida; order Arecales; family Arecaceae; genus Phoenix; species Phoenix dactylifera. The sequence continues at coordinate 4,692,863 of NC_052405.1, read as the reverse complement.
CTCAAATTACTGATAATCAACTTTTCTATGGTTAGAGCAGCATCTTGAGACCATCACCCCATCGAACACTTCTAGTTGCATCTAGCTGCTTCATAAGTCAAATCTATTAGGAAACAAGTGGACTCCTTACAAGAAGTCAGGCAATCACATTCATCTTCAATATCTATTGGGTCTCTTTTTCTTGACCTATGATAAGTTCTAAATCTCATAAGGTATTAGTAGCTGAATATCACATGAGACAAGGCATTCAGATGATATGGGCCAAGGAGCTATCACCTGCTATAATCATGGTGAAGATCAAGTGTACATTAGGCCTTGTTTGGGAATGCTTTTGGAGGGCCAAAAAGAGCTTTTTGGATGGCAAAAGAAACTTTTAGGTGATTTGGTAGTGTTTGGTAAAAAAATAAAGACAGCTTTCTAGTCACTCGGAAAGTTTGAAAAAGTCTATTTATAGAAGCTACATCTTGGCCTTGTTTGGGATCGATGTTGGTCGTAGAACTTGTGTCAATAAAACTTTTGAAAGTAGAGTTTTTTGCTAAAAATTGTTTGTTGTTTCGTAATTATATTTTTAAAGTGTTGTGGAACTTTAACTTCTATTTGGACACCAAACTAAAAGTGCTTTTAGTATGAGAAAATGACAGTAAAGAACATTGCATGGTGCTTTCAATTTTTGAACTCTTTGTACTATCAAGAATTGTTATTTAAAGTATTCTTAATTTACAAACTATTTATTTTGAATAGTATAGTCTTATAATAGTATAATATTGTGATAAGATAGTACTATATTATATGAATATAATAATGTTATACTACTAAAATATGATTATTATGATATAATAATGATAGTAATATAGTATTGTCAAAATATTATTATAATATAATATAATATACCGTAATACAATATAATGAAATATACTATTGTATAGTATAGCATAGTAACATAATATAATAAATATAATATAATATAATATGATGTAATATAATATATTATAATAATATAAAATGTAATGTAATGTAACTATTATTAGTTAGGAATTATGATACAATATTTTGATATAAATTATTACAGTATTATTAAATATTATTATCTTAAAATAGTATTACATTATACAATAGTATCTAATATTATACTATAATATAACAGTATTATATGCTTTATTGTAATAAAATAGTATTATATTATCATATTATTTTCAATATTAACATAATATAGTGTAAAGTATTGTCAATCTATAATTTATATATTTATTTTAATTTAAATATTACAAAAATAATGTAATTATTTTTTAAAAGAAGATTACCAAGTAACAAGAATGTCCATTATTAAAAATCGGACTTCTTAATTCTAATAGGAACAATAATGTAACAAACAATATTCTTGTTTATTTAGATACAAAATACTAAGATACAAAGCACAATATCCATGTTACAAGCATAATTTTATAAAGAAAGAAGTCAACAAGTCATAAGAACAGCCGCAATACGATCACGTAGAATATTCATCTCACAGTTACTCATTGTTTAACATTGCTCCATACACAGTTCTTTCTATGGTTCATCAATCTCTAAACAATCAAAAAGGAGTAGATCCTCATCATCATTACAAGGTTGGCACTCAAAACCTTTAATTATATGATTATGTCATGAATGGTTATGGAAGCCTACCGTAATTTGAACTTGTTTATGATAAGAAAAGCTTGGCATTGTACTCAATATTCTCCATCTACTTTTCCAACATTCAAATACCCTCCTAATAATGCATCTTATTGGAAAATGTGCATGATTAAAGATTTCATGCATGCCTCTTGGTTGACTTCCACATCAAAAATTTGGTAAATGATACCTCTTTCCTTTGTATGGCCCCATATATCCCATCATGTGAGAATACCTTGTATCTACCAACTAAAATTTATCTGTCTAAATATATAATATACATTAGGTCTTTACACTTATGTATGGAAGTTAAAAATATATGCCTATTATATTAATATATTTTATTGAAAGATACCTCCAGGTGAGTGTGGAAATTAGAGCTCTTCTCTACGTATAGCCTCTAAAAGAGCAAACAGCATCTTTTAAAAACTCTACTACCAATAACAATCCCAAACAGGGCCTTAATATACCAACACGCAACACCACTAGCAAAATAAACTGAAGGGCATCAACACCTTTGCTATTTCACATGATCTGAGGTTGTAATGCAGCCCTTGGTTATCTACTCCCTCAACATTAGTTTTTTGTGCAAACAAAAATTGTCTTTCAATGCTCGGACAACTGATATGAGTACCACTTCTTCCATTAAATTTGGTACTACTCCAACCAGAAATGATGAGTTGCTCCCTCATGCTTCAGCTCATAATCAACTTGTGCATGGTTTTTCCATTTTGTCATCGCTATATTCAAAATGCTATGCACCGAGGATCTATGACTTATTTCAATTAAATTGATGATCAATCCACATCTATTCTGACATTGAGCAACAACAATGCCACTCCAAACTGAAGAACATCAACATGTTTGCTCTTACACACATCTTATGGTTGTAATGAACCTTTCTTATTGTACACTTACTCAGTATTATTTGTTTATTCCAATCACGTAATCAATTTGCATACTACTTCTTCCACTGAATCTGGTGCTGCTCCAACTAGATGATGGTAAGCTATTCCCAAATGCTTCACTTCAGAGTCCAATTGCGAGTGGTTTATCCCATTTTACCATCTCTCTTTCCAAAACTAGTCTATGGTTCATGAGGTCATTTGTTCATACACAATGCTCAATTTACAATATTGTAATTTCAGTATCCATCAACAATGCATCAAAAGCAAAGTTTCACTTTTAGAATGAACACAAGATTATAGAATTCTAGATGATGCATCAGTCTTTCCACTCAATTGGTGCTAGAATGCCCGGATGGGATGGGTAGTACCAACATAGAATAGAAAATTGAAATTGAATTGTTAGGATTGCTACATAGAAAATAGCTACATATGTGTTATTTATTTCAAGAGAAAGCCTTGATAACTACAACAACCAGATGCCAGAAAAGAAGCACATGTTTTTATATGTCAGCATAACGCTTCTCTGGACAATTTATCTTTAATCAACAACAAGACAAAGATAAGCACAGAAAAGATGTTTATAATATTCCTTTATGTAAAATCCATGTAATTGGAAAAAGAAAAATACTTTAAAAAATACATACGTGATGCCTCCACCCTCCATTTTCTGAAGCTGATACCGTTCATCTTCAGTTAAATCTAGTGCAACCTAATCATGAAGGATCAAAGAAAAAGAACATGAAGATACCATACTCTTAGTTATAAATTATGCATGCTCTTACTTGAATATGAATTCTTAGGGAAACAAGTTATGCATACATCCAGAAATTGACAGGTGCAGACATAAAATTCTGAAGTTAAACCAATATCAATGCAAAATGAAACAACACCATTGAAAATCAAATAATAAAAAATAACAACTTATATGGCTTCATCTCTATGTGTGAGAGAGATTTTAGAAATTTTCACAATATATGGGGCGATACAATAGGCTGATCGAGACCTTATAAGACCATCAGGCACAGTCCCAACCCCTTGTTGGTGAGTATAGCATTGCGGAAGCCAATCACAGCTATCTAGTAGATCTGGTCATCAATATGTTCTTCCAATTATGCAAAGTATTTTGTTAACTGCAACAAAGTTATGTTCAAAAAGGTCAGCCTGAAGATTGCAATAACCTAGAAGTTGTGTAACATGCCTCAGTCATTCTACCCTCATCTCTGAATGCCTAAAATACCTACAAATCTATCAAGTTTCTCTCCCACATCATTTACGTATATTAGGACTCCTAATCTTCATGTTTGCATTGAAGATTTATGACTTCTAATTGTATTCAATGTTAGAACATCCTGACTGTCATTTGATGGATATATTTGAAAGATTGCACATATTCTCATTAATCAAGTGAACCAAAACCTAATCACAACATTTCCATTCAAATGTTTTCTCCAATACACGATTGGACATCTGACAATTTTAAAGGCTTTAAAACCAAGAATAGTGCAATTGGGTTCCATGTAAATGACATCACAATCCAAATGATGTTGTGGACGAGTATGTTGAAGTAATTTATGTCGTATTATCTGATGCATTGGACATATGCATTAAATTACAGTAAGTCGTGAAACCACAGAGAAACATGGATGCAGCTAGAGTTCTAAGAAATTGCTGGTGGACTTATCCATAGTGTATGGTATACATGTGTTGGTTGTCAGCTTCCAAATGTCGTGAGTTGTAGCTAACAAGTTCCTGATTTGAGTTGGATTGTCCAACCAATACAATCCTAGGTAAGGTTAAACCACTTTTATGGAGTTCATCCAAGATTCGATATTTCTAAAATTAATATAAAGAAAGACTATTTATGATTAAAGTTAGAGGCAACCATGAGAAAAACAAAGTGCAGACAGAGTGACGGGCTAACTCATAACTCTTTGAAAATCAAGGTAAACAAAGCCTGTATACAGAGCATCGAGTTGCAGTTTGGCTCAAAATGAGCTAGCAATTGAAGCAGCTTCCAATAGGGGCTAAGGCAAGAAGGTAAAAGAATCCACAATCAACAGAATAAGAAAAAAGTCAAAGAAAGGAACAAAATCCTCATGGTAAAGGTTCAAACTTTAAGTAGAAAGCATGTGTAAATACAAATCTAAACGAATGCTATTTGTTTAAAAGATCAGTTCCAGGTTTACAAATAAATGATTAAAATTCTTCATCGTGGAATATACAGTGCACCCACAAACAAACATTCGCATGCTATAAGTTTATGAGCCACCACGGATTTTACCTAAAGACCAGATTCTTGAAGGATCAATTAAAAAAATAGATTTAATTTCATCTGATCTGTACCATGAGGAAAGAATGAAATCAGTAGTATAAAAGTATTTTTGCGGTATATCGATCGGATGCTGCTGTTGCCCCAAAAAATGCTGTAGCTTTTCATGCATAAAAACTAATGCTATTCGGTGCAAAAATCTTTAAAAAATCGGGAAAAGGGATAGACTGATGAACTACTCGAGTTCCCAGAACTGTTCAAGAGACTGATTCAGATAAACCAATAAGTCCAACGAATTTAGCAAAATAACGTACAAAAAGCAGGGGAGTTTTGACAAGAATGACAGTAGAAAGAGAGGGGAGGAGCGAAGAACGATTACCTGCTTCGCGATGAGCTCGCGTTCGATGTCCCCCGCGGCGAAGAAGGGATCGCCGGGCTTGAATGTCCGGCGAGCTGGGACCCAGAACGGAAACCCTAACCCTAATTCCTCTTCGCCTCCAACCGCTTCCATTCTCGGCTCCTCTCTTCCCCCCTCTCCGCCCTCTCTCTCAGTGGAGTACTCGTTCAGATCGAGTGAGTTAGTTTTTACCTCAATACAAATATTAACCCTAAGTGGCTTCGCCTTACCTCAATTTAGCCGTTAGATCAGTTATTCTAATATTCCCCCAACGCCCGTTTATTTAGCAGTAATTTACCATGTTGTGGGGAGGGGAGGGGGCTTTGAATTTAGTCCCACATCGACTAGTAGCGGAAAGGTTCCATGCCTTAAATGGGAGGTAGAAATCCTTTCCTCTCGAGGCGCTTTTTGAAGGGCAAACCCGTGAGGGCACCAGTCTCCCCCCGTCAGCAGCGGACAATACCTTGGGAGGAACGTGGTCCTCTTTCTCTGCTAGCTTAATGTGGGCTATCCTTCAGGACTGTGGGGGCCCCCGGCGTTAAAAACCGGCAAGGAACCTTCCCGCTGGGGGGGCTATGTTGTAGGGAGGGGAGGGGGCCTTGAATTTAGTCCCACATCGACTAGTAGCGGAAAGGTTCCATGCCTTAAATGGGGGGTGGAAATCCTTTCCTCTCGAGGCGCCTTTTGAAGGGCAAACCCGTGAGGGCACCAGTCTCCCCCCGTCAGCGCTGGACGCGCGGGCCGGAGCGGCCAAAGCGGACAATACCTCGGGAGGAACGTGGTCCTCTTTCTCTGCTAGTTTAATGTGGGTTATGCTGTTGCGCGAGGCTCCGGCCAAAGCACCGTCCCCGCAACATACCATGTTGACCGTTACAGTAGATTTAAAGCTCGGCATATTGGCTGCCATGTTGCATTTAGGAGTAAATTATATAATTTTTTTTAAAAAAAGTATATTCATTATACTTACGTCTAATAGTGTATAAAATTTACAGTTATATCCAATTAAATTAATGGCATTAATAAAAGTATTTATCTTATATAAAAAAGTTAATATTAACTTTAAGTAAAAAAAAATACATATATCTTCTTATGCCCTTAAAGCTATTTTGATCATTTTACAAATTTTTACCATTTAAGATTAACGATTTGACTAAATTTCTATTAAGTTATAGATTAAAATATTGGCTAAAAATAAATCTTGCATCCGTATGATTTGAACAGAAAATTATATCCTGCACTTCGCGATTATGTACTGTTGAGGGAATGCAAGTTCCCCCGAGTACATGAGAACCTTGCCGGTACGGGACCGATGACGGCCGACCTCGGGCGGCCGAACTTGATGACCGACTTAAGAGCGCCCGACCCCGGGAGTCGGACTCCACCAACTGTCCACTATGGGTACTTTCCCCTACGAACCAACGCAGGATCACGCCTTAGGTGGCTTGCTCCACAATTAATACGCCCGACCTGGCGCCCCACCAAGCATCTAGCTTCAGGGCTCTTGACCTCGGAAGTCCGACCTCGCCGCCCACCTACCGCGGTTGCACCCTTCTGAAGTCCAGTCAGGGGCCATATCCTGCCACCGCCTCCAGCATTTAATGCGCATGATCTCTGCAAACCCCCGACTCACTCAACAATTAATGTATATCTCTGACTTACTCAACAATTAATGCATATCTCCGGCTCACTCAACAATTAATGCGCGTGGCTCCTATCATCTACGGATCTTCGTTCCTCCACGGCAAATCAACTCGGCAGCGTTCGGTCAGCCGTGACAACTCTCTGATCCCGGCTTTCCCTCCGACGTCAAGGCATTAATTCACCTGGTTGCGCACCAACTCAAGCGACGTGCTGAGTCGTACGTCAACCTCGCCCCATCACATCACAGGTAATCCGACCCCCCTATAAAAAGGAACCCCTCCTCCTCAGTGGGGGGTTGGACTCAGAAAAAGCCCAGCAGAATATATCTCCTTCCTTCCTCTCTCCTACTCAAAAAAATTAAGCCCCCTCTCTGACTTAAGCATCGGAGGGCCGGCGCCGGAAACCCCGGCCACCGGTTTTCTTTTGCAGGCCCCCCACGGAGGACGCCGCTCGCCGACGGATCGCCGCCCCTCAGTGTTCGCCGGAGCTCCTCCTCCTCTGCCGACGGTCGCCCCCGGGTCCAATTTCCAGCAACAGTTGGCGCTAGAGGAAGGGCCCGAATCGCGGTCATGAAGTTGAGAAGTAAGGGAGCCTCCAACGCTTCCCGGCATCTTCCGCCGAGTCCTAGACACTCCGTCCAGAACTCGCCTTCTCTGGCTGATCCGGTTCCTCAAGTTCAGCCGGAACAGTTTAGCGCCCTGGTGCAGCAAGTCCAGACCTTGGCCGCCGCCGTCCAAGGCCTGCGGCGGGAGGAAGCCCTACCTACGCTCCCCCCGCAGGCCCAGATCCCGCCGGTGCTTCCTCCGAACGGCCCGATTCTCCAAGGCCAGAACCTTCATGGCTCTTCCAGGGCCATCAATGAAGAGCGAGTGTCCCCTCAGAGGGAGCTACCGGGGAGAAGCCTAGACAAAGGACCGCAGCTCTCCGAAGCCGAGTCGGCCCCGGACCGCCGTGAGCCGAAGCAAACTACGGTGACAATCCCTCGGGTTGGGGAGCTCGACAGGAAAGTCGAGAATCTGGAGCGCCAGATTGAAGCGCTCCACAGCAGGAAGGCAAGGCACGAGGGGGATTTTGAATTCACCACCAAGTCCCCCTTCCAGATCGAGGACGAGCCGGTCCCCCCGAGGTTCAAGATGCCTCAAGTGGAGCCCTACAGCGGAACCACCGACACCCTCGACCATTTGGAAAGCTATCGAGCTCTCATGGCACTGCAAGGGTCCTCGGAGGCTGTGCTCTGCAAGGCCTTCCCAGCGACCCTCCGAGGGACAGCTCGGCTTTGGTTTTCCGGACAAAAGCCGAGCACGGTATCCTCTTTCGAGCAGCTCGGCAGGCAGTTCGCCACCAACTTTGCTGCCAGCCGGCACCAGCGGCGGACATCGGACTTCCTCCTAGATATCAAGCTGTGGAGTGATCGATTAAAACCCCGTTTGATTTTGATGAGCTCAAAGCATTGGAGTATATCTTGTGATTACTAATGAATTCAATTGAGTGTTTCAGTGAAAATCCTGTCCAAGTGTCTCTAGACTTGGTTCATAGCATTTTGGATAAGTTAAGAAGTCTGCATGAACCAGTGTCTGAGATACGAGTCGACTCCCGAGTTTCACGAGTCGACTCCAAGCGTATCAAGGTCACTGGCACGAGCTCGAGTCGACTCCTGATCAGTACGAGTCGACTCCGACTGAAAACAGACAGAAGGACAGAAGAGCAGTTTTTCAGGTCTGAGATTCGAGTCGACTCCAGTGGAACGCGAGTCGACTCCCAGTGGTACACACAGAAAAAGTCAGAGAGCGTTTTATGGACTCTGAGATTCGAGTCGACTCCAGTGGAACGCGAGTCGACTCCCAGCGGTACACAAAGAAAAAGTCAGAGAGCGTTTTATGGACTCTGAGATTCGAGTCGACTCCAGCAGTACGCGAGTCGACTCCGAGACTGTGCGACCATCGACAGACAGAAGACCATGTTACTGCCTCTGAGATTCGAGTCGACTCCCAGACAGCTCGAGTCGACTCCAAGACAAGCTTCACGTCAAAAGGCAGAAGACCAACTTTCGGAAACTGAGAGCCGAGTCGACTCCAAGGAAGTTCGAGTCGACTCCAAGACTGGATGAGCCAAAAGACAGAGAATCGGGAGTTCGGGCTCTGAGATTCGAGTCGACTCCCAGGACAGTCGAGTCGACTCGAGTGGACAAAATTCAAATTTGGATCCACGGACTACAGAGGATGAGCCGACTCCAAAATTGCCAGGTCAGCGCCAGAAGTTGGCGAGTCGACTCCGGGTCAAGACGAGTCGACTCCCAGTCAAGACGGCAACTTTAATTCAAACTGGGAACAGTTGCCGAGTCGACTCCGGAAAAGCTCGAGTCGACTCCTGCTACAGCCGAGTCGACTCCTGATCGCGCGAGTCGACTCCAACCCACCGGTCACATTGTCAAGCTGCGCAGAGTGTGCAGAACGGCCAGAAAAAGCAGAGTAACGGCTAGTTTCCGTGGGGGTTGGCTTAAATAGCCACAGAAGACTGTAGCAAGGCAGAGAACACACATTCCACTCCTAGCATTCAAGTCTTCAAGCTCTCTAAGTGCTCTTCAACGAGAAAAAGGGAAGATCTGCATTTACTGCTCCACCAACATCTTCCCAGCATTCAAAGCTTCCTCCTCCTGCTTTCAAGTCGATCACTCTTTCAAGAGGAGACCGGAGTTCCAGAAGCCACACCTCTTCACCATCTTAAAAGCGTTTGAGGGCTTCTAACTCCTTTACGATTATATTGTTTTAAATCTGCTTTTTGAGAAGCTATTTTCTGTTTTCTTCTATCTCGTGTATTTACTTGATTCAATCGGGGGATTGAATCAAGGGGATTAAGGTTGGTTGGTGAGCCGGTTTAAAACCAACGAGTGTAAGGGTTTGATTGTGAGCCCGGAAAAACAATCGGGGTTGGTTCTAGTCGGTGAGCCTGGGAAAACCGACCGAGTTCGTTGTGAGCTCGTAAAACAACAAGTTCGGTTGTGAGCTTGCAAAACAACCGGCTGTAATCCAAGGGGGTTATAGTGAAATTCCCAAGTGAGACTTGGGGAGTGGACGTAGGAGCAAGGGTTAGCTCCGAACCACTATAAAACTTTGTGTTTCTAGTGCATTGTCTCTCATCTTCTTCCCCACACATTACTCACAGCACTTAGCTTTAATTAAATAACTGGCTATAGTATTTAGTTAATCATCCACAAAGTTTTAATTAGCTAAGTTAATTTAAAAACCCAATTCACCCTCCCCCCCTCTTGGGTTGTCTATCTGGGCAACAAGTGGTATCAGAGCCAAAAACTCTTCCACTCAAGAGTTAAAAGATCAAAATGACAACCCCATTTGGATCTTCTCACATTGAGGGTCAGTCCACCCAAAGACCTCCTTTCTTCAATGGATCCGACTACTCATACTGGAAGGCTAGGATGAGAATATTCATCCAAGCCCAAGACTATGAGATGTGGACCATTGTAGTGAATGGCCCATACATCCCATCCACATATGTAGAGGGTGTTAAGGTACCCAAACTAGAAACGGATTGGGATGAACATGACATGAGGAAGGCACAACTAAACTCTAAAGCAATGAATGTGTTTTATTGTGCCTTAGACCGTAATGAATTCAATAGAGTTTCAACTTGTAATTCTGCAAAAGAAATTTGGGACAGACTTGAAGTGACCCATGAGGGCACGAATCAAGTCAAGGAATCCAAAATAAACATCTTGGTTCATAAATATGAACTATTTAAAATGGATTCAAATGAAACAATCACAAGCATGTTCACTAGGTTTACTGATATTGTCAATGGCCTAAAAAGCCTTGGCAAGAACTATACTAACAGTGAACTTGTCAGGAAAATCCTTCGGTGTCTACCAAGGTCGTGGGAAGCCAAGGTGACGGCGATCCAAGAAGCTAAAGACTTGAACAAGCTTCAACTTGAAGAGCTCCTTGGATCCCTGATGACGCATGAGCTTACCATGAAACAACACAACGAGGAAGAGTCCTCCCATAAGAAAAAGGTAATAGCTTTAAAATCTACTTCTTCTAACAAGGACCTGTCTTGCAGCAGCAGCAGTGAAGAGGAAGAAGATGAGGAAGATGGTGGTGAGGCACTTCTTGTGCGCAAGTTCAAGAAGTTTATCAACCACAAGAAGACGTATCATCAAAGGAGAGGTCCCTCAAATTCCTACCGCAGAGACAAAGGTAAGGAAAGGGAAAATGAGGGGATTGGGTGTTACGAGTGCAAGAAGCCGGGACACATAAGAGCAGAGTGCCCCTTACTGAAGAAGGGGAGTAAGTACAAGAAGAAGAAGGCACTTGTCACCACCCTATCGGACTCCGACGCATCATCTTCATCATCGGATGAAGAACAAGAAGAGAAGGCCAATTTCTGTTTCATGGCCAACGAAAATGAGGTAATTTCCGATACGCATTTTGATTTTACATTTGATGAACTTTATGATGCGTTCAATGAATTAATGATTGAGTATAAGAATATAAATGTTAAAAACAGAGAACTAAAAGTAACTAACCAAAGTTATATTCATAAGCATGATTCATTAATTAAGGATAAAGATAATCTCACCAAAGAAAATCTAGAACTTAAGACAAGCAACCAACTCCTAATTAAGAAGACTAACACCTTAACGAAAGATATTGAGAAACTAACAAAGAAATTTTCAGATCTCAAAAACCATAAACAAGTCTTAAACAAGGATCTAACTAAAGAGCTAAATGATCTAAAAACCGAAAATCAGACATTAACTAAAGAACTAAACAAATACAAACCCTTAGTTGAAAAATTCACATATAGTTCTGAAAAGTTAAACATGATACTTAATAATCAACGAGCCGTATTTAATAAAGCGGGTTTAGGGTATAAACCAAGGAATAAGCAAAAACTTCTTAGTAACTTCTTTGTTAAAGCTGGAGAAACTAAAATTAAGAAAATAACTTGCTTTTGTTGTGGAATAGTAGGACATAAAGCAAATGCATGTAATTTTAGGAAAAGTAAAACTAAAAGAAAAAATAAAAGGGTATGGGTTCCAAAAGGAACCAACTTGACTAACCATGAAGGACCCAAGAAAACTTGGGTACCTAAGATGACATGATTTGCTTGTGTAGGAGTGTCTTGCAGCCAAGGTCAACAAAAACTACTGGTATTTGGATAGTGGCTGTTCAAGGCACATGACGGGTGATAAAGATCAATTTTTCACCCTTGAAGCTAAGAAGGGAGGTGCTGTGACTTTTGGAGACAACAACCAAGGTCACATCATTGGTATTGGTAAAGTTCAAATCACCCCTTCTACCTTTATAGATAATGTTAGATATGTTGATGGTCTTAAGCATAACTTGTTAAGCATTAGTCAATTATGTGATAAAGGATATGATGTTATGTTTCAACCATCACTATGTATTATAACAAATCCTAATGATAATAGTTTAGTTTTTAAAGGGATGAGACGTGGAAATGTATATGTGGTAGATCTAGAAGACCTTACAAAACATAACCAATGTTTAGTTGTTAATGAAACTAAAGAAAATGATGCTAGTTGGTTATGGCACCGTAAGTTAGGTCATGCAAGCATGGACACAATAACTAAACTAGTTAAAAGAGACTCCGTGATAGGTTTGCCAAAATTAAAATTTGAAAAGAACAAAATATGTGAAGCATGTCAATTTGGCAAACAATCTAGAAACTCTTTTAAATCCATAAAATGTGTCTCTACTTCTAGGCCTCTAGAATTACTACACATGGACCTATTTGGTCCAACTAGAACAACAAGCCTAGGTGGAAATAAATATGGTCTAGTTATAGTAGATGATTACTCTAGGTACACATGGGTCATGTTTCTAGCGCATAAGGATCAAGCATTTTCTATGTTTAAGAAGTTCCATAAGGAAGTAACAAATGCTAGAGAGTCCTCAGTTATAGCTATTAGAAGTGACCATGGTACCGAATTCGAAAATCAATTATTTGATGAATTTTGTAGTAAAAAGGGGATAACCCATAATTTCTCAGCACCTAGGACACCACAACAAAATGGAGTTGTGGAAAGGAAAAATAGAACCCTAGAGGAAATGGCTAGAACGATGTTATGTGAAAGTAACCTCCCTAAGTACTTTTGGGGAGAAGCCATTAATACTTCTTGCCATGTATTAAATAGAGTTCTATTAAGACCCATCATAAAGAAAACACCATATGAACTGTGGAAAAACAGAAAACCAAAGGTTAACTATTTTCATGTTTTCGGATGTAGGTGTTTTGTACATAATAATGGGAAAGATAATCTAGGGAAATTTGATCCAAAATCTGATGAAGGAATATTCCTAGGTTATTCTACAACTAGTAAAGCCTATAGAATCTTTAATAAAAGAACCCTAGTTATAGAAGAATCTATACATGTTGTTTTTGATGACTCTAGTGACATCTCATCTAGTAAGAAGGTTAATTTTGATGATGATATTGAAATACTTGAAGAAAAGATAGATGGGATGGGATTACAAGATGATAATCAAAAGTTGATTGAAGGAGAATCATCAAACCAAGAGCCTATAGTGGATCATGGGCTAACTAAAGCTTGGAGGTATGCTCATGGGCATCCTAAGGAACTAATTCTAGATGATCCATCCCAACCCGTTAGGACTAGAGCATCCCTTAGAAATTTGAATAACCATCTAGCTTTTGTTTCACACTTTGAGCCCAAACATATAGAAGAAGCCGAAAATGATGTAAATTGGATAAATGCAATGCAAGAAGAACTAAACCAATTTACTAGAAACAAAGTGTGGGATCTAGTAGAGAGACCTTCTGAATATCCAATTATAGGTACAAAATGGATATATAAAAATAAGCTAGATGAAAATGGAATTGTTATAAGGAATAAGGCTAGACTAGTAGCAAAGGGTTATAATCAAGAAGAAGGTATAGACTTTGATGAAACCTTTGCTCCCGTAGCTAGACTTGAGGCTATTAGACTATTATTAGCATATGCATGCTCTAAGGACTTCAAGCTATATCAAATGGATGTAAAAAGTGCTTTTCTAAATGGGTTTATTAATGAGGAGGTATATGTGGAACAACCTCCTAGTTTTGAAAATCATCAATACCCCAATCATGTGTATAAACTGAACAAAGCACTTTATGGACTAAAACAAGCACCTAGAGCATGGTATGAGAGACTTAGTAAATTTCTATTAGAACATGAATTCTCTAGGGGAAATGTAGATACAACATTATTTCTGAAAAAGAAAAATAAGGATATGTTATTAGTACAGATTTATGTTGATGATATCATTTTCGGTGCTACTAACAATCGCCTCTGCGAGGAATTTGCTGATTTGATGCAGAGTGAGTTTGAGATGAGCATGATGGGAGAGCTGAACTACTTCCTCGGGCTTCAAATCAAACAATCTGAAGGAGGCATCTTCATCAATCAAGCCAAATATATCAAGGAGATGCTCAAGAAGTTTGATATGGAGGGAAACAAGTCAATCAGCACCCCCATGAGCTCATCATGTAAGTTAGACCAAGATGAATCAGGTAAATCTGTAAATCAAAAACTTTATAGAGGTATGATAGGTTCTTTACTGTATCTTACTGCAAGTAGGCCTGATATTATGTTTAGTGTGTGCATGTGTGCTAGATATCAGGCTAATCCTAAAGAATCACACATAGCTGCAGTTAAGAGAATCTTTAAATACTTAATAGGAACTAAGAACATAGGGCTGTGGTACTCTAAAGAATCTAGCCTAAACTTAATAGGGTACACAGATTCAGACTTCGCTGGATGTAAGCTTGATAGAAAAAGTACCAGCGGGTCTTGTCAATTTCTAGGAGAAAATCTAATCTCATGGTTTAGCAAGAAACAAAATTCGGTTGCATTATCCACTGCAGAAGCTGAATATGTTGCAGCCGGGAGTTGTTGTGCTCAAATCTTGTGGATTAAACAACAATTAGAAGATTATGGCATTAAACAAGATAAAATCCCCATTAATTGTGATAATACAAGTGCCATAAACCTAACTAAAAATCCAATTCAACACTCAAGAACTAAACACATTGAGATAAGACATCACTTCATAAGAGATCATGTATTGAATGGTGATGTGACTCTCCAATTTGTTTGTACTGATAATCAATTAGCAGATATTTTCATAAAACCCCTAAGTGAAGAGAGGTTCAGTGTACTTAGGAGGGGATTAGGAGTGATTGACCCATCCTAGTGGGAGTTTCCACTAGATTAATTGATTTTGATGATTAAAATGAGGTTAAAATAGAGTTTCTATTCAATGATCATCAAATCAGATCCCAACTAGGTGATTTTCCCTCATTTGGCACGGTTATAGCATGATTTTTAAGTGCGTGCCAAGGTTAGAGACGACTCGAGTAAGTTTCAGAGCCGGCTCCTAAGGGAGAGTCGACTCGCGCATTTGGGGGAGTCGACTCGCAAAATTGGCAGCTGAGGGGGAGTCGACTCGCACATTGTCGGGAGTCGACTCGAAGTCTACAGGCGCATAAGGAGAGTCGACTCGCGCATTTTTTGGAGTCGACTCGAGGTCGAGTCGACTCGCGACTCAGGGGAGTCGACTCGCAGTCAGGATCCGACTTTTTAACCCTAGGTTTGTCGTTTCACAAACACTTTTTCTCAAGCCGCCACTGTTCACAAAGCCCTAGAGCCGACTCCTAGGTCATCCTCGATCGTCTCCAAGCCCTTTTCCCGTCGATTCTTCGCCAGACATTGAGTTTCCGTCCGTTCCTAGGTCTTTTCAGGTCAGTCCCGAGCTTCCTCTATCGATCCTTCTTCGTTCTCTAGGTTTTCATCTCGTTTAGGTCAAGATGCCTCGCAAGGGAGTTGTTAGAAAGAGGTCCCGTCCCGTGGCCGGTCCCGAGCGGCGCTCCAAGGCGCGGCACAATCCCGCGAGGCAACCTCCTCCGGATCGTTCCCCGCCTAGGGTGGTTCATGTTAGGGCCGTTGGCCGGGAAGGTCGTCACCTCCGGGAGGTATGTCACTTTCGACTATCTCTCCCGGGAAGGATTCACCATAGGCGATAGGCTTAGAGCCCAGGGTCTAGAGTACTTCCTCACCTTGGACCTTCCCACCTATCCTAGCCTAGTTCAAGAGTTCTACAGTACCGTCCATCGGGGAGATGGAGGTATTGAGGGCACGGTATTAGGTGTCCCATTGCGTGTCACAGAGGACCTCATTGCCCATATCCTCCACCTTCCATTAGTAGGGGTGGCTCCTGCACATCCTGAGGATAGATTTGAGGCCCTTACGATCGTCTTAGGGCATCCACCTCAGTCTCCCCTAGATGAGGTATCTGCTAGCTCACTTCCTATTGAAGTGAGAATCCTTTTGAGCATTTTGTCCAGGTCCATCTTCCCTAAGACAGGGAGATTTGATTTTGTGAATGAGAGGGACCTAGCTATTATGTCTTACATTCTTCAGGACACCCCGGTCAACTTCCCCAAGCTCATTTATAGGTATATGTGTGAGCCCCTGGATAGACCTAGGCTCTCCCTCCCATACGGAATGATATTCACTCTTCTCTTTAGGCAGTACGAAATTTCCATTCCTGAGAAGGAACCCTCTCGTGCCTTGCGATGGACTGATCGCTTGGGTACGGGGACCATGCACAGGATGGGATTTCGGAAGAGAGAAGGGATCTGGGTTAGGAAGTCCACTCTCACCGCTCAGACCACCAGACCATCACCCAGTCCTGAGCCAGATTCTGACTACCCAGAGTTCCCAGACCATCCAGACCTTCCATCCACTCCTCCTGCTCCTACCACCTCTGCCGGACCTTCCTCCTCAGCTCCACCATCTATGGAGGTCTGTATTGATCCAGAGCAGCTCCGGGAGCTGCGGCAGGAGATCGTCCGAGATTTGAGGGACGAGCTGCTCCGGGAGCTCCGAGGTTCCGTGCCAGCTCCCACTCCTGCACCCACTCCATCCTCAGCATTGGTCCCATCCTTGACAGCCGTGACAGACATGACGGCTGAGGTGCGGCAGGAGATCTACAACATCAGGACCCTGGTGCAGGCCCAGTTCCACAGCATGAGCGAGGTCACGAGCACCACGAGGAGGATGCGGGATGACATCCGCCGTGACATGCACACCACCACCGAGGGGGCCGAGCGCTTGTCGAATGTGCTCATCGACAAGCTGGACGCACTTCAGACCTCGGTGACTGGGCTTCAGACGTCGGTGACTGAGCTCTCCACTACACATAACAGAGCCACCACGTCTATTATCACGCAGCTGGGCCATGTTACAGAGGCAGTCGCCCTCCTCATGGAGCAGAGCCGATTGAGAGGAGGAGTCACATCCTCGAGAGGAGGAGCTACATCCTCCAGAGGAGGAGATGTATCCTCGAGAGGGGGAGCTACATCCTCCAGAGGAGGAGATGTATCCTCGAGAGGGGGAGCCACATCCTCCAGAGGAGGAGATGTATCCTCGAGAGGGGGAGCCACATCCTCGAGGAGGTCATAGATGATTTTGAGTTGTGTTTTGTCTTCTTTTGTATTGTTCTTGCTTTACCTATTGTATGCTCAAATGTATTCACCTTCATATCAATACAATGAGTAGACATCTTATCTTCATTTCTGTGCCATTTGATGATTGACTGTGCCATTTGTGCCATTGATTGTGTATGATTACCTCCTTTTTGGTATGATGACAAAAAGGGGGAGAAATGTGTAAGTATAAAATATGTAAGAGGGGAGAAATATTAAAAAATATGTAAAAGAAATCAATGGAAATAAATAAAACGATAAACTCTTAAAAACACACATAAATTTGTTCTAAGTGGATTCGGTACCTCGAGGCTCATTATCTCTCTTTTGGGGCTCCTAATGGAGTAATCTCCAGAATCTATTCAAGGGATATTCGGAGATTAGCTGAATCCTACTCAAGAACAAATTGACAGATTTTCCCTCTAAAAACAAAAATTTTAGTTCAAAAATTTCAAAGCATTAAAAGGAAATTCAGAAAATCAAAACATAGTTGAATGCATATGTTGAGGGGGAGAATCTGAATTTTAATCAAGCTAAATCATTAATGTCATATAAGCCAAACAATTGATTGCAGAATATGAAGGCTTATATAATTCCAAATGAAAGGGGGAACTTTAACTCCGAAATTTAATGTTTCACTCCTTTCAAACTTGGATAAATTAAATTATCAGACATTTGAATTCATTTATGGAGTTTATTTCATTATTTACTGAGCAACTCATTTTACATATACTCAAAGTTTTGTCATCATCAAAAAGGAGGAGATTGTGGAGTGATCGATTAAAACCCCGTTTGATTTTGATGAGCTCAAAGCATTGGAGTATATCTTGTGATTACTAATGAATTCAATTGAGTGTTTCAGTGAAAATCCTGTCCAAGTGTCTCTAGACTTGGTTCATAGCATTTTGGATAAGTTAAGAAGTCTGCATGAACCAGTGTCTGAGATACGAGTCGACTCCCGAGTTTCACGAGTCGACTCCAAGCGTATCAAGGTCACTGGCACGAGCTCGAGTCGACTCCTGATCAGTACGAGTCGACTCCGACTGAAAACAGACAGAAGGACAGAAGAGCAGTTTTTCAGGTCTGAGATTCGAGTCGACTCCAGTGGAACGCGAGTCGACTCCCAGCGGTACACATAGAAAAAGTCAGAGAGCGTTTTATGGACTCTGAGATTCGAGTCGACTCCAGTGGAACGCGAGTCGACTCCCAGCGGTACACAAAGAAAAAGTCAGAGAGCGTTTTATGGACTCTGAGATTCGAGTCGACTCTAGCAGTACGCGAGTCGACTCCGAGACTGTGCGACCATCGACAGACAGAAGACCATGTTACTGCCTCTGAGATTCGAGTCGACTCCCAGACAGCTCGAGTCGACTCCAAGACAAGCTTCACGTCAAAAGGCAGAAGACCAACTTTCGGAAACTGAGAGCCGAGTCGACTCCAAGGAAGTTCGAGTCGACTCCAAGACTGGATGAGCCAAAAGACAGAGAATCGGAAGTTCGGGCTCTGAGATTCGAGTCGACTCCCAGGACAGTCGAGTCGACTCGAGTGGACAAAATTCAAATTTGGATCCACGGACTACAGAGGATGAGCCGACTCCAAAATTGCCAGGTCAGCGCCAGAAGTTGGCGAGTCGACTCCGGGTCAAGACGAGTCGACTCCCAGTCAAGACGGCAACTTTAATTCAAACTGGGAACAGTTGCCGAGTCGACTCCGGAAAAGCTCGAGTCGACTCCTGCTACAGCCGAGTCGACTCCTGATCGCGCGAGTCGACTCCAACCCACCGGTCACATTGTCAAGCTGCGCAGAGTGTGCAGAACGGCCAGAAAAAGCAGAGTAACGGCTAGTTTCCGTGGGGGTTGGCTTAAATAGCCACAGAAGACTGTAGCAAGGCAGAGAACACACATTCCACTCCTAGCATTCAAGTCTTCAAGCTCTCTAAGTGCTCTTCAACGAGAAAAAGGGAAGATCTGCATTTACTGCTCCACCAACATCTTCCCAGCATTCAAAGCTTCCTCCTCCTGCTTTCAAGTCGATCACTCTTTCAAGAGGAGACCGGAGTTCCAGAAGCCACACCTCTTCACCATCTTAAAAGCGTTTGAGGGCTTCTAACTCCTTTACGATTATATTGTTTTAAATCTGCTTTTTGAGAAGCTATTTTCTGTTTTCTTCTATCTCGTGTATTTACTTGATTCAATCGGGGGATTGAATCAAGGGGATTAAGGTTGGTTGGTGAGCCGGTTTAAAACCAACGAGTGTAAGGGTTTGATTGTGAGCCCGGGAAAACAATCGGGGTTGGTTCTAGTCGGTGAGTCTGGGAAAACCGACCGAGTTCGTTGTGAGCTCGTAAAACAACAAGTTCGGTTGTGAGCTTGCAAAACAACCGGCTGTAATCCAAGGGGGTTATAGTGAAATTCCCAAGTGAGACTTGGGGAGTGGACGTAGGAGCAAGGGTTAGCTCCGAACCACTATAAAACTTTGTGTTTGTAGTGCATTGTCTCTCATCTTCTTCCCCACACATTACTCACAGCACTTAGCTTTAATTAAATAACTGGCTATAGTATTTAGTTAATCATCCACAAAGTTTTAATTAGCTATGTTAATTTAAAAACCCAATTCACCCCCCCCCTCTTGGGTTGTCTATCTGGGCAACACAAGCAGAAGGAGGGGGAATCTCTCAAGGAGTATCTTGACCGCTTCACCGCCGCCACGTGGGAAGTTCGCGAGCTTGACCAGTCAATAGCCATGTTGGCACTAAAAACTGGGGCTCGTTCCTACAGATTCCTCTTCTCTATCGAGAAGAACTTCCCCGCCGACTTCACCGAAATGCTGGCCCGAGCTCGAAAGTACGCGAAGGCCGAGGAGGCTATTGCCTCCAGGCGGGGTACAACCGAACAAGCTTCGAAGAAGAAGAAGAAACGCCGCGAGGAGCGCGGCCGTCAAAGAAGCCGGTCCCCCCGCCGAGAGAAGAACCTTCCCCGGCTGAGAAGTCCGCCTCGACAACGGGGACAGCTTCGGCCGAGGTCCCCGCCTTGGCCAAGGTCCCCACTACGACCCCGGATGCATCCAGGGAGGTACGAAAACTCCACTCCTATCAACGCACCCCGGGCCGAGATTTTGATGGAGATTGAAGGTCGGGACTTTTTTCGACCCCCGCCTCCTATGCGGGATACAGGAGTCCCGCGCAATCCCAGAAAGTACTGCCGCTTTCACCGAGACCACGGGCACGACACGGAGGACTGTTTTCAGCTCCGAGATGAGATTGAGGTGCTTATTCGCCGCGGAGTACTCAATCGGTTCGTAAGAAACCGACGTGAGGAAAGAAGGCCAGTGGAAAACGTCACACCGCCCGAAAATCCGAATGACAACAGGCCTATCGCTGGCACCATCAATGTAATTGGAGGAGGAACCTCGGCTGGAGAATCAGCCCAAGAAGGAATCCCCCCAAAGCGCCTACGCACTTTTGAAGCCATCTTGTTCTCGGACGAGGATTTGGAAGGGGTTGAGACCCCTCACGATGATGCTGTGGTCATCTCCATGATTGTAAATAAATTTGATGTAAAACGTGTCTTAGTTGACAATGGAAGCTCAGCTAATGTTTTGTACTACCATGCCTACCAAAAAATGGGGTCAACGGGAAGCCAGCTTCGAAAAATCAATACCCCGCTGGTCGGATTCACCGAGGACTCGGTCCCGGTCGAGGGCGAGGTCAGCTTTCTTGTTACGATCGGCCTCGCCCCCCGAGAAAGTACCGTGAGGACGGACTTCCTTGTGGTCTGCCTACCCTCAGCCTACAATGCTATCCTCGGACGACCAGGGCTAAATATCCTCCGAGCCGTGGTCTCGACCTGCCACCTGCTCGTGCGATTCCCCACCAACCAAGGAGTGGGCGAGATCCGCGGGAACCAACTGATAGCCAAACAGTGCTATATGGCGACCTGCAAAGCGAAGCAACCAACTGAAGCGTCGAGTCAGCAAGAACTATCAGCCGAGGCACCAACTCAGGCGATGGGCCGCACGCTGCCCATAGAAACCTTGGACGCGAGGGATGACCTCTGGAAGAAGCAAGTAGAGCCCGGTGAGCTTCTTAATCAAATCCCTTTACAAGAAAATTGCCCAAAGCTAACTGTGCAGATCGGCTCCGGCCTAAGCCCCCGCGGAAGGAAGCGCCTGACCGAATTCCTCCGGGCCAACGTTGATGTCTTCGCCTGGTCGCCCGCCGACATATCAGGAATCAACCCTGAGGTCATGGTCCACCGACTCCAGGTGAAGCCGACTTGCAGGCCTGTAAAACAGAAGAAACGGGGCTCTGCCCCGGAACGGCAGCAAGCAGCAGCCGAGGAAGTGGATAAGCTCCTTGAGGCTGGCTTCATCCAGGAGGTCTCCTATCCAGATTGGCTTGCCAATGTGGTCCTCGTAAAGAAGGCTAACGGAAAATGGCGCATGTGCGTGGACTATACCGACCTGAACAAGGCCTGCCCGAAGGATAGTTTTCCACTCCCCAGCATCGACCAGCTCGTCGATTCCACCTCGGGACATCAGCTGCTGACCTTCATGGACGCCTTCTCAGGATACAATCAGATCCGAATGGCGCCAGAAGATGAGGAGAAGATGGCCTTCATCACCGACAAGGGCACCTATTGTTACAAAGTAATACCATTCGGGCTGAAGAATGCCGGAGCCACATACCAAAGGCTGGTCAGCCAAATTTTTGAAGATCAGATCGGCCGAAATATGGAAGTCTATGTGGATGACATGCTGGTGAAGAGCCGAGCGGCAGAACACCATGTAGCTGACCTCAATGAAACATTCTCCAAGCTCAGGAAATACCAAATGAAGCTCAACCCTGCGAAGTGCGCGTTCGGAGTCACCTCGGGCAAATTCCTGGGCTTCATAGTAACCCAGCATGGAGTTGAAGCTAACCCTGAGAAAATTCGAGCGCTGCAAGAGATGACACCTCCAAGGACAGTTAAGAAAGTGCAGCGGCTCACTAGGCGGATCGCAGCCTTGGAGAGGTTTGTCTCCAGGTCAGCCGAGCACTGCCTTCCATTCTTCAAGATCCTAAAGCGGCCAAAAAACTTCCTGTGGTCGGAAGAATGCCAGCAGGCCTTTGAAGAGCTCAGGTGCCTCCTGGCCTCCCCCCCGCTACTCACTAAGCCTCGGCAGGACGAGGTTCTTTACTTGTATCTGGCTGTCTCCCCGGTCGCAGTGAGCTCAGTCCTGGTCTGGGAAGAGGACAAGCTCCAAAAGCCGGTCTACTATACCAGCCGGGTCCTCAGGAATCCTGAGACCCGATATTCTAAGCTTGAGAAGATAATTTTTGCCCTGATTATTTCAGCTCGGAGACTCCGGCCCTACTTTCAAGCACATACCATAGCCATACTGACCGACCACCCTATAAAGCAAATACTGCAAGGTCGGATCGTGCCGGAAGGATTGCCAAATGGGCGGTTGAGCTCGGGGAGTTCGACCTTGAATACTGGCCCAGGCCAGCCATTAAAGCTCAAGTACTCGCCGATTTCATCGTGGAGTGCACCTTGCCAGACGACCCCGAGCTGCCACTCACACCCACAGAGGAGACCCCGAGGCTGCCATGGGTCCTACATGCGGACGGCTCCTCGACCTCGGGGGGTAGCGGAGCGGGACTCATCCTCACTAGCCCGGATGGGGTGGTGGCTGAGCAGGCCCTACGCCTCGAGTTCCCAGCCTCAAACAACGAGGCAGAGTACGAGGCGCTCATTGCAGGACTCAAGTTGGCAAAGGAGCTGAAGGTAGAAGACCTAAAGGCCTTCAGTGACTCCCAACTAATAGTGAGCCAGGTCCAGAAAGATTTCGAAGCAAAGGAGCCGCCAATGTAGAAATATCTTCAAAAAGTGCGGGAGCTTACATCCGCCCTAGGCTCCTTCAGCATCCAGCATATCCCCAGAACGGAGAACCTCAGGGCGAACCAACTGTCAAAGCTGGCGACCTCCCGCATGAGTGAGCTCTCCAAGGCAACGGCGCTCGAATACCTCCGAACACCCAGCACAGAGGAACCTGAACCGACCATGTGCATCGACATCGAGCCAAGCTGGATCGACGGGTTCATCAACTACCTCCAGGATGGGACCCTCCCTCACGACGAGCTGGAGGCTTGCCGGATCAGGCGTCAAGCTTCCCGGTATGTGCTATATGAGGATAAGCTCTATCGTCGGTCATTTACTTCTCCTCTCCTTAAATGTCTCCGCCCCTCGAAGGCAGACTATGCTCTGCGAGAGGTCCATGAAGGGATTTGTGGAAACCATCTGGGAGGCCGAGCACTAGCGCATAAGATCCTGCGCGAAGGTTATTTTTGGCCCACACTTCAGAAAGACGCAACGGACTTCGTCCGGAGGTATGATCGATGTCAACGGAATGTCAATATCCAGCGCCGACCTTCGGCCCCGCTGACCTCGATTATCGCCCCCTGGCCATTCGCCCAATGGGGGATTGATATCCTGGGGCCCTTTCTCCTAGCCACAGGGCAAAGAAGATTTCTGGTCGTCTTCATCGACTACTTTACCAAATGGGTCGAAGCCGAACCTGAAGCCCGAATCACCGAGCAAAAAATGCGGGACTTCATTTGGAAGTCCATAATCTGCAGATTCGAACTCCCCCGTATCCTCATATCTGACAACAGCCATCAGTTCGACAACATCCACTTCAGAGAATTTTGCTCCGAACTCGGGATTGACCACCGCTTCACCTCGGTCGCCCATCCCCAGACAAACGGAGAAACTGAGGTAACAAATCGTACCATTTTGCAGGAGCTCAAGGCTAGGCTTGATCGGTCCAAAGGACAGTGGATCGAGGACCTGTACGACGTCCTCTGGGCTTACCGGACTACGTTCCGATTACCCACTGGCGAGACCTCTTTCAACCTGGCATACGGGATGGAGGCTGTTATCCCGCTGGAAATCGGCCTCCCATCCTCGAGGGTGGAGCACTACGACGCTAACTCCAACTCTTCTCGGCTCAGGAATAACTTGGACCTCGTAGAAGAAACACGGAAGGTCGCCCGAATCCGCATGGCAAGGTACCAGCAGAAAATGGCCCAATACTACAACTCCAAAGTCAAGCCCAAGCTCTTCAAGGTAAGGCACCTCGTCCTCAGAAGAGCCGAAGCTTCTCAGCCCACCGAGCAGGGAAAGCTCACTCCAAACTGGGAAGGACCATACCGAATCGCCCGAGTACAACGATCCGGAGCGTACAAGTTGGAGTCTCTCGAAGGAACCCCTATTCCACGAAGCTGGAATTCTGAGAATCTACGGATGTATTATCAGTAAAACCTTAAGGGGTCCCTGGTGATCAGAAACATGAATCCCATCTCCTCCTTACAATGATTTACCTCCTCGCAATGATGTTATGTCTCTCCTAATCTTGGGACATTTGTGATCCTCAGATTCCTCGACTGAGTTCGGGATGCTTCATGTGTCGACCGTAGAGTCTCAAACTCTCTCGACCTCGGGAAGCGCCACTAGGTCGACGATGAGCCCAAGCTCCCTCGGCCTCATGCTCGAGACCCCGACTAAGTTCGGAATGCCCCGAGAGTCGACCGTAGAGTCCCAAACTCCCTCAACCTCAGGAAGCGTCGCGGGTCGACGGTGCATTCCCAGACCCCTCGACCTCGCGTATGATCCCTCGACTAAGGTTGGAATGCCCCGAGAGTCGACCGTAGAGTTCCAAACTTCCTCGACCTCGGGAAGCGTCGCGGGTCGACGGTGCGTTTTCAGACCCCTCGACCTCACGTATGATCCCTCGACTAAGGTCGGGATGCCCCGAGAGTCGACCGTAGAGTTCCAAACTCCCTTGACCTCGGGAAGCGTCGCGGGTCGACAGTGCGGTCCCAGATCCCTTGATCTCGTGTATGATCCCTCAACCAAGGTTGAGATGCCCCGAGTGTCGACCGTAGAGATCCAAACTCCCTCGACCTCGGGAAGCGACGCTAAGTTGATAGGGAGCCCAAGCTCCCTCGACTTCGCGCTCGACACCTCGACCAAGGTCGGGATGCCCCGTGTGTCGACCGTAGAGTTCCAAACTCCCTCGATCTCGGGAAGTACCACCAGGCCGATGGCGAGCTCAAGCTCTCTTAACTTAAGGAGACCGGGGACAGTGCCTTGACGGTCCTCCGGGACATTCGACAGCAATAACGGAACAACGTTTGCGAAAACCTTCGACAACGGCAATACCTCCCAGCTCGATTGATATTCCCGAAACAGACCCCAAGCTAAAGGGCGACTCCGAAGGCCGGCCAGGAAACAAAACGACCTACTCCACTACGAAGCGCTCGATCTCGGAGGTGCAAGAGGTACATCCCACTTGACACCCGCTTTGTTATATTCATCTACCTATGTATTGCCAGCGAAATTCCGATTGAGATCGGGACCTCATCCCGGCCAAGGCCGGGTCGCCCCTCCAAGTTGATCCAAGACCGAGGTCCCACCGACCTCATGCGCGCTTCCCTTACTGGTGATCCCCATGACAATTCATACAAACCTTTCTGCATAAGGGCTCGATTCAGCCCCCATACGTTGAGACATCGATGTTAACCTGCGGAAACGACCTCGACCACGGGCGCGCTGATCGAGCTCAAGAGGGCCAAGGCACTCTCTATAGGTTCCGACTCCGCTCGCCAGAACCTCGGCTGAGCCCGAGGCCAACAACTATGAAAGCCCCGACGACAGTTCGACTAGTGGCTCACGATCCCCTTTTAGGGATCAACCCTAACATTTTTATGGATCTATGCTCGAAAAAGCCGAACTCAAAAGCTTGGCCAAATACCCCAGTAGTGACCCATGCAGGTCTAACAATACCCCTTTTGGGGGTCCGAGACCCGAGCCTGGTGCCTTAGAAATCCAGAAGCCAAATCCGGCGACCCCTGCGAGCTTCAAATCCGAGCTCCAAGACTTGGTGAATCTTCCTAGAGTCCGAGCTCGGAGTCCCCCTAATCAGAGCAACCGGAACTCGAATACTTGAACAAGTCGGAGGAAAGAAAAGCAAAACACATAGCCAAAAAACATGTTTTCATTAATAAGCAGCCCAAAGACTAGGATACAAAATTGAGGGTCGGCAGAACAATAAGTTGAAGCACCGACCTTGCTTACAACTAAAGAAAACGAATGAAAAAGAGAAAAAGAATCTAAGTCCTAAGGGGCGACAGTCGCGCCGGCGTCACTCTCGGGGTCATCTATGGCGATGACCTGGGGGCCTTCAGCGGATGCGGGCTCAGGGTCTGCTGCAGGGACCTCGGCGGGCGCCTCGGGAGCATCTTCGGTGATTTCGCCAGGGGGAGCCTCCATCACCGCCGACGCGGCTGCGTCCGCCTCGACCTCGGCAAACTCCTCCTCGGACGCAAGGGCTGCAGGAACGTCGTCGTCGGAGTCAGCGCTCAACCCCATCCTCGGACGGATCGTTGAGAGATCGAGCTGGGGGCAGAACCGAGCCATCTGCCTCCGAAAATTGTCGAAGCCGTGGAGAAACCCATCCACGGTCTCCTCCTCCAGCATGTTGCGGAATTCTTCTGAATCTTTGAAGAAGTCCACGGCATGCTCGGCTCGCTCGAGCGCCCTTCTCTCCCGGGCCGCAAGTTGCTCGATCTTCAACCGCCTTCGTATTTCAGGCCCGCAGCTTCAGATTAGACCTCCATCAGACGCGCCTCCGAAGCGCGCAGGGCCGACTTGGTCAGGGAGTGAGCAACTCTCTCCTCCTCGAGCTCCTCGACAATGGCCAGTCGCCCGGCCTCCGTTGCCTCCCTCAGCGCTTCGGCCTCCGCTAGCGCGGCCTCCAGCTCGGCGACCCTTTTCTTGACCGGCTCCAATTGCCGGTTGAGTCGCCGAGTCTCTTCCTGACATCCTTAGGCGATGAATATCAGGGTGTCAACCTCGTGAACATGCTGCAGGAAAAAAAGAGAAAAAGCAATCATAAGTAAAAGATATATATACACTAGTAGCCGAAGAAAAATTAAGAGAATGGCTTATCCGAACAGTATTGCAGTAAGTGCTGTCGACAATTTGTTCCAGCGACGAGTTTCGGAACTCGGCCCGGTCCGCTGGAAGCATGGCGCGCCGAAACACCGCACGCGCAACATCAGCATCGTGGAAGGCCGAGCTCCCCTCAAGGAGTGGGGACCCTGGCTCGGCCGATTCTCCCCTTGGGCCCCTCGAAGAGCTCGGCTCGCCCGAACTTGGGGCTTGGGGGTGAGAGGCATTCGGGACCTCGGGGCCCTTGCTCAGCTCGGGCTCCGAGCGCCGCAGCTGGATGATCGTCGGCCCCTCCCGCTGGGAGATGGGGGCAGGATAGGATGGGACCGCCGAGCCCACGTCCCCGGCGGCTAATGTTCGCCCTCGAACGGCTGCCAAGGTTCCCGCCTCCGGGCCTCCCATCCCGGCAGAGGCAGAAATGACGCCCGATTTGGACTTCTTTCGGGGCCGAGGAATAGCCCCGCCGGCCTCGGCTTCTCGCCTCTTCAACCGAGAAAAGAGGAATGTGTTGCTGGTCGGCATGTGAGGAATGTCTGAAACGAAGAAATCCTTCTAAGTGTTAGACCAACATCAAAAGAACGAGAGAAAGAAACGAATAAGGTGAAGACAAAATAATGTGACTGCTCTTACCCTCGGGACGCGCCGAACTCAGGCCAACGCTCGCCAAGGCATCTTCTCTTAGGAGGTCGGTCAGGTTGAAACCCTTCCCGAGGCCCCGCAAAGCGTCAAGGACCCTCTGATCGCTCGCCAAGGGCTCGGAGAGCCTGTTAAGGGCCTTCAGCCGGGGGTGCCCCTACCTCGGGTCGAATCCCCATGGCACCTCGGACGCAAGAAAGAAAAACTTTCTCTTCCACTCATGGATAGAGGAAGGAGCACCTTGAAAAAGTGACATACCACCCCGAAAGGCGAAGTATAGCCACTCTCCATCCGCCGGGTTTGTCTTTAATAGGAAACACCGGCGGAAAATTCTCACCGAAGCCGGAATCCCGTGCGTAAGGCAAAGGAACAAAAATCCGACTATGGTCCTCCATGAATTCGGAGCAAGCTGAGCTGGAACGAGTTGGTACTCCACCAGCAAGCTGTTCACAAACTCATGAAGGGGGAACCGCAAACCGGCCCAGAGCATCTCGAGGTGAATCCCGATCCGACCTGAGGGCGGCCGCGTCACCCTGTCCTCCCACCCCGCAGTTTCGAGACGAAACCCAGGCCGAAAAAAGAACCGGGAGCGGATTAACTCCAGCTCCTCCCCCGACAAATTAGATCCAGCCTCATCCAGACCAAGACCCATTTCGGAAGAAAGAAAAATGACCAAAATACGAAGGAGACGGGAAAAAGGAGGAAAAAGGAGGATCCCCTAGCTAACACAAGGAGGAAACCTACGGGAGGAATCGCCGGAAATCGCTTCGAGCACCGCCGGGGAGGTTCTGTTGTGACTGAGAAAGAAGACGAGGATAGAAACGGCGGAAAAGAGAAGGCGACTAAGCAAGACTTCTCTTAGGGCTAGATCGAGGGGTTTATATAAACCTTTCTAACGGCCCAGATCGACAGGGCTGGTTTCCACCCCCCGTCCAGATCACGCCATGTATCGGCCTCGGAAGTCGAAGCATCACATTCATTCTGGGCTGGTGCCTCGAATACAGAACCGAGGCACCGTCCCATCGGATCTCGCGGCCTCATCATGGACCTGCTACGCTGGATCGCCTCGAAAGGCGAGCAAGCGCCACCCCCGCTCCTCTCATTAAAGGAGCCCCGGGACGCGCGGAGCGCCGACATAATTTCAGCCTCCCAAGCCCCATTCGGTCGATACGAGACTAAGTGCGTCCGACCTTGAGCAACTGGCCTAATTCTCAGCCCCGGACGACCGACTTGGCTTTAGGCCCCGAACGGCTAATCTAACATCCGACCTCAAGGCGTTCGATTCAATAAACATCCTCCATCCAGATCACACCACATGTCCACCTCGAGGATTGAGACCGCATATTTATTCAGGAAAGATGCCTCGAATATGGAACCGAGGCGCCGCCCCACCAGGTCCTGGGACCCCATCATGAGCTCACCATACGAGACGGCAACGAAGGGTCAAGAGGCGCAACCCCCCGCCTCCTCTCCGTTATAAAAGCTTCGGGACGCGTGAGGGCGCCGGCATAGTTCAACTCTCCTCGATCCCTGCCACCATAATAAAGACTACTACTTCCCGTGTCCGAGCTCGCGAGCAGCTCGAACTCGGAAGTCGGGGGTAGTGTTGAGGGAATGCAAGTTCCCCCGAGTACATGAGAACCTTGCCGGTACGGGACCGGATGATGGCCGACCTCGGGCAGCCGAACTTGATGCCCGACTTAAGAGCGCCCGACCCCGGGAGTCGGACTCCACCAACTGTCCACTATGGGTACTTTCCCCTACGGACCGACGCAGGATCACGCCTTAGGTGGCTTGCTCCACAATTAATACGCCCAACCTGGTGCCCCACCAAGCGTCTAGCTTCAGGGCTCTTGACCTCGGAAGTCCGACCTCGCCGCCCACCTACCGCGGTTGCACCCTTCTGAAGTCCAGTCAAGGGCCATACCCTGCCACCGCCTCCAGCATTTAATGCGCATGATTTCTGCAAACCCCCGACTCACTCAACAATTAATGTATATCTCCGACTTACTCAACAATTAATGCATATCTCCGGCTTACTCAACAATTAATGCGCGTGGCTCCTATCATCTACGGATCTTCGGTCCTCCACGGCAAATCAACTCGGCAGCGTTCGGTCAGCCGTGACAACTCTCTGATCCCGGCCTTGCCTCTGACGTCAAGGCATTAATTCACCTGGTCGCGCACCAACTCAAGCGACGTGCTGAGTCGTACGTCAACCTCGCCCCATCACATCACATGTAATCCGACCCCTCTATAAAAAGGAACCCCTCCTCCTCAGTGGGGGGTTAGACTCAGAAAAAGCCCAGCAGAATATATCTCCTTCCTTCCTCTCTCCTACTCAAAAAAATTAAGCCCCCTCTCTGACTTAAGCATCGGAGGGCCGGCGCCGGAAACCCCGGCCACCGGTTTTCTTTTGCAGGCCCCCCATGGAGGACGCCGCTCGCCGACGGATCGCCGCCCCCCAGTGTTCGCCGGAGCTCCTCCTCCTCTGCCGCCGTTACAGTAGATTTAAAGCTCGGCATATTGGCTGCCATGTTGCATTTAGGAGTAAATTATATAATTTTTTTTAAAAAAAGTATATTCATTATACTTACGTCTAATAGTGTATAAAATTTACAGTTATATCCAATTAAATTAATGGCATTAATAAAAGTATTTATCTTATATAAAAAAGTTAATATTAACTTTAAGTAAAAAAAATACATATATCTTCTTATGCCCTTAAAGCTATTTTGATCATTTTACAAATTTTTACCATTTAAGATTAACGATTTGACTAAATTTCTGTTAAGTTATAGATTAAAATATTGGCTAAAAATAAATCTTGCATCTGTATGATTTGAACAAAAAATTATATCCTGCACTTTGCGATTATGTACCATGCTAATCCCCTCCACTCGTTTTTGTAGGCCAATCATCAGGACGATCACATGATGAATGGAACCCATAGAAATGGCCCGAGGTGATTAGCATGGTGCATACGATGCAAAATATAATTTCTCGACTTGAACATCTTGCATCATAAAGAGAGTGGGAGAGTCTATGTTGGAATTTGCAAGACTTTTTATTGGTTCCAAACTAGCACATCAAGGGTTTCGCTCTCTCCCTCCTCGTCCTCCTCAAGCTCCCATGGTGGCTGCTATCACCGCATTCACCCCCTCCTAATCGTGCCTCCTTCTAAAAGATGGAGAGCAATGTCGACAACAAGCAATGCGACATCCGTTAAGCCAATATCGTCGCCATCTGCACGGTAGTAGACCCGCCTTAGCCCCAAGGGCATGGATAAAATAATCGCTTCCACCTCTGGCAAGATCATCATTAGCAATAGTGGTGCCACTATCGTTACCAAGATAGAGGTCCTCCAGCCTATCGCTAAGATGCAATAGTGGTAACACCACCATTGTATGCCGATGGTAAGAAGAGAGGGAAAAAGAGGAGACGGCCTCACTCTCTTTTCTCGTGCTATTTCTCTCTCTTCTATGCGAGAAATTATTAGTTGGATTAGGTCCACTGCTGAGTTGATGAACCAGTCCAGCCATGAAGCAACACATACAACAAGAAAAAAAAACGCAATACACGAGTCTACCAGCTCAACGGTGGACCTGGTCCAAGTAAAAATTTTGCATATGTCTTGCCTTTTGCTATAAAGACTTGCAGTAGAATCTTATATTCAGTTTCTTATTACTTGTTACTTGGCTAACTTTTGGGGAATGCATATAGCATTTACAGATCAATGCTATGGGTAGGATTAGTGATATCTATGATATACCATCTAATTAAAACATGCATACCATTAAATTACTCGCAACAAAAAGAAAGATAACGATGCATATATGCTTGACAAGCAATTCATCCATTCAAATGCCATTCTAATCTAAATTACAAAGACATAGCATGCATAGACTATTTAATGACTATACATGCGAGGGATGATCCAGTGCTACAAATACCCCTAAAGATTAAACAAACATATATTATATGTTCACAAGTGCATGAGTCAAAACATTATCTCATAAAATGATGGGGAAAAAAATCATATCATACATATCAATGGGTTATGTCAAAATAATAAAGCCTCAAAGCTAGGTAAATTATGGCCTAAAAAAGCAGCAACTAGCAAACTGAATAAGATGACAAAAGGCCTTCATATTTGTTTATGAATGCATTATGAGCACAGATTAATGCGAAATAATTAAGCTGCTTCTAAATCAGATACGGTATAGCTCAATATCAACAAGTCTTGGACTAAGTTATTTTATGACAGCTTATTCAGGTCTTCGAAGAAAAGTGGATATATGTTTCCAACAATAGGGACATGATCATTCTGCACCAAGGTTAGCTATTCCTAAAATATATTGGTTTCATGACACTTGGAATAACGCATGGCTCCCATATTCGTGATAAACTCTTGAATAATTAGCATCACTCCAGATCATCCAAATAAAGGAGTCACAAGGACCACACATGCTATCAGAGGATAAGGGAAAAGACAAGGATAAGGACTGATGAAGAATAACTAATAAAGCTTTTGAGTTACCACAGCATGGCTCTAGACCTGATCACGATCCGATTCTAACCGGGGATCCGAACCGGAACGGAACCGGAACCGTATCTCACGGTTCTTAACCAAACCAGAACCTTGAGGAATACGGTTCGGTTAAGGTTCCAGTTTTGATGGAACCGAACCGGAACCGAAATCGGCGGTTCGGTTTCGATTCGAACCCGAAAAAAAAAGAAAAGAATGGCGCCATCTCCCTTAAAATTCAAACGGTCATATGACCATTTGAATTTCCAAATGGCCAACAGCCATGTGGAAAATTTCCATATGATCCACGTAGTAAATTAGATGGTTTGACAGATTATTTGCATGCATATTATAGTTGTTTAGGTCATTTTGAAGAAGATATTGATGTTTTAAATATTATTTTTACTGTTAAAAATAATATTATTAATTTATATAAAGAGTACAATGCAAAATATGGTAAAAAAAATTAGGAGCCATATGGAAACTTTCCATATGGCCGTTGGCCATTTGGAAATTTAAAATGGTCATGTGTCCGTTTGAATTTTAAGAGAAATGGCGCCATTCTTTTCATTTCTTTTCTTCTTCTTTTTTTTCAGTTCGGTTCCATCAAATCCGGAACCTTAATCGAACCGTATTGCTCAAAGTTCAGGTTCGGTTAAGAACCATGAGACAGGATTCCGGTTTCGATCCGATTTTCTGATTAGGATCGGACCGTAGTCAGGTCTACTTCATAAGATTTGAAATGGGGGGGGGGGGGGTTCTTAAGAAAGTCATGGAACGGCCCGCATCCATTAAGTACCCAAAAAAAAACCATCCAAAAAAATAAAAAAATACCCCCATCATATCCTTGTACTTTTAAAAATACCGGATAAGTATCAACTGATATGGTATGGGGGATTGTATTCCTGTATTTATAAAATATGGAGGTTTTAGTGCTTTTTGATATTTCTAAATATCGTAAGTCTTGGGAAAGCTATTTATAATGGCCGTTTTATTTACATATCACCTATGTTTTGCGGCATTTTGAAATAAAAAAAAATTTAGTGCTTTTGGAGACTTTTTGCCATAATTCTTGTCAGCATTTAAAAGTATCGGAAAAGTCATATGTAATGAAAATTTTATTTTTATTTTGCTGCATTTAAAAATACAGAGATTTAATACTTATGGAGGTGAGATCCTCTGTAAAAACTTTTTATAATATTTTTAGTAGCATTTAAACTTGTATAAAACATCGATATGTATACTATGCTAGGAATATATTTTCTAATATATTATTGATATCCACATGAATCAAAGATACAGCAAAAGTTGAATTTAATTAACCAAAATAAAAATACTTTGAGTTTACATAGCTACACACACTAAATAACATCCATAAAAAAATCTAGTCCTAGCAACTGTAGTAAAAAAGTTTTTAATTGATATAAACAAAATCATTTATGTCTCATGTTCATCATAACTCCAAAAAAAGTCTTGCTTTAGTTAATCATTAGTGAGTGCCACTTGCAAGAATAAAAGAACATATAATTAGCTTATGATGCAGAATATATTTTATGGTTAAGCAAAATAAATTTTTTAGTAAATATATAAATAGTTTGCATTTAGTGTGATACATAGATTGAAGGCTCGGTAATTGAATATCCCACAGGATCTATAATTCTTTTTAGTCGATTCCAAGACTTTATCAAAAGCTCTTGACATACACATGCCACATTAATCTATGCTTCCCAAAAATGAAATCCAAGAACATCTTTTCATTCCATGGTGAGTGAATCTTTAATCACAATAACTCCTGAGGCAACTTATAGTCTTTCATAACAACCTCACTTCCAATCTACAATGTTTATCGAGAAACAAAATAAATAAATGCAAACAAAGCCTAACATATTACAAGTATATTTATATGAGTTAAGAAAATTAAATTAAAAGCTAACAAGTGTTTAATTTACCCCAATAAAAATAGAATGATGTCATCATGCCCTTTTCGATGAGATATCCTGCACCAAATTAAACAAAATTATTTTAATTTAAAAAGAAAAAAGTATACATAAATTGTCTTAGGCTGTTTGTGCAATAATTCTTGGATAATTATAGGAACTAAAATCTTGTGTATAATGTACATCCATTAATATGAATATATTTATAGTAAGTATTTAATTAGAAATATCTATAGATCGGTAGGCTACGAAAGAACTATAATTTATTTTATTTTATTTTCTGAAGCTAATAGGACTGGAAATTAGGTGACCACCTATGTGGCCAGCCATACTGGTAGTACCTTGTGGGCTGAAGATGGAGAGCTGCCTCAGGCGTTATGAGATATTCTGTTTTCTGATTTTATTGGATGTATCCCTACTCGTCGGATATAAATCGGTCTAATAAAAAATAAAAAAATAAAATAAGATAAAATAAAAGTGGACATCCCATCTCCCTCTCTCTATACATACATATGTATGCAAGCCCGGCCCAAGTCCATACGGGAACTAAATATAATTCAGTCTATTTCAAGACCATCTGAAGTCCGTTTGCACCCCCTGCTTTCGAACCGCGAGTGAGAAAGGGTAGAAAGAGAAAAAGCCAGAAAGAGAGAGATGAGCGGCGGCGGCGGTGGCGGTGGCGGTGGCGCGGTGAAGACGCCGGCGGACTTCCTGAAATCCATCCGGGGACGCCCCGTCGTCGTCAAGCTCAACTCCGGCGTCGACTACAGAGGTTATTCTCTCCTCCTCTTTCTAGGGTCTTTCCTTTTATATTCCCCTATAGCGTCTCCCTTTCCAATATTGGTCCCCAATTCGAGCAAAGTCCAAGCCTTTTCGTTGACTCTTCAAACCCTTTAATCCGTGCTTAAGCTTTTTATTCAACCTTCTTGCTTATTCTGGGATCAGGGTACAAGAAAAACCCTATGATGCTTAACCCTAATTCTGTTCTTCAATGAAATTTGTTGGAAATTTTGTATTATATCTCTGCCATTAATTAGGGTTGGTTTTTGGATGATCTAACAGTCGTGGACATTCAATTCGGTGCTTTATGGTAACTATTTATTCGTAATATAAATATAAAAGAGCAATCTTTTGAAGCTTTGATCTCAGAAGCTGTGCTAGTTTTTGTGTTGATTAGTCCTAATGATCGCTTTGAGGAATTTGTATAACAGTTTCATCCTCATAATTCATAAAGTTTATGACTAATATCACTTAGATTAGAAATGTAATAGTTGACATAAAATCACACTGGTTGTTACGAGTGCAAATTTGAAATTTCTTTATATTTCACGTAAGCACTAAAACATTGAACAAAGTGTTTATTATTCTCCTTTATTTCTGATTTTTCCCTTGGACATTTTTTTTCATATCCCTATTTCTGCGATTAGACTACATGTGTTTTTGTCATATCTGCTAGGCAATTTGACCAATGAAACTTTAGTATCTACAGGGTGGTGTTCGGTTGGAACATTTCATAATAATGTTCTGACACAATGTCTGTCTCCCAATTGCTCTGACCATTGAATTATTTATTCCTTAAGGCAAATGTTTTATTGTTAGGTACCTCCATGCTTGAATGAGGTAGTTGGTATGCATGCTTAATAGCTATCCATGACAGGTCTGGACATTTAGAAAAATTTCTATTGGATTCACTAAAGATACATATAACAAATCATGAGGAAGATCAAGACCAATGGATTCAAGATCTAGACCAACAAGTCTCTTAATCATTTGAAACGTTTTGTAATTAATCCTCTGTGAAGGGCCATTAGTTGGATAGATAAAAGTAGCTTCATCTTCAAGTGTGAAAGGACCCAATATTCCTAGAAGATTTCAAGGTGGTAAACAACTATGTCTATACATTTGGTGGATAAAAGGCTGGTTGATTTCCTCTGGCTAGTGATGATTATGGCACAGGGAGTGCAATCAGTGAACCATTGCTGTTTAGGAGGGAGGAGTATGCTATCCCTGAATTTGAAAAGCTTGTGACAGCTAGAGGGGTTTATGCTTCTCAATCCTTTTTTGCCATATTTATTGATAGTGAAAGATAAAATTAATGGATTATTATACTGATGGCTCCCAGATTAAATTTGATCAGGTTGCTCAATGCTTCTGCACATCTACAAAAGTTAGATTCTTATATTGTGTAACAGAATTACCTTCTCCTATCTGTAGCATTTTTTACACATGTTCACTGCCATATACTCGCAATGCTTATGTTTTTCTCTTTGTATGTTCAACATGCTATCATGCTTTTTCTCAAATGTATGCTGCTTTTCATTGTCTTTTACATCCTTCTTCACTCTAGGATCTGTAGTTGTAAACATAACCTGATCAAGAATGGAGTCTTGGCAACCTAGTACTCCTATAGTTTGCAAGGATCTGTTGGATTGTAAAGAGAACTTCTTGCTTTGCAATCGATCAAGGATTTGTTTCTTTTCCATGAGCATAACCTATACAAAAGCTTGTTTTCTAATTGAAATTATCTTTCAAACAATTGTGGCTTTGAAGCTCCTTAATATCTTGTTCAGTTTATAAGCATTATAATGAATCTATTGAGAAACTTTTTTCTAAATTCATCGGTTACTTTTTGTCATTCCTTCAAATTTTCACATGTTTAAGCTCAAGCATGCCAATAATACCCACTGCTTGACTATATTAACCTCTTACTGGCCTTTTCCTCATTCGCAAGGCCTATGTTGTTTTTAGTGGTAAAGTCATGGTATGCATCATTGTAGGAGGGATCCTTGCACTATCGTTCATCATTACTTCTGCACCCTTTACTAATTAACTTGTGATGGCTTATATATGTATCCCTTCGCACCTAAGAAAAGCTAGTTGTCGGATTCTTTCTCGGTATGAATTAGCATGCTACAAATTTCTTTTTCATAAATTGACCTCATTTTCTAGTATCCTAATTTGTCTGACCAGATGACTCACGCATATACTTTTTAAAATTTAATAATTCAAAAAAAAAAGAAAAAAGAAAATAGGAAACACTTTCCATCATTCAATTTCTTTGGCTCATTACATTTTCTGACTACTGTATGTGCATTTTCTTACTGCTTAGATGGAGCTTATAATATTATCTTCTAATGGACTAAGTCAATATTCTCTCTCCCTTACCCATATTGCCATATTAAGGCATTCAAGTTTAATTCTTTGACAGGATTGCGTAATTGACAGGATAGATGTATTACACTGCAAGAGGAAATAGCCCTTGGGCTGGCTTTGTGCACTATTTCTTGACCCGAACTCTTCTACTTCTGTCATGATGCCATGGCTAGTAGTTTCATGGTCTTCAATATCTAAAAAGCATTGTTCCCTCATTCATCTATCCTGTTCATTCTCCTCCATCAAAATAAGGAAGTTGATGCTGTATTATTAGTTATATCTGTAAATTTACTTCGGTAGCTGTACTTGTTTTGGGATATATTTTCTACTCTATCCGAACTCAGTGCCTTTTAAACCAAAAATAATAAGTGAGAATCCATAAACAACAAACTTTATCTCATTGATATGGGCCGACCTTTATGTACCCTTCTATTGAGAGCTTTAGTTTTTGCTAGTGCTAGCTTCTACTTTTAAGGATCTGAATTAAGATGAAGTTGGATATATCCTACCTGAAAATGTGTTAGTTTAAAGGCAAGAAAGTTTGCAAGTAGGCTTAGTTAGTAGTCCACTTATCTTTTGGGATTTTTGTAGAAAATTCATATCTGGAAATATCTATATATGTACTAGTAATTAGATGGTCAATTCTAGTTTAGGCATCAGCTATCTCGGGCTGTTTTTGTTTTTGTATCATTAAGTAGTTATGATGAATTGATTATGGGATCTTGTCAGAGAGCACAAAGAAACCAAAATTAGTTCCTTAGTATCACGATATAATAAGTAAAAACTCTCTTGTTATAAGAGATCTTGATGAGGGCTATCTTTGGACTTCTCCACTGTCTTGAGCCAAGCTAGCATTGACATATACATTTTATTGTTTAACCAAAAATATTTGCCGTTGTTCTGTTGTTTCCTTACCGATCACCTTCTAAATCACCATGAAGGGTGAAAGGGTATAACATTTAAGTCATTTTGTTTGTTCAAAGTCATGAGGGGACTGACGGTATTTGGCTTTGAATAATTCAGTTATAAATGTGCTGAGGCTGTCTTATGTAACTTTTAAAGAGAAAACATAGTGAAGAGAAAAAAAGGGGGGGGGGGGGGGGGGGGGACTTTTTGGGTTAAAATCTTTATGATTGCCAAGATTTCAAGCAAAACATTTTCCAACATTTTTTATAGAGAAAATGATTATCTTCAGGTCAAAGGGATGTTATTACTTGCAGATTAGCGGTGTGAATAAAATGTAAAGAATGTGTCTCATCAAGGAGCATATTTCTTCATTCATATGATGGCCTAGTGCACTAATTACTGGTTTATCTAGAAATGTTGCGAGAAAAAGAAAAAATATGCTAAAATTTAGCCATGATTGTGTTGAATACATAAAGAATGGAGATTTTTCTTTAAGCAGCCTTGGTGTTTCACCTCCTTGGTCACGATGGCCAAGTAGCTAGTATGATACTTAAGTCCAAACCCAACCACATATGGTCACACCTCCAACAAACCACCCTTGTGCCCAACCCAATTTGTCATGTCTGATATTCTGGCCAGATGTAAGATATTATTGCATCAGATGTGGATGTTGACATCTTCTGAGATTTCTCATTAGCTTGAGAACTTCCACTTCTCTATGCGGGAACTTGTTAAATTCATTGGGCCGCCATTCTAGGGCTTGCCACCTCACTCCACAATACAGATAGAGATGAGGTTTAGACCTAAAACAGATGATCAGAACAGATCATTGTGAGTCCAGATTAATGTAAGTAATTAGGATTCGACTAAAGTCATCTTCTAGGTTAATCTATGAGCCAGGATTGCTACTGCAATCCAGACCTCTTTGCCCATCATCACCAAGTGAGGGTAAGAGAAGATTTACAAAACTTGTCATCACAAGCACTTTGTCAGTCCCTATCTATCTGATTTTGGAGTTTATCATTGAAATTGGCTAAGCCAAGCCAAGTACCCCTCCTTCTCCTCTTGCATAAAAGGGGTTGAAAAACATGCAACAAGAAATAATATGTGTAAAAGGTGTTGTGAACATGCATTGAGTTCTTAAAAACGGTTGAAACCAGCAGAGGCCTGCCAAAAGCATTACTGATGATAAAGAGGCCTCTTTCTCAAGTTCGACGCTTGAGAAATTCTCTATGGCTCTATCAAAACTAAAAGGATATAGGGAAAAAATGGCAGTCTAGCGATATATGGAGATAGCTGATAATTATCTCTTCCTCTTTAATAGAAAGACTCATTTGTTGTCTACGATCAAAATAATGAAGCTGTATTTTCCTTTCCAAATTGGCATAGAACTTGGAAGGAAAGTTTTGTTATTGACCCATCGTAGATAACCTTATGCCAAAATTTCAACTTGACAGCTGAGTTAAAACTAAATTCTGTTGAGTACTCTTTTCCTTGTTTGGCCCCCTCCAGCATTGTCCAAGTTGTTAGATTTTCATGTGGTATTAGTTCATCTTGCTTGAAGCAGTCCTCTATTTGATCGAGACATACGATGGCCTTGTTTATTTGCTTAAGACCATGCAAGTTCTTTCAGTTTCCCACTAATAGTTGATGGAGAAAGGAAGTGAAATCTTGTGTCAATAGGCCTACTAGACATTAGTGGCTTGCCAAGATACCATGTGTATATGTCGTTCCTGCCAATTTTCTTAGCCTGTTTTTTTGCCAGGTGATCTTTCTAAAGTTGTGGCCCTTGATGTTTGCTTCCACAGATTCTACCCTATGTGGAATCATGTTCGTGTCCCTTTATTCCAAATAAATTCTCATCAGACAAAAAAAAGGAAAAAAATGAGAGAAACCTCTGTATTGGTATTGGATTTCTCATTTGGTCTTTATCCATGTTGAATGCACTTATGGATGCAGTACAACTTATCACAACCAAAAAGGGCAAAAAGCTGCAGAAAAGAAGCTAAAAGGATGTGCGAGAGAGATTAATACATAGGCTGACTTATTGCGAGACCTATTCAGTGCGATGCATCTTGTATCAGAATAAATCCAGCATCCCTCGTGCAACTTAGCACCATGCCTTTGGGATGGAACGAGTATCTGTTTGATGGTTGTCTTTGTTCTTAGAACCTGCAGTTTGCCAGATTACTTGCCTTTAAATTTGTACCATCAAGGATTTTAGGACCAATGACAACAAATTATAACAATTTTAGATCAAATATCAATTTGTTTTTTCAAAAAAAAATTACCAGCCTTCTCTGATTAGAATATATTGAATTGCTCTTCTTGGTTTTATGCATCCAGCAAAAAGGAAGCCGTTATGTCAAGTGATTGTCCCTGTTTGTAGTTGTAGAATCACAAACTTCATTACCTACTAATGAGCTTGTGAATTTGCAATTCCATCGATGCCGTATCTTCTGCAAGACAGTATGCCCTTCTTGAATCCTCTTGTTTAGCAATCATATGCTTCTCATGCAGGTATTCTAGCTTGTTTGGATGGATATATGAATATTGCAATGGAGCAAACAGAAGAATATGTCAACGGTCAACTTAAGAACAAATACGGGGATGCTTTTATAAGAGGAAATAATGGTATTCCGTCTACTTCTTTATCATCTATATTCTTTCCTGTTTCTTTCCAGATGGATGTGGCTTGAATTTTGGTCTCCTCCCTTGTGGATGCAGTTCTCTATATCAGCACCTCAAAAAGGACGCTTGCAGAAGGGGCATGACAGTGCTGCCACGAATTTTAATTTGTGCATGGTGTACCCAATTAAAAGAACATTTGTAGCTTTATCTGATTTTTATGGAAGAGATGGGCACAACAGATCTTTGCTCTTCAACATATAAGTTTAGGTTGGTGTTTGGGAACTTGATGCTCAATGCAGTAGTGGCATCTTACTTTAAGCTGCGAGTACCATTCTGCATCTGTAATTTTTTTTTCCCCCTTTTGATGGAGCTTTCTCTCTACTTAAAAGCATGCTTGTGTGCAAGGTGCTGTATCTGATATATGATGCTGCTTTTGGGCTTTTCAAATATTGAAGCATGAAGAAACTTTGTTCATTTTGATTGGACCCCTATTCCAGCACTGTTAACCTTTTCCTTTTGACTTGGAAAAAAAATGATATGTTCAACTTGCACTTTGATGCTGTCAGGTGGGGGCATTTTGATGTAATGATGCTTCCCACTTTAGACTATTATCTGATGGCTTCTCAATCATCTTCCATAAAGCAGGGCCTTTGGATCATAAGCGGCCTTTAAGGGTGTTCTATAGGAGGTTGCCGAGGCTTTGCTGTGTCTGCCACTTCATTCGACCATCTTGTTTGTGGCCCCAGCTTTTGTTCTGTCTTCTTTGTACTCTGTTTTTAAGTTCTGGTTTGAAAACGGTCAGTGTTATCAAAGCATAGGAATGTGATACATTATTTAAGAATCTGTTTGGTTGTTCCGAGATAAGGCTCGGTTACGCGACCAAAGGTTCTTGAACGAGCTCTCACAGGAAGAGGAAAAGTGTAGTCAACCGAGGAAAAAAAAAAAAAAAGGTTGGAGTTTTTATGAGAATAAGATTTTCATAAGAAAGAAAAATATATATAAGATATAGAAAAGTTCAATTGGGTGCGGATTGTTTTTTTTTTTTCAGGAGGACTCAGCTACGGTGATCGAGTGGTTCAGGGTCGGGTCGGGGTGCCAACATGTCAGTCCATTTGCTACCTCATGGCAACAACCTCGAGAAGCACATCTACCACCATGTCAGTCCACTTGCTAGTGAACCATAAATACACATGAGCCCTATTCAAGCATTCCTCCTGTAAGTTCAGTCACATACAAGAACCCCAGAAAAGTAAAAACATAGCTCTTCACTTGCAAAGCCAATTTAACAGGAAAATAAACAAGGCTAAATAGCCCAAAAGAAAGAGGAGAAAGAATAAGTTTCCGCTACTCCAGGAAGCATAATAGTTACAGGAGAGATACCAAAAATGTGCAAACTCAGAAAGAGGAGTTGGAGACTTCAAGATCAGTGACAAGTGATTCCACTTATGCAAATCAATCTCCCAATATGCAAGAAGAAATTGTCGTTCTTTTTTTGTGTGTATGTAGGGAGACGCCGATACACCAAAAAAAAATAAAAAAAAATAACTATTTATAAAAATAGACTCTTATGATTGTACAACCAACCCAAATAACAATTGCTAATTAAGTTCCTAAAATAATGTACAATTAGGATTAGATTTACAGGGTAACTCCATATATGTTGGAGTAGTTATACTCACAATTCTCTAGACAAACACAAGTACTTCATATGACTGTCAAAGGGAAACTAGGAATAGTTTTTTTTAGAAGGTTGGGTGATTGGAATACAAACATGTGGCATAAAAATACACATAATACCAATGACGCATGGAATCAGTGTTATGACTCAAGCATGTACCAGTCAAGGGTCCTCTTGATAAGAATTGACAAAATATGATGAGAATGATTGGAACTTTTGAGATATATCTGCATATCAAGCTATGAAAGTGTCAACTGTTAAAAGTCCATGATTGTAACTAAAAATGTTAGGCTTTATGGAAACAGAAAACATGAACACAAATAAAAGCATCACTGAAATGAGTTACTTGATATTATCATAGAATCTGATGTACTTTCAGCATTTAATCAGAATCATGAAGTTCAAACATATTGGAAACTAGGAGCAAATGCCTCCAAGAAATACATAACAACAAGTAAATGA
Source organism: Phoenix dactylifera (assembly GCF_009389715.1). Taxonomy (NCBI): domain Eukaryota; kingdom Viridiplantae; phylum Streptophyta; class Magnoliopsida; order Arecales; family Arecaceae; genus Phoenix; species Phoenix dactylifera. The sequence goes on along the minus strand of NC_052405.1, from coordinate 4,649,542 downwards.
ACACGTAAGGTAGGGATACATCTGGAATCTTATCTGTGTTGGCAAATCAAGTAGCTGGAACAAGTACTTGAGAAACATTCACTTTGCTAATCATACAAAGGTGAAAACACCATAACAAGACTCTGGCATCAAACCATGAAGTCTCCACAAACCAATTCTGAGAACCTCGTCCAAATAATCTCCATTTTGAGATAAGATAAAGGTTAGATATGCCCAATGATGACTATCATAAAAGATTGCAAAACAATAAGTTCAACCTCGCATCTTAATCCAAGTCACCAGCCAAAAAGGTAAAACAGATGACGTCATAGATTTTTGGAGTCCAATGAATGTTTAATTGCTGGCTCGGGAGAGAGATCTGATTCAAGAAGTAGCAATAAGGTTATGAGAAGCGAGCTCGAACTACCACTAGAGTAAGGAAGTACGAGTAGATTCATTGCTCACCCAAACCCGATTCCTCTTGCTCTTCATATATGGGACAGGTGAAGGGAAGCTAAAAGAAAGCCAAACAAGTCCAATAAAATCGGTTAATTAATAGGCGCCTTTCAAAGTAGACCCTGCTCCTTCCATCATTCAATCAACTAGTACAGTTCATGGCAACTATTTCATTATTTTGGCATCAGAAAGTTGCACCTACAGACACCACCATCAACTAGATTCTTATTCAGCAGTCTCCATCACCACATCTTCCTTAACTTCTGTAATTACTTGAAGAAGTTCGAAAGGAGTAGCTGCTGGGTCCAGTTCACGGCAACCTTTTGGAGCATTATCAGCTTCTTCACCTGTAAGCAAATAAGAAGGAACCCGATGGGAAAAACGAAACATCTCTTCTCTTGGGATCATTCTAACCTCTTTTGGGTCTAGATGTCGATGGAACACTGTTTTGAAACCAGCAACTTTCAGTAAGGGGGTGACACACACACCGTGCTCCTCATCATAATCATTAAGCACTTCCACCATCTCATACTTGTATATAACATCATCAGGTGTGTGCTTATTCCAGTCCGGAGACCAGTTTTTGTAAAGTGTCCAGATATCACCTTTTCTAGGAATAATTTTAATAACTCCCCTAGGTCCTTTCTCCCATCTAACTCTGTGAGAGAATATATTGACTGTATCACTGACTTCATATCTTCCCACCCTGAAATCTCCGCACGTCTTCGAAAAACCGGAGGTGACCCAGTTTAATGGACCCAATTCATCATTGGACTTTGAGTTGAGAAAACTCATGCGAATCTTAAAAGGCTTTAGTGAGATGACTTTTTGGACCAGGGCATATAGACGAGGCATACCATCTTCATTATCATAAGCAGCCCATACTTGATCAGCATCAAAACAGCTTTCTGTACGATCCTTGTCAAAATCATTGAAATCAGGATCAGGAACATCAATTGATATAGGTTGAGTGGCTTCCTTACCTAAATCTACATTACAGTCATCGGCGGAATCTTTGTTGGTACCAGGAAATTGTTTTTTGCCAATTCTGGAGTCATTTGACTGGGTTTTATCAGCAACAACCCCATTAAACCTATCTGCTACATTTTCATTATCCTTATCCTTTTGATTGTGTTTCTGCTTTGACATTTCCTTCTCCGCCAGTTTGGCTGCTGCATCCAAATTCCAATCTTCCAACTTCTTATGAATTGCCGCTTTAGCCTTCTCCATCAGAATTCTCCTAATGTCAACTTGTGCATACTCCCTGCTGAAATTGTTCTGCCTGGCAGTCACTCTAACCTTACCATAATCCCCATAAACACCATTAGCCCTTTCCAATTCAGAAGCAACAGTTTTTCCAGTCCCTGTTGCCATTTGTTCTGTCCCATCTCCGCCATGGCCAGTGTTGCCACTATTGTTTCTTCTTCTCTTTGCAGGTCTGCCAACCTTAGAAGCAGACCGTTCACTTGCACAAGCATCGTAACTTACAGAACCATTAAAAGTGTTATTTGAGACATAACTCTTACTCTGAAGAGCCTCTTCGCTTCTAATGGTTCCTTGTGTTTCCTCATATTTTCTTCTTATTCTCTCAAATGTCTGATGAATCGTATCTGCAGCCCGAGCAGCGGAGTCTGTTGAGCAAGCAACACCAGCTGAACTAGTATATGAACCCCATTGGAAGTTTGTGCTGCTATAGGAGTCAACATTTCCTCCATGATGGAATCCTGGGTGTCCTGTTCCTGGAAAGGTGGAGTTACTCCCATGACCATAAGCATTCTTCATTGAAGAATTATGATTTGAGTTCTGCTGGTGCTGCTTAGTTGAACAAGAAATAGAGGAGTTAGGTCCATTAGTAGGAACCCCGGTCTCAACAGCCAAGAAGGCTTGATGGCAGTTGGGGCATAGAAGGTTGTGATTAAGGTATACTCTGAGGTATTCGTACTGCATCCTGCATCGGTTGCATGAGGTCCAGAATGTATCAAGTCCCGACAGACGAGAAGGAGGAGGGGCAGAAGATTGAACCCCACCACTGGTGCTCTTGCGAGCTCTTTTACTGGATTTTGTGTTGTTGGCAAAACTGTAGAAACCATTGGAAGAATTAGGAACAGAATGATCTCTATCTGGTTGAGAAACTTTCTGCTGGAATCCTTTTACGTTCCTCTTCTGGTCATACATCATTTTCCTACTATTATCAGACAAAACACTCCATGCCTCAGAAATAAGCTTGAAAGCACCTTCGGCACCTATTGATTTGTTTTTATCAGGGTGAAGCTGGAGAGCTAGCTTCCTGTGCTGTTTCTTCATGGTCTCTTCATCAGCTGAAGCATCCAAACAGAGAATTGCATACCAATCGCTCTCTCCATTTACTTTCATTTCTGATGCAAGATAAACATCAAAAGTTGCTATCATCTGGGTGATGCCTTCGAGCGACGGAAAGAGATTTTGGGCCTTCAAAGCAAATTTTTTGGCACCCACAATGTCCTTTGCATTGAACTTTCCTTCAGCAATTTCTTTTGCCCTGAGGGCCTCATCCCTATTGCATTCCATTATCTGAGTTTTATCTACACATAAATGATCTTGCCAAGTATAAATACTTCACCCAGGACCACCAACAACACGATGTACACTTCTACTAACTGAAACAAACAATTCTTCAATGCTTGAAACCAAATGGTCTGGCTAATTTCTCCCGTGTCCTAAATGGCAAAACAACACAAAATCCAAAAGAAAAGTTAATGCATCACAAAGAGTAAAATGTGTAATGAAACAAGCAAGAATGCACTAAGAACAATTATTCAACTTCTCAAAAACTTGGTACAAGAACAAATTATAAATTATAATGTGGAGCAAATAAAGCATGCAGAAAATCATTCAGATTCTCAAATCTTATTACAAGCACTAAACGAAGTGTACTACCAAAACAAGCAGAAACATATCAAGATTAAGCCTCTGGTTTCTTCAATACTTGATGCAATAACAAAGCATAAAATTTAATGTGTATCAGAAGCAAGCAAAAACATATGAACATCAATCATTCAGCTTCTCAAAAACTTATTGCAAGTACAACATATAAAGCATGATGTATACCCAACCATGTAAAAGCTCACTGAACTCATTACTCAGCTTCTCAAAAAGAACCATAAGCAACAAGGTATGAAGTGTACTGCATACAAACAACAGATAAAAACCCTTCAACATCCATCATTTCAGCTTCTACGGCTTCCTACAAGCACAAAATACAAAGCGTAATGGGTATAAAAACAAGTAAAACCAAACCACAATTGATCAATCCGCTTCTCAAAATCTTATTATGATAAGAAATTGAAAGCTTAATGCAAGTGAAAACAAGTAAAAACACATAAAAATCAACCATTCAGTTCCTCCCCTCACCCATTTAACCCTAATCTAAACTCACAACGGCAGAATTCTAAAACCTTATGGTGAACTGTTTTCAAATCAGAAGATGCCGATATCTATCATTCAATATAACCAAATAGAAGCATCAATTAAGCAACAGTAAAATCACATTTCCCAGGCACATCAAAGCTATAAAAAATGACAAAAAAAACGGACTTTCCTTTCATACAACAATAAATTGAGAAACCCAACTTTCCTCACCCCGTTTTAAGGCTCAAAATCCATAATTCTCACAAAATCTCGGATCTCCAAAGCACCAAACCCTTGGAAAAACGAAACCCTAGATGAGAATCGAGCATGAGAGTAAATATACAGCACAAACAATACCTAGACATCCACAGAAAACTAAAATTCGATCGATCTACAAAGATTACAGGCGCTTAAGAGAAATTTAAAAAAACGACGGCTCGGAAAATTCCAATCTATTGAGCGTAAAACCTAGAAACCCTAGATGGCCCGATCTCTGCCCAGAGACCCCGGCCCGATCCCTCTTAAGGAACGAGAGATTACCCCTTCGGATCGAATCCACGTCGACGGAGGAATTTGAATCGTGACGCCGCCTTGAGAAGCCCTCCAAGTCCAAATTTTTTTTGCCCACCAAAATGTTAAAAATTGGGGGGCAAATTGAACACTTTTTGGCAAGCCCCCTCAGACCCCAATACAAAAATTCCCAAAAACCAAATACCTGCGAAGGAAATAGAAAGAAAAATAAAGAAAAAGGTCACACCCCCTTTTTTTTAAAATTATTTTTTGCCTTAATCCTAACCTACCTTTATACATGTATGCTGAAACCCTAACTAGGGTTAAGTCCTAACCCAAGGGGTGGTTTGCCATTTTGGTCAATTTGTAGCATTCTACTCTTCTAAATAGAAAAATATCAAATAAAATAAAATACTAGCAATGTATACTCCATGGTATACTCATATTTGATATGAGTATTATATAAATCTGGATGCAGTATAAAAAAAACATTAATCTCCACTTGGAACTTATCAAGTATAATCTCCAAATTTTGTATTTTTTTTTTTGATATTTTTCCTAGAATATATAGATCAACAAGGACATCATATGTGAAGGATTTCTAAGCTAATAAATATCCATGTGGGAGGTTGTGAAATTTTAGGACTTTTTAGCCCATGGAGAAGGTTAGGTTAAGTGACTGTCATTGTTAGGGTAAAGAGTTACCATGGTGGTTAGATCAACTAGGATCCTGGGTTAGAGGTTCTACCCCTTGTGGTTAGATAAGCTTGGACATTTGGTCCAGGGGATAGGGCACTAGAGACAACCAAAAGATCCCTAACCCTTAAGCACTTGCATGTGGAGCCCACCCATTTGCTTGCTTTAGAGTCCTCTACATCATTTTCCACACTTTCATAAAAAAAAAATAGATTTTTTTTTTTTTTAACACTCTGATCATTAGGGTATTCTTTTCCTTAACTATAGTAGATATATTCATAGATATGCTAGTACATGTGTTTCTAAAGGAAAACTACCTGCAATGGTGTCACACATTCTTGAGTTTGCATCATAACACTGAATTATTTGTAATTTTTTGTGAGGCTGCTATATGTAATCATCCCTCCTTTCTTACATTAATTCTTGTTTATAGTAGGGACAGAATGAAACAGAGGTTTCCAACACAGATGGGATCCCCCACTCTGCCATCAAGATCCCTAATTTGACAAAATATAAGTAATTTACTCATATAATGCATTCAGAAGTGCTATTTTAATTGAATTTATAGTTAGGGTACATGCCTCTGGTTATATGCTTGGAGTTGCAAGAACTGATAGTACCACTTTGGTACATAACATGTATAGCTTCAGTAATTGTTTGAATTATTGTTGTTATTCAGGTAACTGACTTTGATTTCATAATGTGAGAAGACTACAAAAATAGATCAGTAGTTAGGCATACTGCAGTGGCTGACTTAATAAGCAGTTTCCCATCACAGCAATGGATGAGACTGGCTAGTTGGTGTAACAAAACTTTTTTGTCCATGAATTATTTCTGCATTTAAGGAATGAACTTTTGCTTCAGAATTGGAGCTTAAGGGTTGTTTAAGAAGTAGATCGTTTATAGCTGAACTTGGATATTCATGAGAAGTTACCGCTGAATTCTCCATCCAGAATGTTGACAGCTGAAAACCTATGAAATCTCACTGCAAAGATGTGGCATGCATTGCAATTTGCAAGTATCTACACAAATTTTGTTGAGTCATCCACAAGTTTATTGCCTCAGGTGCAGGGTTAAACACCTCAAGCATATGCAGCATTGAAGTTGGCAGAGAATAGATCAAAAATATTTAGCCTGGAGAAGAGAATTAAGGACGCGATAGAAGCCTAACAAGTACATGCAATTCAATCGACTTGCATCAATATGGAAATCCAAGAATGCAGAAGAAATTTAATGATTAGTAGTTACAAGATAAGAGTGTATTAAGTTGACTGCAAAACTTAGTTTTTCTTGCATAAGCACTCAAGCATAGAAAGGAAAAGAATATACCTATTAAAGAAACCATCTTAATTAATCCACGCAGAAGAAGTGCTCCCATTGGACTATGAAATCCTCCCAAAAGCAGCATAGACAAATTCAGGTATTGCAGTACTAAGAAAGAAACTGAAAAACAAAACTATCTATAATACAACAGACTTGAGGACAAATCACCACCAGATTACTTATCAAAATGCCAATTTTGAAGCCAAACACAAGAAGCAGGGTGAAGGATTCAGGCAACTCACGGAGTCTTTAAGACTTCCCTGACAATATTTTAATTTGTAATGTAAATGAGATGCTATGAATTGTTCAAATAAAATACTTCCATGTCAGAAGACAACAAATATTAATGGTACCACAAGCTACAATATAAAAATAACCTCCCAAAAAATAAGATAAAGGTGGAAGCAATGCTCCAGAATATAATATACAATGATAACAATGCTAGAAATCCCATGCCCACAAAATAAAATGACTTCTTTACATAAAAATAAACAATGAAACGCTATGTAGGCTGCATCAATCTCCCTCCCCAGAGAATTCTGAATCAGATACTCTGATGATTGATGGTACAAAGAAAAACCAATCTTTAGTACCAGACTTTAAGCTTCCTGAAAGAAAAATTTCATGTGCGAGTATCTACATATGGATTCTGATAGACAATGTTGGTCCTATAAACAAGAATCAGACTGAAACTAGCTCCAAAATAATGCACAGTCTTGACATAATTACTGAAGAAAAAGCAAATGGCCTCCTTGCATTTTAGTGGCTCCTCCACCTGGAAACTTGTATCATGAAGTAACCTCTGGAGCTAAGATGCAGAACTTTTATGCGCGTGTGCTTGTTTCTCTGCTTCTTGATCAGTGATCTAGCAATTAGACCTGAGAAGATCAGCAAATCTTCAGGATTGGCCACAGTGAGAAAATTGTACAAGGCTCCAAAGTTTTTCAAGCCAAACAGATTGGAAGCAGAAGATGGCACAATGGCCCAATGAGCTCCATATCAAAGTCCAATCAACAATTTTCCAATGTACATTGTTCCAGGCCAAGCCATGGCAAAGAAGAAATGTCCAATTGCCACCAGAATCTGAGCCACAGCCATGGCCGATCCCTGCGACGTATTGCAGCCACAAAAGCCGGCGATCTCGCTGGTTGTAGCCCAGGGAGCTCTCGATCACCGGCGAGAGGCTCCCCAAAGAGGTACCAATCCCTGCGACGTATTGCACCCACATTGCAGCCGCAAAAACCAGCCATCTGTTGTTCAGGAAGGATCCAAACCTCCGTTGAAGTCTCCCCATTGCCTCTCAGATAGAGAGTTCCAAAAATTCGACATAAAAATTGGATCTTTCCCTTTGTAGAGCGGTCTTTAGATCGAAATCATAAGAAGTAACCCACCAAATCGGATTTTTTACCCTTTTTACGACAGAAAAAGCTTTTTTGGCATCCATAGACACAGAGAACGATCAGAAAAGCATAAATTCGAGATAATAATTGGAGTTTCGCCCCCTTCAATAGTAGTTTTTAGATTACAATCTTAAGGAATAACTCATCAAATAGAACTTTTGCCCTATTTTACAAGAAAAAAATTCCTTTTTCCATCTAAAATACACAGAAAAATGACAAAAAAAAGCTAAAAAAGGCTCCCAAAGAGATGGCTTTGAGATAACATTTTGAACAGATGGGACGGGTTTATGAGAAATTCTTCTCAGAATTCACGAGTACTGCACTGATTAACGAGAAAATCCAATCCTTGGTCTCTGAGAGATGGATTTGGTATCAGATGATTGAATCGGAGATTATTTTTAGGTTTTAATAGAGAAAAAATGGATTGAAAATTGGGAGGAGGGCAAGGAGGAGAGAAGGAAGAGGCATCGTGAGGAATTTAAAAATTTCAAAAATTATGAAAAGAATCTCGGTCTCCATTCATCGGCGAACTTTTGGAGGAAACCCTAAATCCAAACCCTAAAATAAATAAATAAATAATAATAATAGTAGTAGTAATAGTAATAATAATAATAATAATCATAATCGTGCCGTCATTAGAGAAGACACAAAGTTATTAACTTGGCTGGCCCCATTAATCAACTTGGTCAAGGAGGGGTTTGGACCAAGCTGTTTGAATATCCAAGTTAGGGTCAAGTGGTCTGCTTTATAAAGCTTTAGATTTATCTTTTGTTTAAAAAAGATTAGAATCTAGATAGGTAAAACCTAAGTTTTTTTTGAGGCAAGCTGTTCGTCCGATTCCTGTATAACTAAAAATATGCTAGACAGATCGTTGTTAGAACCGACGAACAAAAGTTAATTTAATTTACTCTTACATGTTCTACTCGAAGAATAGTGGTTGTAAGAGGTCGATCCACAGGGAGGCGATTGGAGTTGCATAAAAATTAGAACGTTCATTCGAATTCGAAATCGATTTTTGAATAACAAAAGAAAAACATTATGTCGGGGATGTTAATAGATTCTCTAGTCTACCGGAGAATAATTTTTATTTAAAAATAATAAAAAGACAAGTTCTTAGAAATCAAAGAGCATTTATAAATTCATGAAATGTTTAACTATTCAAAGGACTACTTTGGCATGGATGAAAATAGTGCTAAGAAGATTGAAACCTGGAACATAAATTGCATAAAAGAAAATTTCATATATTGTATGAAAAAGAAGAAAGATTACAGAATTTGAAGAACGGAAATTAAAAACAACAGAAATTACAACTTTAGCATAAATAAAACTCTTAAAAAAAAAAAAAAGAAAAACAAAAAATCATATTAGAACATGCTCTGTTTTCAAAAGAGAAAACAGAGCATTTCCTTCAAAACGAGCCCTCTCCCCTGTTCCTTCTTGAACCAGCCGAGCACTCCTGTTACTTGGCCTCCACCCGCACACCGAGCTCCCTTTCTTCCCTATTCCTCCACTCTTAAATAGGTCATCCACCCCCCTCTGATTACGTTGAGAGGATTGTCCGGGCTGCGCAGTCTTGGGATGAATCGCGTGACGCTGGGAGACTGAAACGCGTGAAGATCCGGCGCGGATGAGGTGCTTCATGAGTGGCTGGGACGCTAGGATTTGGGCGTTGAATGCCGACGGCTGGAATGGAGGAGCCGATCACGGCTTGTTGCTGGGACGTTGCGGAAGAGGTGGATCACGGACGCCGGATTCGAAGCGGAAGGCAGCTGGGGTCTGCCGTGATCGATGGGAGGAAACGCACAGACCGGCTGCTGCGGGGTCGACAGGAGGACGCCGGATCACGGCTTGCATCACGGCTCGATCGTTGATGGGTGCTGGAATGGGCGGAATGGGCGCACGGACGGATGAGGCTGAGATCTTTGATTCGGATGAAGGGCTGGAGGTTGAATGCCACGCATGCTTGGATGCGGAAACGGAAGGGAGCAAAGGCGGAGGAGCTGCAGTCGTGATCGGCGGGATGGCTGGATGCGATGTTTGGATCCCGCTTGCAGTCGGACGGGCATGGGAGGTTGCTGGGTTTCCGGAAGAGGGTGGAGCCAGACGCGATCACAGGATGCTTCATCGCTGAAGAGGAATGGGGCGCGCGTGAAGAATGCTGACTACTGGGAGGAGCGGACGTGGGAGATGATGTGAATCCGGATGGCTGAAATGGCAGGATCGGGAGCTGATGGATCGACTGATTTGGAAGGAAGCTGGGAACGTGGAACAGGCGGCTGGTATGCAGAGGATGCTGGAAAATTGCATGGACGTCGGTCTTGATGCATCGCGGGGAGAAGAGGAATGGAACTTGGACACTGGAATGGAACGGCCGAAAGCAGCTGGGAGGAAGAAGAACAGTGAACTTAAGAAAAATTCCCGTAACACTGTTCATATGAACAGTGTTTTTACGTAACACTATTCATATGAACAGTGTTTTCACGGAACACTGTTCATATGAATAGTGTTATCTCGGAACACTGTTCATATGAACAGTGATTTCAGCCTGAATAGTAATTTTAGGAATGAATAGTATTTTCAGCTATTCTTCATGGGATTGGAAGTTAAAAAGTTCTTTTTCTTTGTGATGAAGTGAGAGTGGGAATCTCTATTCCGAAAGAGTGCAGGTGCTAATCCGGAAAGGAGGGAACGCGAGGATCACTGGGAGATCGCACGCGAGCTCGGATGTTTGGGTGCAAATGCGCTCGATCAGATCATGGCAGGATTGGGCCCGCGCGGTTTGGAGCCATGATGCATCCCTCTAAACCCTACCAAATGCGCATTTAAACTTTAATTTATACTAACATGTGCCAAACAAAAATATAATATTAACTTAGTGATTTTATCGTTATATGTTAGCAGTAATACTAATTTAAGAGCATGTAGATCGCACTTTTGTGCTCTCATCACAAGCCTTTTAGATCAAGTTGATTTGAGCTTTTAGATCAATAACACTAGGATTGTAAATTTAGTTAAATTGAGGTTTTCATATGAGATTAGCCTTTTACTAATGTTGTTTACCATGCAACCTAAGTATATGATAATTGATTGCAGAATTTTTTAAATATACTTTAAATTATTGAGAGAAAATACTAGGATCCATGCTCCAAAGATGGCTGAAGCTCTAGTAAGAGATGGGAAGTAGATGGTTGGTGCTAGTTCATTTAGGGACGGAGTAAGAGTTTGAGATCACCAACCTATAAGACACTTGGTAGAAGATTTTGATGATGAATTCGAGCCAAATCAAGCAAGGTTCCTCCTTGGGCTTTGGGCAGAATTTATTCTAGGGATTTGGGCCAGGCCTAGCCTAGGCCGAGCATCGGCTTGAGCCTAGTCTGAACTTATTCAAGCCCTATGTTTAGGCTCAAGACTGCCAAAAACAATTTCGAGCATGGTCCAAGGTGTAACTCGAAACTAGCCTAAAAGTCTCTAATGAATTATTAGTTCAATAGATCCTGTTGGGGGAATAAGACTTTTCCCCCCCAATGACACGAATGCCCCCGAGAAGCCGCACAATCGCCGACCCTGGACAGCCGAAGTCGGCGTCTGACCTCGGAACGCCCGACCTCAAGACATCCGACCTCGAGACCTCCGACCTAGGAAAACCCTGATGTTCAAAGTCTACCTTTATCAGCCACCTACTACGGCCATGCCCCTCTGAGGTCCGGCCGAGGACCATACTCTGACGCCCCCCCCGGCATTTATTGCGCATGGCTACTGTAAACCTCCAATTCACTCAACAATTAATGCGGATCTCCGGCTTACTCCACAATTAATGCGGATCTCCGGCTTACTCCACAATTAATGCGGATCTCCGGCTTACTCCACATTTAATGCGCATGGCTCCTGTCATCTACGGACTCTCAGCTCTCCACGGCAAGTTAGCCCAGCAGAGTCTAGTCAACCATGATAAGTCTCTGATCTCGGCCATACCTCCGACACCAATGCAATAATTCGTCTGGTAGCGTGCAAGCCCAGGTCGTACGACGACCTCACCGCCGACATCAACGCAATGATTCACTTGATCGTGCGCCGACCTGAACAACATGCCGAGCCGTACTACGGCCTCGCCCCGTTACATCACAGGTAAACCGACCTCCGCCTATAAAAGGGAACCTTGGCCCCTGGTGGGGGGGTTGGATAAAATTACGCACCCTACAAACACTATTCTTCTCCTCTCTACACTATTTGCCCCCTCCCTGACTTGAGCGTCGGAGGGCCGGCGCCGGAAAACCCGGCCACCGGCTTGTCTGCAGGCACCCCAGACGGAGGACGCCGCCCGCCGACGGATCGCTGCCCCGCCGTGAGGACCTGCTGCTCCCTCTCTCCGACCACCCCAGACGGAGGACGCCGCCCGCCGACTGGTCGCCGCCCCGCCGTGGTGACCTCCCGCTGCTCCCTCTCTTCGACCGAAGATTGCCCCCGAGTCCAATTTCCAGCAACAGTTGGCGCTAGAGGAAGGGCCCGAGTAGCGATCATGAAGTTGAGAAGTAAGGGAGCCTCCAACATCTCCCAGCGTCCCCCGCAAAGTCCTGGACGCTCCGTCTAGAATTCTCCAACTCCGGCTGACCCAGTTCCTCAGGTCCAGCCGGAACAGTTCAATGCCTTGGTACAGCAAGTCCAGGCCCTGGCCGCCGCCGTTCAGGGCCTACGACGCGAGGAAGCTTTACCAACGCTCCCCCCGCGGATTCAGGTCCCGCCGGAGTGTCCCCCCAACGGCCCGGTCTTCTCAAGCCAAAATCTGCGTGGCTCCTCCAGAGCCAACAACGAAGAACGGACTTCTCCTCGGAGGGAGCCACTGGGGGAAGATTTCGACAGGAGACCCCAACTTTCTGAGGCTGAGTCAGCCCCAGACCACCGCGAACCGGCGCGGATCACGGCAACAATACCGCGGGCGGGGGAGCTCGACCGAAAAGTTGAGCATCTGGAGCGCCAGATTGCGGCGCTCCACAGCAAGAAGGCGAGGCAAGAGGGAGACTTTGAGTTCACTACCAAGTCCCCCTTCTCCCGCCAGATCGAGGACGAGCCGGTTCCCGCGAGGTTCAAAATGCCTCAGGTGGAGCCCTACAGCGGAATCACCGACCCTCTCGACCACTTGGAGAGCTATCGGGCCCTCATGGCCCTACAAGGGTCCTCGGAGGCCATACTTTGCAAGGCCTTCCCAGCAACCCTCCGAGGGACCGCTCGGCTTTGGTTCTCTGGACTGAAGTCGAACACGGTATCCTCTTTTGAGCAACTCGGCAGGCAGTTCGCCACTAATTTTGCTGCCAGCCGACGCCAACGACGGACGTCAGATTCCCTCTTGGACATCAAACAGAAGGAGGGAGAATCCCTTAAGGAGTACCTGGACCGCTTTACCGCCGCCACCTGGGAAGTTCGCGAGCTAGACCAGTCAATAGCCATGTCGGCTTTGAAGACTGGGGTTCGCTCCTACCGATTCCTCTTCTCCATCGAGAAGAGCTTCCCGGCCGACTTCACCGAGATACTGGCCCGAGCCCGGAAGTACGCCAAGGCCGAGGAGGCGGTCGCCTCCAGGCGGGGAGCAATTGAGCCCGCCTCAAAGAAGCAGAAGAAACGCCGCGAGGAACGCGGCCGACAAAGGAGTCGATCTCCCCGTCGAGAGAAGAATCTCCCCCGGCTGAGGAGCCCGCCCTAGCAGCAGGGACGACCTCAGCAGAGGACCCCTCCTCGACCGAGGTCTCCACCACGGCATCGGACGTACACGGGGAGGTACGAGAACTACACGCCTGTCAATGCTCCCCGGGCCGAGATCCTGATGGAAATCGAGGGTCGGGACTTCTTCCGACCCCCGCCTCCTATGCGAGACACGGGAGTTCCCCGTAATCCCAGGAAGTACTGTCGCTTCCATTGGGACCGTGGGCACGACACGGAGGACTGCTTCCAGCTCCGGGACGAGATAGAAGCACTCATCCGTCGGGGAGTACTCAACCGGTTCGTGAGGAACCGACATGAGGAAAGGAGGCCGGCGGAGAATACCATACCGTCCGAGAATCCGGACGACAACAGGCCTATTGCCGGCACTATCAACATGATTGGGAGGGCCTCGGCAGGAACGGCCGCCCAGAGAGCACCCCCGAAGCGCCCACGCACTGATGAAGTCATCTCGTTCTCGGACGAGGACTTAGAAGGGGTCGAGACCCCTCATGATGACGCTGTGGTCATCTCTATGATTGTAAATAGGTTTGATGTAAAGCGTGTCCTAGTTGACAATGGAAGTTCAGCCAACATTTTGTATTATCATGCCTACCAAAAAATGGAATTGCCAGAAGGACATCTCCGGAGAATTAATGCCCCACTGGTTGGGTTCACTGGGGATTCAGTCCCAGTTGAAGGGGAGGCCAGCTTCCTTGTCACAGTTGGCCTCGGTCCCCGGGAGAGCACGGTAAGGACGGACTTCCTTGTGGTCCGTCTGCCCTCAATCTACAACGCCATCCTTGGACGGCCAGGGCTAAACGCCCTTCGAGCCGTGGTTTCAACCCGCCATCTGCTCATGCGATTTCCCACCGGCCAAGGAGTAGGCGAGGCCCGCGGAGACCAGCTGGTCGCCAAGCAATGCTACATGGCGGCCCACGGAGTAAAGCAACCAACCGGGGCAACGATTCAGCCAACGGGCCCCTCATTACCCATAGAAACCCTCGATGCGAGGGACACCCCTTGGAAGAAGCAAGTAGAGCCCGGTGAGCTTCTTGTTCAAGTTCCACTACGAGAAAATTTTCCTGAGCTAACTGTGCAGGTCGGCTCCGGCCTTGGCGCCTGCGAGAGGGACCACCTCGTCAGCTTCCTGCGGGACAACGCTGACGTCTTCGCCTGGTCGCCCGCGGACGTGCCAGGAATTGACCCTGAGGTCATGGTCCATCGGCTCCAGGTGAAGCCAACTAGCAGACTTGTGAAGCAGAAGAAAAGGGGCTCCGCCCCAGAACGACAACGGGCTGCGGCCGAGGAGGTGGACAAACTCCTCGGAGCCGGCTTCATCCGGAAGGTCTCCTACCCGGACTGGCTCGCCAACGTAGTCCTCGTAAAGAAGGCCAATGGGAAATGGCGCATGTGCGTGGACTACACCGACCTGAACAAGGCCTGCCCGAAAGACAGCTTCCCCCTCCCGAGCATCGACCAGCTCGTCGACTCCACCTCAGGACACCAACTGCTAACTTTTATGGACGCCTTTTCAGGGTATAATCAAATCCGAATGGCGCCGGAAGACGAGGAAAAGACGGCCTTCATCACCGACAAGGGCACCTACTGCTACAAGGTGATGCCCTTCGGCCTGAAGAATGCTGGAGCCACCTATCAGAGGCTGGTCAGCCAAATTTTCAAAGATCAGATTGGCCGAAATATGGAAGTCTACGTGAACGACATGCTGGTGAAAAGCCGAGCGGTGGAGCACCATGTAGCTGACCTCAACGAGACATTCTCCAAGCTCAGGAGATACCGAATGAAGCTCAACCCGGCGAAGTGCGCGTTCGGAGTCACCTCGGGCAAATTCCTGGGTTTCATTGTCACCCAACGTGGAATTGAAGCCAACCCCGAGAAAATCCAAGCGCTGCAAGAAATGGCGCCTCCGAAAACAGTTAAGGAGGTGCAGCGGCTTGCAGGGCGGGTTGCCGCCTTGGGAAGGTTCGTCTCCCGGTCAGCTGAGCGCTGCCTCCCTTTCTTCAAGAGCCTCAAGCGGCCGAAAGACTTCCGGTGGTCAGAAGAATGCCAGCGAGCCTTTGAAGAGCTCCGGAGCCTTCTGGCCTCTCCCCCGCTACTCACCAAGCCCCAGAAGGGCGAGGTCCTTTATTTATACCTGGCCGTCTCCCCAGCTGCAGTGAGCTCAGTCCTCATCCGGGAAGAGGACAAGCTCCAAAAGCCGGTCTATTACACCAGCCGGGTTCTCAGGGATGCTGAGACCCGATATTCTAAACTTGAGAAGACCATCTTCGCTCTCATTATCTCAGCTCGGAGACTCAGGCCTTACTTCCAAGCCCACACAATTGCTATACTGACCGACCAGCCTATGAAGCAAATATTGCAAAGGTCGGATCGTGCGGGAAGGATCGCCAAATGGGCGGTCGAGCTCGGGGAATTTGACCTCAAATATGGCCCAGGCCGGCCATCAAAGCTCAGATACTCGCCGACTTCATCGTGGAATGTACTCTGCCGGACGACCCCGAGTTGCCTCCTGTATCCACGGAGGAAGCACCGAGGCCACCATGGGTCCTACACTCGGACGGGTCTTCAACCTCGGGGGGTAGCGGAGCCGGGCTCATCCTCACCAGTCCAGATGGAGTGGTGGCCGAGCAAGCCTTGCGCCTCGAATTTTCAGCCTCGAACAACGAGGCTGAATACGAGGCTCTCATCGCCGGGCTCAAGCTGGCGAAAGAACTGAAAGTGAAGGACCTAAAAGCCTTCAGCGACTCCCAGCTGGTAGTGAACCAGATCCAAGGAGACTTTGAAGCTA
Organism: Phoenix dactylifera; assembly: GCF_009389715.1. Taxonomy (NCBI): domain Eukaryota; kingdom Viridiplantae; phylum Streptophyta; class Magnoliopsida; order Arecales; family Arecaceae; genus Phoenix; species Phoenix dactylifera. Next base: position 4,633,291 of record NC_052405.1, on the reverse strand, counting down.
AAGAGCCATCCATGCAAAAGTATCTCCAAAAGGTGCGGGAACTCTCGTCTGCCCTGAACTCCTTCAGTATTCAGTACATTCCCAGAGCGGAAAACCTCAGGGCAGACCAGCTGTCCAAATTGGCAACCTCCCGCATGAGCGAGCTTCCCAAGGGAACTACGCTCGAATATCTTCAGGTCCCCAGCACGGAGGAACCAGAGCCCGCCATGTGCATCGACTCCGAGCCAAGCTGGATCGACGGGTTCGTTTGCTATCTCCAAGACGGGACCCTACCTCATGACGGGACAGAAGCTCGCCGAATCAAGCGCCAAGCCCCCCGGTATGTCTTGTACGAGAATAGACTTTATCGTCGATCATTTACTTCTCCCCTGCTCAGATGCCCCCGCCCCTCCGAGGCGGACTACGCTCTCCGAGAGGTCCATGAAGGAATCTGCGGAAATCACCTGGGGGGTCGGGCACTGGCCCATAAGATCCTGCGGCAAGGATATTACTGGCCCACACTCCAGAGGGATGCAACAGATTTCGTCCGCAAGTGCGACCGATGTCAACGGAACGCTAATATCCAGCGCCGACCTTCGGCCCTGCTGACCTCCATCATCGCCCCCTGGCCGTTTGCCCAATGGGGGATCGACATCCTGGGGCCCTTTCCCCTGGCCACCGGACAGAGAAAGTTCCTGGTCGTCTCCATCGACTACTTCACCAAATGGGTTGAAGCCGAACCTGTAGCCCGGATCACCGAACAAAAGATGCGGGACTTCGTGTGGAAGTCCATAATTTGCAGATTCGGGCTACCTCGTATCCTTATATCCGACAATGATCGGCAGTTTGACAATGTCCATTTCAGGAAATTTTGTTCTGAGCTCGGCATTGATCACCGTTTTACCTCGGTTGCCCATCCCCAGGCAAACGGGGAGACTGAGGTAACTAACCGTACTATTTTGCAGGGACTCAAGGCTAGGCTCGATCGGTCCAAAGGACAGTGGGTCGAGGACTTGTATAACGTCCTCTGGGCGTATCGGACTACTTTCCGACTGCCCACGGGAAAGACCCCCTTCAACCTAGCATACGGCACTGAAGCCGTCATCCCGCTAGAGATCGGCCTTCCTTCCCCAAGGGTGGAGCATTACGACCCCGACACCAATTCCTCCCAGCTCAGGAGCAACTTGGACCTCGTCGAAGAGACACGAGAGGTCGCCCGGGTCCGTATGGCAAGATACCAGCAGAAAATGGCCCAATACTACAACTCCAGAGTCAAGCCCAAGCTCTTCAAAGTAGGGGACCTCGTCCTCAGGAGAGTCGAGGCTTCTCAACCGACCGAGCAAGAAAAGCTCGCCCCGAATTGGGAAGGGCCATATCAAATCGTCCGAGTACAACGACCCGGAGCATACAAATTGAAGTCCCTAGAGGGGACCCTGATCCCGCGAAGCTGGAACTCCGAGAATCTACGAATGTACTACCAGTGAAACTCCGAGGGGTTCAAAACAATCAGGGCAATAGACTCAGCCTCTTTTCTGCAAATAATTCTCCCATTTTGATAATCATAATTCTCTTCTAATGTTGGGTCGTCTGTGATCCCCAGATCCCCCGACCAAAATCGGGATGCCTCGAGGTTCGACCGTAGAGTCCCAAACTCCCTCGACCTCGGGAAGTATCGCAGGACGATGGAACATCGACTTGGCGCAAGATTCCCTCGACTAAGGTCGGGATGCCCCGAGGGTCGATCGTAGAGTCCCAAACTCCCTCGACCTCGGGAAGCGTCGCAGGTCGATAGCGCGTGCCCAGACCCATCGACCTGACGAACGATCCCTCGACTAAGGTCGGGATGCCCCGAGGGTCGACCGTAGAGTCCCAAACTCCCTCGACCTCGGGAAGCGTCGCAGGTCGATAGCGCGTGCCCAGACCCATCGACCTGATGAACGATCCCTCGACTAAGGTCGGGATGCCCCAAGGGTCGACCGTAGAGTCCCAAACTCCCTCGACCTCGGGAAGCGCCGCAGGTCGATAGCGCGTGCCCAGACCCATCGACCTGACGAACGATCCCTCGACTAAGGTCGGGATGCCCCGAGGGTCGACCGTAGAGTCCCAAACTCCCTCGACCTCGGGAAGCGTCGCAGGTCGATAGCGCGTGCCCAGACCCATCGACCTGACGAACGATCCCTCGACTAAGGTCGGGATGCCCCGAGGGTCGACCGTAGAGTCCCAAACTCCCTCGACCTCGGGAAGCGTCGCAGGTCTATAGCGCGTGCCCAGACCCATCGACCTGACGAACGATCCCTCGACTAAGGTCGGGATGCCCCGAGGGTCGACCGTAGAGTCCCAAACTCCCTCGACCTCGGGAAGCGCCGCAGGTCGATAGCGCGTGCCCAGACCCATCGACCTGACGAACGATCCCTCGACTAAGGTCGGGATGCCCCGAGGGTCGACCGTAGAGTCCCAAACTCCCTCGACCTCGGAAAGCGTCGCAGGTTGATAGCGCGTGCCCAGACCCATCGACCTGACGAACGATCCCTCGACTAAGGTCGGGATGCCCCGAGGGTCGACCGTAGAGTCCCAAACTCCCTCGACCTCGGGAAGCGTCGTAGGTCGATAGCGCGTGCCCAGACCCATCGACTTGACGAACGATCCCTCGACTAAGGTCGGGATGCCCCGAGGGTCGACCGTGGAGTCCCAAACTCCCTCGACCTCGGGATGCACTGCAGGTCAGCAAAGCGTCCTCAGACCCGCCGACCTGACGTAAGATCCCTCGACCAAGGTTGGGGCGCCCCGAGGTCCGACCATAGGGTCTCAAGCTCCCTTGACCTCGAAAAGAGCTACAAATCAATAAAGCCTCCCCAGGTCCTCTCAACTTCGGCGGGTGTCGTCGGGTCCGTGAGAAGCCCGAGCCCTCACAAGTCAAAAATGACTCCGGAAGTCGACGAGGAAGGGAAGCACCCTACTCCGCCATGTGGAGCACAACTCTGAGAATGCGAGAGGTACATCTAACTCGATGCCCTCCTTGTCAAATTTTATCTACATATTGCTAAGCAGAGTCTCATCTAACGTTGGGGACTTATTTCGCCCAAAGTCGGGCTACTCCAATGGGTCGGCTTAAGACCGATCTCCTGATGACATTATGCATGCTCCGCTCGTCAAATCTCCACAACTCGTACAAGTTTTCACAAATTAGGGCCCAACCCGGCCCCCATACCTAGACTCCGATGTCTAGCTGAGAAAGTGACTTCGGCCGCGAGTGTATCAGCCGAACACAGATACCAAGGCAATCTTTAAAGACCCTAGCCTTGCTCACCGAAACTTCGGCAAAGCCCGAGAACGATAACTATGAAAACCTTCGGCGATAATTCGACTATTAGCCCGCGCTCCCTACGAAGGACCCGGGAGTCGAGTTCGGAAACCCTACTAGACTCCCCGTATAGCGGCACGAACAGACCTAGCCCGGTCTTACTTGAAGGGCTAAGGCCCGACCCCGATGCCTTTAAGAACCTAAAGGCCAGGCATGGCAACTCCTGCGATTCTAAGATCCGAGTTATAGGACTTGGAAGAATTTTCTAAAAAACCTGGTGATGAGAGTACAAAAGTATAATTTTTATATTATCTTAATTAGTATTATAGTTAATTTTTATTAATAAAATTAATTAATTAATGTTTTATTTGTGTTTGAGTGAAATTAATCCAAGAACTCTGGATTTGAGCCCAATGCCTGGCAGCCTGAAGCCATCTTTTTCTTCAAGCTGTTAGCTAGACTTCGATCAGCGTTGGATGCTATTATCCCTCTGATTTTACTTTTTAGGAACTAAAGGTGTTCACTAGAATTTATGCACGTAGGGAAGCAGGCACCTAACATGAATCATATCTCGCAGTTGGCCGAAGAAAAGGTCCTTCCGTATTCATCTCTGACATTGACAAAGCTGAACTTACTTGGATGACTGTTCTCCATTGTTTTGGAATGGTTCCAACGTTTCGTGGTTTTCATTGGTTCCAGAGGTTATAGATTTTATGCATCTCCTCAAGAAATGAAGATGAGCTACTGCATGCTGCAGCTTAAAAGGCTCATCCAAGCATGGGCGTGCAACGGAAAGGGAGGAGGCCAGCAGCCATCGGAGGAGAAGAGTCCCAAGCCGAGTCTTCTTAACTTCCCAACGTCAACATCTGGAGCTTCCCAAACGTCTGCAACGTCCCAGCATATTTCAACCGTCCGTGGCTCCCAACGGCAGCGAGGGAAATCCAAAAGCCAAACCGGCTTTCATCCGTGAAACAACTCCCCAAGCTCTTTTGGATTACAAGCAACAGAGAACCGTCCGTGAGCAACTTCTAAACGTTCGTCATCTCCGAGCGTTTCTTCCCAGCTCATCCGCATTGCCCCCACGTATTCCATGCGTTTCAGCTGCGTTCCAAGCTTCTCATCCAAGCATCATGGCATCCCATCCGCCAAGAAACGAAACCAAACCGTCCGCAAGCCATCTGCCTGTGTCGCTTCCATGTTCAACGCTCCCCACCCATTCGAATCGTCCCAGCAGCGTTCCAGCTTCCCCATCCAGTGAAGGTGTCTATAAAAGGAACCCAAGAGAGAGGAGCAAGAGAATCATCCGGTGGAGGAGAGGGGAGGTCACAGAGCGGTCCGAGAGAAGGCAGCCGCGACGGATCCATCCAGCCGGGCCACGAAGGGAGAAGGCAGCCGCGACGGATCCATCCAGCCGGGCCACGAAGGGAGAAGGCATCATCGGGAGAGCCATCCGGAGGATCTTCTCTTCCAATCTAGGCCGCCGACGGGAGAGAGGAGAAGAGGACAGCTAGAGGCCAAGGGAACCAGGAAGTTCCCTCTTCCGATCTTTCCTCTTAGCCGTGCGACGAAGGAGGAGAGGCCACGGGAGAAACAGAGCACTCTGTTTTCCTAATAGAAGAAAGATAAAAAAAGGGGTTTATGTTATTTTATTTATTCTATGCTAATCCCTTTTATAAAATGTTCCCATTTCATATGAGTAGCTAAATCTTCTCTAGCTAAGGCTAGGGAAAAGCCTAGCATTTTCTTCATGTATTCCATTTAATCATCAATGGGATTTTAATGTTTATTTTATGGTGCAGGAAATTTATAGAAATTATTTCAAACTTATATATTTTTTTTGATTTGTTATTTCCCCCGGGTATAACAGATGCTTAGAAATCCCTGTAGTTTAAAATAGAATTACTGTAATGCTGCCCATAAAACTAAATCTATTTAACTAAGATAATAGATGATTTTGGGAAAAACATGATGAAGTGCTAGGTTGATTCCTGATGCCTTAGTTATATTTTGTCAATTCGAATATTATTTAGCCTTTAGTTTTTGTTCACAGTCAAATTTCTGTGGATTCGATCTCGGACTCACCGAGAATATTACTTTGCTACACCCTATACTTGGGGTATCCTACGTTTAATTTCCCTTTTTAAAAGAGCAAGATTAAAATCGTAGCAAGTTTTTGGCGCCGTTGCCGGGGATTTGCAACGTGCGAACGAGAACAAGACTAAAAATTTCAAATATTTAATTTCTAGTTCTTCAATTTTTCTTTATTTTTAACATAGCTGAAATTTCAAATCTTTTCAGATTCAAGGGCGACACAAAGCAGGACCAGTAACGAGGAAGATCAAGATCACATTTTTTTGGATTTCCGGAGTGAACGAACTCCGGTTGTGAGTATTTAAATTAATTTTTCTGTTTTGCTCATACTAGTCCTATTTTTCCTAGATTAGAATTTTACTCTTGTTTTAAAAAAATTAAAAAAATTATTATTAATTAAAATAATAAAATAATAAAAATAATAAATAAATTAAAAGAAAAAAATTAGCTAGTTTGCTTGATCAACTATTCAACTGCAATTTAATGACATGACATGAAATGATAAAAATCTTCTTGATTGTTGCATATAGTATAAAGCATTTGCATAAAATAATCTAAGGGCTGAACCCATTAACAAGATAAGGTCGGGATTTCATCACTCGTCCTTAGCCCAAAAATCATCCAAGTGCATAAATATCCTAAGCCTAATTAAAATCAACTAGACGTTGGCCCCTAAGGATAATCGAGCTCAATAGGACGAAGACCACTGAAAGTTGCACCAATTTCGCTCTATGACCCCGGTCGATGTCTAGGCAAGCTTTGTCCCTCTAAGTAATTAAAGGGAGACAGTTTCTGTTCGAGGAAAGTGGGTTTTAAGTGGGACCTTTGCTACATGCATCGTGACCCCTCCACTTACCTGGGAGCTTACCTGGTCGACTAGGTTATTAGACCGGATTGGAGGCTTAAGTGTACTCTTCAACCCAGTTAGGAGCTGTCTAGAATTTTTAGGAAAACCTTAGAAATTGTTGGGTGATGCATGTTTTAATTAAACTTTTGTTTTGCTGTATTAGGGTGTTTGTGTAAAAAAAAAATAATAATATTAAAAATAAAAATAAAAAATAATAAAATAAAATAAAAAATAATAAAAAACTTAGTATATGCGGTTGTGGCAAAGAGATAAAACGAATAGATTATTTCGAGTTGAATCAAAAGATAAAAATTTAATTGTTCAAAATTCAAATAATCAAATGGAAGATAATGGTAGTAATCAGGGAGATAATGAATTTCAAGATGACTTACCTATTAGAACGCTTCGTGATTATCTACAACCCACTAGGACCAGTACCCCATCCTGTATGGTTATTCCTACTGCTGCGGGAGCTTTTGACATGAAACCAGGAATAATCCAATTACTTCCAAAGTTTCACGGACTTGATTCTGAAAGTCCCTATTTGCATCTGAAAGAATTTGATGAAGTATGTTCAACACTTCATTTCAATGATGTCAGTGAAGAGGTAGTTAAGCTTAAGTTATTTCCTTTTTCTTTAAAGGAAAAAGCTAAGTCATGGTTACACTCCTTAAGGCCTAGGACCATAGCTACCTGGCAAGAAATGATAAGAGAATTTTTAAAGAAATTCTTCCCAACACATAAAACAAACACACTTAGAAGAAATATCATGAACTTTGCACAAAAAGATGGAGAAACATTTTTTCAGTGTTGGGAAAGATTTAAGGACCTTCTCCTTGCTTGCCCACATCATGGATATGAAATTTGGAGGGTCATTAGTTTCTTTTATGATGGTTTGTCCTCCAATATGAGACAATTTGTAGAAATGATGTGTAATGGTGAATTCATGAGTAAGGAACCAAATGAAGCTTGGGATTATTTTGATCTTTTAGCAGAAAATGCACAAGCTTGGGATACAACAGATAAAAATGGAAAATCAAAAATAGCATCTAATGCAAAAGGAGGAATATATCTTATTAAAGATGATAATGATGTCAATGTAAAAATTGCTAATCTGACTAGGAAGGTTGAAGCCATGGAATTAAGCAAAGCCAATATAGGAAAAGCACAAACTATTGTTGAAAGTATATGTGGAATTTGTGAGAGTAATGCACATGTAACCAAAGATTGTCCTACAATCCCTGCTTTTCAAGAAGTGTTGCATGATCAAGCAAATTTCACCAATACTTATAAAAGACCATTTCCAGAAACATATAATCCTAGTTGGCGAAACCATCCTAACTTTAGCTGGAGACATGGACCCACTGCCAATGAATCTCAAGGAAATTCTGTTCCTACTCCTTATGTGCCACCACATAGGAAATCCCTTGAAGATACTTTGCAAACCTTCATGCAAGGGCAGACTCAAATAAATCAGAATACAATGCAATCACTCCAAGAACTTAAAAATTCTGTAGGTAGAATTGAGGCTCAACTTAATGTTAGGGAAAGAGGGACATTTCCAGCCCAACCTCAATCTAACCTAAAGGGTCAACATGAGGTCCATGAAGCAAGTTCATCCCAACCTAAATTTGAGCAAGTAAAGTCTGTCACAACCCTTCGGAGTGGAAAAATAATTAACAAAGAAATTCCAACAAAAGATGACAAACTTAAAAAATCTATTGAAAAGAATGATGAAGATGATAATGAACAAAATGATCCAATACTGCATCATAAGATAGTTGCTCCATTTCTTCAGCGCTTGCTTGCAGCTAAAAAGGGAATACCTGATCAAGAAATTTTGGAAATCTTTAAACAAGTAAAGATTAACATTCCTCTATTAGATGCCATTAAGCAGATCCCATCTTATGCCAAATTTTTAAAAGATCTTTGTACCATAAAGCGAAAGCTTTACGTACAAAAGAAAGCTTTTCTAACTGAACAGGTGAGTGCTATTCTCAAACACAACACCCCACCTAAATATAAAGATCCTGGTTGTCCTACCATATCTTGCATCATAGGAAACTTCAGGATACAACGAGCACTTCTGGATTTAGGTGCTAGTGTTAACTTACTGCCCTATTCAGTTTATGAACAATTAGGACTTGGTGAACTAAAACCCACCAAGGTTACTCTCCAACTTGCTGATCGATCTATAAAGATACCAAGAGGTATAGTCGAGGATGTACTTGTCCAAGTTGATAAATTCTATTTTTCAGTCGACTTCATAGTATTAGATACCCAGCCTGTCATGAATTGTACCACTCCAATACCTGTCATTCTAGGCCGCCCATTTCTAGCTACTTCCAATGCTTTAATCAACTGTCGAAATGGAATAATGAAAATGTCATTCGGGAATATGACTATAGATTTTAATATATTTAACATTTGTAAACAACCCGATAATGACAATGAAAATGATGAAATTCATGGAGTTAATCTGATCGACTCCATTGTAGAAGATGTTCTTGTCCCATCTCTTTCTTCTGATCCTTTAGAAACATGCCTAACTCATTTCGGAAATACAGATATCAACCAAAACTTTAGAGAAATCAGTGCTATATTAGATTCAGCTCCTTTGTTGGATACAGATAGGTGGAAATCTCGTTTTGAAGAATTGCCCACATGCAACAATAGTCCTCTACCATCTAGTGTTCAAGCACCCAAACTTGAGCTAAAACCTTTACCATCTGAGCTCAAGTACGCATACCTTGGTCAAGAAGAGACCTTTCCTGTGATCATATCATCCCAACTCGAACAAAATCAGGAATTAAAATTATTAGAAATTCTCAAGGAACATAAGGGAGCAATAGGGTGGACAATTGCTGATATCAAGGGAATTAGTCCCTCAATTTGCACTCATAGAATCCACTTAGAAGCTGATGCCAAACCTTCTCGTCAACCTCAACGTCGATTAAACCCAAACATGAAGGATGTGGTTAGAGCAGAAGTTCTGAAACTTCTGGATGCGGGTATGATCTACCCAATTTCAGATAGTAAATGGGTAAGTCCAACCCAAGTGGTCCCGAAAAAATCTGGTGTTACTGTAGTCAAAAATGCCAACAATGAATTAGTTCCAACTAGGGTCCCCACTAGTTGGCGTGTATGCATTGACTATAGGAAACTTAATTCTGTCACTAGGAAAGATCATTTTCCTCTACCTTTTATTGATCAAATTTTAGAAAGGTTAGCAGGTCATAAATATTATTGCTTCCTAGATGGCTATTCAGGTTACAACCAAATTGCAATTGATCCTGAAGATCAGGAAAAGACCACTTTCACATGTCCTTTTGGCACATTTGCTTACAAGAGAATGCTTTTTGGATTATGTAATGCTCCTGCAACCTTCCAAAGATGCATGCTCAGTATTTTTTCTGACATGGTTGAGCGCTTTTTGGAAGTTTTCATGGATGATTTTTCTGTTTTCGGCTCCTCTTTTGAAAACTGTATAGACCATTTAAGACTAGTCTTAATTCGGTGTGAGGAGAAGAATCTAATCTTAAACTGGAAAAAGTGCCATTTCATGGTAACTAGGGGAATTGTTCTCGGGCATGTCATTTTATCTGAAGGAATTGTAGACAAGGCTAAAATTGACTTAATTGCTAATTTACCCAACCCAAAAACTATCAAAGACATACGCTCATTTTTGGGTCATGCAGGATTTTATAGGAGATTCATTAAAGATTTTAGCTCAATATCTAAACCCTTATGTAATCTCCTTCAAAAGAAAACCCAATTTGTGTGGTCTGAAGAATGTCAAAAAGCTTTTGATAAACTTAAAAGCTTACTGACCTCTGCTCCCATCATGCAACCACCTGACTGGTCACTTCCTTTTGAAATTATGTGTGATGCTAGTGAATATGCAGTTGGGGTAGTTCTAGGGCAAAGAAAAGAAAGGAAACCTTATGTTATCTACTATGCAAGTAAGACTTTAAATAGTGCACAAATGAATTACACCACTACGGAAAAAGAACTACTCGCCGTAGTATTTGCATTAGAAAAATTTAGGTCTTACTTGATTGGATCCAAAATCATTATCTACACTGACCATGCTGCCCTTAAGTACCTTCTTTCAAAAAAGGATGCTAAGGCGCGTTTGCTTAGGTGGATCCTTCTGCTCCAAGAATTTTTTCTAGAAATAAGAGATAAAAAGGGGGTAGAAAATGTAGTAGCTGATCACTTGTCCCGTCTCACTCTTCCAGATTCCTTAGATAATTCACCAATAAAAGACACTTTCCCTGACGAGCAACTATTTGAGATCACATCTTCACCCTGGTTTGCAGACATTGCAAATTTTCTAGTCACAGGTGAACTACCAAGTCATTGGAATAAACAAGACAAAAAAAATTTTTTGACTGAAATAAAATTTTTTTTCTGGGATGATCCTTATCTTTTCAAATACTGCCCAGACCAAATTATTAGGAGATGTGTACCTAATGACGAATTTATTAGTGTCATTTCCTTTTGTCATTCTGAAGCTTGTGGTGGTCATTTCTCTGCTAAGAAAACGGCTGCAAAAATTTTACAGTGCGGTTTCTATTGGCCCACCTTGTTTAAAGATTCCCATAACTTTTGCAAAGCTTGCGAGCGTTGTCAAAAGTTAGGTGGGATAACTCGTAGGAATATGATGCCTCTCAACCCAATTTTAATTATCGAAATATTTGATTGTTGGGGAATAGATTTCATGGGTCCATTTCCTCCTTCATTTGGAAATTTGTACATCCTAGTAGCTGTGGATTATGTCTTCAAATGGATTGAGGCAATTCCTTGCAAACATAATGACCACAAAACTGTTCTAAAATTTTTAAAGGAAAACATTCTTTCCAGATTTGGAACACCTCGAGCCATCATCAGTGATGGGGGTTCACACTTCTGTAATAAGCCTTTTGAGGCTTTAATGCGAAAATATGGGATCACCCATAAAGTCGCCACCCCTTATCATCCACAAACAAGTGGACAAGTTGAAGTATCAAATCGATCAATTAAGAATATTTTGGAAAAAACGGTTAACCCAAATCGCAAAGACTGGTCTTTGCGTTTAACTGATGCACTTTGGGCTTATCGTACTGCTTTTAAAACTCCGATTGGTATGTCTCCGTACCGTCTTATTTTTGGCAAACCTTGTCATTTGCCTGTGGAATTGGAGCATAGAGCCTACTGGGCTATTAAGAAATTTAATTTTGATATGGATAAGGCTAGTTCACTACGCAAACTTCAACTTAATGAACTAGAGGAAATCAGGAATGAAGCATATGAGAATGCTCGAATTTATAAGAATAAAATGAAAGTCTTTCATGATCGAAATATTATGAGAAAAACATTTGAGCCTTCCCAGAAAGTTCTATTGTATAATTCAAGACTTCATTTATTTCCAGAAAAATTGAGATCTAGGTGGACCGGCCCATTTATAGTTAAAACTGTTTATCCGTATGGAACTGTTGAGATAGAGAATCCAAACACCGGTAATATTTTTAAAGTAAATGGCCAACGTTTGAAGTTATTTTTGGACAACTTTACCCCAGAGGTTGAATCAACCAATCTGGGAGATCCTGTTTATCAGGATTGATCTCTATATCTGCTAGAGATCCTCTGTTTGTACATAATTTTTCTTTCTTTCATATGACAATTGGTGAGCAACAATAGTGTGCAGTCATTCTATCAGGTAAATTATAACCTTCAGCCTTATTATCCTTCATACAATCATATTTAATGCATTCATGTTGAAACATTGGGGACGATGTTCAATTTAAGTTGGGGGGAGAGATTACTATATTTTTCTATATATCATACCAATTGTCATATATTTCAAAAAAAAATATATATATTTCAAAATAATAAAAAAATAAATAAAATAAAAATAAAAAAATCTCTATTTAAAATATATATATATATATAAATAAAAAAATAATACAAAAATATAATAATAGTAATAACAAAAATATATTTTGTTGCATTTAATTACCACTTTAATTTTCTAAGCAAATAAACATGTGCAGCTATTAAGGCAAGGAGCGCATTATGACTTATCAGAGACCTATTACTAGATCCCCACATAAGTATTCAATGACAATAGGAAGGCCTCAGGAGTTCACTTGTTTTACCTATTTGTTTGTTGACCTTATTCGCAAGAAAAGTACGAGTGTCCTTATCCTAAAGTTCATGATTTGGTTCTCACATAAAGATTGAGTTTGAAATTCCCGGCTAGATTGCCTGGGTGCCTTATGTTCTAACCTTGGTTGACCTATAGTCACAATACAGTCACGTTACATATGTATATATATATATAAAAAAAAAGAAAAAAAAGAGAGAGAAATAATACAGTTTGTCTTCACTGAGTAACAGGGCCTCTTGCCTACAAAGCAGCGAGTGTTCGCGTAAAAAGGTGAAAATGACTGAAATAAGTGACTAGTCTGGCCTCGTGGCGTAGTCTGGTTCGGGTAATTAAGTCCGAGGGGTGTTTCACCTAATGCCTTGAGCCAACTGGATCAAGAGTCATTGACCCAAAGCTCGTTACATGGACCTTACTAGAGCCTAATGGAGTTGGACTGTTGTAGTCACTATGTGAAAAAAAAATATATAAAAATAAAAATAAATTAAACATGAGTAAGTTAGTTAAACTTAAACCAAGTGACATGTGGATGACTGGTTTGACTCATTGTTTTAGAACTCTGTGTACCTGGAATGTCTAGTTGGGATTGATAGCTTCATTTTTATATGCGAACCGTTCTGGATAAATAACATGTGGTATTCGGAAAATTTAGTGGATCGGGAGCTAACAAATGGTAGTTAACACTTGTGAATTTGAGTAGTGCACCTAGAACTCAAAGGGTACTCAATTATGGTGGAGGTATAGGTATTCTGAGATGTCACATTTACATTTGCCTTAAGGGTTGCTATGTTTTAAAGTATTTTCTAACTTAAAAACGATGTTTGTGGGTAACATCACTGCAAACCCTCACGAGATAACACTCGTCCACTAGGGGTAACCTAGGGGTTTAACGGCTTGTTGCACGTGCTAAGTGCAATCGTAATGCTCTACGAAAGTGAGTATTTATTTTAATTCATGCATATTGATATATATATTAATAAAATAAACAATACTTTTGCACCCTCATTTTATCATTTTCACACTAAATTGCTAGAGACTAGCAATAAGTTAGTTGGAGGGTGTGATAAGAGTACAAAAGTATAATTTTCATATTATCTTAATTAGTATTATAGTTAATTTTTATTAATAAAATTAATTAATTAATGTTTTATTTATGTTTGAGTGAAATTAATCCAAGAACTCTGGATTTGAGCCCAATGCCTGGCAGCCTGAAGCCATCTTTTTCTTCAAGCTGTTAGCTAGACTTCGATCAGCGTTGGATGCTATTATCCCTCTAATTTTACTTTTTAGGAACTAAAGGTGTGCACTAGAATTTATGCACGTAGGGAAGCAGGCACCTAACATGAATCATATCTCGCAGTTGGCCGAAGAAAAGGTCCTTCCGTATTCATCTCTGACATTGACAAAGCTGAACTTACTTGGATGACTGTTCTCCATTGTTTGGGAATGGTTCCAACGTTTCGTGGTTTTCATTGGTTCCAGAGGTTATAGATTTTATGCATCTCCTCAAGAAATGAAGATGAGCTACTGCATGCTGCAGCTTAAAAGGCTCATCCAAGCATGGGCGTGCAACGGAAAGGGAGGAGGCCAGCAGCCATCGGAGGAGAAGAGTCCCAAGCCGAGTCTTCTTAACTTCCCAACGTCAACATCTGGAGCTTCCCAAACGTCTGCAACGTCCCAGCATCTTTCAACCGTCCGTGGCTCCCAACGGCAGCGAGGGAAATCCAAAAGCCAAACCGGCTTTCATCCGTGAAACAACTCCCCAAGCTCTTTTGGATTACAAGCAACAGAGAACCGTCCGTGAGCAGCTTCTAAACGTTCGTCATCTCCGAGCGTTTCTTCCCAGCTCATCCGCATTGCCCCCACGTATTCCATGCGTTTCAGCTGCGTTCCAAGCTTCTCATCCAAGCATCATGGCATCCCATCCGCCAAGAAACGAAACCAAACCGTCCGCAAGCCATCTGCCTGTGTCGCTTCCATGTTCAACGCTCCCCACCCATTCGAATCGTCCCAGCAGCGTTCCAGCTTCCCCATCCAGTGAAGGTGTCTATAAAAGGAACCCAAGAGAGAGGAGCAAGAGAATCATCCGGTGGAGGAGAGGGGAGGTCACAGAGCGGTCCGAGAGAAGGCAGCCGCGACGGATCCATCCAGCCGGGCCACGAAGGGAGAAGGCATCATCGGGAGAGCCATCCGGAGGATCTTCTCTTCCAATCTAGGCCGCCGACGGGAGAGAGGAGAAGAGGACAGCTAGAGGCCAAGGGAACCAGGAAGCTCCCTCTTCCGATCTTTCCTCTTAGCCGTGCGACGAAGGAGGAGAGGCCACGGGAGAAACAGAGCACTCTGTTTTCCTAATAGAAGAAAGATAAAAAAAGGGGTTTATGTTATTTTATTTATTCTATGCTAATCCCTTTTATAAAATGTTCCCATTTCATATGAGTAGCTAAATCTTCTCTAGCTAAGGCTAGGGAAAAGCCTAGCATTTTCTTCATGTATTCCATTTAATCATCAATGGGATTTTAATGTTTATTTTATGGTGCAGGAAATTTATAGAAATTATTTCAAACTTATATATTTTCTTTGATTTGTTATTTCCCCCGGGTATAACAGATGCTTAGAAATCCCTGTAGTTTAAAATAGAATTACTGTAATACTGCCCATAAAACTAAATCTATTTAACTAAGATAATAGATGATTTTAGGAAAAACATGATGAAGTGCTAGGTTGAATCCTGATGCCTTAGTTATATTTTGTCAATCCGAATATTATTTAGCCTTTAGTTTTTGTTCACTGTCAAATCCCTGTGGATTCGATCTCGGACTCACCGAGAATATTACTTTGCTACACCCTATACTTGGGGTATCCTACGTTTAATTTCCCTTTTTAAAAGAGCAAGATTAAAATCGTAGCACCTGGGCTCGGAGCTCCCTTTGGTCGGAATGACTGGGATCCGAGAAAGCCCAGATATAGCCCAGGAAAAAGGGCGACTTTGTTAAGCAGTCCGAAAACTAAAATACAAAGTTAGAAGTCGGTGAGACGGTTAGCTAAGACTCTAGCCTCATTCACGACAAGAAAAGGAAAGACGAGCACAGGATGACAGCATTTTTTCATTGATAAAGGGTGGAGAGGCCAATTACAAAATTGGAGGTCGGCCATCCAAAAGCCAACCTCGGATACAATGAAAAAGAAAAAAATACGCCAAGTCTTAAGCGGCGGCAGCGACATCCGCGGGGTCGTCTGGCACGGTGATGACCTCGGGACCTTCAGCCGGCACGGGCTCGGGGTCGGGGGCAGGGGCCTCGGGTGCCGCCTTCGGGACGCCGTCCGTCTCGGCCACCCTCGTCGAAGGCTCGGCGGGATCTTGTTCATACAATCCTGCCTCGGAGGTCAAAATGGCAGGAAGGTCTTCCGTGTCGGACCCGTAGCCCAGGTTCATCCTCGGACGGACCGTCGAAAGGTCGAACTGGGGACAGAACTGGGCCATCTGCTGCCGGAAGTTCTCGAAACCCCGGAGAAACCCGTCGACCGTCTCCTCCTCTAACATGTCGCGGAACTCTTCCGACTCCTTGAAGAGTTCCACGGCATGTTCAGCTCGCTCGAGTGCCCTCCTCTCTCGGACCTCAAGCTGCTCGATTCGGAGGCGGGAAACCCCGTCCTCATATTTGAGGCCCGCGACTTCTGATTGGACCTCCCTCAGGCGCGCCTCTGAGGCGCGCAGAGCCGACCTGGTCAAGGCGTGGGCGGCTCTTTCCTCCTCGAGCGCCTCCGCCATAGCAAGGCGCCCGACCTCGGTGGCCTCTCGCCGAGTCTCGGCCTCGGCCAACGCCGCCTCCAGCTCGGCGATTCTTTTCTTAGCCGGCTCCAACTGCCGGCTGACCCGCCGGGTCTCTTCCTGACATCCCTGGGCGATGAACACCAGGGTGTCGAGCTCGTGAACATGCTGTAGAGAAAGAGACAAAATGATCGTGAGTTAAAAACATATGGATTCGCTAATAACTTTAAGGAAATTGAGAAAAGGACTTACCCGGGCGGTGTTGCAGTAGGTACTGTCAACGACCTCTTCCAGCGAAATGTTCCGGAACTCGGCCCGGTTCGCCGGAAGCATCGCACGCCGGAACACGGCGCGTGCGACCTCAGCATCATGAATAGCTGAACTCCCCTCGGGGATAGGAGAGTCCAGCTCATCCGACTCCTCTTGAAAGTACCTTGAGGAGCTCGGCACGTCCGGCCTCGGGATCTCGGGGCCGCTTGCTTCAGGGCCCCTGGTCGGCTCGGGCCCCGAGTGCTGTGAGGAACCCGAAGCCGGGCCCTCCCGCTGGGCAATGGGGGCAAGGCAAGGAGGGGCCGCTGGGCCCGCGTTGCTGACGACCCGCGCCCGCCTTGGGTCGGCTGTGGAGGCCCCCGCCTCGGGGCCACTCGTCCCGGCCGACGTGGAAGCGCCGGCCGACCTCGCCTTCTTCCGAGGCTGGGGCATAGCTCCCCCGGCCTCGGCCTCACGCCTCCTCAGGCGGGAGAAGAGGGACACGTTGCTGGTTGGCATGTGAGGGATGTCTGAAATCAAAAATTTTCCAAGTGTTAGACCAATATAAACGAAAAGAAAAGACAAACAAGAAGGTAATGCAACTGCTCTTACCCTCGGGGCGCGCCGAGCTCAGACCCACGCTCGCCAGGGCGTCCTCCCGTAGGAGCTCGGTCAGGTCGTAGCCCTTCCCGAGGGCTCGTAAAGAGTCCAGGACCCTCAGCTCCCTCCCCGAGGGCTCGGAGAGCTTGTTGAGGGCCTTCAACCGAGGGTGTCCCCACTTCGGATTGAACCCCCACGGCGCCTCGGACGCCAAGAAGAAAATTTCCCCTTCCACTCATGAATAGAGGAAGGGCCCCGTGAAAGAGCGACATACCACCTCGGAAGGCAAAGTATAGCCACTCCGCGTCCGCCGGGTTCTTCTTTAATAAGAAACACCGACGGAAGACGCTCACGGTAATCGGGATCCCATGCCCGAGACACAGGGAGAGGAACCCGATGATGGTTCTCCACGAGTTCGGAGCAAGCTGTGCTAGGACGAGTTGGTACTCGACCAGCAAGCTGTTCACGAACTCGTGAACGGGGAACCGCAGGCCGGCCCAGAGGGTCTCGCGGTGAACCGTGATCCGACCTGGGGGTGGCCGCGTCACCCTATCTTCCGGCCCCGCAGTTTCGAGGCGGAACCTGGGCTGGAAGAAAAATCGGGAGCGGATTAATTCCAACTATTCCCCCGACAGACTTGACCCAACCTCCTCAGGACCGAGACCCATTTTTACAGAAGAGCGAAATGAGATTGAAAATGGAGGATGAAAACTGGGGAAGGAAAAGGAAGAGGAACCCTAGCAGTTGCAGGGTAGGGACCTACTGGACATCGCCGGAAATCGCTCCGGGCACCGACGGCAGGAGTTGGACAGGGAATAGAGCAAGAAGGAGGATAGCAAAAATAAGAGGCAGCCAAATAAAACCTTTAGGGCAAACTCGAGGGGTTTATATAGGCCCCCCTGACCGCCCAGATCGGCAGGGTCGGTTCCCATCCCCCGGCCGGATTGCGCCACGTGTCGACCTTGGAGGCCGAGGCACCGTATTCACTCCGGATCAATAAATCGGGTACGAAATCGAAATGTTGTCCCATCGGATCTCGAAGCCTCATCATGGGCCCGCAGAATCGAATCGCCTTGAAGAACGAGCGGACGGCACCCCCGCTCCCCTCATTTAATAAGGCCCTGGGGCACGTGGAGCCCCGATGTAGCCTCCAACTCGCCAGATCCATGATCCGGTAACACGAGATCGGAAACGTCCGACCTCAGATCATGCCGCGTGTCCATTTTAAAACACAAAACGGCACACTCATTGATGAACGGGGAGCTTCGACCACAGGATCAAGGCGCCGCCTCGCCGAGCTCGAGGACCCTCATCATGGGTCCGCCGCACGAAGCGACCTCGGTGATCCAAGAGGCGCCACCCCCGTTACAGCCGCCTCGAAAAACGTAAGGATACAAGCCTCATCATAAGTTCACTGAATAAAGCAACCTCGAGGCACCAAAGGGCGCAAGTTTCACCATAAAAACTCCGACAAACACAAGGGCGCGGACGAGATTCGCCCAACTTTAATGATAGACTTTACTTCCCACGTCCGAGCCCGCAAGCCGCTCGAACTCGGAAGTCGGGGGTAGTGTTGGGGGAATAAGACTTTTCCCCCCCAATGACACGAATGCCCCCGAGAAGCCGCACAATCGCCGACCCTGGACAGCCGAAGTCGGCGTCCGACCTCGGAACGCCCGACCTCAAGACATCCGACCTCGAGACCTCCGACCTAGGAAAACCCTGATGTTCAAAGTCTACCTTTATCAGCCACCTACTACGGCCATGCCCCTCTGAGGTCTGGCCGAGGACCATACTCTGACGCCCCCCCCCCCCCGGCATTTATTGCGCATGGCTACTGTAAACCTCCAGTTCACTCAACAATTAATGCGGATCTCCGGCTTACTCCACAATTAATGCGGATCTCCGGCTTACTCCACATTTAATGCGCATGGCTCCTGTCATCTACGGACTCTCAGCTCTCCACGGCAAGTTAGCCCAGCAGAGTCTAGTCAACCATGATAAGTCTCTGATCTCGGCCATACCTCCGACACCAATGCAATAATTCGTCTGGTAGCGTGCGAGCCCAGGTCGTACGACGACTTCACCGCCGACATCAACGCAATGATTCACCTGATCGTGCGCCGACCTGAACAACATGCCGAGCCGTACTACGGCCTCGCCCCGTTACATCACAGGTAAACCGACCCCCGCCTATAAAAGGGAACCTTGGCCCCTCAGGTGGGGGGGTTGGGTAAAATTACGCACCCTACAAACACTATTCTTCTCCTCTCTACACTATTTGCCCCCTCCCTGACTTGAGCGTCGGAGGGCCGGCGCCGGAAAACCCGGCCACCGGCTTGTCTGCAGGCACCCCAGACGGAGGACGCCGCCCGCCGACGGATCGCTGCCCCGCTGTGAGGACCTGCTGCTCCCTCTCTCCGACCACCCCAGACGGAGGACGCCGCCCGCCGACTGGTCGCCGCCCCGCCGTGGTGACCTCCCGCTGCTCCCTCTCCTCGACCGAAGATTGCCCCCGGGTCCAATTTCCAGCAACAGATCCTTTTTAATAGAAAGATGGATATTTCTTGCTCATTATCAGACAATCACGTATTTACAAATCTCATGTGGGGCTAATAGTATTCAGGCCCATTTCTAGCCCTAACTATAGAGCTATTGCTCTTCCAAGGAAGATTAAGAAATGTATCAAAAGCAAACATTATAAAAACGCATAATGGAAATTCTCTAAGTGCTAAAGCTTGCCCTATAATCTAGGAAGAATAGTAAAGAGAAGGCTAGTTAATATATCCTTGGTCGCTGAAAAAGCCCAGAGGCTTTGAGGTTTGATGTTTTATGTTATATTTGTGTAAGTCAAATGTCCAAGCAAAAGAGATTTAGCCCTCAACTTGAAAATAAAGTTGCATTGAACTGAGAAGCTAGAGGTATTAGGATATAGCGGCTTTTTTTCTTTTTGATTGCGTTTGTCCCAGTGTTCAGAAACAGTGATTTGATTCGCTTTATGAGGTGTACTCACAATTTAGTGCAAGTAGGAAGGAGTTATTGTCTCCTTCTTTGAGCCATTTCACCTTTGAGCACTCCCTCCAATAAATCTCTTCATCCACATAAATTTTGCTGAGATCTGCTTTAACCTTCCTTCTAGCTTCCATTTCACTGTTTAAGTGGATGGTGGATTTCCGTTTAATATCTAAATCCTAAATGAGGCAAAGGAGATCATTCTCTAATTATATTTGTGTGTTTTAATGCAACGGCTCTAATTTTTAAGAGCTTCTCTGGTGCTCCTAAGTTTTATGACGAGCACTTGCAGGATTATCCATGGTCTCAGTAGACTTCTGAGTATTAGTCATGACTTCAGCGACGCTTTCGCGAACCATTATTTTTCAAATCTAAATATCTTATTTGATAGTTTATTTTCATCAAAGGTAAGTTGCAGTGGAGCATGATCCGAGCAAGGGTTGGGAAGTGCTTTTCTTGATATGATAATGGATTCAAAGTGTCTTTCTTGGTAGAGAGAGCATTGATCTAACTTTGCCACAGCTGGTTTACTCTATGTAAAATCTCTACCTTGAAAGGTAACTCCACCGACTGCAGCCTTCTTATGCAGAAAATGAAGGCTATGGAAATTAAGCTTAATTGAGGATTACCTTTTCTGTCGTTCAACATGATAGCAGCAATAAGATCGCCTCTAATAATCCAAGGTTCTAGCATATTTCCTTCTCAAATCTATCACTCGGACCATTTAAGTTAGTAGAAATGGCTTGACCTGAACTATCAAAATCTGTGAATTCTAGCTGACAAAGATGATCAAGAATTTACACCCCTTCCTCAAATGAACAAAAACTATCAAAGTGAGGGTCTGACAATTTTATTTCCTGTAAACCGAGCATGCTGCAGTCTCTCACAGTTTTCCTTTTCACTGGATCATTCAGATATCTAATATTCCAAGTTAATAATAATGCCATTATATTGAATGCACCAGTTCATACAAAAAGAGTTGTTGCAGACTAGAGAGGTAAGTTTAATTGATAACATCAGAATCCAGTTAGAACCTTACTATTAGAATCAACACACATACACTGATCCTAAGTGTACAAAAACCATAAGGAGATATTCCTATGTAGGCATCCATAGGACGAACTTAAAAACAATGTTCGCCATGGAGGGGAGTTAAGCCTTCGTCTCTTTAGCTGCTTCATCCAAGCTACTCGAAAGCTATAGCTTCTTCCTTCTCTAGCTTTTCAGTGAGGCACTTCTGCACAGGGGGCACCTCCATTTCTCTATGCTTCAGCACAAATTTAGAGGGCTTGCATCCTACGAAGAAGAGGGTAATGTGGTTTCTGGCCTTGGACTCAACTTTTGCATGTGCCGAAGCTGAAAATTAGTATATGTAATATAATCTAGAGAGTGAAGTGGTACACAAATTCCCTTGTCTTCAGCTTTCTTTTGTTCCTCTTTTGCGTCCATTATCACATTGAAACCATCTGATTAAAGTCTCTTTGGTGATTGACCAGTCGATATAGATACATTCCGACACAAAAAGGTATCATGTTGGGGGTTTGTGTTGGATCTTTTGCACGAAAGAATGATTGATCTTCTTTCACGATATCGACCATTGGTTCATACCCTGCATAGATCTCAAAACACTCTACACTCTTTTATTCATCCATCTGCATGGATCTTGAAGCAACCATTGTGTGATCCAATGGTGCGAAGGAAGGGGAATTGTTCTTTCACGCGAATGTTACAATCCCCATCCTCATGTTGGTAGAGATAGGTGGCTTATTTTCTGTAGCATGCATATTCCGAAAGAGTTGATATTCGAAAGAATTATGTTACATTGAATAAACATAAAAACGATAGCAAGCAATTCTCCTAGAAATTAAGGCATGAGCACTATAATATCATGACTTCAAGTACTTTTTAATTTCTTCACTTTTCCTTCTGAGCAATACGTTTTTCTTTTTTTTTTAACTGTGATGTTTATTTGAAAAAATCCATTATTTCTAGCTAATAGTCATTGTAAACAGAGATTTTCACCACCTACTACCCCAGAAAAGGGTTTTGTTGAGAGATGTACATGGTTATGTGTTCATTAATGCAATGATCCCAGAGATGTGTTCCATAAAGTACTTGATTAACCTCTGTTGTGCTATCTTCTCTATACCAGCAAATCTACTAGGCTTAACTAATACACCAGAGAGAAGTTCACATACAAATACCAGTTTAGCATCATCACTTGATCATATATTAAAGAAGGTAATTTTTTTATAAAGCTTTTACTCAAGAAATCCAATATAGGTCAGTAAGTATGGACACATATATTATTACTGAAATCAATCACTCTTTTACAATAGCCGAATTGATTAGTCCATTGATTCAAAATTTGGAGCATACCAACCCAAATCTTCCATGATTCTACTCATCCTTTCCTTCTGTCCTTTGGAGTCACCAAAAGCTGTTGTGAATGGGTATATATATGTGACTTTTGTGGCCATAGATCTGTAGGCAACAACATCTGCTTTAACCAAAAATTCCATCACATCACGTCCAAATCCTCCATCAACCTCGGCCTGCAAATAGTGGCCTGATAATTGCACAATAATGGTAAGCTTGTTTCTTATTTATTACAAATGAAATCCATCTACCTTTTAACATCATTACACACCAAGCAATGTTCACCAGCAAAAAAAAAAAAAAAAGGATTCCCTGTGCTATGCATAAGCAGTTAACTTCGAAATCTTAAAAATGTAGTAGATCCGGGAATGAGGAAGAAGATAGTCAGGTAGAGGATATCATGCAATCAATATCATGACGCAATAAATATCGTAGTCATTTAATTTGTTATCCTTCAATGAAAACTAAACTACATATAGCTATTGCAAAATAACAATAAGAAATAACCAAGCATGGAACTTTCCTTGGAGACCTAAGCATGTAGCTTTCCTGAACCTCTCATACGAACACATATCAAACTTCTTTCTAATTCTATATATAAGCAAACAGAACCTGTAATTTGTCTCAACTTACTTGGGTCCAACTGTTACATGATTCATTCATTATAACAAACATGATAAGATAATAAGATAATAAGATTGTTGACCAGGCAAAGATGTTGAAACATAAATACAGAAATAAGTAAGATGAACATTAATGTGGCAACAATAATATTTTCAACAGTGGTCCTCCAAGATTCTAAATTGACCTATTTTATACTTATTCATAACATGCCATATGGTCAAATGTGTGCCTAACACCTGATCACTATAAACCCTTTGATGTAGTCTTCAGTATAATGCAAGATCAAATTCTGAAAATGATCTTCTAACCAACATAAAAAGCTTGTTTTCATATCCTCAATTCACGAACCATACAGACACCACTGGTAGTACAGAAAAACCAATGAATTAGCTAGTTACTTGGAATGTTTTGTTCTGCTGTCATGGACGCAAAGTTAGTTTTACTGGTCTGCGAAAAGTTTCTATCATAGAAAAACACAATCTTCATTTGATCTTTACTAAATTACCATTGGGAGTTTTCTCATCAACCTTGATCTCTGCATTCCTCTGTGTTTTCAGGATCGCATCTCGCAATTTCTGGAGCAAAACGGAGATGCAATATGTCGAAAGCTTTAAAACCCACAACACTCAATTTTCATAACTCACAGCATGCAAAAGAACTCAAACTTCTTCACCTGAACAGCACTCTCCGAGGAATTCTCAGGAATCACCCATGGGAAACCAAAAGATGATGACTTTGGATTCGTCGACAGACAACCAGGATTTGTGGATGGACATGGCCTAATTTTCCTGCATTAAGACACTAACTTCAGATAGATATCTTCCCAAAACTAATAAAAAAAAAGTTTCTGGTATGAGACAGTTTGGAAAAAAAGTAGAAGCTCTTGGTGGGGTTACCCATTCTCCAATCCAAGCTGCAAATTCTGAGATTGGGAGTAGGGAGTGGTGGAGGGGAGTAGAGAAGGCTGGGAACTGGGAGAAGGGATGGCTAGAGTGGCAATGGGTGAGCTTAATGTCATGGCAAGGGTGAGGGGAGCCAGAGAAGATAGAAGGAACCCTTTGATGGTTGAATTCTGGAAACTAGCCGTTGGAGTCTGATGCTTGGGGACAGTGTTGGAGGAACATGAAGAGAAGAGAATTTTAGTGATTGACATCCCTATGTTTTCTTTCTCCTTCCTCCTCCCTCTTTCTCCTGACTTATCCACTACTGGATGATGCTGAAACAAAATCTGTGTCCATTATTTGGACATGGGTCACGTTCACTCTCTATGTTGAAAAGGTCAAAGGCATCACCCAAAAACTGATATATACACTCGGAAAGTCTGATACTGTTCTCTCTCTCTCTCTCTACTAACTCATTTATACTTATATTACATATAAGGAGTGCAGCTACAGGTTACATTGGTGTTCTCTCTCTCTCTCTCTCTCTACTAACTCATTTATACTTATATTACATATAAGGAGTGCAGCTACAGGTTACATTGGTGCTCTCTCTCTCTCTCTCTCCTGCTCTAGGTTGCATTGGTGTTTAATGGTGCACCAATAGAATAATCATTCCAGCACTAAGCAAGTGCTAGTGAAATGCACAATGCCCACCAAAAAAAGTGCAATGATATCTAGTACAATCTAGGTCTAAGGAGGGAGCTAATTTTTTGCTATAGATCCACACCTAATGCATGCATTGAAAAAGTTAAGTGTGCATAGCCGTGGAAATTGCAGGCGAACTTGTATTAGTTATGGAGTTTCGATTTCGAGGCAGATGTAAAATGCACCAATGTGTATCAGAAGAAGCATACCATGTAAATTTGATGTATCCATGTTCACCTTTCGAAAATTTTACATAGGATCATTGAAAGGAGTGTAGTTGTTAGAGAATAAAGTGTACTTGTAATGGAACCACAATCTTGGATATACTAGGGCAAATATTGGCAAATTGGCTTTTCACCCTATGGTCTGGTTTGTCTTGTAAAGTAGGCAATGTATCTAAATGAATAGCTAATTTGATAAAGGTAACAAATTTAATAGTTGAAAGAGTTATAAGGAATTACATGTTAAAAAAAATTCGGATCAACTATTTCCTGCTTCAATTGCTGTTGTAATTTATCTAAGGGAAGGCAGCACGGACACAAGAAAAAAAATAGGTCGGTCGATTGCATCTTTCCACTTGTCCCCTGTTTGTAAAATGGAATTATTCATATGCAAAAGCACCTTGAACAAATTACTGAATGCATAAGATTCATTCATCATCTGCAAGTTTTTAGGATGTAGTAGGTAATATCCCACTTCAGACAAAGTGGAGATGACCAAATGACTCAGCATGCTTCTTTCTCTACTTCTTAACACATAAATCTGACATTAAACTTGCATGGCCTCCCACTCCAAATAGGCCTTCAGGACAATTCAAACAATCAAAATCAGATTTCCTTTTTGCCACTCGCAGGTAGGGATGAACTCATCTTCCAAACTCATAGACAGCCCAAAAGGCTTCCTATAATCAGAATCTAATCAGGGCTGCCGATAAATAAAATTTAGTCTTCGATATTGAACATCTCATCATGGGCAGATAATTTGACTATGAGCAAATTTGGTATCACCAAAGGAACAAAGCACCAATCGATGAAGCTTCAGATATCCCAAGTAACAGATTCCTACACCAATCAACACCAATGGAACAAACAGCCAAACCAATAGATAAGCTTCAAACACGAACAAGATACCGAGCCTTAAAAGCTCATGGTATGACCATGCCGATTTCCTCATCATGGTTAACTGAATAAATTATGTGCACAACAATTAGCATAACCAGCAAGCCTTATGCCATTCATTTGGGGTTGGCTCCACTGATCATTCTTCAACACTTTTTCTTTTGGGCTGGGGGGTTGAGTTTGGGGTGGTTTGGCCCACAAAGTATGCAACCCTGAATAAATTGCCATAGTAGATCCCTGACCTATTCAATATATCCACATTAATGGAACCACTCCCTCAACTGAAGCCACCTTTGCTCTTTCATCACAACAGGTCCATATCATTTCTCTCAATTCCCCATAATTTTGTTTGTGCCGATTCCTAAATTTCTCTATATTACTCTGTTGTTACTCATCAAGCTCATCTTTCTTGTCACTTACAAATCCACAAGGAAATAGATGGTTAGATTAGAACTTGTAAATAACATATGGCATATATCAAGCTGTAAAAGCTAGACTATTACTGCAAGTAAAGCTTTAACTACTTGTTCATGAACATGTAAAATTTGTGAAACGCAGTTGATGGGGGGTTGGAGGGAAGAATGAACTTTACCCATCCACCAAATAACCATGTTTTCTAACATTAAGAAAGAAACTTCAATTTTAGCCTACACATTACTTTGTTTCAGTTCAGATAATCCCCTTTACACTAATCTACTTGCATTATTTTAAATTCCCAAGCATGAAGAACATGTTAAAAATTGATCTAGTATCATCAGTCATCTCATGGATCCATAAACACAGCCCAAATATCTCAAGCATGAGATTGACAACTACTTCATCAACAAAAACTGTTTTGAGTTTCCCACTTCTCTTAAAAGATCTTGTCCATTCTTGGGTTACTAACCTCTTAATCTCTAATGGATCGACTACAAGGAGAGCTTAATATTTTAGGCTACTATTCTCTTCTAGGCCATACCATTGCAACCATTACTCTAATTTTTAATAAAACTCAAAAAATGATTGGCCAAGGCGGACCCAACGCACACCCATAAAGAATCGCAAGTACAATAGGGAGTGAGGGAACATCGTGCATGGCATGCATGGGGACTAATGAAGAAGACCTGGTCTAAGCTAGCTGCAGTTCTATTGGAAGACTTGGTCATCCAAGACCATTGCAGTTTTAATGAAAGAATTGATCCAGTCTGCTGGATAACGTTCACATTCTAACGTTCACATGCATGGAATAAGTCGAGTGTTTGTTAGCTATTATTTTGTTGTTTGTTAGCTATTATTTTGCATGCAGAGTCTTTATTCTAGGAAACTATGGTCGTAAGTTTAGGAGAGGTTGTTATCCATTGTCTATTTAAATTCTGCCGAATGCATGAATAAAGGCAAGCAAAATGTCTATCCAACTACTTGCGGTACATTCTCACCCGAAGAGAATACTATTACTTTCGCAATTGTAATTCAGCTTTGACTGGGACCTATTATTGGTATCAGAGCCGGGTTACAATGGCAACTAACAAGGAGAGGATCGAGAGATTAGAAGCAAGGCTTGGAGGACTTCAAGATGGCATCAACCGAATGGAGCTGGGAGTTGCTGACAAGCTACACCAACTTGAGGGGACCATCAACCGACTGTCTGAGGCTTTGTTTTCCAATTAAGGAAGGCTCCAGTAACATCAACAATGACCGAGATGGTCATTCTCGCACCAACAGGGAAGAAAATAGAGATGACACGGACGGAAGAAGGCAGATCTTCTCTTCAAAGATGGCCAAACCTGAGTTTCCAAGATACTCTGGCAATGACCCCACTGAGTGGTTCAACCGCGTAGAGCAATTATTTGAGTACCAAGGCTCTACTGAAGCACAAAAAGTCTCCTTGGCTTCGTTCCATCTGGAAGGCGAAGCCAACCAATGGTGGCAGTGGCTGCGCCGAGCATACAAGGAGGAAGGGCGAGTCGTGACCTGGACCATTTTTGAGGAAGAACTGTGGGCTTGATTCGGACCAACCGAATGTGAGGATTTTGATGAGGCACTTTCACAGGTCAAACAGATGGGCTCCTTGCGAGACTACCAGAAAGAGTTTGAGAGACTGGGCAACCGAGTGCATGGGTGGATGCAGAAGGCATTGGTGGGAACTTTCATGGGAGGTCTCAAGCCCGAAATAGCAGAAGGCATCCGGATGTTTAAGCCGAAATCATTGAAGGAGGCTATCAGCCTTGCCCGCATGCGAGACGACCAGCTCCTGCGCCAACGAAGATTTACACGGCCACCTCAACTCAGCCGACCGCAGCTGGACATTTCAACTCCAACGAGATCCACACCAGCATTCCCAGTGAAGCGCCTAACGTGGGAAGAAATGCAGAAAAGAAGAGCTCAAGGTCCTTGCTTTAATTGCAATGACAAGTTCACTGTGGGACACAGTGCAGAGGGCCGCAACTCTTACTACTTGAAGGAAGCACTAGTGCGGGCAACATTACGTGTGAAGAATTTACTGACGAGGTTGCAGAAGAGCCTATATCCGATATTCAGCCCGAACCAGAGATATCCTTGCATGCGTTGACTGGATGGTCCACCTCTAGAACAATGCGGGTTACGGCTAGAGTCGGGCATCATAAAGTGGTTGTGCTCATTGACAGCGGCTCTACCCATAATTTTATTAGTGAAAAGGTGGCTAGTTTGCTTCACTTACCTGTGGTTCCTACCGAGCCATTCACGGTGCGGGTTGCTAATGGAAATCGATTGCAGTGCCAGGGAAGATTTGAGAACGTGCATCGGGGTATCCCTTTTTCCCCTACCCTCTATTCTTTACCACTAACTGGTTTGGACTTAGTATTGGGTATACAGTGGCTAGAGCAATTGGGTTCGGTTGTTTGTAATTGGAAAAATATGACAATGGAATTCCAATGGGAGAATCAAGCTCGAAGATTACAAGAAACTGATGCGCAGCCCATTCAAGCTGCATCTCTGAAGGTGGTCTCTAAAGAGTTGAGACAAGGGAGTTCCATATTTGCAATTTGTCTGCAGTCACTCGAAGAAGTACCACGGAAAGATGTTCAACCGGATATGCAGCTCGTATTGGAGGCTTATGCTGACATTTTTCAAGAACCAACGCAGTTACCACCAAAGAGGGAGGTTGACCACTGCATCCCTCTTATAGAAGGCACATAGCCAATCAATGTGCGACCCTACAAGTATGCCTATTTTCAAAAAGCTGACATTGAAAAACAAGTTCAAGACATGTTAAAATTGGGGCTTATAAGATCAAGTATCAGTCCCTTTTCATCACCTGTCCTATTGGTTAAAAAGAAGGATGGTACATGGTGCTTTTGCACTAATTATCGGGCCCTTAATTCCGTTACTATCAAAGATCGATTTCCTATCCCAACGGTCGATGATATGCTAGATGAACTTCATGGCGCATCCTATTTTACAAAATTAGATTTAAGGGTCGGCTACCATCAGGTACGAGTACACCCATATGATATCCATAAAACTGCTTTTCGTACCCACAATGGTCATTATGAGTATTTAGTTATGCCCTTTGGTCTTTGCAATGCACCTTCTACTTTTCAGACCATTATGAATTCCATATTTCGCCCTTATCTGCGTAAATTTGTATTGATCTTTTTTGATGACATTTTAATTTATAGCCTCAATTGGACTATGCATCTTGAACATGTTCAACAAGCTTTTGAAATATTAAGGCATCACCAATTTTTTATTAAGATCAGCAAATGTGCCTTCGGTCAACAGGAGTTGGAATATTTGGGTCACATTGTTACTCCTTAAGGGGTAAAAGTAGACCAAGGCAAAATTAAGGCAATGCTAGATTGGCCTAGACCTACTAATATTTCAGAATTGCGTGGTTTCTTAGGTCTTACAGGCTACTACCGAAAATTTGTTCGTAATTATGGGATATTGGCGCGACCACTCACTAATCTGTTGAAGAAGGGGCAGTTCGGGTGGACAGATGAAGCTGAGACAGCATTCACTTTCCTCAAACAGGTTATAACTTCTACTCCTACTCTTGCTATGCCTAACTTTAATGAGCCATTTGTTATTGAATCTAATGCTTCAGGAGAGGGAATTGGCGCGGTTCTAACTCAACAAGGCAAACCAATTGCTTTCATGAGCCGGGCCCTGGGAGTTTCAAAACTATCGTGGTCCACATACGCCAAGGAGATGCTAGCCATCATTGAAGCCATATGAACTTGGCGACCATACCTGCTGGGTCGGAGGTTCTATATTCAGACGGATCAACGAAGCCTCAAGTATTTATTGGAGCAACGCACGGTCATACCAGAGCAACAGAAATGGGTGGCAAAGCTGCTGGGTTATGATTATGAAATACTTTATAAGCCGGGCCGAGAAAATGGTGCAGCAGATGCACTCTCACGAGTGGCAGGTGGCCCAATTATTAATGCATTGTCTTTTTTGTAGGCCCAATTATGGGATGATATTAAGGCCGCAGCTATGGGAGACGTGTACATGGAGAAAATTGGCAAGTTAGCTACTGAGAAACCAGGGGCTCCTTACACGTGGCGTGATGGGTTGATTTTATATAAAAACAGACTTTCCCAACAATTCTATTGGCCGTCGATATATCACACGGTGCACAACTATGTCTCCTCTTGTGATGTTTGTCAGCGGGCTAAGGCAGAAACGTTGTCACCAGCCAAGTATGGGATGACATCACTATAGATTTTATTGAAGATCTTTCCCCATCCAACGGCAAGGATACCATCTTAGTGGTGGTGGATCGCCTCAGTAAGTCTGCACATTTTTTAGCTTTGACTCATCCATTTACTGCAAAGACCGTGGCTGAAAAATTTGTGGAGGGAGTGGTTAAACTCCACGGTATGCCCAGATCTATCATAAGTGATCGCGACCCCATTTTTATTAGCAATTTTTGGCGCGAATTCTTCAAGTTATCAGGAACACAGGTGAAAATGAGTTCCGCCTACCACCCGCAGATGGAAGGACAGTCAGAAGTCGTAAATAGGTGTTTGGAACAATACCTTCGCTGCTTGGTCCATCAACAACCATGAAAATGGAATTCTCTTCTTCCATGGGCCGAATTTTGGTATAATACCGCCTATCACTCATCTACAGGAATGACCCCCTTCCAAGTTCTGTATGGTCGTGTCCGGACCCCCGCTTCGTTCCCGGCAGGCCGCCGCGACGGTCCTAGGATGCGGGTAGGCATAAGGCCACCAGCCACCGCGTAGAACCCTACTACCTATCAATCATCAATAAATCTTGAAAAATTTGGCATGATACATGCACAAAATGATCACTTTTCCTATAGTGACCTGTCAGGATTATCTCAATACATACAACAACACTACCTGTCAGAGCAGCAATCACATAATCTGTCACATAATGAACCTGGACAATATATATCAATACATCATCTCAGGCATATAACTCATCTGTATAAAAATCTGGTTTCCATTCCATCCATGGTCAAACCCATATCCACAACAGGATCTATGACTGTAACTATACACTATATACAATAGAAGGTTTATAATACACCAAAATGTATAAACCTTTATCTATTTTATACTGTACTATGGAGCGGCACAGCTAGCAGGCAACCACTAATCCTGCTCCTCTCTATACAATACCTGCCCTGCAATCAAAAACACCAAACTAGGGAGTGAGTATATGAATACTCAGTGAGTGGAGTAGAGAGTACTATGCACATGAGACAAGATATAATCATGGCTCGAGGTGAAATCTCAAGAGCATATGAGCAGTTGTCAAGAACAGGATACACATAACTCAACATAAGAAATAAGGAGTAAATCATCACAATCCCAATCAACTCATCTGGAGCATATATAGAATAATCAAATAAGTATGTATGATAACATGAATATGCTCAACAGGTCATAGTACTGAATCATATAAATCAGGTATCAATAGGCTGAATCATCAACAAGACAGCTATCGGGAGGTGGGTTTTATGCCCCAGACGAACCAGCAACAACTCCCTACTGTCACATGCATATGCAGGATAAGACACCATACCGATAATATAAATGCTAGACAGCTATCGGGAGGTGGGTTTTACGCCCCAGGCAAACCAGCAACAACTCCCTACTGTCACATGCATATGCAGGATAAGACACCATACTGATAATGTAAATGCTAGACAGCTGTCGGGAGGTGGGTTTTACGCCTCAGGCGAACCAGCAACAACTCCCCACTATCACATGCATATGCAGAATAAGACACCATACTGATAATATAAATGCTAGACAACTATCGGGAGGTGGGTTTTACGCCCCAGGCGAACCAGCAACAACTCCCTACTATCACATGCATATGCAGGATAAGACACCACACTGATCATGTAAATGCTGGCCAGTATCCAGAACAGAAATCCATCTCACATCTATATACTAAACGGCACCTCGCGGGAATTCTACATCCGCGGAAAGCCGTACTGCACCTCGCGGGGTCTTACTATGCCCGACGGCAAGCAGAATATAAGTCGTAGGACTGGCCGATCCTACGCCTAGGGCCGTGTCCCCCCTAGAAAGAGACTGGGCTCCGCCAACCCAGAAGGCTACTATGTGCACACAGGCCGATGTTCAACCCCATCGACTATAGGTGTCCTGTAGATACTGTCAAGCCATGCATGAAGGCCATAATGCACCCTCCTAGTACTCTACTAAAAAGGAGCATAATCAAGACTACCACTCACTCGACTCCGACCCAATCATAAACTAACATCAGGGTTGGGAGTGAGGGGTCAAGGGTGTGCAATGCAACTCAATATACCATGAGAAGGGCTCTACAAATCTTTGAAATAGAGAAAATGAAATCAATTTACAAAAGAAGTCATTTCACAATTCGGATCCAATTTAACTACTCATCTACCCCTCGTAATTCCTCTCAATGTTTCCTCAAATGCATGTACAGAATAATCAAGCATGGAGAACAAAACATAGAGGAATCTACTACAACAATTAATCAATAAGCTCCGTGGAATCAAGTCACACTTGGCAACATTTATGAAAATAAATAAGGAATGCGCTCATGGTGCAAAGTACAAACTCCCACTCACCTGTCAATCCGGCATAGCCCTGATACGCCTCCAAAAATTTACAGCAGGCAGTGGAAAACTTCTTCCTCTTATTTCCTAGCTTCTTTCCCAACTGATACATGCATTTACAATACATTTAGTTTTGTATCAAGTGCCATAATCTACGTGCCAATCATAAATATATGAAACTTTAATTGATTCAACTTCCCCGTTTCCTAAATCTTTTCTTCTCTTTCTCTTTTTCTTTTTTTATTAATTAACTTACCATTTATGTGTATTAGGAACTTCCTTGCATGAGTACTGTTGGGAATTGTATCCTAAATGTCAATCGTCAGCATATTGATGATTGAATATTGTAAATAAATTGACAAATTAATAAAGTATTATTTGGCATTATTCATCATTTCATCTTCAAATGAACTCTTATATGATGAAGTCCTTAGGACTTATGTTATGATAAAGGAGAATTTATCTTTGAGTCCTTAAACTTGTTCGCGACCAAATGATATGTTGTTACTAGGACGACAACATTATCGAGATTAGGTCGTTGTGTGACATATACGTTGGTTGTCCTCTTAACCAAGGAGTGTGGAGACATTGGTATGCCATACAGGTGAAGTGTAGGAGTACATTTCACTGAACGTGACCAATTCCGGAATGCTCTACTGTCGAGAGATATTCCGAGTGGATATGGGTATAAGTTTGGCCCTCTGACCTGAGACCGCAACCTGTGACTAGCAAGCAACTCACTGTACTTTGGTACCGGACTACCTGAATTTCTAATTCAGTGACGGAAGGTCACTGGGTGCAGTCAAGTACTTGCGTAGTCAGTTGTGAGTCAAGATGGAATTGACCCCTCCTGGAAACAGGAATAATGTCTTGTGATTAATTTAGCAAAATCTTGGCCAGGGTAATCCCAGTGAGGAGTCACGGGATATCTAAAGTTAATCACATAATGGATGTACTAATTATAGGGTTGACAGTGAGCTCTAAGTCATCCTGACATTAAGAGTCAAAGGGATTGAATTATACAGTAACCATAGTTCAGGGTTCCAGAATATTTGCTTCGCATATATTCGGCCTATTCGGACGTCGGGTACCATTGCTAGATGGTCACATCGATTAGTGTAGGAAGTCGTTCTTATACTACCGGCTTAGGTTCGAACCTATGAGGTCACACGCATAGAAGATTCCTGATTGATCAAGAAGGCTGATGAATGATTAAGAATCATTCAGGGGTAATTTGGTCAATTCGATTGGCAAATTATCTTATAAAATAATTAAAGTAATTATCGGAGGATTAATTAGTAATTAGATTGCTAATGAACTCAATTGGATTGAGTAATTAGACTAAGGATTAGCCAAATTGAATTAGATTCAATTCTGGGCTCAATCAGGGTTTTTGACCTGATTGGATTAGGTCTGAATCAAGAGGACTTAGGTTGACCAAATTAAAATTAAATTTGTGCTTAATTAGGGATTGACCTAATTGGATTAGGTTCAACCCATGGTAATTGAATCATTCTAATTGTTAGGATTTAATTAAATTAAATGGGTTTGATCTGAAACTATTCGGATCTTAAAATCCACTTGTCACATATCCATGCATGGCGCCATAAATTGATTTTTAATATGATTAAAAATTAATTTAATTTATTTAATGGTGCCATGGGACACTTGGCAACATCAGGGACCTCTTTCATCATTAGATGGGTCGAAATGGAGAGATAAATTCATGAAAAGAATTGGATAAGATCAAATTCTCTCTCTTCATGACATATGCCATCCTTATCTTTATCTCACTTCTAATTAAGGTTGAATTTCGAATTTAATCACCACAAAATCACCACGTGACCCTCTAATCTGATTAGGGGCATGGGAATTTCGAAATTGAAAGAGGGAAGTGGCAACATGATGAATGGTTTAGATTAGATCAAGCTTCATCATGTAATGGCACATGAACTTGAATTTTGAATTCAAAATTCAAAACCCCACAAAATCCTCCACAAATATGGGATGGTTGGCATGAAGTTAGGTAGGAGAGCAACATTAAAAGGACCTCCATCATCTGGTGGTCGAATTCAAGGAAAAAGAGAGAAAAAGAAGAAGAAAAAAGGGAAAAGAAAAGAGAGGAACCCTAGTTCATGCATGGAAAAATTCTGCATTCAATCTAGCTGACTTCTTCCTCCTCTAAGTCCATCGCGCCATTAGTGTTAGGGGTCCCTGATAAGAGTCTTTAGATCAGATCTAAGTCCTCTTCAATCCCTTTAAACCTTTCCTCCAAGTTCTTCCAAGAAGGCGGATCAAAAGTTGATAGTGTTTGGAAGATCAAATTTCAGCCTCAAGAAATTCTGCGCAAGCTAGCACTTCCGCAGGATTGGATCTCTTCAGGAACTTCGCGTGGACTTCTCGTAGAGGCCATTCGTGTGCGTGGCTGCGAAGTCGAGGATCAGATCCACAAGTTTCATCCATCATAAAAGGTATTAATCCTACATTAATCTTTTATTATGGTGTCAAGATCTAGGTCTGATTCTCCGAGGTTTTACCCTCTTTTGGGGCTCCTCACGGAGATATCTCCAGAATCCATTCAATGGATATTCGGAGATTAATCGGAATAGAGTTCTTAAGTTTCAGATCTGATAGTTAATCATGCATGAAAGTTTTAGCATAATTGTTTAAACGATTCCGGCATAATCCTATGTGTTCTTAAGGTGCTGATTTCTAGATTTGATCTTGTAAGCATGCATGAATTAAATTGTTTGATTCGATTTTTCCGCTGCGTTTTAAAACTTAAAAAGAACTACGTATGGCTTGATCCCCCTTATGAAGAGGTACGTAGGCAACCCGATCAGGTTCAGCCATGGTTTTAAAAAAAAAAAAAATCCGCATGCTTAACACCGAAGAACCGAGACTCCACTTTCAGTGGTATCAGAGCAAAGGTCCAAGAGTTGTGACCGATCTCCGGAAACTCTCACGCGTGATCGTGTGACGAAGCGTGGCTCTCCGTCCGGAGGCGTATAGAGATGCGTGCTCTGATAGGTATACATGGGTGTCACCCTATTTTTAATAGGACCGAACCCATGTAGGAGTGGAGACTCCCCCACTTTCAGTGGTATCAGAGCCAGGTTCATGTTTAAACTTTTATGTTTTAATTCTTGTAATTAAATCTGAAATCATGAGCATGCTTAGATTAGATCTAAAGTATTTTTTATGATTGATTTAATTGCTGATTATGCATGATTAACTAGATCTGAAATTTTGAATGCATATGATGCATGTTTGTGTTAAGATTTGTAACATAAATAAATCTGAAATCATAATATTGTTTAGATTAGATCTAAATAAAATTTATGATTCATATGATCTCTGATTTTAATGAACAAATCAGATCTGAAAATAAAAGTGAAAAAACAAATACATAAGATGTATGTTGTTTGTATTAATTCATGTTGTTATGTATATGTGATGCATGAACATTAAATATAATGACTTAAACATAAATTTAATCTGATTACATGTGATTAATTACAAAAACTCAGATCTGAAAATATGTTTTAAGAACTGAAAGATTGTAATTAATATGTAATTAAAAAGAAATATGCAATGATCAAAACTTTCATAAGTCTAAACTTAATTGAGAATTAAGTGTTATGAAATAGAATTGTAACTCAATTAATTGACATTGCATAATTCTTTGGGCATATGGGTTAGCTTGAATCAAGTTCCTAGGATTGGGTTAGACCTAAGGTTAGAATCATACATGGACAAATAGAATTAATTGATCAAATCTAATTAAGCAGTAACAAGATTAGGTCAAGAAAATTCTAGATCAATTTACAATAGTTGTAGATGGATCAAGTCCATGTCTTTGATTAGACCAAGATGGAACTTGATTTAGGCTCAGAGGTGTAGCCCGAGTCATTTGAGTAATCAAATCGAAATTGATTAACCAGTCGGTGTCTAAGGTAAGTTTGGCAGTTTTGACCGGTGGTTTTTAATTGGGAGCTACTCGCACTGATTCGTCTTTGCCGAGTTAATGGCATATCCCTTCCACCGATCTCACTTACCTGGCCGACATGGTCAATCACATTTTGATTGGATCACTTAATGATTCGAGTTAGCCCATGCCTATAAGGAAAATCAGTTTGACTGATTTAGGTGTCTCCTTAACCGGTTTGAGTCTAATCTGATTTGGTGAAGTCAGTGGGAGAAATTAGACTAACCGGATCTTCTCATCTATCCTAATTATGAAATCCTCTAAAATTATTAGGTCCTTAAAATGAAATGGTTATGGGGATAACTAGGTCATAGCCTCCCATTAAGTTGGGTGATAATGGGTCCAATGTTTTGATAATTATTGGAGGCGCGACACGCCTGGTACTTATCAAGTATTGGAATTGTCATTCAATATATGATGAGTTAAGTGTACCTTCAATAGGCGGTCAGGTGAGCCGAGCCACACTCGGGCTTGGTCGTCTATTAGTTGATTAGACTTAACCCTATCATTTAATGGTTGGACCTGACTAGGGTATTCGGTGGAGGCGCCACACGCCTGCCGAAGAATCTAG
Source organism: Phoenix dactylifera (assembly GCF_009389715.1). NCBI lineage: Eukaryota > Viridiplantae > Streptophyta > Magnoliopsida > Arecales > Arecaceae > Phoenix > Phoenix dactylifera. Next base: position 4,595,975 of record NC_052405.1, on the reverse strand, counting down.
GGCAAAATTATCACTAGAAGTTGCTTGGTGAAGCAACTGGTTTAGAACCTACCAATAGGTGCATATGGGTTAGCCGAGCCACACTCGGGCCTATATGCGATCTATTGGGTTCTAGTGCCCACTAAAGAATTAGGAGTAATTTTTCGAATTGGAGGTAGAGGCTACCAATTTGTATAAAATAGTGGGAGTATCTTTAGACTAAAGTCCAAGTCTACTGTGTTTAGTCAATTCATATACTAATAGCCAAATTTTCTTTTATGTAGAAATGGCCACAAGTTTGTCACTTCGCTCATTATTGGATAATGACAAGTTGACTGGTCCCAACTTCAATAATTGGTATAGAAAGCTGAAAACTCAGCATAGTCAGACCAAAAGGATTAAGGATGACCAAAGTCAGGCAGAATGCTTCTATTGTAAGAAGCAGGGGCATTGGAAGAGGAATTGTCCTCAGTACCTTACCTCACTTGACCCGAACAGGCTAAGCAAGAGAAAAGGGCAATCAGTTGCTGATCAAGGTATTTATATGATAACACCTTGTAATTTCTCTATATGTGATAATTCAACCTGGGTATTAGATACTGGAAGTCCGTTTAATATATGCAATTCATTGCAAGGACTTCAGGTCAATGAGAGATTTGAAAACAGCGAGAGATTCCTGAATGTTGGAGATGGAAGATCTGTTCCAGTTCTAGCTTTAGGAAATCTCAAACTTGTTTTCAATTCTCATGTAGTTGTCTTGAGTGATTGTCACTATTGTCCTGCATTCTTATTGAATGTAATTTCCGTAGGCCTTTTGGCCATGAACGGTTATGAAATTTCAATAAAGAAATATTCTTGTGATATCATTATGAATGGTGTTACTGTAATGAATGGACAATTGAGCAATGGCATCTACTTGTTATCACAACCTGTTAATGTAATGTACACGTCAAGTAAGCGTCCTAGAATAGATAATGTCACGGATGTCTACCTTTGGCATCATAGGCTAGGTCATATTAACAAGAACAGGATGAACAGGTTAAGTAAAGAGGGAATCCTCAATGTTAATGATTGTGAATCATTGACAACCTGTGAGTCATGTCTTCTTGGTAAGATGACCAAATCACCTTTTACCGAAAAAGGTGAACGAGCCAGTGATTTATTGACCCTTGTACATTCTGATGTATGTGGGCCAATAAGCACAGATGCTAGAGGTGGGTATTCATATTTCATTACGTTTACAGACGACCTTTCTAGGTATGGTTATGTCTATTTAATGAGACATAAATCTGAAGCATTTGAAATGTTCAAATTGTATCGTAATGAAGTAGAAAAACAAACTGAAAAGAGTATTAAAACTCTTCGATCAGATCGAGGAGGCGAATACCTTTCCAATGAGTTTTTGACATATTTAGGAGAGAATGGGATTCTCTCCCAATGGACTCCTCCTGGTACACCACAGTATAACGGTGTATCAGAAAGAAGAAATCGAACTCTGTTAGACATGGTTCGATCCATGATGGGGTTTGCAAGTCTGCCCATATCCTTTTGGGGATATGCACTTGAGTCAGCCTGCTACATTCTAAATAAGGTTCCAAGTAAGTCTGTAAATAAAACACCACATGAGATGTGGACTGGACGTAAGCCAATGCTGTCTCACCTTAGGGTTTGGGGGTGTCCAGCATATGTCAAACGTTTGAAGACAGACAAACTTGAACCCAAGTCTGACAAATGTTTCTTTGTTGGTTATCCTAAAGAAACTAAAGGATATTACTTCTACTTTGCTGAAGAACAAAAGTTATTCGTAAGCAATAGAGCTATTTTCTTAGAGAAAGAATTCCTTAGTGAAGGAACTAAAAGCTCTAATGTTGAGCTTAGGGAAGTTCAACATGTAGAAGATCCGACACCATCTACTGAACTAGTTGAGTCAGATTTGATTAGATCAGATCCAGAACCCATCTTAGATGCACCATTAAGGCGATCAGGTAGAGTACCACGTCAGCCGGACAGATACTACGGTTTCTTGGTCCAGGACGGGGATCCTGTCGAACTTGATGAAAACAATGAGGATCCGATCACCTATATGGATGCTATGCAGAGGCATGACTCTGATGCATGGCTTGGAGCCATGCAATCCGAAATGGAATCCATGAAGGTCAATGATGTATGGACATTAGTTGACCCACCCGAAGGGATTAAACCCATAGGGTGTAAGTGGATTTTCAAAAGAAAACGGGGCACAGACGGAAAAGTGGAGACCTATAAAGCCCGTCTGGTTGCCAAGGGATATCGTCAACGTTATGGTATTGACTATGACGAGACGTTTTCTCCTGTGGCAATGCTCAAATCCATTCGGATTATGCTTGCGATAGCAGCACACTTAGATTATGAAATCTGGCAGATGGATGTTAAAACCGCTTTTCTAAATGGAGATTTAGAAGAAGAGGTGTATATGATGCAAGAAGGTTTTATATCTGCAGATGAGTCTAAGGTGTGCAAGCTTCAAAAATCCATTTATGGATTAAAGCAAGCTTCACGGAGTTGGAACATACGATTTGATAAGGTGATCAAATCATATGGCTTCATTAAGAATGAAGAGGAACCTTGCATTTATAAATGGGCAAATGGTTCAGTTATTATATTTCTTGTTTTGTATGTGGATGACATTCTTTTAATCGGGAATGACATTCCTGCATTACAAGGAATAAAGGTTTGGCTATCATCTCAATTTGCCATGAAGGATTTGGGAGAAGCATCTTACATCCTAGGGATGAAGATCTATAGAGATAGATCTAGAAGATTGCTTGGATTATCCCAATCCACATACATTGATACTATACTGAAAAGGTTCAGTATGATTAATTCCAAGAAAGGCTATCTTCCAATGGGCCATGGAATTAACCTCTCTAAAAGGGATTGTCCGACAACCTCTCAAGAAAGAGAGACTATGGATAGAATTCCATATGCTTCGGCAGTGGGATCTATAATGTATGCCATGACATATACTAGACCAGACGTGGCATACTCACTAGGAGTAGTGAGTAGATACCAGTCTGATCCAGGTAGCAACCACTGGAAGGTTGTCAAAACCATCCTTAAGTATTTGAGAAATACTAAAGATCAGTGGCTTGTCTACGGTGATTCTGACTTAAAACTTGAGGGATATACCGATTCAAGTTTTCAGTCAGATCAAGATGATAGCAAGAGCGTGTCGGGATATATCTTCACTCTTAAGGGTGGGGCCATCTGCTGGAAGAGTTCCAAGCAGCATACAGTGGCAGATTCTACATGTGAAGCAGAATACATTGCAGCATCTGATGCAGCCAAGGAAGCCGTATGGTTGCGCAAGTTCATCACCGAGCTGGAAGTGGCACCTTCCATTGATGGTCCAGTTCCTATATTTTGCGATAACACTGGAGCCATAGCTCAGGCAAAGGAACCTAAAGCACATCAGCGGATCAAGCATATTCTGCGACGTTATCACCTGGTTCGAGAGATTATAGAACGAGGTGATATTGATCTTCAGAAGATTGACACAAAAGAAAATCTGGCTGACCCATTTACCAAAGTCCTCGGCATCAAAGAGTTCAACGAACACAAGTCGAAGATGGGTATTAAATACTGTGCCGATTGGCTTTAGGCTAAGTGGGAGTTGTTGGGAATTGTATCCTAAATGTCAATCGTCAGCATATTGATGATTGAATATTGTAAATAAATTGACAAATTAATAAAGTATTATTTGGCATTATTCATCATTTCATCTTCAAATGAACTCTTATATGATGAAGTCCTTAGGACTTATGTTATGATAAAGGAGAATTTATCTTTGAGTCCTTAAACTTGTTCGCGACCAAATGATATGTTGTTACTAGGACGACAACATTATCGAGATTAGGTCGTTGTGTGACATATACGTTGGTTGTCCTCTTAACCAAGGAGTGTGGAGACATTGGTATGCCATACAGGTGAAGTGTAGGAGTACATTTCACTGAACGTGACCAATTCCGGAATGCTCTACTGTCGAGAGATATTCCGAGTGGATATGGGTATAAGTTTGGCCCTCTGACCTGAGACCGCAACCTGTGACTAGCAAGCAACTCACTGTACTTTGGTACCGGACTACCTGAATTTCTAATTCAGTGACGGAAGGTCACTGGGTGCAGTCAAGTACTTGCGTAGTCAGTTGTGAGTCAAGATGGAATTGACCCCTCCTGGAAACAGGAATAATGTCTTGTGATTAATTTAGCAAAACCTTGGCCAGGGTAATCCCAGTGAGGAGTCACGGGATATCTAAAGTTAATCACATAATGGATGTACTAATTATAGGGTTGACAGTGAGCTCTAAGTCATCCTGGCATTAAGAGTCAAAGGGATTGAATTATACAGTAACCATAGTTCAGGGTTCCAGAATATTTGCTTCGCATATATTCGGCCTATTCGGACGTCGGGTACCATTGCTAGATGGTCACATCGATTAGTGTAGGAAGTCGTTCCTATACTACCGGCTTAGGTTCGAACCTATGAGGTCACACGCATAGAAGATTCCTGATTGATCAAGAAGGCTGATGAATGATTAAGAATCATTCAGGGGTAATTTGGTCAATTCGATTGGCAAATTATCTTATAAAATAATTAAAGTAATTATCGGAGGATTAATTAGTAATTAGATTGCTAATGAACTCAATTGGATTGAGTAATTAGACTAAGGATGAGCCAAATTGAATTAGATTCAATTCTGGGCTCAATCAGGGTTTTTGACCTGATTGGATTAGGTCTGAATCAAGAGGACTTAGGTTGACCAAATTAAAATTAAATTTGTGCTTAATTAGGGATTGACCTAATTGGATTAGGTTCAACCCATGGTAATTGAATCATTCTAATTGTTAGGATTTAATTAAATTAAAAGGGTTTGATCTGAAACTATTCGGATCTTGAAATCCACTTGTCACATATCCATGCATGGCGTCATAAATTGATTTTTAATATGATTAAAAATTAATTTAATTTATTTAATGGTGCCATGGGACACTTGGCAACATCAGGGACCTCTTTCATCATTAGATGGGTCGAAATGGAGAGATAAATTCATGAAAAGAATTGGATAAGATCAAATTCTCTCTCTTCATGACATATGCCATCCTTATCTTTATCTCACTTCTAATTAAGGTTGAATTTCGAATTTAATCACCACAAAATCACCACGTGACCCTCTAATCTGATTAGGGGCGTGGGAATTTCGAAATTGAAAGAGGGAAGTGGCAACATGATGAATGGTTTAGATTAGATCAAGCTTCATCATGTAATGGCACATGAACTTGAATTTTGAATTCAAAATTCAAAACCCCACAAAATCCTCCACAAATATGGGATGGTTGGCATGAAGTTAGGTAGGAGAGCAACATTAAAAGGACCTCCATCATCTGGTGGTCGAATTCAAGGAAAAAGAGAGAAAAAGAAGAAGAAAAAAGGGAAAAGAAAAGAGAGGAACCCTAGTTCATGCATGGAAAAATTCTGCATTCAATCTAGCTGACTTCTTCCTCCTCTAAGTCCATCGCGCCATTAGTGTTAGGGGTCCCTGATAAGAGTCTTTAGATCAGATCTAAGTCCTCTTCAATCCCTTTAAACTTTTCCTCCAAGTTCTTCCAAGAAGGCGGATCAAAAGTTGATAGTGTTTGGAAGATCAAATTTCAGCCTCAAGAAATTCTGCGCAAGCTAGCACTTCCGCAGGATTGGATCTCTTCAGGAACTTCGCGTGGACTTCTCGTAGAGGCCATTCGTGTGCGTGGCTGCGAAGTCGAGGATCAGATCCACAAGTTTCATCCATCATAAAAGGTATTAATCCTACATTAATCTTTTATTATGGTGTCAAGATCTAGGTCTGATTCCCCGAGGTTTTACCCTCTTTTGGGGCTCCTCACGGAGATATCTCCAGAATCCATTCAATGGATATTCGGAGATTAATCGGAATAGAGTTCTTAAGTTTCAGATCTGATAGTTAATCATGCATGAAAGTTTTAGCATAATTGTTTAAACGATTCCGGCATAATCCTATGTGTTCTTAAGGTGCTGATTTCTAGATTTGATCTTGTAAGCATGCATGAATTAAATTGTTTGATTCGATTTTTCCGCTGCGTTTTAAAACTTAAAAAGAACTACGTATGGCTTGATCCCCCTTATGAAGGGGTACGTAGGCAACCCGATCAGGTTCAGCCATGGTTTTAAAAAAAAAAAAAAATCCGCATGCTTAACACCGAAGAACCTAGGATTCACTTTCAAGTACAAGGTCTCCTTAGCTTAATCTAGGCTTAATACCCTATTATGGCATGAAATCCTCTATTTTCCCACCCGGATGAACAGTAATCCGGACCGACGGCCGGTTACTTCATCCCGGGTTTGGTCCACTTTCCAAACTCCAATTTTTTTGAAATTTATACCCAATGTTCTACACTCATTGGAGTTTCCAAAATGGTAACATGCATCCCCATCGGAGGCTGATTGACCCCCAAAATAATTCACCGAAGTTGGAACTTCGACACAGTTTTTCCGTAGTGCCGGAAAAATTTGTCGAAATCCGATTCTTCCTCTTTTAACACCCTTTACAACTGTCATCTACCATTTCTATAGCATAAATTCTTTAGAATACTAGGTAGGGACGGGTATTTACCTTTTTTTTCTTGTGAAACTTGACTCCTTGCGTAGAGGGGAAGGAGACCTACGTTTTTTCCTTCAGCTCGCAGTGCAACCGGAGCTCCCTTCTACCTCGAATCCCTCTTCCTTCTTCTTTTTTCTTCTTCTTCTTCTCCTTCTCTCTCGGTTTCCATCCAAAAGCCACAGCAAACCCTCCCTAATTAAGTCACAGCAAAATACTATTCACCCTTTGTTTAATATTATTAAATTCCCATTTTGCCCCTAACACTTCAACATATCTACTGTTATACCATTAACTTTTGATTCCTTTCCAATTTTACCCTTACCACTTCAACGCATCTACAACTATACCATTATCTTTTGATTCCTTCCAATTTTACCCCTTATATCAATTTTAAAGGACTATTCTATCCCTTTTTATAATAATAATAAAAAATTTTGGGGTTATTACAGGTCGGCTGCCCCCAACCATTCCGCACTACCAAGTGGGCCAATCTCCAGTCCACGAAGTGGACCAAAGCCTTTCCTCCCATGATGTATTGCTACGACAATTGAAGGAAAATTTGCATGCAGCCAATAACCGCATGAAATAAATAGCTGATTCCAAGAGGCGCGACGTGGAGTTCCAAGAGGGGGATTTGGTTTTCCTCAAGCTGCATCCCTATCGGCAGCAAACAGTTTTTAAATAGGCATATCAAAAACTAGCTAGCCAATTTTATGGGCCATATCTGATTGAAAAGCGAGTGGGTAAGGTAGCTTATAAGCTCAAACTTCCAGAGGGGTCCCGTGTTCATCCTGTTTTTCACATGTCCTTGCTTAAAAGGAAGTTAGGCGAAGTTAATGCAACCAGTATTGATTTGCCACCTGTTACTGATGAAGAAGAAATCATGCTGGCACCGGAAGCTTTGCTGGATACTCGCTGGGTGAAGAAAGGCTCGAAGTTTGTTGAGGAGAGCTTGGTTAAATGGCAATTCCCTGCAGAGGATGCTACCTGGGAAAACACTAAGGAGCTGAGGGACTAGTTTCCATCTATGGACCTTGAGGATAAGGATCCACTAAAAGAGGGGGGTATTGATAGGCTAAGGCGGACCCAACGCACACCCATAAAGAATCGCAAGTATAATAGGGAGTGAGGGAACGTCGTGCATGGCATGCATGGGGACTAATGAAGAAGACCTGGTCTAAACTAGCTGCAGTTCTATTGGAAGACTTGGTCATCCAAGACCATTGCTGTTTTAATGAAAGAATTGATCCAGTCTGCTGGATAACGTTCATATTCTAACGTTCACATGCATGGAATAAGTCGAGTGTTTGTTAGCTATTATTTTGTTGTTTGTTAGCTATTATTTTACAGTCAGAGTCTTTATTCTAGGAAACTATGGTCGTAAGTTTAGCAGAGATTGTTATCCATTGTCTATTTAAATTCTGCCGAATGCATGAATAAAGGCAAGCAAAATTTCTATCCAACTACTTGCGGTACATTCTCCCCCGAAGAGAATACTATTACTTTCGCAATTATAATTCAGCTTTGACTGGGACCTATTAAAAAATAAAAAACAAAAAAAGCTTATAAACTCAACCAATCAAGTGTATTTTTATTCTTGAGATCAAAACATGCTTCTTCTTCATAGAAGGCCTTCCCCGATGATCCCAAATACTGAACAAGAATGTTAAATTCAAGATTCCACATCCTGTAAAATCAACTAAATTTTTAAAATTTAAAAAGAACTAAAAGCATGAGTGGAAAATGATATAAAGAAGATGATGTAATTTTCCCTCTCAAATGAACTGATGGTAACAATTTCTTTCTGAAGGGAAGAGAAGGGATTTGCCCCTAAAACTCCTTAATGTTCTGATACTCCTTCATGATCTTATAGCTAACATGAACCTCCAAAAAGAGACGATTTTAAAAGTGGAGGCCGCTAAGCCAAGGGTGCCGTGGGGTCCACTTGTCTTGAGCAGTAGTTAGTCTTATCCGCGAGACAAATTAACGGCTCTTCCCGCTTTACTTGGAATTAGGGTCTCCGGGGAGAGAATTAGGGATTTGAGATGGAATCAGGGTCTTGGGATAGACAGAGGGGGGAAGAGGGCTAGGGTTTCGGAGATTGGAGCTCTCTCGAGGCTAATGGCGGCGAAGAGCAGGCAGGAGCTTGGGATTGAAGGCCAAAGGCACCTGGAGGAGACCATCAACGCGGCGTTCCAGATCCTCTCCTCCATGAACGACGAGCTCTGCAACCCCGCCCTTTGGTCCACATCCCCCGCGGCCGCCCACCCGCCGGCCAGCGGCGACGGCTCCTCCGACTCCTCCTCCCACCACTCGGAGGTCTCCACCGGCGGAGGAGGTGGAGGCGGCGGGGGAGCGCTCGATGAGGCCCGCCTCCGCTACAAATCCGCCATCGCGAACCTGCGTGCTGTCATTGCCGCCATTCCCAGCTCTCCCCAGGTATAAATTGGTACAAGTGTTCTGTTTTAGTGTAAAAATTAGATTTTGGAAATGATCATTTATTATAAAAGAGAATTTTTTTATTGATTTAATTGGTTAAAGTTGTCTTTGTGCTGTGAGTGGGTGCTGTTTTGATAATTGAGCACTTCTTATAATGTTACAATCCTTCGATGTTGTGAACCATGATGGCTAGAAAGAATGCATTATGTGGAAATAAAAGAAAAGAGTGAATTTAGGAAAGATATTTGAGAAACATAATATCCCTATTGAATCAGATGACCATTTTTCTTTGACATGGTGTTATGTCCGTTGAGCAAGTCAGGTGACTACAGGGCTACAGGAAAGCCTTTGTTTTCTAATTGTAGATTTTGTGACTTTTGAGCTTGATGTATCTTATCCTTGTAAGCTACAAGTTTCGATGCCACCAGAAACTTTTATGCATGTTCACTGTTGAGAATTGACAATAATTTAACTCTGTAAAATTACAGGAGACAGGTGCATTGGAAGCCAAAGCAGATCCGGCTGAAATACAAAGATTAGAAGAGCGTGTTTCAGATCTAAGAAAGGTAATTTTTGGTAATTTTGCATCATGTTTCCTAATCCATTACTGTTCTTCAGCAAAAGTTCTGGAGAAGCTCATTAAATGTGATATATCTGTTTCCGAATAAGGTTTTGAATTTTTACCATGATGATTTTGTGGGCTTGGAGTTATCCTTCACTCTTCACTTTGCAACATTTAGATTGTGCGCCGTTAGTTTTATTTTTTTTGTCTTCATTTTGTTCCTCCTCTCATTCATTAAGCACCCATCTAACATTGTGGGGCACCTCGACATGATCTTGTGTTCCAATACATAGTAGTCCTTTGTCATAGCCTAGCATGCATATGAACCCATTGTAGAAGTATAAAGCCCCATATTAGACAAACTCAAGTTTCCTGAATTTCACAATTCGCCAAGTTTTTTTTCTTCAACTTAAGGCAATGAATCTCATCCAAACTTGAGACTCATGTCGGTTGAGGTTAATTGTTGCTTCTTTGGGTTCCTTGGATGACATGATGTCACTGAAGTTCACAATTGGCTGCTCTGGTCTAGTCTCCTTCTTATGGTAATTTTGATTTTTGACACTAATGAAACTATTAACAAGAATATTTAATGAGAATTCAGTTTTTCATAATTATGTTGAGTATGATTCTAATGGTGTTTTACATTACATGTGCTTGGCTTGCCTAGACAACATTCAATGAGGTTCAATATGCCTTTATTTCCCCTTGTTTTTACACCACATAAACTTTTAGTGACTTTTGAGCTGGGGCCTTTAGCTTTATCTTCCTCAATTCTAGAGGATGGTTGATGTACAATTTATTAGCATAGCAGTTCCTTGGATGTGTTCCAGATATATTTTGTGGGAATGCCCAGGCAAGAAATTGGTGAGCTTTAAGGTGGATTCTTTTACAACCAAGTTTCCAAGGCTTCCTTCGTAGCTAGCCCAACTAGGAGATTTGATTGGTAGTATGCGGCTTGAAGAGTAGTCAGGCATTCTCAGGGTCAAATTGTAACTTTTTTGCATTTAGAGATTGATCATGGGGAGTAGTTGTCTTATCCATACATCTTTTGTATATCTCATGAGAATTCAAGATTCATGTCTCAAAGTCTGCTAGTTTAATATGCTTTCGAAGTTACTTCTTTCTAAGTAGTGTTATAGATTCAAAGGGTAGAAAAAAGATTTGCACCTTGTGAAGTAAGGAGGATATTGTTAAGAAAGAAGGATTGTCTTGGGCTGCATTTGGAAGGGGACTAAGAGGGAATAAAAGGTACTTAACCCAGTTAGCCTAACCGTTTTCAACCAAACGCTCAATAACTTTTTTAAAAGGCTAAGACGGATTTTGGAACAACTTTCTACCCCTCCAGAAGTTGAAAAAAATATATTAGAGGGAAGCTCCAATTTGAAGAACACACGAGAAGATGTTTCAATTTTAGTGAAAATTCTATAGAGATGATAATGCCCATGCTAATTCTTCATAATATAATATAATGTAATGTAATATAGTTTGTAATATTATAATATAATAAAATAATATGATTATAATAATATAATAATATATATTACAATATGATATTATTATAATATAATAGAATGTATTATAATACAATATAATATCATATCATATCATTATCATATTCTTATTGTATAATAGTATTAAAATACTATAATAAATATTATTATACTAAAATAATATTATAAAAATATTATTATATTTAATAATAAATATTATTTATTATACTATTCTGATTTACTGATTTTGACAGCACAATTGGTAGGCAATTGAAAGCACTATACTATGTCCTTCATTGTCATTTGCTGATGCTAAAAGTACTTTCTTAATTTGGTTACTAAATAGATAGTAAATTTCCACAAGACTTAGAAAATATAATTACTAAGCAGAAAATAGCTTTTTATTGAAAGATCTATTGCTTAATGCTCTACAGATAAAAGCTTTACTACCTATGACAATACTAAACCGGGCCTTAATCCAAGAATAAATTGCTCCACCATATAGGGTGGAGTAATTTATTTCAGAGTAAGGAAGAGTAGGAGTAAGTTAACCCATTTACTCCGGGTTAACTTATTCTGCTTCCAAATGCAACCATGTTCAGGAAAATTTTTGATATCAAGTTGCTTATAGGAGGCAAGTGATGTGTAGGTTAGGGAATAAGGAAAGTAATCTTTGTAGTTAGGAGTTAGATTTGAGCAATAAGTGTTATCAAATGAGTTGAAATAGGAGTTCTAGGGGCATTTGCAATACTTTTGCTTTGTGGAGATATTTGTAAGGTGCTGCAATGGTTTAACATATATCCAAGTATAAACTTGTTAAGGGGAATGAGTCAAATTATGGAGGAATATTTAGTTGTGCTCCTGTTAGTTGTATTTTGTTTTTGAATGTGACATATAAGATGATTGCTAAGGATGGGAGGAAGGGTCGAACTAGCCTTGTTTTGGAGGATCTTGCTTAATCTGAGGGTGGTATTCTTTTTTTATTGCTCTGAAGAAGGTTATAGGCAGGCACGATCATCATGATGAAGAATTCTGAGCTAAGAACTGCATGGTCATTTATGAGTTAGATCATATTATGGTCTAACCGATGATCTGAGACTTGTTGCACTTTATTTAAGTAGTGCAGAACCTTGCGGTGCCTTGTAAAACAGATTTTCAAGTTAACCACTTCATGAAATGTTACTGCAATCAATAATCTTCTGTTGAAGTGCATGAATATGTAAAGTAGGTGTGCTCCCTCTGATGGTTGATATTCCCTCATACTCATGCCATTGTGATTGCACTCAGATTTACCGGGTTGTTAGCTTTCAAAAACATATTTTGCTTCACACTGATGCTACATAACTCTCATGGTAATCAATCACACTATCTACCCTTACCTTAGTATGGAGAAGCAGAAGGTACAGGGGATGTTTCAGCATCTTGATAGGACTTTGAAAATAAAATAACTGTAAATTCTTTGAGAAGACTAGTGATTCTTTCATTAGCCTGGATGAACCTAATGCACTCAGTTCCTTCTAACATTAAATATATAATTTCCAGTTCTGTATCTGGTTCAGTGTATTCTCTTGGAATTTAACATTTAGTTTATCCATTTTCCATAATTAATCAGCAGTACTTGCTTAGCCAATTATATGGTGTCTCTGTTTGCTGGTGTTGCTGCTAAGGAAATCAATCCCACCGTTGCAGACTATTTATTCTCAATTGTTGGGTTTACAGTGGCATGTGATGTAAGACTGCTCCATCAGTGGATGGTCATAGTATAAATCTTTTTTTGTACGTTGTAGTTCAAGTTTTGAGCAAAGGAAAATACCATCAACGATGCATGACACTTGCATGCACATGGCTGGTGATTTTTCCTACTCTAAGTGATTAAAGTGGAGATTACCCTCTTGTACGAATTTTATGGAGGCCTTCTACATGAAGACACAGATGGTATATGCTGCCAAAGCATTTTCTCTATTTGGTCTAAAAAAGTAAGTTTCAAGATATGTTGTTTGAAAACTTGAATTTTTATACATGCATGTAAACACGCAAGTAGGTAATTCACATTTGCATTGACCAATACATCCTCCATCTGGTGGGGGGCATGTTTGAATTCTAAGCTTTAGGTAAATAAACATAAAAGTAATGGGAGTAACTATTTGTTTCCTTAGGAACACTAAGGTGTCTAATAACATGCAAATAAAAACTTAAGCTAAAACTGCTAGTTGATAGTATTTATCATGAAATGGTATAAACTGGAAAGTCATTCCTATTTGGCGTTTTTAATTCTGATCTATATTGGAGTTAGGGCCATTGCCCAAGGATCTCATGGGTAAATGAGTTATTGGTCAACATGTTCTTTTGGCTATTTTTTCTTCAAGATCCACTATCACATTGGTTGTTTGAGAGGAAGATCACTCTTCTGTTATATTTTTGCAGAAGCTGAGTGGCACGTAGCTTTAGTATCGAGTTGTGGTATAAAGTATGCTGCATATTTGTGTTTATGTGTGCACACGCATGTGTGAAATGTTATGCTATGGTTTTAACCTGACCTGACTTACATGTTAAAACACATTGTAGACCATACTGATGGAGTAAACCCAATGTTACTTGATTGCAGGAGCTTGAAAACAAGAACAAGTACCTTAAGCATCTTATTGATCAACTTCGAAGTCTGATTACTGACATATCAATGTGGCAAAGCCCCTGTTCAGCATGAAACTTGAGCCAGATAATTAGCTGTTTACTTCAGTCTCTTTTTTCCCCCACTTATTTTGTATACAACTTTTAGAAATACAGCTAATGTATTTTATTTTTATGTTGAAACTATGTGAATTTTTTACGTTGCATCTATTTACAATTGGACAAGGAAGAAAAGAAAAGGAATAATATTTCTTAGGTATTGCGTCTATTAAATAGCTTTGATTTGATGTTGCATCGACTCAACCCAATTCAGTCTTAATCTCAAACTAGTGGGTGTTCGCTACATGAATCATTTTTTTCCATTTTGCATTGTTCAGGGCTTTTATTTTTTGAAAGATGCACCGATATCTAGTCTTTCCTTTTACCATATCTCATTCTAACTCTATTTTTTCTGCGTGCATCAAATCACTACTTCATACTAATGCATCTTCGGCCTATATGTTTTGATATTGTATGTAAAAAAAATAAATTTATGTGCCAATAAGTAGGTGACAATGTATTAAAATTGTCGAAACTAGTCCTTTATACTACGAATGTCTTTTTCCCTCTTATGCCCAACAATAGTAATTCAATTAATTAGTAACTAGGGGTGAGAAATGATTTGTTTTTTGTATTCTCTACAAGGTCGGTGGAACTATTCCGAACAGGGTAGAATCGTTTCGAACCGGGCGGTTTCAGTCGTATCAAGCCATCTTGGTGGCGGACCGGGATAGTTTTGACAATGGAAACAAAATTCTCGTCGGAGCGGGAGAAGAAGGAAAGAGAGTGAGCGGGAGAGGGAGAGAGAGGGAGATGAAGGAAGAGATAAAGAGGTGGAGGCTAGCCTTCCGACGGAGGGCTGGCGGAGGTCGGCAAGTTGCGCGGAGTTTTGGGTTCCACGGTCGGATCCTCTATTTCGTTCGAAATAGAGGTCTGAGCTCTTTTTTATTTTTGTGACTTTTAAGTGATTTGCCAACTTCACTTAAAAGTTCTAAAAATAAAAAAAAAAGAGGTCAGACTCCTGTTTTGAATGAACTAAGAGATTCGGTTGCACGACCCTCCTCCACCTGGGTCGTCGGCCTCCACTGGCCCTCCTCTACCTGGGTCGTTGGCCTCCACTAGCCCTCTTTCTCTCTCTCTCTCCTTTTCTTTCTTATTTGCCCTCTCCTCCGCCTCCTCTACTGTATTGATACAGAGCCGGCACGGAACGATACTGAGACATACTGTTTCGTGTCGTCGAATAATCGGTCTGGGCTCCGGTTCTGGCACAACAAACTCTAACCCTCTAATTATCTGGCTCTAGGATAGAGGAGGAGGAGGAGAAGGACGTAGGAGGAAGATGGAGGAGGGATGGCAAGAAGGTGGCAGTGATGGTGGTGGTGGCCTAATGATAATGAGGTGTCATCGACTTGTAACGAGGGTATAGGTGGAACAAGGGATGAAGGACTTGTAACGAGGGTATAGGTGGAAGAAGGGATGAAGGAGGAGGGTAGAGAAGGATGGGGTGGTAATGGTGGGTGTAATCTGCTCATTCCAAAGGTAGAGGAAGAGGAGTGTAGAGAGGACATGGTATGTAAAGATCTAGGAGCTCACCAAGAAGTCGTTGAAGGTTGTTATTTAGATTTTTTAGCCCTATATAAGCACTCAAGATGTTCTCAACATATAATTGATATGGGACTAAATATTTATCCGCACAGGCCCTCAGACACTCCTACAGTTTAAGCTCTGGCATCCTCGCTAGGGTAAGAGTACAAATCCAATCACATACCCTATGATTGGGCAGCGGTTATCCCTAGAAGGGTCCATACTACATTATCCTCTGGTTAGGAGTAGTACTGATTAACTATTTAACATGTTTAACTTGTATCAACCTATTGTAAATCGAGCTAGATTACTTGTTTAATAAAATGGTTAAGCTTGGATCTGAATTTTTAACATATTTAATAAATAGGTCAAGTTCGGATTGTTAGATTTTTGATCTATCATATATCCAACCTGACACATATCATGTCCAATCTGATCCAATTGCCACCTCTACATTTAGTCTATATGTACCATAGGCCTATGATATCATTTGTAACAATTCCGATTCTCATCCAAAAATACTAGCTAGTTATTATTTTGATTCCTTGGCCTTATATAAATATCCTAAGACCTTCTCAGCATAACCAATGCAGAACTAAACACATGTTTGTATGGATCCTCACACTTATGTGAGGATCCATACGAGTATAAGTTTAGTCCCACGTTGGTTTTGCATGTAGATCTTTGGAACATATACAATGCCGATAGATTCAAGCAATGTCTCATGGTTAGCCCTTTTAGGTGACGTACTAAGTTGTTAAAAATAGTATACAACTGACCCAACCATGACCAATGTATGATTAGAGGACATTACAGCACGAGTCCTTTTGGAATTTCCCATGGACTGACCATGGTATTTGTAATTATATATGATTGGATTTGGACTCTTAGTCTGGTGAGGATGCTATAGCTTGTGAGGATCCATATGAGCATGCATTTAATCCTATTTGACTTATATATTAGGTAGATCTTGCATACATATGTAGGGCTGAAGAATCCAAGTAATTCTTTCTAGCTAGCTTTTTTGGGTCCTGGTTGTTACATGATAGAATCCAATAGTGATGGTTAGGGAGCTTCTATGAACACAAGGCATCATCATCTCATCGTGGCAATGGATAAGCAGAAAGAAGGAGATGAAAAATGGGAAGGAGAAAGATCAAACTAACAAACATTTAAGAATGGTGCAGCAGATTTACTATTTCTAGGCCATCAAAGCTAGACATTAATTTTGGTGTAATGAAAATGATAATTTTGATGTTAAATATTCTTAAGTTTCGAACTTTTTATTTGAATTTGTAGCTACAATTATGATGATCATTCATTCAAAATAGTCTGTGGCAGTTGTATAATTCATGGAGAGATGATGCGTGGAAGTTGAATTAATGTTGATACTAAAATGTAGATCTACAAATTCAACAATTTCAGGCATGAAGGATGGTGATTTCATATGGTTTGGATAATTTTCAGGAGAAAAACATGGCCTTCTATTTTATGGACAGGGCTCGTTATACATGTTTGCCTTATTCTATGACATTGACATGGACCTAAAGAATGATTGTTTGCTGGAAATCACAAATTTCAGCATTTGATGGATAGAAACCTACAATAATAAATGAACGTAGACTAAGGAATGTGCCAGCTAGAATTACATCAAGTCCCCATGCCCATTTTCGTTGAAGTTGGGCAGGTTATGGAGTATTAGAGGATATTGTGATAAGATCGGGATTCCGAAATAATTTGGCGAGGTTTGAAAATTATGAATTTGAAAATTTTGGTAGATTTAGAAAAGGTTGAAAAAAACTTCAGAAAAGCAAGTTAAAAATCTATATTTTTTTTCATACATGTAGTTCGGTACATAGTTAAGTTCCTGTAAAGCTAATAGTCAGCAAAAATCTTAAGAGTCTGTTTGGATATTTTTATGGAATTGAGCTGAAAAATTTATAAGAATCGAGTATGTTAGTCCATCTAGCTATTATTTTCTAAGAACATATCCAAACCTAACCAAATTCTAGCATTGGAGCTGCATGAAGGAAGAAAAAGATTCATGGAAGTCTTTTTTTGTTCTTTTTATAGGATTTAGGCTGGATGGAATTTAGTTGATACAGTGCTATGCTTAAATAGATGGCCCAATCCACGAATCATATAGAAATTTCAGCCTAATCCTATAGAAATAGCCAAATAGACCATAAAGTTGACAAAAAACTTGACCAAAGATGATTCAACAACTACTATTTACTAGATTAACAAGTTTACGAACCCTAAAATGTTACAACATCCTCTCCTTCAGAACATTCAGACAATAAAAACTCCTCACATTCATGAAAATGCGAATTGAAAAAAAAAAATAATTGAAGACTTTGCAAATTCTTCTAGCCTACCACCACAATTGGTTGTTCGTGTTGGAGCTAATATTACGGGCTGTACGTTATATATATCTTGAGGTTTCATACCTCCTACATCACCACAAAAAAAGAAAAACAAATCAAGCAAAATCTATAAAATCATGTATAACTTGAGTTAATCTATGGTATCAGGGACATCTCATACAAGAAATATAACGTACATACATACAAACATATATATATATATATATACACACACATATATATACAAGAATTAATCCTTTGATCAACATGTTCCTTAAATAATATTTATTAACAAAAATATATCAGTTGTGATTAGAGGGTCCATTATGATTTGGAGATCATGGACCCAACTGAGTCCTGTGTATGGTTTGGAATGGGGATAGAGAGGTTCCTTGCGCTGATGGCTTCTTCTTATCCGGCCGGCTCCTGCGCCCGAGCCGGTAAAACAGCTAGTCCGGCCGGCCTGGTCCGGTCTAGGCCGGTCCGTGTCCTCTCCACCGCCTTGGCAGTTGGCGCTATATAAACCCATTCGTCACTCTCACATACGCCACTCGCGTTCTTTCATCGTCTCTACGTTCTCTCTCTCGGTCTGCGTCGCCCTCTCTCCTTCCGATAGAGGCGGCGATCATCGTCGTCCAGAGGCGGCGGCGGAGGCGGCGGCGGAAGAGGAGGAGTTCGGGGAGCGGCGGCGATGAATCCGGACACGCTGGCGATGGCGTTTGTGGGGCTTTACTACGAGACGTTCGACAAGAGCCGGGCGGATCTGGGGAGCCTCTACCGGCAGGGCTCGATGCTGACCTTCGAGGGGGTGAAGAAGAAGGGGGTGGAGGCCATCGTCGCCAAGCTCACCAGCCTCCCCTTCCAGCAGTGCCAGCACAATGTCTCCACCATCGACTGCCAGCCCTCCGGCGCCGGTGGAATTCTCGTCTTCGTCAGCGGCTCCCTCCAGCTCCCGGGCGAGCAGTACCCCCTCAAGTTCAGCGAGGTATTCTGATCAACATCACATCATCTCCATCTTTCTTATCTCGATCTCATTGCCGGTTTGATCTGTTCTCTCCATTTGGGTTTGGATGATAGATCTAGGGTTCGTTTCGTTTGCGATCTGATGAGTTGGTGGTTAGGAACTAGGTTTTACATGACCTGACCTAAGGTTTTATGTACTTGCGATTTTAAAGAGTAAAATTATGTTGTCACCGGTAGTGGTTGTCGACATGCGATCTTTTTGTTTTCTTTTTTTTTTTTTGGAAATTGATTGGTGCTTTTATTTGTGGAATCGGTTTGGGCGTGAGGAAGGTAATCATGTGGTTGTAACGAAATGGATAATGTCTTTTAGCTTTTCTGATCTGTTGTTACTTATATGAGTGATATATTCTCCAAAGTAGATAGTGACTGTTGCACTTCTATAAAAATACAAATGCTTAGACATGTGTTTGAATTGCTGTGGTCAATCAAAAACTTGTTCACTGTAAGTGAAGTTATGAACTTCCAAGATAGATTGTCTAATTTTAGGATTGAAGTAGTTTATGTTGGAATGCTTGGCCCTTGGGTATATATTATTCTACTGGTTCAGATAATTGTGCTATTACCTAATAAATGGGACTGTTCTGCAAGTTACTTTAAGGAATCAAATGTTTCTTTAATAAAAAAACAAATGTTTATTGAAGGATTAGTGAGCTGAACCAGTTAAGTAGATACAAGAAGATGCAAATGTGATGATGCTCCCTTACACCACCATGGTATACGAGATGGCTTAGATAGGGAATGCATTGTTTCTGACCTTGCTTGTAGACATTGTTAGAATGCTGCTAAATATTTGGTTTTTATCCCCCTTAACTGAATTTAGGAGGCAAAGAAAGGTTAACTCCATTCATAGAAAATGCTTTACTTGAAGGCTTGTTGTTTACACTTAAAATTTTGTAATATGGTGCAAATAATTTATGGTGTGTTATACGAGAAGGTAATCTAATATGATGACGTGAGATCAAAATTTCTATGTATATCTATCAGACATGTATTTTATTAGATTGGATGTTCCCGCATAAGGATCTTGCCTATGCTTGTCCGAGGCATTGTAAATGTTAGGAAAACTCTACTGGTATATCAAGGGATGTAGATTTTGGTAAGTTATGAAATTCTGAGTTGTTGATATATTTTCAAGCTTATGTGCCTGGAGTGTTGGATATATAACAATTAATGAAGGGGCTATCTGTGATTTGAGCCCTTAGGTTAATAATCACATATAGCACTACTTAAGAGAGTGGAAATAATGCTTAAGATGATCTGGCTTGCTGACTTGAGATGAGCAGCAGCAAACTTTTGGGATGATATGAAAAGGCTATGGGTCTTCTAGGGGTCAAGGATTGAAGTAGCTAAAGTTTAAGGTGCAATGGTGTTTCATTTATGCAGAACGAGGTACATCAGGTGCTTGATTTAATAGGAAAGATGTCAAGGTGAGGAAAAAATGCGGTTAAGAGAAATTCTCTTAGTGCTGGATCCAAGAGGGTGAGATAGCATAGGATTTTGTCTAGGAGGTAAGGAGATGGCACCAACTGGTTCTGTTGGCTTTTTATGCAGAAATTGGGATTTATATGAAATTATATCTGTTATTGTAGAACCAAAGTGTGAAAAGAAACAAGGAAGGAGAAATAGGAAAGGGAAGGGAGAGAATGACAAGATCGATGGTGGGGAGGAATAACAAGAAAAGAAGCACTGGCATAAAGTCTATCTATAACAGTTATGGCATTGTTTGTTATCAAAATTCCAACTGAATTCCTTAAGAAGCAAAAGAAAGGCAAAAAATTTGCCATGAACTGCAGAGTCATACCATGCCTCGTCAGAATTTATCTTAAATAGTAGGTATTAATGATAGAAAAAGCAGCTGGCATGTGTGGATTGCTCTTGACCCTCCATCTTGCTGTCACTACATTGAAGAAAGAAAGAAGGAGAAGGCTGTCTGGTGGCTTCTAGATTGAAGTAGAAGAGAAAAATGGATGGAGGAGGCGGTTCTCATATGAAAGAAGAAAGGGACAAGGATTAGGGAAAGCGGCTAAGGGAGGACTAGAGATGATTGCCATCTTGAACATGAAGGAAAAGAAAGTCAATGGGAAGGGGTTATTTATGTTCAGAATCTCTGAGGCATCTGCACTTTTTTTTTTCATGTTTCATTTCCCTAGGACCGCAAGTTTTATTAAATGTTGTAAGATGAAAGCTTTGTTATTGTACGTGCATTACAAGGATAAAATGTAAAGCTAAAATAAAAAATAAAAATAAAGAGAAGGTAATGATGATTAAACAATTTTCACTTGCCAATAGAATTCTATGGTTAGTTTTAGAGAGTACTGATACAAGATCTCTGTTTTCGTATATTCTGAACAGTTTGATGTTTTGAAGGCTGGATAAGATTGGATAATCAGAATCATAAAAGGTCAATTACAATTACAGTCAGATGAGATATTACAATAGATGAATGACAATTTGATCAGTATAAGTCACCAAGTGAAATATTGCCTCACTAAATTTGTTTTATTTTGTTTTTCTTTTTTACCTATAAATATTGATATAATATGTAGACATGCATATATTAAATGTTTCTTGTTATTGCCCCACCTTGGCACCTTGAGAAAAGAATCTTTTCTCTGGCACTGATAGGCAGCAAATCAGGTGATTCCCAAAAAAAATAGGCCAGTGGATATTGGCACGGTAAATCCTCTTAGAACACTAACCACATGCTTTACTAAGGTCTAAAATGGCATTCCATTTTCCTATACTATTTTTCTGTGGTTATATTCTCTTGTTTCTTCTCTTGGTTTTCTGAAACATGGTAATTATATTTGATTTGATATTAAATAAAGTGATTTAGACATGTTATCCCCCATTCTCTGCCTAATCCTAGAACTATACCCTTTTATTATAAAAATACATTTAGAACATCTTTCAGTGAATGGGACCAAATAATCCCTGCCATCCAACCAATAAATCGCTTGTTTCTTTTTAACACTAGATGGCAGGTTAGTGCAATCCTGGTCAACTGTCTGTTTTGGGAGTCGGTAGAACAGGCTATGTGAGACCAAAGTAGTCCCGTTCCTTTGTTTTGATTAAAAATCTTCAGATAAAAGAATGACGGATCTGGAATTTAATTTGATTTTTGTTGATTGTGTTAGTTGATACCCAATGGATATAATACTGCTATTCATTGTCTTCTTTGCTTTGTGCATGTTGCTTCCTGTCATTTCAAGAGACATGGGTGTATTTGTTGTGCTTATCTCTATGATCATGACATCTAATCAAAAGCCATACTGGGTTTGTTTCTTCCGTAGATGTTTCATTTGTTGGGTATCCCTCAAGGAAGCTTCTATGTGCTGAATGACATATTCCGGCTGAACTATGCATGAGGAGCCACAAAGCAGCAGGTTGTGATAGGAATACCAGGAGATAAACTGTTTTGTGTGACGGGTTTTCTATGGAATGAGGATTGTTGTTTTCTTGTTCAGCTGTTTGTTTCCCTTTCTGTTGAATGGATGGTTTGGAAAAAGGAATGTTAAAACCTCTCATAGTTTTACAAGAATTAAACCATGATCATTTCTATATGTCATTTCTTACTGTTTGAGGGGAGACGCATTCTGTTTTCTTCAAAAGTAGATGAATTATGAAATGAGTGCTTCCAAGGGCAGCTACCCAAATTACACAAAAAGTCCGATGCTAACACTAAGGTGAAGGTTTTTGCAATGGAAACCGGTACTTGTGAGTTTATTGGGGTGATTTCATTGGAAGATCTGGACTAGCCATTGGAAACTGGTACTTGTGATCCTACAGAAGAAAATTTGTCATGACATGCATAAATCTGTTCATGATGCTATTAGGGATACCTCGTGAGCCTCATGGGCTGCTGTGTTTTATAGGCTGCACCAGGTGAATATTTTGGTTTTCCATGCATGATTGGGCGATACATTTGGAGGAGAGAGACTGTATGATTTTGGAAATACAAATTGCTCTACTCTTCAGAAAAATCCTTGGAATCTTCTGACTTGTGCCTGCCCTTCGATGAAATAATAATCAATGGTCTGCTGATAGTTTCTTAGTTGTTTTGGTTACCAAAAGTATTATGGAATTGCTGGTTTGTCAATCAATCGAGGCTGAGGCTCGAAGTTTACAGCACGAGGTGAGCTGCTCATTTGCTGCATGTGAATGTTCTTTTGTTCTGCACCTGAGGGAAGTGCATCTTCAGCTGTAAATTGTAATATTTGTTTGCAGGACGTCATGCCATTTTGATGGTAAGTTGTTTTACCGATGGAGTGGTGTAGTCAGAAATTTATCAGATCCATTTGGTTGATACCTGTCCAACCACATTTCAACACAATATGATGGAGACAAATAAGCAATGGCTGTTTTACTTTGTTCTCATAGATTATAGTCACTTAATTATTCTTATATAAATTTGTATCTGTACTATCATTGCGTAGAATGATGAAATTGAAATTTTAAATTAAAAAGTAGAGAATTAGTGGATATGATTTTAAAAAAATTTTATAGAATAACAGTAAAATCTATAATGTTGTATGGCCCAAATTATTGGGTAATAAAGAACATGAAAATAAATATAGTAGAAATGAGAATGTTAAGATGAATGTGTAGGAAAACTAGAAAGGATAGATAAATGAATGAATACGGACGAAGAATCCTTATAGGATTAAGGCTCTTATTTTTAAAATATACGCTAGAAGTACTCAAATTTATTTGGTAGAAGCTCTTAATTGTAACATAGCATGCAGTATAAGCTACCATTATATCACAATTCACAACATACTGATGTTTATAAGGCTGTTATGGTGGTCATATAAGCTACATTATGCTATACTCTCTGGCTAGTATTCTACAAGGTTCTCAAAGTTGTCTCTTCCCTTGAGTGGAGTTAGAGGACAATCTTGAGGAGCTGATGGTAATCATTTTAGTGTAGATGCATGAGAAAGAGACAATGATCGGATTGGGTTTTACTGATCATGGGGTTGTGGTGGTGGATGTCAGAGATGACCTCATATTTACAATGGCCGATTCATCTGCACCCAACCTGATGGCTTGTTTGCTTGCTTGCAGGAATCTTGAAACAGCTTGGTTTACATATGCACTTGCCTCCTTGACAGTCATCTTCTTGCTCATTTCATGGCCGAAGCTGTTTAAGAAATAGTCACCATTAAGAACAGCAGCCAACTCAACCAACTCGCCCTGAAACTCTGATAGCCAGTTATCTTCTTTCGCTTTAGCTTGTCTTAAAGGAGCTACATCTGGCAGAATGTCTGAAAAAGAGAAAGAACTAAGTCAAATGTCGATGCCAAGACCAAGCTACAAACAAGTAAACTGGCGAGAAAAAACTAAAAGTATTCTCTATACATCATTTGACGCATCATGAAAGATTAGCATCGCAGACCAAACTCACAACCTTATTTTCTATATCCTTCAATCACATAACCTCAAATAAGGATTTAGCATGCATTCCCAGATTATCAGGTTTGAGGTACTATATCCTCAATTAGAAAGCTAAACTTTTCCCCTTCTTTTCACTTCCTGATAGATGTATCATGATTGTGGTTGGTCAAAGTTTTGTTCTTGAAGAGGATTACAAAACTATGGTAACATCTCACCAAATTGAATTGTAAATTCGCATTGTAAAACATAAGATTTGTTAAAACAGAATAAAACGGTAGCAATAACCATCAATTCATGTTCCAACTAACTTAGGTAGGTAAATCAAACAAAATAGGTAAAAGAATTTACAAAGGTCTTAAACTTTATGGAAATAAAGGTTGAATCAGATTGTTTAATATTTACGTCTTCCACAATTTCATGTTATCACAACTGTAGTTCCCATCCTGAAATCATGAAAGAGGCGCATAAACAGTGATGTCAAGATGAAAAAGGTAATACCAACTGCTATGAAGAACTACATGCTGCCTGTGTAACTTCGAGTTAAACTAATTATGTATCATTTGTTTAAAATCACTAAATATCTTTAGATGTTTTTGATTTTAATCATATGCATTAAATAAAACTCAATGAAGACATACATTGTTTTTTAAAATTATAATTGTATAACTTAAATGATGCTCATAGAGAAACTCTGAAACTTTTACTTGCCTCAATAGTGGTCTTTCCACTATGAAAAAGAACTTGATAACAAATATATGTTAGTGGAACTAATGAAATCATGAGAATCTGTACCATCGATTGATGCATGGAATGTGTCATACACTCTCTTGGTCGCTTCTAAAAGTTGTTGCCGCTTACATTGCTAGATAAGAGACTGCAAGTGAAGGAAAGGATGGGAAAGCATACCTGGGCAGTCTGTTCTTGGCGACGATAATTCACCTACAATGTGCTCAAACGTCCCTGCCCAGGCATCTCTCTTCGTCAAGAAATCTGATGTGAGGTTGAACATCTTTTTTATGGTTGCAGGTATCGAAGAGTGTTCATATTCCGAGCTCGCACTCGGTCCATTTGGTCTGTTTACCACTGCATCAGATCAGAAAATGATCAGATGTACAAACCGAACCTCTATTATAATTATACAAGATGAGAAAAAAGATGCTCTCCTCATGCACCTATTTGTGATGAAGCTTGAGTGTTAGATTGTAACCTAAAAATTGTGATTATTTACCTAAGTGGCAACAGACATCTCCATTCATTAAGTAAACCTTTCATGGCAGTCAAGGGCAATATATAACAGAATGAGGACTACAACAAACAACAACCATATCAAAGGAAATTCATACTTATGCATCATACATTTAATGAAGTTTCGTACTAATAAATATTGTAAAATATATATTTCGAAAAAGAACAATGTGTTATGGCTTGAAAACAAGTCTTCAGGCTCTGCCCCTAGCAAGCCATCAGGAATATTCTATTTATACCATATCATAGAAAAAAAATACCTAACAATTTTCTTCAGAATCTCCCAATACTTTCTTAGATTTCAATTAGATGATGAAAACTTGACAACTATCAAACAATAATTCAATATAAGCAATCTATTCTTCCTTATAAACATATGACCACAGTTGAACAAGATATCATTCCAACAACTTTACCATCTTATCATGACATTATGATTGAAAAAAATAAATGTACCCAACCATTTGAATGTTAACTTCTTCTGATACGAACCCGTTATAGTTGGTACCCTACACAACTTTGATTTAAGAATTTCCACTACGAAATTTAAATACCAATATACTTGAACTCCCCCCAAGATGTTACTTTGCAGATAAAAACCCAAGAAACATTCATTATTATGAGCCAAGATGTAACTTACATGCCACTGATTACTGAAGTATCATAAGACATCAAAAAGAAAATCTAATCATAAACAAAACAGATGAGCTAAACAAATAAAGAGACAATATCTTGCATTTTTACCTGTTCCTTTGTTGATCCAGGGTGAGACCATGATCGTCGGAATTCGAACTCCCAGCCGATCAAACCCGAAGAAGAATGGCTCCGGTCCCATAATTCCATCAGGATTGGGAACTCCTCTATAAGGAGTGGTCACATGATCATAGAATCCGCCATGCTCATCATAAGATATGATCAAGAGGCTCTCATTCCACTGCGGGCTCGACCTCAATGCCTCATAAACCTCCTTCACCAGCTTCTGCCCATTAGCAACATCATGCGAAGGATGGTCGTCGTCCGCCTGAAGCGCCGCCAGATCAAAGTACCTCGGCTCGATCACACTCAAGTTCCGCAATTTCCCCTTCTTCGCACGATCCTTGAAGGCTTTGAAAAGATGGAATTTTGAGATGTGCCTCAATCTCCTCAGATTCCTGTAGAACAGAGTAGTGGGAATGTTCTGAAAGTAGACATCAAAATCCAATCCATCCTCGTGTAGCGAATCAAAGATGGTCTTTTGCGGATACCCTCGGATGAGATTCCACTTATCGTGCCTCACCGCGCCATGGGATGTAGCGGAGTACACGAACAGCCTGTTGGGCTGCGTCGGGCCGGGAATCGACGAGAACCACCGGTCGAACACCGCGAATTCTCGGACCAAGGCGGCGAAGACCGGCACACTCTCCGGCTTGAAGCCCTTCATGACGGCGTCGGAGAGGTTGCCGGATATGGTGAGCGCTTGCTGCACGAACCCCGACATGGAAGGGATGGTGCCGGAGCCGAAGACCTGCTCCATCACGTCCTCGAAGGAGTGCCCGGGGTCGGGATCGACGAACTGGGCATCGTCGGAGACGCAGACGCGCTGCGAATCGGGGGCCGCCGTCGAATGCGGGTTGCATTCGTTGCCGGTGAGGCCGTCGATGGCCGGGTTGACGGATTGCTTCATCCAGCCGAGCATGTGGTCGAAGGAGCGGTTCTCCAAGACAAGGACCACAATGGCCTTGATGGGCTGCTGTTGGGCGGCATTGAGGTGGTAGGGACGAAGCGAGGTGGCGAGGAGGAGCAAGAGAAGAACGGGAAGGGAGAGCTGGGGTGTGGAGTTGGATCTTGGCATGGATATTGGATGGAGATGCTTGAGGACTAGAAATGGAGTGGGAAAAGATGGATCTTTTGACGACTTCTAGAGCTTGAAGAGATGTTGTTAGAGAAGCTGGCTATTTCTGAGAACTGATATGAAGGGATGGAGAGGTGAAGTGGATGTGGGCATTGGGTTGGAGACTGTTCTAAGAAAAGGTGGAAGAAGCAGTGAAGAGGGTCTCAAAAGTAGAGGGAGGAGTGGAGATATTTCTCATGATCTACATGGTGTTGTAGGAATTTTCTTTTCTTTTCTTTTCTTTTCTTTTATTTTATAGAACGGCAATTTACACAGCAAGGGTGTAGACTCCATGGCTTGTCCAACGAAATTCTTCTAAATGGTGCGTTGCATATAGGGCTGCAGATAAATTGGGTCGACTCATAAACCGAATCGATCCATTTTTTTTTGCTTGATATTATTTATTATTATATAGTGAAATTTTGAATATAAAAATATATAGATTCAGACTCGATCTGGATCCGACCCGATCTGAATGATTCGTTGGATCAAAATTCGTGTGCATGGACCCGATTCGACCTTACTCGATTTTCAACTGGATCGGATCTGGATCCAAAATTAAGACTCAAACAAAAAACTAGGTCGGATCGGAGTACTCAGGATCCGACCTATTTGCAGTCCTAATCGCATAGCAGGCAATACAGTCGGCCGCACTATTCGTCTTCCAATAATATAAATAGCTCGAAATGTCGTAAACTCATCCATAATTATATATATATATATATATATATATATATATATATATATATATATATATATATATATATATATATATATCCCACGGGAGACATTGTTCACCTGTTCTAGGCAGCTTTTGGTTGCTTGGTTGATGCTTTTTTTTTTAATTTTTTTGTACTTTTATTTGGTTATTGAAGTGTTTTGGGTCCCACGCACCGCCCACGTCGAAAAGAAACGGGGGGCTGCCAGAGCTTAATTAGCTAGCCGTGGGCTGGTAACATCTTCCTGAGGAACAACAAAGTTATCGAGCGTTCAAGGCAAAACCTTTACACAGTCAGGCTTCAAAATTTGGAAGATCCAGTTTTAGATTACAGTTTGCATTTGTCTCTAATCCTATCAATAGACTCCAACTATTGCGAATAAAAAAATATATGCATGTAGTATTTAATAAATATGTATATTTGGTATTAAAAATATTTACTCAAAATTATGTGCATTCTATTTTTCTTTAAGGATAAATTAGAGCACATTGGTTAGAGAGAGATAAGGAGAAGTACTCAAAAATTATTGGAACCCGGCTATTTGTTAAAAAAATATAAATCTGAAAAAAAAAATTTGTTAAAACTTTCTTTTTCTTAGGCTGGATGGTATGACCTAACTGCAGCTTTGACCAGAACTTCAAATGTTCCAAAAATCTCAACTTTCGATGGTTGTTGCGGATTTGATTATATCGACTCATGGGTTCTATGACCATCGTGACCGTATAGAACTGCCAAATATTAGTTTGAATTGTATGATCTCTTGCCGCTTAAAGCAAGGGATAGAGATCCGATACCAAGAGGCATCATTTATTAGTACCTCAATTGGACAAACATACACGTATTCTTGGAATATTAGGCTTGATCTACCCCGCTCGAGTAAAAAAAGAGCGTAGAAGTATGCAATTAGAATCCCTCGTTGTTATTAAAACAAAAAAGAGAGAAGAGAAATTATTAATTATTGAAAAAAAAAATGATAGATGGGATTTGTGACCATTAAAGGTGGGACACATCAAAGGAACAGTTTTTTTACAGACCAAACTAATTTCACAGGTGAGTAAGCTATGGTCCCACTTTGAACCTTAGGTCCATGATATCATTAGCCCATAGAAAGAGACAAGCATCATTTGTGGCTAAATTCCAAGTTGTGCCGCCCCACATAAGAAAAGGCCAAGTGGAACGTGCCGTGATGTCCATGGGTTGGAATTCACGACCTTGTACGTCGAACCTCAAAAGGACCCACCGAGATACCACATGCCACAACATGGTGTAGTAGACTCACATTGGTTCGACTTCATTTTGTCCATGCATTAACAAACACGCAAAAAGCTGTATCCAAAGGGAATGAAGTCCGTGTGTAAATTATTACTCATATTGCCAATGTTTTAATGCTATGTTCACACGCTAGTATTGGACTTATGTGCTGATATGCCTCAGAGCCGATTACAGCTCACCTAATAGATTCGCCACCTAAAACTATCCAGAAAACCGCTGATCCAATTAGAATTTAACGATCTTTCAAATTTGAAAATCCTCTAACCTTGGCCACGATTCTAGACAGTTTTTAAAACTGCGCCAGTGAGATGCACAGGGCGTGATGCGCGTGTGAAACATTTGTACATAATTCTCGAAACGTGTGGTGACTTGCCGATCATGACCAACTCACGTGCTCGAATCCTTCGACAACGGATGTTGGTTCTCGCCTATACAATGCATTCTTGGGAGGATTTTCCAAATAAGTACTTTTGCACTTTGGCAAACCAGGGCATTATCACTTTCGAAAACCTCCTTTATTTCCTAAGCATCGTTCTGACTTAAGCATCGGAGGGTTCTTTCTAGATATTCTTTGGCAAGAGGACTTCTTCGTCCTTCCGATTTCAGGTTGGAGCCTGTCTGTGGATCAAAGTCTCGGACCCAAGCAGAGTTCTCTAGGGCGATTCCGAAGAGACTGCAGCTTCGCACGACTCAAGCAGCTCATCATCGAGAGGCCTCCAGCATTCTCTTCCACTCTTCAATGGGAACATGTGGAATGATCTTTATATTAATCCTAAGCTATCTTTCTTTGACTTGGTCCTAATAATTAAGGGTGATACCCAGTATTGATATAGATTAGGAACTGGGTGAATGCCTTTTACAAGGCAAAGTCAACTGAGGACAGGTTCAGCCTTGAAGAAAGAATGTTTCAATAAAGAATAATGTCACACAAACTCCAACCACTAGGGAACTTGAGCTGCAAAACAAATTCAGATACCCAAAGGAGTTTCCTTTCACAGGAGAAAAAAGAAAAAAAAAATACATCTCATGATCACAACACTGGATTATGGAATAAGTAGCAGCATTCTAAAGAGCGGAGTTTAACTGCAAACTCTGAAAAAGCACATTAATTAGATATAGTTTAGCAGATCAGATGATCTTTGCTGCAACTAGAGTGGTGAGAGCTAAATTTAATGGATTATGCCAAGGATCCATTCTAGCAGGAACCAGTATAATTGTCACGACCCCCGCCCCGATCCGGCGGGCCGCCGTGACGGTCCTAGGGTGCAGGTAGACATAAGGCCACCAACCACCACGTAGAATCTTACTTACTTATCATAATCATCAATAAATTCCTGAAAATTTTGGCATGATATATGCACAAAATAATCACCTTTTTTCTATATTTACCTGTTAGGATATATCAATACATACAACAACTCTACCTGTCAGAGCAGCAATCACATAACCTGCTACAATATAAACCTGGACAAGATATATATATATATATATATATATATATATATATATATATATATATATATATATATATATATATATATACACCTGCTTCCCAATCCATCCATGGTCAACCCATATCCACAACAGAATCTATGACTGTAACTATACACCATGTACAACAGAAGGTTTATATTATACCAAATGTATAAATCTCTATCTACATTATACTATGGAGCGGTACAACCAGCAGGCAATATCTAATCCTTCTCTAAACGACATCTACCCTCCAACAAAAATATCAAACTGAGGAGTGAGTATATGAATACTCAGTGAGTGGAGTAGAGAGTATTATGCACATGAGACAAGATATAATCATGGCTCGAGGTGAAATCTCAAGAACATATGAGCAGTCATCAATAACAGGATACACATAACTCAACATAAGAAATATGGAGTAAATCATCACAGTATCACTACAATCACAATCAACTCATCTGGAGTATATATAGAATAATCAAATAAATATGAATTATACATCATGAATATGCTCAATAGATCATAACACTGAAATGTGTAAATCAGGATATCAATATGTGAAGTCATTACTAGACAGCTGTCGGAAGGTGGGTCTTCCGCTGCAGGCGAACCACAACAACTCCCTACTATCACATGCATATGTAGAATAAGACACCATACTGATCATGTAAATGCTGGCTAGTACCCAGAACAGAAATCCATAAAAATCATCTTACATCTGAATACTAAACAGCACCTCGCGGGGTCTTACTTTGCCCGGCGGCAAGCCGATATAAGTCGCAGGACCTGCCGATTCTACACCTAGGGCCGTGTCCCCCCTAGGAAGGGACTGGGCTCCACCCACCCAGAATGCTACTATGTGCACACAGGCCGATGTCTAACCTCATCGACTATAAGTGTCCTGTAGATACTGCCAAGCCATGCATAAATGCTATAATGCACCCTCTCAATACTCTACTAAAAAGGAGTATAATCAAGACTACCACTCACTCGATCACGATCTAATCATAAACTAACATCAGGGTTGGGAGTGAGGAGTCAAGGAAGTGCAATGCAACTCAATATACCATTAAAAAGGCTCTACAAGTCTTTGAAATAGAGAAAATGAAATCAATTTACAAAAAAAGTCATTTCACAATTCGGAACCAATTTGACTACTTTTCTACCCCTTGTAATTCCTCTCAATGTTTTCTCAAATGCATGTACAAAATAATCAAGCATGGAGAAACAAGATTATAGAGGAATCTACTACAATATCAATCAATATGCACAAGTGGAATCAATTCACA
This sequence comes from Phoenix dactylifera, assembly GCF_009389715.1. NCBI lineage: Eukaryota > Viridiplantae > Streptophyta > Magnoliopsida > Arecales > Arecaceae > Phoenix > Phoenix dactylifera. The sequence goes on along the minus strand of NC_052405.1, from coordinate 4,563,945 downwards.
CTTGGCGATATTCATTAAAATAAATTAAGAATGCTCATGGTGCAAAGTACATGACTCCCACTCACCTGCCAATCCGGCACGGTCCTGATACACCTCCAAAATCTACAGTAGACGGTAGGGAACTTCTTCCTTTTGTTCCCTAGCTTCTTGCCCAACTGTGACATGCATTAATTATATATTCAATCTTGTATCAAGGACTCATAATCTATGTATCAATCATAAATATAAAACACTTTAATTGACTCAACTCCCCCTCTCACTAAATCTTTCTTTTTCTATTAATTAACTTGCTATTTATGTGTATTTTGATGCAGGAGCATCTCACTCACACCTTGGGCTATTACAATTGGGGCAAGATGCGATAAAAAATTGAATCATTTCTGTTTCTAAAATTTTCCTGACTTTCGAGCTGTCTCCAACTTCCCTAGTCGGCTCTACTGAGGCTCGAGTCGACTCCAGTTGACCTCGACTCGACTCCGGCGCGTTTTGAGGCGACTCCCATCATTTTTCTCACCTTCTTCATCTCGGATGAACAGTAACCCGGACTGATAGCGGATTACTTCATCCTGGTTTTGATCCAATTTCCGAACTCCAAATTTTATGAAATTTTTACCTAATATTCCACACTCATAGGGATTTCCAGAATGGTAAATATATTGGCAACAGAGGCCGATTGACCCCCGAAACAATTCACTAAAATCAGGACTTCGACACAGATTTTCCGCAGCCTCGGAAAAACTTGTTGAAATCCGATTTCCTCTCCTTTAACCACTTCTAACACTTCTATCTAACCTCTCTACACCATATCCACCCTTTGTATAGCCTAAATTCTTTAGAATACTAGGTAGAAATGGTTATTTACCTTTTTTTTTGGAAAATCGAGGTCTTTGCATAGAGGAAAAAGAGACCTACGCTTTTTCCTTCAGTTGGCAGTGCAACCGGGGCTCCCTTCCACCTCAAATCCCCTTCCTCTTTCTTCTTTTCTTCTTCTTCTTTTTCTTTTTTTTCTTTTTTCACCGCCTGAGACCACTCCCTTCCTTCTCTCTGTGTCTCTCCCTCTCTGTTTAAATCCCACCGCCACAGCACCAATCCACTGCCAGCACAACTCAAAACCCCCTTTAATGTCACATCAAACTCCAAAATTTCTATTTTGCCCTTGCCACTTCAACGCATCTACAATATGCCATTATCTTTTGATTCCTTCCAATTGTAATCCTTATATCAATTTTAAGGATTATTCTATCCTTCTTTATATAGAAAAAAAAAATTAGGTTTATTACAATAATGCAATGAGCAATTAGGTGTTAGCAGATGAATCCAACCTACCAATAAGACTAAAAGCGGCAGATGATAAAATTTTTTCAAGTCCTATCTATTGTAAGGATGCCTTCATCCTAATTAACCACAAAAAAAAAAAAAAACAAGCTATATGTGCTAAGGGAGACACTAGCCACAGAGCTGACACAAATTAACCACAAAAAAACCAGATAAATGTGTTAAGGGAGGAAAACAACTTGCAAGGACTGTCACAGTGATTACATAAAAATCCGGTGCACAGATGACTTCTAGAGGATCCTTTTAAACTTCATTAGGATAAAAAATGGTGCATAATATCAGGTGCAAGGGCATAATTGAGCTATGTGATTATTGTAGACAATGAAGGAAGAAGTATAGTGGAAATTTTGCATGCAACTAGAATAATTTGTAAATAAAAATACATCGCATTGGATAGGTCGTAGACATCAGCCCGGGGATGATATATTTGTCCAAATGATTGCTATCAGTAGATGCTTCTTCTCTGTCAAAACTTCTTAGTATTGAATGCCACCTCTTTTATAGGTAGTAAGTAGTAAATTAATCCAACCTCGCGACCATTACTATCACTTCGAATCCATCAGATTTACAGCATAAGCAATTAGTATATTTTCAAGAATATGAATCAACCAAAGACTTCATATATTTGTACCTTAGAAACCTCTTGAAAGTAGTTTGCAGATCAACTACAGAAGGATCACAGATATGGTATGTTCAAATGAATGTCCAATTGATCTCCAATAGCATGAGAAGCGATGCGACATCTCACACAATTCATTCATCAAGTAGCATGAGAAGCATTGTTGTTTAGAGTTATGGATGGTAGATCAACATGGGTGATCTCCGGAACACTGATTGGATGGAGAGAGGGTGCTTCACTATGTGGCTTCTTGGCTCGGCCCTTGAATGATCCTTTGATCATATCTCCAACAGCTCTTAGTGGATGGCTTAATTTCTCCTTGATGGCGAGCAAGAGGGAGACCTCATTGAACTGCCAATAGGCAGTGATAATGATCATGACAGAAAGCAGGCAATGAGTAATAAAATTTTGCCTCCTCACCCTCCTTAGCTCCCTCACTACCTCATCCATCCCCACCTTATCGATGCTGCAATCATCATTCTTCGATGATGAGGAGGATGATGGCTCTTCCTTATTGTGTGAATCTGCAGGCAATTGGGTGTTGTTGGCATCTTTCTGCAGGGATTCCAACTGGACACATCACAAGTTCACAACATTCTAAAATAGATAAGTTCTTGAGCTCTGGAATAGCATGACATTAGAAACAACACATAATGGACAATAACAAAATAATTTCATTAGAAAACACTTGCTCAAAAAATAACTGGATCTCATTCTTGTTCTTAAATATGTAAGAATTTTTAGACTAGAACTCTGATTGGGTTCTTCATTTGTTTGATGCAAGGAAATGAAGCTTTGACTCAACTGACTGACACCCTTTAAAACAACTAAGGCAGGCAACTGTTCATCTGTCTTAGATTGAACTATTGAACAGAGGGACTTCCATACTAGAATTCCTAGTGGATAATCAATGTGTTTCATGCAAGAAAAATATAAGTTCTGTTTAAGCTGATTGACACCATCTAAGATGAGTGAGGAACGCAACTTTTGTTCATTACATTACATCTATAAAGACTAAAAGCAGGAACTTTTGTACAATGATTCTAAGAAGCTAATGCAGGAATTTGATCCAAGACTATCAAATAGCTGATTCGATTGATTGATATTCTTGCAAATAACAAAAGTACAGAACTGTTTGTTTGTTATCTTTGAATCATCAAAAGATGGAGTGCAGGAGTTCTCAGACTAAAATTCCAAGAAGGCAATTCAGGGGTTTTTAGACTGGAACTCCCAGTGGATATATCATGTATACGTTGTGAGAAAATGAAACTGTTCACTTGACATCTTTTTGACTTAGAAAAAAAAATAAATATATGAAAATTTCACAAGAATTAAACTCCAATTGGAGAATTCATGTATTTGGTGCAATTGAAGTGTTATTTAATTACATAAAAAAATCGAAGCACAGAACTGCAATCTTGTGTGCCAAAAGATTGAAGACATGGTTTCTCTTCTAGAAATCCAACATAGTAATTCATGTAATTGATGTAAGGAAATAAAACTGGTGATTCAGTTGATGAATACCCTGTCAAACATGCGTTTTATTAAAAAAGAATGTGTTTTATTAATTAAGTGGAGATATAACTCAAAAGTGAGAGTCCTTAAAATAGATGCTCCAAACTTACAAGGAAATATTTTTCTACTCTTATATAGAGAGACTACCTGGGAGAGCAATCTGGAGAGGAGGAGGTCTTCCTCTTCCTCTTCTTCTTTGCCCTTTACTGTGCTCTTCCTCTCCTCCAAGAGCTGGTGGAGAGCCACATGTACCAGCTCCAACCTCTCATCCTTCTCTTCAACCAACTCCATACTGAACAAGAAAAAAAAAAAAAGAATTCTAAGCAAGTAATCCAACTGACCACCCACTGCTTGTTTGCTTTTTCTTTTTAAATATTTTTAGCTGTCAGTGTAAGTGTCTATTTTTCCTACAGCAAGAAAGCACACAAGGACTCAACTTCATGCAGCTGTCACACATGGCAAGCAGCCCACTCTCCACCATTATGTGGCTACCAAACGCCCATGGTGGTCCTTGTCTTTATCCCCTAAGGATATATTTTTTTAAACACCAACAGAACCTACTAAGGATGATTTGTTCATTGGAAAATGAACTTTTTTTTCAGTATGCCAATCTGTGACCCAAAACCTTTCTCTTGTCACATGGATTGAAGCATTTCAAACATTTTAGTATGACTCAGATCGATTGAATCAACATGCTAGTGCCAGTAAATAGAGAATTTTTGTTGTAACCAGCCTGCACAGAAGTTTTTTTTATTTTTCCACTCTACACAAATATCAAAGGTCAGGTGTCTCAAAGGATTATCAAGGGACAATGTTGTTTTCTGATGGAAATTTGCCAAACTATGTGTTGTCACAATATTTTAATACTTAATCTTGGGAAGTTTGGATATGGATGAAGGTAGAATTCTAGAGCTTCCTTATGCTGCCAAAAAATAGAGTTTCTGCTGTTGTTTTCTATGGTGGGCTTGGGTGTCCTGTTTCACTGTTCGGCTCATGGGATCCCATGAATCTTTTAAAATTAACAACCCAAAAGGATTCCTTAAGCCAACCTCCCTCAACTGTGCTGAAATCATTTATGAGGTCACTGCAGTTGAGGCCCAAAATCCAAAAATTTGAACCATTCCTGCATCAAAAATTACTATCCATCTTGGTCTATTTGACAAGAAGCACAACTATGATTAAGACGAAGCAAATTTAGCCATAGCATTTCTGGGCACTTGGGCAGTGGCCCCATAATAATTCCAAGATATGTTTGGTTTGCAATCGAAATGAAAATACGAATTGGAATTAGGAAGGATTGAAATGGAAATTAGAATGGTCATATTTTCCGATGCATTTGGTTCGTCACAGAAATTAGAATTGAAACCAAAATAAGATTTGAACACCAAGAGAGAGTTGGAATTGGGTTTCGGGGAATTGGGACATTCGCATTTCCCTTGGAATAGGAATAGGAATAGAAGCATAGAACCATCCACAGTCTTATAATTCTAATGATTTAATAGAAAGATGCGAGTGTATATGGTCTGGGCTATTCTGTATCCATCTTTATTACCCAAGATCAAGTGGAGCATCTTAGTGAACCTAGGCACCGAACTAGAGGCCAGTTAACAAAGACTTTTTTTTTTTTGCTTTTTCTTTTTCTTTTCTTTTTTTGATGTAAGGGAGAGTGGAAAAACACCCAGTCACCCAAAGTTTTTCACCCCAAGTTTTTAGTTAATACAGTCCATGATTTGATTGGCACCCTTCTGAAGGATTTGTATGCTAGAAATCAAGGCAAGGGCTGACTGTTTGGGCTAAAATCCAAATTGCAGGCCACCATTGCCTTCTGATTTGATTGTCTTGTGATGAGTAAGAGCAAGTTAACAACAAAGTAGGTGATATCATCATTAATGATATTGCAAGCATTAATAGGAATCCGACCGCATATAAATGTCATTAGCACAAGATGTGACAAAATTTATCAAAGCGTACAATTAGTTAATAAGGGGAAGACTCCTTAATAGGTATATATATTATTAAACATGAAAAGGAAAATTAAAACCCTTGCTAGGCCTAGAAGTAGCATCAGCAAGGTGGACTGGAGAAAGCTTGGAGGCCAGAGATTTTTTAAGTTTTTTTTTTAATCTTTTGGATTAATGGTGAGTCCTATGATGGCATGCTTTCACAATTTAGAACTTTCCAGTTTCAGACTATAATTACAGGTGCAAGGTTGGTACCAAGGTTTCAAAAATAATGTTATTTTTACTGTAATGGACCACCACCACAACCATTCTTAACTGTTTTAATGATTATAACAATCATTATTTACTCCTCTTGTAATTAAGAGCCAATTAATTCTAAATAAAATAATTCAGGCTATTGTAACTGAAAGAAATAGACAATAACAGGAAAAGCCAATAGCATTATTGTTTACTTTAAAAAAAAAAAAAAAAAGGTGATAGAAACCTTTTTTGGATAAAATTTATAAAAGAAATTGATTTCAGAAATAAATATTATTCTATCAAGGAACAGTGCAAATTCAAAATAACAGCAACTATTTGTTCTAAAACAGATAACTATAACACTGAACAACCCATTGTAACAGCCATTGTCATCTTCCTTTTATACATACATCCATACATACACACTACCAACAGATACATGCAATGCATGCTAAAAAATTAATTAAAAAAATTGAAAGTGGAAATATATGTGTGTGTGCATGCATGCACTTCAGAAAATTTCTGAAAATTAAACTTAAAAAAAGTATATTATATTAAGAGAACAATGCAAATATAAAATCACAGCTGCAATTTGTTTTATATCAGACTGTTGTATCACTGAATAACCCATTATATCAGCCATTATCCTGATATTGTCATGCATAACAAAGGATCCTCAACCATTATAACAGCTATTATTTAAATCAGGATTGCAGTAGATGACCATATAATTCAATTACTCCAAATCAAATTTAGGCAGGCTAATGGCTTTAGCCCGCAATCCTAAACCCAAAAATATATATTTTAAAAAGTTTTGCTACATCGCATTGGTAAAAGCTACAGATAAAGCATACTGCTTGCACTAAACCATAGCTATAATGCCATTTAAGGTTGGGGAATTAATAATACGAGAGATACCACCAAAATATCTTTTTTTATGCATCCTGTAATTGTTGAAAACTTTAGATTCTATTGGATATCACTTCCAATTTTCAAATTTTACAAAAATAAATTATTTTTTTCTGAAAACTGAAACCAAAAATTTGTTTTATACAGATAATCACTTCTTTTATGTTTGATGGTGGAGGCACTAAAGGAGATAGAAATGGCGGCAGCAGCAGCAGCAGCAAGGATGGCAATACAAAGAAGCATCACTATGGACAGCCACCGGTAAGGCAAAGGTGGCGATAGTGATGATAACGATGATTAGTGGTGGCTGCCGGCAGCATGAATAACAGTGGCTAGGAATGGTGGCCGACGAACTGCAATGGGTAGTGACACAGAGAGTGCTGGTGGTGGCAATAATGCCTATGAATGGTTTAATTTTCAAAAAAAAAAAGTTTCTAATTTTTACAATTTCTAAAAAATACAAAAGGATTTTTAGAAAAACTAAAAATAAAAAATTGAATTACCAAACAGCATTTCTTTCTTGGTTTGTATAATAAAAAGAAAGAGAGAGAGAAACAGATACAATGCCTAATAGATCCTTCAACAAACTTCCTATTCCTAGATTCAGAATTTCAACAGTATGATAACCCTTACAGCAGCACGCAGCTGTGCCATGCATGCACATATTGCTGATTACATTTGATCATATGTACAACATTAAGAACAACAATTTACAAGAACAAATATAGGACCCAAAAGCAATTCAGTACATTATGAACAGGCTGCTTGAATGTTGCAATATCATCAAACAATCACTATCTGGATTCGCCGAAACCTGATGGCTAGTGAGTCAATATGAGTCCAAGTCTTTCCAAATTCAAATCAGTTCATGAAGCCGTCATTTTCTATTATCTCAAAATCATCTCGAAATCTTGATGTTGCTTCATCTGACACAGGCTGTGAATTAACATAGAATAAAGTTTAGGCACATGGTTTGAGATTTATCTGAATACCAGAAACGGCAGAAATGGCAAAAGTAATCTAAGCACTATAATGACCATTAGCACAGCTAGCAGTCAATATGCCACTGAATGCAAATTATGTGGGGAAAAGGATTCTAAAAGAAAACCATATAATCCAAAATTTTGGCAGAAGTTCGGTAATATCGCATTCCAAAAGAAAGAAAACCATATAATCCAAATTATGAAAACTTGTCAGATGGTCTTTGCAGTTCAAGATTGCCTCTCTTGTTTAATATCCCAAGAATGGAAAAGAAACAAATGGTTTACAAGCAAACAGTACATTTGAAGGCAGAAAATAGAACCAAACAACTGTAATTAGTCCTAGATCTGTCAAATATTTATGGTATAAATGTTGGTGGTTATTACCATAGCTTGGCGATATCTTTCAAGCATTCGACGGTATTGCTGCCTCGCATCAGGAGAGTCAACCATTGAAAGTACTCGAGACATAGCTTCATCAAGAGCTGCATCGACTTTCTGCTTTCGGAAAACCTTGGCTACATCTTCTTCTTCCTCTTCATCACCAAGCAATTCCGGTTCAGCTCGAAAGCCTCGTAAACCGACCCCTCTCCGACGCCACCTGAGTACAACTTTTTCTACAACACTGACAGCCCGAAGGATATCTCTGTACTTCCTTCTTACCTGATGACCTCTTACATGGGCCTGTCAAAATTTAAATTAAAAAAAGTAGCTACATCAGAAGAATATATGCAACTCCTTTTTTCACCAACAAGAGCATCAACAATTATAGGAGACAGATTACAAAAAGCCATCATCCCTATAAGCATCAATTCTGCATCTAAAACAAAAAAGAAAAGCGAAAAAGAGAGAGTTCAAGACCTGTCATGGAATGGAAGTTGCAGTTCATGTTCTAATAGATTCAATATTCAAGCTTAACCACTGCTTCATCACAACATTTAATCCACAAGAAATTAAGAAGCTCCATGCTTTTGTAAAGAATTTTTAAGCAGCACTCAATTGAACTGCATATTATTTAAGTTGTGTGGTGCATTTTTTCACCAAAGGATGTGGAACTCATGATATTTTGCTAGAAAAAAATGCAATATTGAATGGATGCACGTTTCTCCTTCCAGATGTACTTCAATCTCTCAATTATATGCATTTAAGATCTTGGTTACATTCCAGCAATTCAATCTTCATGGGACATTGTTTCAATCCTCTTTCAGACACCTTTTAGAGCGCTGTCTAGGGTTGTCAGGCAAATCAACAAAGAAACAAACAACTAAACAAGGGCAACATAGGTATATCAGAAATCAAACATCAATCAATATACATATCATTATAAATCAGAGAGACAGTTAGGCAAGCCTTCTTTACATTCTTCTAAATTCACTAAAAATTGAATTTAGATTAGATAACTAAATAGAAACAGGTTTGAGAACTCTAGTAATTTTTCATTTTGACTGAAAATTTAACAAAGTTGTTTGGGATATTTGGAAACACTAACAAGTAGATAACATTTAAAGAATGAACTAATTTCTTGATCCCCTTGCTGATGAAAAGAATCTATATGCATAGATTAGGTACTGAAGATTTAATGCCATATAATAACCACTGAGAAAATTTTATACAGGTTCATAGGTTAATTGTCTGATGAGTCGAAAAATGTGAATATTTTATGAAAATAAATACATAAAATATTCCAGAAAAGATTCATATCTCTGTATCTGCATCAATTATTTTCCCTTCCTCCGAACCACTCCCATCCCTGTCCCAGCATTTTTACAGCATCTAAGAATATTTTGTGATTTGTAACACAATCCCTATTCCCACGGAATTAGAAAGGAACCCACGAAAGAAACAACTCATATTCAACTTGTGGTACTAAAAATTGAAGAATGCCTTTTCAAGTATGTAAAATATTTTCACTAACCAATTTGCAAGTATGTAATATTTCTACTTAATTTTCTTTTCGCTCTTTCTTCTTGATAACCACTTGATTCTCCTCTAAAACCCCATTTCCCAACAAAATGGTTCATTCAACTTATTTCAAAATCAGTTAGAAAAGCTCGTGAGACCTTGCAACGTGAACACCCTTCATGCTCAAATAAATTCATCCAAGAAATGCATTTACCTAAGCTTATAATTGTCAAACAATCTGTCCTAAATATATAGTTGGTCAATGGGTAGTTCAATTTACAACAGTTCATAAAATGACACAATACATATATTATTTGGCTCATAGCTCTGGTTTTTATACTTGTAAACTTCAGATGAAACCACCTGGTATCAAGGAATGCCAAACCGTGCTAAATCGGCGGATTCGAGATGTACTGAGCAGGATAGGTCGGCAACAGACACAGTTCTGGCTATGTATTTAGTTCGCTCCCCCTAGCTTAGAAACATCGACAGAGAGTGTGAGAGAGCAACCCTTTGGCTCGAAAAAGAGGGCAAGAGAGCGATCCCCTTTTGCAAGCACCGCACCCCCCTCCCGATGGTCCGCCCTTCCATAGATGGTAGGTCTCTCTCTCTCTCTCTCACGCATACGCGCACATGTACTCAAGTTAGGTTTAGGCAAGATCCGCAATCTCGGTACCGGGTACCGTATCGATATCTTATCAGTTCAGTATAGTACAATATGATACACCCTTGTACCAAAATAGTTCTCCAACCATTTTTCTTAATTTTCATCTCGGTACAGGTCGATACGCCTCGGTACAAGTCAGTACAGGTCGGTATGGGGCAGTACTCCTCGGTACAGGCTATACGGGGCTTGTACCGACTTGAAGTCAAGTTTTATACCGATTTTCTTTTGGTACAGTATGGTACACCCCGTACCAGGCGACACAAGGCGGTACAGCAAACCATAGGTTTAGGGTTTGTAAAGGCGATCCTCCCCCCCTCCCTCTCATGCGTACACGGCTTAGGGTTAGGGTTTGCCAAGGCAGCCCTCCACCTTCTTGTCTCCCTCCCTCCCTTTCCCTCTCTCTGAGAAAGGGAACGAACCGGTCCCCACTTTTTTTTTTTTTAATTTTTGAAGTTTGAATTGAATTCAGCAAACCATATGCCGACTTCGGTTCAATATTTAAAAATAAAAAAAAAGTCCGAAACAGACCAAAACAGCATAGTACGGATCCACACCATACTATACCGCCGGCCAATCAGCACAATTCCCAGTATGGTTCGGCGGACCTTTCCCAGTGTGGTCATACAATATTGTGAATGCAATTGGAAATCTCATTGGTGCACACGTACACGCGCCATTGTATAAAAAGAATGGGACAGTGCAGTTAAGTACCTGTATCTTTACTACATGGTGACGTAAAGTTAGGAAGTCTTTTCGTCCTTTCCAACCTCGATATTTCTTTTGAATAGATAGAGCCGCTTTATCAAACTTCTGATCATGAGAACCATGAAACAGCCTTGATGCAGCAGAAAGCCCTTGTATGTCTTCTTGAGTCATACCATAGTCATCTTGACTTAAAGCAGCCTTGTAGCGCCTCTTTCTGAAAGAGTGAGCACGGAAAGCAGCTTGTATGCGTGCTGCGGCTTGAGCTGCATTTCTGACAGCTGCCAAAGAATCTTTAAGTGAAAGCTCATCTTCTGTTCCACCACCATGTATTTGGACACTCCTCTGGGATATGCTTTCCACAGCTCTCTCAGCCTCCACCTCTGCGGACACTTTGGAAATCTGATTTTCCTCCATTGTGAGAGAAGAAAGATGGCTAGTTAGAGCGACTTCTGAAAGATATCCAGCAAGACCTTTGTGGCCTCTTGCAGAAGCTATAAAACCTGGTGTTTTGCCCACTGGATCTTGTGGAGTGGGATCTGTCACAGCTCCAGCTGATGCACCAGCAGCAAGAAGTTCAGCAACCATATTTTCCCTGCCACAGAAAACATTTTTAACTGTAAAAAATAACATTTGTCCACTATGGAGCAGAACTTTAGATATACACTAAATTACAGAAATCTCAACATTTTCTTTTTCTTCTTTGTTAGCACATATAGCTCTGCTTTCTCAATCAGAAAAATTCAAAGTTAAATGCATGGCCACTTGTCTATATTAGAAACATCATCAAATAATATATTTCATAACAAAGATTTCAATCACCTTCCAAAATGTGCAGCCCAATGGAGGGCAGTCCATCCATTTGCATCACGAAAATTTATGCCAACACCAGCACTAAGAATAGGATTTAGGGCCCACTCATAGCCCAAACCAGAAATCAAATGTATAATGCCTTGCTCTTGCTTGGATAACAAGCAACTTGCCCCATCATTTCCTTGATTTTTTGATGATATCCAGTGCTGCAATTTATCCTTTAATAGCTCTTGCATGATCCACTCTATAGAACCTAATGAACTTTCACAACCAACTTGGAGTGACTCGATGATTTGCCTCCACGGATCATCAGTTGTTTTCAATTTTCTGGACTGTTCAACTTCTGCGACAGCACCTTTTGAAACTGTTAAACTATCATGTCCACATAAAAGAATCTGTACGAGTCTGGCAAGCAATGACAACTCTTCAGCACTTTTTGTTGCATCTATTGATGACGAAGTGCCTATGGAACTAGAGGTTTTTGCTATTGCACGAAATTCAAATTCCCGTACTTCACTGCAGGACTCCCTATTCCCAGACGTGATGCACAATGTGACCTTACCAGGACGATGTTGAGGAGCCTGGCAACGAAGGACACCATCCTGAACAATTTCGAGAGGAACCTCGAGATCACCAAACATAACTGCCCAGGCACACTCTGAAGGATTGCAAAGAAACTCTCCAGTAATAATAACCTGCATTACAAGGTTTTGCATCATAAGCTTGTTTCTCATTCACTAAGTTGGAGAGCAAAATTGTTGTTTAAGGAAAACAATTATTACAATTCTGCAGAAATATATGAAAGAATAATTAGTTTCAGAAATGTGTTTATATTAAGAAATGGAAGCACAAAATTTGACGGACAATCTAAAACTTTGTAAACTTTAAATGCTAAAGTAGAACAGGTCTTTTAAACTGATTGCAACTTTAAAAAATGGCATGACTTATTGGAAATGGACAATTTTGAATATTGAATGCAAAAGATGGTATTGGAGAGATGATGTACGGAAGAGATAAGCACAAAATGTACTGAATAGTCATGAAACAAATATGCCTTATTCACACTGTTAGCAATTTATCTGTAATTAAGAAGGGAATCAAATACAAGGACGGATACCTAAACCTTAACCAGAAAAAGTTAACCCATCTACAAGGGATCTTTATGGGCCAATATATGATCCACAATGGACTGTTTTTATGCTGGCTTTCAGCTGTCAACCCTTCAAATGATTGGCACTGATCTCCTGGCCAGGCAACTTTGAGCAACAGAGAGCTCTACCATAAAACCTATGAAGCCCATATAAGCTTATGAAGTCCTCTTATTGATCACACAATTTAAGCTCATGAATCCACGGGGTAACCTTCCATATTTCCCATAAAGCTATATAGAAGACATGACGAAAGAAAAATCTAAAGCTTTAAGTAGAGAACTACATTCATTTCCAAGTCGCGACCATAAACCCAGATGCCAAAACAAAGCGGAATAAGATACAGGTAGTGATAGGAAAAAACATAAAGCTAGGTATGTGCACAAGAAGCTGACTACAACCAAGAAATGAAAAATGATTTAGAAAATATGCAATGTAAACAATAGGGAACTTTACCTGGTGTTTCCCATCAATTTGCACAAAGAATAAGCGTATTTCGCTAGTTCTCCCATGGTTTTCGTACATGTTTCTTGGTTATTTGCATAATAAATCAAGTCGAATAAAAAATGCTTGTGGAAAATAAGAAATATAAATAATTATAAAGCCAGATGTCCATGTGTCCGCATGTAGAATAGCATAAATAGTAGTCAAACTCGTAGACATTGACATCTTTATCAATCTTCCCAAGTTCTTAACCATGATCAGCCTAATATTAATTCTAAAAATACACATGAGAAAGCCTTTCATTTTAATCAAACTTAGCATCAGAAATTGTTGCTGCAAACTAATTTTAGGTACAAGTTTTGGAATTGATCAGTACTGAAATCTTCAATTAAAGCAGTGGTTATTTTATACCAAGCCATAATCTGTGAACTACTCTTGCAAATCCCACGTACAGGGTACTAACATTTTTAGCATAGGCTCCTCAATGAAAGATAAATATTCTCCACCAGAAACCTCACCTGAGTACATAAGAATCCATGTTTTGAAGCTGATATCTTGAACTTCACATAAGACTTTTGTAGACATTCAGTAAAAAAAAAATACAAGACCTCCAAATCATTTTCTGACCACGTAATTCTTACAATACTTTCATGTAAAACATGTCTATAAGAACTGGAAAAGATTCAATTGCTAAAACACATGTTAAATCCTTCAGTGGACTCTTTTGAACCTGAGAACAAGATTCTGCGCCTATATCACTTTTTTTCTTTTTTTTTACAAATTTGTGAAAAGGGGATGGCCAAATCCCACCTAATTTATTAAAGAATGAAGAGACCCTGTAACCATATCACATTTTGATATGTGCAACATCTCAAATACTTTGTTGAATCCAACTTTCAACACAAGAATCAAAGTAAGAAAAAACATAGATAGTATAATTAATAACAATTTCAACTTTCTACAGTGTACCTTGGTACTTTCAAATGAAAATGCCCATTCAGGACAGATTTCATGAATGCTGAACCGTTGTTTCTGTGCTACAGTCAAACTTGAATACATTCCAACAGAACTTTCAAATTGGCTGTGGTCAAACCATGAGCCCGAGAAGTCAGGAGTGTATGTATCATTCCCAGCAGCTAAAGGCACAGTCCCCATCCAATCAGTGCTATTTTCTTTTCTGAGCAGAAAGTTGGCCTCAACAATACTTGTTCCAGAGGAATGGTGTACTCCAGCATCTGAGAGCTGTGAACTAGAGGTTGGTGACTCCACAGGATTGCCAGAGCCTAACAAAAATCTTCTTGTTGCTGATAGCTGTAAACTTAGATCACTCTCAGAGATCAGGTTACCAGTAGGCCTACTCTCTGCTGTAAGCCAAGTCAAATTTTCTGACTCCTCAAATGGAGTTGCAGACATATCGACCCTTTCTGAGGAAGAGATCCACGCATCCTGTAAAGAGAATGCAAATGAAAATATTTTGTAGTCCATTTCTGAAAGGTGACCAAATTACATGTCCTATGTAATGGCATGCTTTTGCAAAAGGAAAGATAAATCTGTTTTTTTAAGAAAAAAGATAGGAAAAGCTTAGGACTTGTTTTTTGCTAAAGCCAAAGATTTCAAAAGAAGCCATTACTAAAAACTCAAATTCATGCACCTGTCAAAGATGGCATACCAGAAGCCAGTTCTTAGTCATAGCAAAATAGTTTATTTCGATAATTTAACATATGACTGGACTTGTAAAAGATGCAAGAAATAACAGCCAATCTGGTGTACCTTGTGGCTAATGCTGAAACCAGAGAGAATCCAGATATAATGATAGAGAAATAATATAACAAAATATGAAACTCTTACATGGTTGAACATATTTCTAGCAGGAGATGCTGAACCAAATGCCCTAGTGCTGCAATTGGAAGACTCAGAAATGCCATCTACGACTGAGATATTTGAAGTGTTAACATGGGAATCAACTCCTGCTGAACTCGAACTCAACTCCAGCATGTCTTTCCATGAAGGAGATTGCTTCCTCTCAATACCGTAATCCAAGCATGGTGACTGGTTTTGCTGCATTACATGATCATCTGGGTGAAATGTGAATAAGACAAATTTTAGTTTCAGATATTTTAAAAGTTAGAAGAAAACAAAATAAAAGATGCTCGGACTATTGAGGTTAAGATAGCATTTTTGGTATACAACAAGCAGGAAAAGAAACTGTGAGAATGTCGTAGCATGATAGATCAAAAAACTAGTTTATCTCTCAGACTGATCCATAAAATTATTCATTTTCTAATGCAAATTCATCTGGATATGAGATAACTGTGACTATAAATTGAAAAAAAAACATACTTGTGCAGTGACTTGATTATTAAATAGAGTAGTGAATTTAAGAATGACTAAGAAGGAACAAGAGTCTTGAAACCTACATAAGGAGTTATCTGGTTGCACTTTTCATGCTTCACTATGATGGTATAGAATCATAAGGACATCGATCCGTTCTATTAATTTTTGAAACCAATAAACAAAAACAATTAATATTAGCTACATATTTTGATCATTACTACAAGATAAATTCCAAAAAAAACACTAAATAAAAATTGACAGCAAGCTCATAACATTCCCTGCAAAGTTCTGAAGCTTTATCAATTACCGATACCAGAAGCTTCAATAAAACTTGCTCATTTTTCTGCATATGTGAGCAGTGATAACACAAGCTATTAACTGGGGTTCATTAAAATGTGACCAATGTGTTAGCAAATACATTTGATCCATACGATTTAATTAACTAGGGTAAGTAATTCTAAAAGGACTGCGACCAATAAATATAACTTAAGTTTGATACGGTTCCTCCTGAATTATTTTTGTGTTCAATCCAATGTAACAACAAGATCTCACCCTGCAAATCATTGGCAACCGCATAATAGGTTCCATGGTGATTAAACATAGTTTTAATAAAGCTAATTCAATGTTAACTAACCAATTGATTCCCAAAGCTTAGGCTAATTAGGGAAAGGGTCACTAATGTATACCAAGCTTAACACCCCCTCCCCAACATGTGGCCAAGACCATACACGTGGAGGGATAACTGAGTCAAGACATAGAAATTAAAAAAAAATAAAAAATCAAGAACAATCAAACATATAACTGAACTAGAGGATATTCAAGCTCATGGCCTCCAACAAACTTGAGCTCTAACATCACGTTATCTAACCAATTGCCCCAAAACCTTACGCTGATAAGGAAAGGGTCAATAGTGCATATCAGGCTTATCATTAGAAACTGGGAGCAAAAAAGCAAAAAGGAATCAAGATGAAATGTTGATAACAATTATTTGATAAGATAATATCAACTATTGAAATTTTGAATTTCCCAGCTTGACATTATGGGTATCAAAATGAAGGTTTGATATATCGCATAATGGAGGCATACACGGCATGTCCAATCAAGGTCGGAGAAACTAGTATCGGGCACCGTACCGGTTCCCCAGCAGGACGACTCAGTACGGGCCGTGTCAAGCCCGTACCAAAAGAGGAACCGTGGCAGAGAGAAAAAGAGAGAGAGAGAGAGCAGAGGAGGGAGGGCCAGAGGAGGGCCAGCGGGGGCCGGCGGAGGCCGCGGCGTCCGCCGGCGGCAAGCGACGCCGCGGCCAGACCCCTGTTTCGTTCGAAATAAGAGAACCGGCCGCTGCCTTGGCTGCCGCGGCCTTCGCCACCCCCCCTAGGTGGCCTTCCGCCGGCGTCCGCCACTACTCCCTTCCTCCCCCACTCACTCTCTCTTTCCTTCTCTATCTTCGACTCCAACAATCGTCTTGTTTTTCCAGCCGAAACCATACCAGTGAGCTACCAGTACAGCTCAGAACGAGCGGACCACTCGGTTCGGGACAGTTCCGCCAACCTTGTGTCCAACACAGTACATACCGCAAGAAAGTCGCTGTATCTACTCATGATTTGCCATTGCAAGGCAATACAACATGAGGTATATAAGGGTAGGTATAATACTATTAGGCTGTATGTATGCAATATGGTTGGTGTTTTCAAACCATGATAGAATGAAAACTCTCATGTGTTTGTTAAGTCCGCATGCATGTGAAAAAGGCATCACAATTAAAACACTTAAGATACACAAAAGAAACTTTTTGAATGAATGTTACTGAGAAAACATGGACGAGAAGAAAAAACTTTTGAAGTACCTCTATAAATATGGATACCAAAAATGGCAAAAGTTTTATCTAAAAGTGATGACGGGGGGGGAGAGAATACTCAAAGCATATGGATGTATGCATGTGCAAAGTGACCCTTTAAGTATAACTCAACCTCTCATATCTTATTAAAGGTTAAATAAAAGCAAAGAATTGCAAAACATACAGATCCAATTCATTACAAGCATCCAACATATTCAAATATTAGAATCTTCAAATATGATTCCTCCACTATATCAAGATCAGAATGCTTATGTGAGCATGAATGTCATCCTAGGAGACAGCAATATATTAGATAATAAATAAAATGAATTTTCGCAAGCGCTGCAATTCAGCTCCACTTGGACATGATTTGGCATGGGTTTGGTGTAGTTCAGTTTTGCTTGGTCACATATAGGAGAATCAGATTTGGAAGCCTATCTAGGTGTCCGAGTTGGCAAGAGGAAAAAAGGGGGATACAGAATACGTAAGTTAAATGATAATTTTAACTAAATCATAGATTTGTACCTTTAAAAATTGTCTGCTTAAACATTAAAAAAAAAATGCTGAAAAGATATTGTTTATCAAACTCTTTCGATATACATGTTCTCATTCAAACCAATTAACATAAGGTTACAAGAAAAATAATATTTTCAAAGTTGTTTGAATATCCACATCCTTTACAAATATCTGAAAAGAACAGATAATCACTCCGGATGTCAAAATAGAGAATCAAACTCATTGCTGGAAGAGTTGAAATCTTCCAACATTTAAAAATAGCTACCAAAGAACTTCATAAGTATCTAAGTGTCTAATAAAAATCCAACTCAAATACGTATCCCCAATGGATTTTTGGAGCTGGACATGAGTGTTCACATAAATCAGGTGTCTTTCACTTTTATTCCATTTCGTAGAGGTTCTTCTCTTACGAAATTTTGTCTAGCCATTCTACTTCCATGCCAGAGGAATGGGATTCAAACCCATGATACAATATTCTCATATGTTGATTTAGAAAACCAATGCCTTAAGCCACTGATTCATTGCCTCCAACGTCTTGATTGGAATTGGACTTGTCTGGTTGGGTTGGTTGCTACAACATATGGGCCATTTGGTTTGGCCAATATATGGACTCAAGGTTTCAAATACCACCGAAATGGGACAGTATGAACGTACCATACCATTCCTGCAGGTTTCCAGCACCGCTATACAGTGTATCATACAGGATGCAGTCCCGTACTATGTATCAACATCCGGTACTGTATAATTCTGGCAAAAAAAAGGTAAGAGGTACGGTACTGGTATTTGAAACCTTGTTAATGGTCTGACGTCTACCCCTTAGCCAACAAGATTGTGCAACTTAATGGTATCAGTTTAAGGTGCCACTTTCTGTAGGCAATGGGGATTTATATCAAGTTGTGTATCGAGCAGTGTGTATCCAATTATACATTTGTATGACATTTGTTTTACGTGTGTAGAGTGCATCCAAATACTTGTATTAAAAGATATAACATATTTATTACAATGCTGTTTGAAAGGCATCTTCACATATTAGTAGACAACAACATGGTTATATAAGAATAATGGTCTAATTCTATCAATCAGCTTTTCAAATACATATAGACTGTCTTCTTTGGTGTCATCAGTTAGTAACATAGGTCATAATGGATAATAATATATCCACTATGACTAAGGTTAAATTCATCTATATATAAAAAACAGCAAAATCATTTAAGTTTACATACAAGGTGAGATCAAGATGCGGTAATATAGGTGGTTAAACCTAATTTCAGCCCATGCATTACCGCACAGGGAGACATACTAGTATGGGCATGCCTGTCAACATATAGAAAACTTATCAGACCAGGAAAATGACATGACAATCTAGATAATAACTATTGAAGTTAATTTTGATACAAATGTCTTTATATCATAGCTTACTACTATAACACTATATAATAAGCTGCACCTTGAACTGGTCTTCCTACGTTCCAGACTTCAATTGGCCCCAAAAATCAGCATATTCAATATTAGCCCAAAAGTAAGTATTGATGGATAGGAAACAGCAGTGAGACAATGCTTGCGAAAGGATGATCATAAACATAAACATCTACCCTAGCTGGTTGAGTCAGCTTCACAAATCATCACTATCATAATCATCCAACCCTTTCCTTCTCAAATATGGAATTTGCTATAAGGCAGAACATTAAGTAGATAAGGCTACATGGAAGGAGTGATGAGATATGACAAGCAATTGTCAACCTGACATCAAAACTCTAGAAACTGGTGTTGAGCTCCTCACAAGAGAGGGCTCTGCTATGAAACCTATAAGGCCAAATGATGAATATAAAAATATGACTTATCCATCACAATTTAAGCTGATGCAACCAAGGAACAACCTTCTGAATTCCCTCAAGCTCCTGATGTCATAAGCACAGATAAGACAAGAAGCCAAATGAAATACAGTCCGCTAGTCAGCTTTACGAGCTTTCAGCCAAGCGCTACCTAGGGTTTCATGACTAGCTTCTCCAAATCCTTAAACATACTCTTCCTCATGATATTTTCTTTGTTTGACCACATATTGACCTCAACATCCATCCTGTGTGATTAGACAGTTAAACCATCTTTCTTGCCCAAATTTTGAACCATATTACACAGGGGACCTCTCCACTTCATCAACTTTGCTCTATTTACTATTTAATATTTTCATCTGGCCCTCAAGCTTTTTTAACAAAATAGACTCTACAATGGAACTGGTTCAAAAGTGTTATTTCTTGACTATCAATTCCCTGTTAACAAAACATAATAATAATAATTAAAAAAAGACTTAGGCTTTGTTTGGATGCAGGCTAGCAAACCAGGGGGTGAATAGATTTAACTGTTTGTAATCACCCTCAAACCAGCTAACAAGCGGTTAAAATTATCCACTATTTGGTTGACATTCCCAGGGTCAGTGAGATAAAGTGGTGGAAAAGTGTTTGTGTGTGTGTGTAAGAGAGAGAGAGAGAGGAGAGAGAGCTTGGTGCCTAATTTTATTTCACCCTCCCCTATGAAATAAATTTAGCCTAGTTAGATGGACTTTTGACCCTATGAGTGAAAAATATTATCCATCTGCTGGTGTTTCACTGGTTAAACTGATAAGCTCTCCTTATCCACCAGCTAACCAGCAAGCAAAACTATCCTTAGGGTTTAAGACAGCCTATGAACCAAGATACAAGTAAAACTGTCATAATAATTAATCTGCACCAGGCATTGCAAAGATTACCACTACAAAATGATGGAACATATATAGGTTGAATATCACTATGTTTGCGAGGAAATTGTCGATAAGAATGTTTATTTTGTAATGTCTCGATATTTACCTACAAAAATACGAGCAGCTATCAGGTTCAGGCAAATGTCCCAAATAGGGTCAACTTAAACACTAGTGGGTTTTTCTACAGTAGATCTCTATTTCGACCCTACATGCAGATCCTTCCATTGTATATCAGCCATCTTGCATCAGATGATGTAAATGTAAATTCAATCACTTCCCATGACAAAATAATTTGTGAAGTTGGAAAAAAGAAAATGAATGAACTTCATACAAATTTTATAATTTTTGCTTGCTGGTTAACTGGTGGATAGGGAGAGGTTATCATTTTAAACAACGAAACACCAACAGATGGATAATATTTTTCAGTCATACGGTCAAAAGGCCA
Source organism: Phoenix dactylifera (assembly GCF_009389715.1). NCBI lineage: Eukaryota > Viridiplantae > Streptophyta > Magnoliopsida > Arecales > Arecaceae > Phoenix > Phoenix dactylifera. Next base: position 4,542,844 of record NC_052405.1, on the reverse strand, counting down.
CCTAACTAGGGTAACATTATTTTATAGGGGAGGGTGTAATAAAGTTAAGCACCAAGCTCTCTCTCTCTTCTCTCTCACACACACACTTTTCCACCACCACCACCACCACCCCCCACAAAAAAAAAAAAAAAGACTGCCAGCTCCTTGGTTATTTCTTCTGCTTATAAAGCTGATTCTTTAGAATGATTGTAGCACTAGGCCACTAGCTAATTTGACCATGTCAAGCCCAAACCTGGCCTATTCACAGCTCATACAAACCTAAGACTACGAGTGGCTTGTACAATCACAAGTCAGTTCATGCTTACCCAAGTATGGTCATTATGAGATATGTTAACCACCTTGGCCCAAGAAACGCTAGGACAAAAGAGTGTGCTTTGAAAGCTAATGAGCATTAGTTTAAAGTTTACAACGTTAGAAGTTAATGAGGTTCCCAACAGATCTGCTAGGAAAGACATTTTCCAAAATTAAATAGCTTGATGTCAAGGACAAAAGTGCCACCAACACAGGGCTTGCCGGCCAGTGGTTGACATGTCATGTGCAGTGCCTTGCCAACATTATTAAAATGCAAAGGAAAAAAAGGGTTTTAACTTTTAAGCATGGGACGGCACATAACCAACCAATGCTGGATGCCAGGAATCACCCAAGCAAGGTACATGCTGGCCTGCATAGACTGGTACAGCCTAGTGGTTATCTCCATGCATGATATTTATGTTTAAATGTTGACATATTCACAAAATTTTACAGTGCAATGCATCAACAGTCCATTGCTTTTTGTTCTATCATCACTCTTTACTTCTTGTACAAGAAGTAAGTTTTCAATTATAGAAGGAAAAGAAGGAAATAAGCCTGTAAAATACAAATATGCTTAACTCTTGTCATATGGTGAAACTAGATTTAATATAAGCTAAATAAGATGGAATATCGATGCTGAAACAACAATAGGCATGCTATACTCAGTTCTACTTTGTACTTCATAATCAAGCTTTTCAAGTATCATAAGAGATTCATAGGCAAATGAGCCGATATATGTCAATAGATATTCAGGAAATCTATGATAACCATCCGCCAATTTGAGTAATTAAAAGAACAAATACCAAAAGTTTTCAGAGACTGAATGCTGTTGTAATTTTTCTGCTTTCTGGCTTCTTCAAGTTGACCTTGCCCTGTAAATTCCAACCCATGGAGCAGATTTTCACGTGATTCCTGTAAGGAGTCCCTTGTTCCAAAATCCTGATCTTGTAAATTCTCATTCCGATCAGTGTACACAGGCAGGTCATCAAAGAAGATAGAGTTATCATCATCATCCAGACTTAACTGCACTGCAAGCTTCCGCAGAGCTTGACTAACCTCTGGCCGTGATGATTGACCATCACTTAACGATTTATCCATTTTATTGATGCGGTCGCTCTCAAGGTTCTCTATAACAAACTTAGAACTAACTTCTTCCACAGACCCTGGACTGCAAGAGCTCCGATATGGTTCATATAGGCCATTAGTTCCAGACATGAAACCTCGAAATTGGGCATTACTAACACTGGTGCTCTGATTGAAAGTTGAACAAGATTCAGTTGACAAGTTTGAAATAGATCCTGAAACATATCTTCCCTGCACGACACAAAAGCAGCAAGTGCCATAGTGAAAACTCCAAACGTATCTTTCCTTTTTCATAGTTCACTTTTGATCTAATGAATATTTGTTGTAATTTTCTTTTGTATAAACTTAATACAGAGCAAATAGACAGCAGAATAATTACAAAATCACGTCAATAGAATAAGGTCATCTTTTTTTCCCTTTTTGGTATATAGTCATCTTCTTTGTTAACTTACAAAAACATGAGAAATTAACATAAGAGAAAGACAACAATAGCATGGAGTACCAAATGGATAACAAAGGCACCTTTGAGAAAACTATCAAGAAGTACTTATTTGTTGCAACTCCAAGTAACATAAATCAGTGCTGTCCTTTTGTTGGGCTCAGAGAGTTCTTAAAGTAGATAAAGAGTGTCCGCAACTATTTCTATGAACTGATGATGATATTGTAGAGAATTGAACATCATCAGGTACAGAACAAGCTCATTTTAGTATATTGGCTTGTGAAGAATGGTGCTACAGAAATTGTTATTCGTGTTAGTGATCTGCAACCAAATTAACAGTTCTTTGGTTTCAGAGTTGTTGAGCAGATTAAAAAAATGTTGATAACTAGTTCTATGAACTGGTGATATGATATTTACAGAATTGAACATCATGAGGTATAGAACATCCTCATTTCAGTACACTGGCATGTGAAGAATGGTGCGATAAGATGGCGATTCATGTTGGTAATGTGCAGCCAAATTGACAGTCTAAGGTTTCTTTCTTCATTCTTGGATTGCTGTAGAGTGTTCTGGAGATCCCAATAAAGTGAGGCCTCTTGATTTCTTACTTTTGTATTCTATTCTTTCAGTTACAACCCTTGTTAGACTTCTTCCTTTTTAATTAAACCCACAGCCTTTTACCCAGAAACAAATTTAAACATAAATGAGTTCTTGTAAAGGAAGGTCCATAACACACCTCAGCCACTTCTCTGTAATGAACAAGAACAATGTGATCATAGGCCCTGCAAAGAGAGAAAAAGTAATCAAAACAAGAGACAAAACTCCTGAATATAGTTCCAGATGAAAGCATAATGATGTTTTCTCAGGAAAAACATAACACAGCGTGCATATGGAAAATTGTTATATAATATACACAGTTTTGCATGCTTATAGAGCAAGCAGATAGAGTGGAAAATTTATGTATCCCATAGAACATGGTGATATAGGAGATACTTGGGGATTCAATAGAGTGAATGCGCCCATAGCAAAAATGCTGACACATAATTACATGGTAATTGTAGAACTTTGGCAGCTGCATTCTAAAGTTTACATGTTAGGAGAATAATCAAAGCTTTCCTAAGTAAAAAACAAAATTAAAAATCATAGCAAGCTGTTCCAAGATGCAAATGGACAGTTGAGAAGTCAATGGTCAACAAAAAGGTGACAGTAGGAGGCTGGCAGCATTCTAAGTGAAATTGCTATTTGCTGAAGTGGGTGAAGGTAGAGCACATCAGCCAGACCTTTTGAAGCAAAAGAAGCTGTTGATCATGATCAATAATAGTTAAGGGCATAGTGCTTTTAAGAAATCAATTGAAAGAGTTAAATGCACTACATAAAATCCACTCCAATGGCCAGTTATCAACTTAGAACTATCATATCATCCAAGGATTTACACTAGAAATCCTCTCTAGTGATTCTAAAGTAGCATAAGAGAGTGACATTTTCCAATTTGAAGCTATGATGAACGTATGTGCATGCCTAACTAATTATGACAGCAGCTGCATACTCCATCCAGCAATTTCATGAAATATGGTCTGTATAATGAGTGTTGAATTCTATGTAGAAATGTTGATAAAACACATGAATTAACATGATGGTTTGCTAGACTAGAGTTTCAATTTGCATTTGCCAATTTCAATGTTTTAAAATGCAGTACATACTGCCACATATGTGCCTACATATGTGTATGCGGTCCCTTGACCGCACCACATTGCCTATATGCAGTACTTACCATATGTGGTCATTCCATGTATAGACCAAAAAGCTGGTCCATTTAGCATTGCTTGACTATCTATGGCCTACTCAGTACAGCTGCATATGTACGTCCATTTAGCATTCTAGAGCTGTATATGAAGCCCACTCTTATGCGGGCCCATGTAGATGAACCAGGTTCAAGCTGATGGTTAGGTTTGATATTGGTTTTAGGTGAGCCTGACATGGCCATATGGGTATTAATGGTGCTAAAATGTTAATTATGTTATAATTATTGTTACTGGATATTAGATACTAAATGCTAAGCACTAATTGTCAGTTATTATTGTCATTAATATTGTGATGCATTATGGGTTTACTGTACTTAATAATTATATTTATTTTTAAATAATTCAAAATTAGTAACCAGTAACCACATATGCAGCCTACATATCATATATACACTATGCAGTCCCTTGATTGCCTACACACCATAGCCACATTTCAAAACACTGGTTAGTTTATGTATAGTTTTGACAACATCCCAAATTACCCTTTGGACACAAGTAAATGAAACATTCCATTATTGCCATGTTTCTTTGTTGCTGCAGTGAATATATCATTATGTTATGCTATATAAATCTTCAAGTGCTTGAAAGAAGAGCAAGGGCCACTGTACAAGCACCATTCCCCCAAATAAAGGCGAGCTAAGATGCCCAGTAAACTAGAAATGACAGCACATTGCACGCACACACAATTTTAGGGGAACTAAAAATTGTAAAACTTGACTGGTCTTCGGCCTTCCACCAAACTAGGACAGAAAACGTAACTACTGATGGCATCATATGCATATATGGTTATGCTAAATTGTTCCAACAATCCCTTTCCCAATGTTACATCTATCTGCAAATTTTATCTCAGAAATGCTCCTAGAATTTTTATGAACATGCCATCAATTAAGCTGGCAAATTGATAGTAGCAAAATTTGTTATGCAATTGTACTTTAATGGAAACAAGGCTAGAACAACTATACAAGTGGAATTCGACATGAATGACTGTACAAATATGGTAGGTTATGCATGAATGGTAATAACATATGTCAATATACAAAAATTACTTGGTCAATCTGTTGCATTAATTTGAATGCAGCACAGAACACACAGGATGTAAAGCTTTTCTTCTATGAAAATGTCATTGATAATCCATCTTGATGAACCTTCCTCCATGATTTCTTATGACCAAAAAAATAATTGAAGGTGATAGGTCATGGTAAGATTGTCTGAGCAATTTTCTATCACTTGTAACTTTAATCCTTACAGAGTAAACTCATATGAATGACTAGTTGAAACTTGAAAGTACGGCAAGCATGTGTACTAGAATTGTGCAAGCGTTTTGACAAGCTGGAAGATATAATTATCAGAATAGTAGATCCACAGAAAAAAATGGAAATAGGATAAATTAGTAAAAAGTATTTGAAAATCTATTAATGCTTGTATGTGAACTTACGGGTCCAGCATCCAATAACTTCGCCTCTGAAAATAAGGATTTTGCTCTCCATGAGCATAGTAACAGTTCAGGACATCTACATTCCCAACCTATAAATTCACATGTGAATAACATCAGGGAAAAAATGATGTTTGGCCAAACCAACCAGATTAAACAAGAAATAAACAACATATACTGCAGATGACAAATGAGGCAACCATTTCCTACAAATCAAGTAGAAAACACAACTGCAGTCCCACAAATTCACTGGCCAGTGGTCACTGATAATCAGCAGTAAATAATTCAAAGTCAGGTAATAGAAAATACATATTGCTTGGACAGTTCTATTGCTGTTGGTACCAGACACTAGGGTATGTGTCATAGCAGCGTAACTTTAAGAAACACAATTCAATATCCTGGAAATACCTATTTGGATGTATGCATACTTTGAATTTACAATAATGCTTGACTTATGCTTCTAACAAAATAATAATCATCAAATGCAAATTAGATACAAAAACATGACATTTTTCAGTAATGACATTACAAAATAACTTAGTTAACCCATTTTAAAGCTGCCAGTTTCTGGAACCTAAAATAGATTCTACTAAAGTCCTGGCCATTTATGAATTATCTAACAACCTTTTCCATCCTCTTCACAAAAGCCAGGTTGGTTTTCACTAATCACAGTATAGACCTGCTACAAGCACCACCAAGAAAGCATGAATATTTCTTTTTTGCAAATTGTCTATGTCATTTAATCTAACTGAGCTACAATGTTGTACAAAAACACTCTGTAATGAATTCTAAGTTCTACAAAAACCAGTCAGGGCCAAATGATGTAAATTGCAAAGTTATAGAACAATGTGTTTCTCATGTTCCAAGTACTTCTTTGGAAACATGTGGCTGTTGAAACTGGTATCCAATTGAAGTACGATCAAGTCGGCCAAATTAACAACTATCCCAAAAGCCTAGCGGTCATTCTTATAGATAATGGGACATGTCAGATGAAGACATTTGTGAAGGATGGGATCTAGGAATTTTTTTCTTTTCAAGTCTTGCTCCTTTATTTAAACAAAAAAAAGGAAAAATATCCAAGTATGCAAAAAAAAAAAGTAGAATTTTCTCAAAATATAGAAAGATGCTTAAATTCAACTCATATGATCTTAAAGTGAGACTTATAGAGTTTATAATGTTGAATAGTGAAACTTAATACAGAAAAAAGTCAATTATTTTGTTTTCATTGCAATAAAAGGTTCTCTGAAAACTTTTTTCAAAAAGAAAAAAGAAAAACTCTAAAATCATGTTATTGATGAGGATAGATTTCTTTGTATTCCTCTGAAATCCTAATAACCAAGAACCAACCAAGCACACATATGCATATTATATATGTGCTTTAGATGGTCTCTCATTGAAACCATCCACACAAACATGTACATAAGAGTACCTAAAAGCCATAGCATCCAGGAAGTTAATGATGTTGTTCTCTCGATTCCCTTTCAATTCACGTCAGTTTTTCTGATGATTCTAATCCAATTGAGGGCTCGTTTGGTTCGCGGGAAAAGAAGGGGAGAAAGTGTGGTCAACGGAAAAGTAAAGAGATGCCTCTTGTTTGGTTAAAGTTTTCAAAGAAGAGAGACGGAAAAGTTGTATTCCCATGAGAATATGATTCCCACGTTTCATAGAAAAGTCTTTCCCATGAGAAACATGGAAAAGTTACTTTTCCGTGAGCCAGAAATCGAAACATTTTTATTTTTTTCCAAAAAGGCCCTTCAACATCAAATCAAGGATCCATATTTGATCCAAAGCATTAAAGACCTAATTTTTATTAAGGGTATAATAGAAATTACACATAACTTTCCTAAGAAAATGGATGGTCAACCAAACATAAGCATTCTGAAAATCTGTCACTTTTTCATGGTCAACCAAATATGCCAAAAATACTTTTTCAAGCATCCTCTTCCCAGAAATCTGCTTTCCAGGAATCATATTCCTATAAGAAAAAATGCTTCCCGCGAACCAAACGAGCCCTAAAGGAGAATGGCAAATCCTAAAGCCAAAAGTTCCAGTATATAATTTGATGCCAAGCAGTACAGAATAAAGCCAAGAAACTTTAATAGGAGAGTTGTAAAAACTCTTAAGCCATAATCAGTAGGTTGCTTCTTTAATGCCTGGGAACCACTCCATTAATGCCAAAAAAACTCTCTCCATTGTCAAACAGCACAGATAATACAAGGAAACTCCTTCATTAACGAGCAAAGTTTCAGAAGATGAAACACACTCTAGCGATCAGCTCATCTGCAATGCAATATAACTTATGGCCTCCTGAGCTGGCATTACCTACAATATGCATGTTGTTTGTTGGTTTCTTGCAACTCATGTGATGCCCCGTTTTGTGGTCATCTTACATGTAATTTGCTACACTCGAAGCACCATTTCTGACTCACTTTTTGCCCACAAATTGTCCATTACAGTTTCAAGTAAATTCTGATGGATCATCAATTATCACCTTACTGTTAGATATTTTATCTTTAAGAAAGATTCTCATGTATCAAACAGATACATATTGACACCATGACAAAGACCAGCATTCCACATATTTCGATATATTGTAAATGACAGTGCTACATAATTGCACAAAATATGGCATACTATGGTCAAATGAAGCACACAATGTCAGTTGCCAATTATCAAACATAATTTCTTGCTATCATCTTCCCCTCAACTTTCCTCTTATATGCTCTTCAGCTCAACAATTTTTTCATGAAGTAGCATACTTCTCAAAACTGCTTCTTTCTCCTTGTAAATCTCTATGTATGATTATCCTCAAATTGAGAAGTGAGAGTTCGATTGCCAATTTGTATAATACAGCCACAATATATCCAATATGCATAGTATACTTATTGGCCTTATATGTGTTATGGTGATGCCGCCATTATAACGTATAGAAGAGTAATGGAATTTTACGCTAAAAACTCAAGAATACATTGCATGCTTCTCCTTAAACATTTGCTCCATTTTGCACAAACAAACTAGTTTTGCAATTCATTATCTTTCTGTAAAACATAATTAATCAGTGATATTTATGACAAATGTAAATAACTCTGAGAATGCAGATGTAACAAGCATAGGCAAGTTGCTTGAACAAACCTTAAGTCGTTCATGTGCTTCTCCAACAGTTCTTCCATCTCTCTTCCTTCGCCACATATGACCATCTTTACGGAAAAAACGGAGTATTCTACGGTTGAAAAGGAACAAAGAACCACCTGGAGACAAATCGGAGGCAATCAGAATGTATAGATGAATAGAATCAACAACATCAAACTTCTAGTGTATGATAAATTCTGCATTACTGGGTGGCCTCTGGGCTGGCTCTTGTGAGAGTGGGAATCTCTCATAATTCTGTAAGATGAAGAGAACTTCAGAAGGCTTCAGCCAGCGTGTATGAGCGTCTTGCTGAAGCACATTTATGTCATAAACTGAAATAACACAAAAAAGAAAACACATAAAGCAACAAACCAAACATATGTCTAATTATTATATCAGCATTTCAATGCAGAGAAAGGTTAATAACAAGTTCACACCACAAAGTCTAAGGGCTTGTTCAGCATTGTTATTGTTTTTGTTCCTGTTTCTCCACAAATTAGTGAAATACCACATGGAGATTGACATTGAAGATATAACTTGCACAAAACTTCTGCTATCCTTGCTTTTATATTTCCTTTTTTTGAAACCAATAATTCTTTACTTCCGAAAGCTCTAAGGATCTTACAAACAATTTTAAAAACAAAAGATTCATGATACACGTCATCCAGTTAGTTCTTTTTTCTTCTGAGGTTTCTGAGAACAAAAACAGAAAACAGAAGCAATACCAAACAGGCCCTAAGTTCCCGGATTAATTTTTCATTAATTCGCCATATATAACCATCCTTGCTCAAGTAATACCCAATCCCAGCATCCAACAACAAACGTCAAGAGCAAAGTACTTTGGTCCAACAAAGCCAATGATTACGAAAAAAATCTCAACTTGACAACTGAACATAGTACCATTTTGAAAATTAATTTCCATTTTGCTCACAACAATGACAACATGATCCCAATTCAAAACAAAAGGTAATTTAAAAAACAATCTTTTGTCCTAAAAACGACGCAAAAACCTTAAAACTGCAGCACCCCCAGATCTAAAAGTCCCAAAATTTCTCAAATAGATTTCAGATCCATCTACCAGATTCTCAAGACAACAAGTCAATTCTAATTAATTTTCCCGACAGAAAATTCAAAGCAAAAATTAGACAACAATTGACCCGAGGTCAACGAACAAAAACATCAAGGAAAAATCGAATCTTGACACTTAAAAAAAGAAGAAGAAGAAGAAGGATTCCGCGTTACCGGGCTGCATCTTCTTCAGCAGAAAGCACAAGCTTCGATCTTGGCGACGGAATTAGTCGGAGCCCCAGTGAGAGCGAGGGTTTAAGAGGACAAAAGCCTAGGGACTGGAGCGATATTAGACTAAGGGGGAGGAGAAAGGCGGGTTACCGGGCCGCATCTTCGTCAGCAGAAAGCACAAGCTTCGAATTGGCGACGGAATTAGTCGGAGCCCCAGTGAGAGCACGGGTTTAAGAAGACAAAATCCTCGGGACTGGAGCGATATTAGACTAAGGGGGAGGAGAAAGGCGGGTTGAACCTTGATAGGGATGAGTTCGCCCTTCTTTTTTGGTGGGAGAAATGGCGGAAGATAAATGAAAGAAATTACCAAGATGGGAATTAGATGAGAGAGACGAAGAAAAAAAAAAGGCAAGCAGCCGTCATTTTAAACGCAGCTCTCTCGCGGACGGTGACAAGGTCGGTTAATGTCCTCTCAACGTTTGGAAAATAGCAGTACATACGGTTTTTCACCTGCCGTCTTTTTCGTATGTCTCCAAATCGATCATCGTATCTCGAATAGATACATAACATCAAAAAATATTTTAATCAAATTTAAAATGTTAGACTGATTTAAGTAGGAAAAAAAATCTACTCTGACTTTGAATGTTGAACAAAGACGCTCCGTCAATTAAAAAAAAAAAAAGGATCCAAGTTCCTCCTTCTAAATACCCAATACAATATACATAAATATTTACTACTTTCCAAGTTCTTCCTTCTGACTTAATCATCGGAAAAACTTCTTGACTAAATAAGCTCCGTCGACTTTCTATATCTTCTTTTTTTTTTATTTGTAGGTTATCTAGTACAAATTGGATCTTCCTCCTCTTGTGCAGATTTTTTTAAAGGCCTTCCACCTATCGGATTGCATTTTGGCGATAATACTAGTATTGCACACATGACACAAGGACATATATACTGGTAGTAGAGGCTTGACACGGGGAAATTGATATAGACAACCATGTTAGAGGAAGTAATAATGTTTAAAAAAAAAAGTTTATCTTATTAGCCAAGAATGCAAACAAGTGATTCCAAAGTATGTACATGATATGCTTGGCCCTCTTTCACACTCAATCACCATCTAAGTCAGGTTGCATTTGCCACTAATATCAAGCTAGACTTGTTCTGCTACGCAAATACATTTACTAATGCACTTCTTTTTATTTTTAATTCTTGTTGATCAAATGAACTAATGAGAATGTAATTTTATTAAAATGATGGATAGGTATAAAATATCTAGCTAAGAAATGGCCCAGTCTCAATGGTAATGGAAGCGTGAGGACCATAGACAAAGGATTGGGGTGGTTTTGTAATAATAAAGATTGGTTGACAAAGTCCTCTGCCTTTTGGATGTGCCCATTTAGGATGTCTCCATTAGTAAGTAATGTCTCAATCGTTGTAGCCCTCATTGACATGAACTTTAAATCTGTCATCCATGAGCCTTTGTTAAGCCATTGGCTGGACTCCAATGAAACATCTACACATAAAAAAGAATCAATTGCTGTTTGGACAGATCCATAGCATGCGTATTCACAAGAGCATCCAAAATTAGCCGCGTGTATAGCGTATGAGGTGATGGCTGTCAAACTTAAGTTCCAGAATTGTTGATGCTAAAGTTTTTGAAGTAAAAATTTTATAAAAAAAAGCTATTTGCTATTTGGTAACTATATTTTTAAAATATTATAAAATTTTAATATATATTTGGTAAATAAATTAAAAAAATTATTTTAATACAGTAAAATAATTATAAAAAATATTATATAGTATTATATAATAAAATATAATAGAGTATAATATTTTTGGTAGGTGTGTTCCATCTCGCTAGATTTTAGATATTCCAAACCTTCTCTCTCACACACGATGCTGTTGGATCCAAACAATCACCGGGGAAGAATATATTATATGATATTTAAAATATTCCAATGGTTTCGAGTCACGCGGTATTTGACAAGGTACTTGGAAGTACTGGCAGACACTATCGACTTAGTCTCATGAGCTGTCGATTTTATGAGCCGTCGATCCATCCGCACACATATTTAAAGAATGTCTTTGGAGAGAGCAGCTAGACAAAAAGGAGAATAATTCTCACCGAAAATTTCTTGGGAGAATCTTTTGATGCAATGGTGCCGCAAATCATGGTCCACGTGTATCATGACAACCTCGTGGATGATTTAATACACCCGAATACCTCCATTGGTCGTAGAGGCTCTCATGATACACGTGCGTGGGCTTAGGATGAGCCTGATCTTTCTCCTGGGCATGCCCTGTTCAACCATCTTGGCATAGTCCATACATCCTGATGCCTTTCAATTTTTTCGGCCAATGTTGTCGGAGCTGAATCGGACTGGACCAGTTGGTTCAATCAATTGAACTGAGAATTAGTCAGCTAACCGGTCCGGTATATATATCTTAAGTTAGATCGGTCAAAAATTGATCAAAAATTGGATGAGCCGGTTGAACCAGATAAATCATAGAAATTTGAAATCTAAATTAAAATTCTTGGTTTAAATACTTACTAATTTATTTTTTCTAATTTAAAAAAATTCTACTACACTTATCATGATCAGGGCCAGGGTTCGGACACTTTTTTTATTTATTTTTTAAATTATGACATCATGCTGATGTTAGTATTTTGCGAACTAATTGAATCCGGAACCGGCTAGCAAAATGGTATAATCTCTGGTATAGCTTCGACCCCACTCTAAATATAAACTTAAACCCTACAAATTGAAGGGAAAAAGTGAAAAGAAGTACACTAAGTTAATCTGGGATAAATTAGGTATTGACTAAATTATATAGCACCAAAAAATCTTTCTGATCCTCTATTCCTAAGAGGAATATTTAACTGTCATGACAGTGGCTGAAAGCAGGTTGGCATCCTAGAAAGAGATGGTTGAAAGCCATATTTTATGACAGCTGCTATTGGTTTCTAAAGAAGTGTTCACAGTATTATAGTGATAATTATCTTGAGTAAGGCCATGATACCTTCCAATTCCAGCAAAACAAGCATGGTCCAGAGCTGCAGCAAGGTTGCTGTCCAATGTAAGGATGACTTTGTCTCCATCCTCATCTTGATACTGTAAAATCTTTGTTAGAATAGGACTGCCATCAACTGTACTACTTTACAAATTAGGGAAGTTATCTCTAAGACCCCAGTACTTGTGGCAAATGATTCCTATAATTGTCATCACCCACCTTCTGAATGATAGAAGTGATATAGGTATGTCAAACTGCATGTGTCTGAAATGGTTACCACTAAAATAACTCTTTAAGAAGACAGAAATTTTATACAGATTGATAGTTATTAGAGGTGCAAATGAGTTGGGCCGAATCATAAATGGCCTCGCCCCCAACCCGATTTCTAGTTCGAGTCTTAATTTTGAACCCAAATCTAACCCAACAGAAGATTGAGTCGGGTCGGATCGAATCTACTGCTATAATTTTTGATCCAATGGATCATTCGGATTGAGTCGAATACATGTATAATCCGGACCCAGTCCAAAAAATTTGGGTCTAGTTCGAGTCCGGTTCGAGTTAACCCATCAATGGCTTCAAAACTTGTTTGCATCTCTACGGGCCCAAATAATTTTACAAATTCGAGTCGGGCTGGGTCGTAGGATTGAAAACTCAAAATTATCCAAATTTCAAATAGATCGGGTCAGGTTGGGTCGGGTCTGAATGTAGTAAATCCAAATCCGACCTAGAAAATAGAACGGATCCAATTTTAGAATCCGACCCAATCCCATGGGTCCTTCAAAATAGATCGGGTCAAATCTAAGTAGGTCAGATTAGGTCATGGGTCAACCTGACCCATTTGCAGCTTTGATAGTTATACTATGAAAGATAATGAGAGCACAGATTGTACGGCAGCTAAACCTATGCATCTGCCCTTTCTATCCTCGAGCTAAAATTCTAATTTAGTAGGTGAAGGTTGAAGAAGGATAAGAAGATTCCACTATGTCAGTTTCTTCAGATGCAATTTTGATGGAATTTTCACCAGAACACAACCACATGACTCTGGGATGCACTTGAGGATAACCTCCATGCATCATCATCATCATCCTCTAAATGCCTCAAGGCCTTAGCAGAATCCCAGAACTTTTGCATCATGGAAATCGTTGCCTCATTTCCGACTCCCACCATGCTTCCAACCTTGATTGATGACAAGCAAAGAGATCTAGATTACACCCCATCATCAATACACAGGGAACAAATATCATAAAGAAAAATACATTAGTTAAATTGAAAAATATTAACTATATGTGATTGTAATTAAGTATGATATTCTTATTACAGAGGTTACACTGAGACTTATAAACCATACGACAAATCCGATAATCCCTGATAAATTGCTTTTGTTTCTAAAGCAGATGATATGTGACAGTTGTTCACCTACTTGGGATGTTTGTGATAATTAACATAGCTAAATGATGGAAACAATGGCATCATCATGCATATAATTAATTTCTAGGAGCAGAACTCTAAGTGATCTTAAAACAAAAAGGCTGAAAGCTGAAGAAGTGAGGTCACCTCTTCACCTAGATAGTGACCTTTGGACCTCCACAGGAGCAAGTGTGTGCCAGAAGCTCAAGCTCTTAGCATATAAATATATTTGCATGTCGTATAGGGAAAAAGAGTTGAACTAAATTAGACAAATACAATGACATCTTCAACCTCAACAACTAATTATGCTTGAAAGTTTCACTTCTATAATTCAAAACCTTAAACAAGATAATAACTATTTATAGGTGCTAGCCAGTATTGTTAAAATCATCTGATTGATTAGGAGCTTGATTGATTTGTGATTGATTGTGCCAAACTTAATTGGCCTGCCAAACTTTGTCAACCTCCTAGTTTTATATAAAGGCTGCTCCTGTACATTGTAATAGGCAGACAAAAATACAATTTTCTTCTCTCTTTCTTCTATTTCAACAAGTATAATGCATAACCAAAGCCAATTTTGATCTTACAAAGTATAGAAGATAGGCTTTAATTATTCTTTCCCATTCACTTATGCTAGCTGAGGGTCAAATCTATGTTGTTTCTTAACACTTCCATTTGGGCTACGTATTGTATCTACCCACCTTTCCTGATGACACAAAATCTTTGTTGTGCACACCTACATCTCCATCTTCTAACTCTTAGTGCAGTTTCACTGTCTTCAACAATTTGCGCACTTAAGAAGATATCCTTCTCAGTTTTACAAACATCCACCTTATGAATCTCATCTATGTGATGCATACCATACGTGCTTGGGCCCTCATTGTTTCTGACCTTATTCCATACTATATTGCAGGCATTGTTGTTGTCTTTTCTTGGGTTTTAAAGGGCCATAACAATCACATTGGGGCTACGGCAGGGATGTCCTTTATCTCCATACTTGTTTATTATTTGTGCTGATACTTTGTCACGAGCTTTGCAGAGAGTTTGCGCTAGCCGGGAGCTGGTGCCGTATAGTCCGGCACCAGGGGCCCGACCCCTTTCCCACTTATTTTTCGCTGATGATTGTCTTCTTTTGACCAGGGCACGAGCGGATGAGGCACGGGTTCTTCGCAGGGTGGTGACGGACTATTGCATAGCGTCTGGCCAGAGAGTGAACTTCCGGAAGTCAGCTATTACCTTCAGCCCCAGTACGGAGTCCAGAGTTCGACAGGAGATCTGGGGGTTACTGCAGATACCAGAGCAGGAGGGGACGCTGACCTACCTGGGAGTTCCCATCACCGGCCGGCGACAGCGAGTGGCAGAGTGCTCGGGCCTGGTGCAGCGGGT
Source organism: Phoenix dactylifera (assembly GCF_009389715.1). Classification (NCBI taxonomy): domain Eukaryota; kingdom Viridiplantae; phylum Streptophyta; class Magnoliopsida; order Arecales; family Arecaceae; genus Phoenix; species Phoenix dactylifera. Next base: position 4,527,624 of record NC_052405.1, on the reverse strand, counting down.
ACAGAGCAGGCTTGAGGGATGGAGAGCATCTTCCCTATCCATGATGGGGAGATTGACTTTGGTTAGATCAGTGTTGGGATCCATACCGATGTATCTCATGGCCAACACTGTTATGCCAAAGACGACCTTGTTGAGGATTGAGCGTCTTCTCCGGAGTTTTTTGTGGGGCTCACACGGTGGAGGCCATGGAGTGCATTTGGTGGCTTGGGAGCAGGTTTGCCGTCCTATTAGTGAGGGCGGTCTTGGGGTGCAGTCCCTGATGGAGAGGCGCGAGGCGCTCATCGCTCGGCATGCAGTTCGGTTTATACTTGAGCCACATAGCCTATGGAGTCAGGTGATGGCAGCCCGATATGGACGAGGGGGCCTGGGGGGGCATGGAGGGGCCGCCGAGTCTCTTTCATGTGGCGTGAGATTGTGAGGCACTTACCGACTGCATTAGCGAGCACCAGGTGGCTGATCGGCGACGGGCAGAGCATTGATGTGACCAGCGAGCCATGGGTGGACACCTTGCCATTGAGGAGTTGGCCGACCATGGTCGATGTAGAGGCAGTAGAGGGACTACGGGTTAGCGACCTTTTGGCAGTAGGTGGAGCAGAGTGGGATGATACTAGACTTCGACATCTATTTGGGGTACACCTCGCAGCGAGGATCCGGTCTCTTCCGTTACCAGGATGTGGGGGGCGGGATGTCAGGGTATGGGGCACATCGAGCCAGGCCAGTGTCAGGCTAGGAGACCTCTCCCGTGTCATCCAGTCAGAGCGGGAGAGGGGGCCGGATTGCACATGGATCTGGAGGCACGGTCTCCACCCGCGGGTAGCCCTCTTCTTATGGAAGGTGTTCTGGGATCGCCTTCCGACGAGAGCTGCGCTGAGTAGGCGTGGTTGGGGGATCCCCGCAGAGTGTGGAGCGTGTGGGGCTGTGGAGTCGGTAGACCATGTGCTCTTTCAGTGTGTATGGGCGAGATTGACATGGCAGTGGGCCGGGATCCCGCAGGAGGCCCGGAGTGACAGGCCACAGTTCCTTCACAGGATACGACAGGGGCTACCCAGTTCCGGGACGTGTCAGGAGGCTATTAGAGCGACTTGCACAGCGCACCAGATTTGGCTGGCAAGAAATGCTCGTACTCTCGGCGATCGTAGGGTGTCACCGAGGTTTGCTGCGGAGCTTGCTCGTGTTCAGGCCTTTGAGTTTGTACCCACCACCTCTTCAGACAGACCTTTGACAGCTCGGGACACCTGGGGCCCCCCCTCTGCTTCGGCAGCCCACCATATGGTGTTTTTCACCTGGGAGCCCCCACCCCCGAGTTTCCTCAAGGTCAATTTTGATGGGTCGGTGTTGGACGGCGGTGCGCGGGGTGGTGCGGGCTTTGTTATACGAGGCCCGCACTCCAGGGTAGTTGCAGCAGGTGGCTGCCAGCTGTTCGATACGTCGGTTCCGGAGGCAGAGCTTCGAGCAGCCTGGGCGGGCGTGCGCCATGCGAGGATGATCCTGCGAGCCAGGTCGATCATTTTGGAGGGCGACTCCACCACGGTCATCGGATGGATTCGGAGGGGGGCGACGGGTGATGGTACAGACCACCCTTTGATCCGCGACATAGGGAGCATGATGGGAGATGAGCGAGCCTTCCAGGCTCAACATGTATTTAGAGAAGCTAATGGGGCAGCCGACTGGGTGGCGGCCCATGCGGCTCATCACTCAGGGTATACCCTTTGGTCGGGGGAGGAGGAGCTGCCACATGCGCTCCGCGAGTTGCTTTATTTTGATTTTCTTGGATGTATTCGTACACGTATTGTATGAAATACCCGTTTTCAGCAAAAAAAAAAAAAAAAAAAAAGGGCCATAACAATAACAAGACACCTCAAAGATGCCCTTCCACTTTGTCCAATATGCTTTTAACACTATCAGATATATATTAATCTTTCTCATCAGCTTTTATTAAAAAAAAAAGAAGGAAGAAAGGAAAGTGATGAGGCTGGGGTATCACTTGGCAGTCAAGTCTGAAAGCATCTTCTATTTTTCCTACTTAAGTATCATTCTATATATATCTCTAAGTATGCATTACCACCATATATCCTACGTACTAAGCAATCAAACTTACTTCCATCTCATCATTACCACAGTACAATATACGTTTCTAGCATAACTATGGCACTTCTTATTGGCTATCATTTTTTTGAACAGAGGAGAGACAAGGTAGCTGTTGGAATATGGACCACCTCAAAAGTACTCAAATAAACCATAAATAATTTAATTTCACTGAAATAACCGGTTCCGATGTGTACCTCTTCAATGTCGTTTTCTTTCGATCCACAATAAAATAAATAATACCTGTAGATCGGTCCGAGACGTGTAGTCACTGTCTTTGAAAGAGATTCGCCTCCTTACGTGCACCGGATTCTGGCGATCCCTTTCCAAAATACAACGGACCGTTGGATTTGCAGACGTACACAGTACTATAAATTCTCTTGAACTCGGCGGGGACTTTTCTATATGCTCGTATATGATAGTATGAAGAAACAAAGCTTTGAAATCAGAAAAAACGATAAAAATGAGAAAACACCTTTTTTTCTTTTCTTTTTTTTTTTCCCTTTCTTCTCGGTGAGGCCTTTCATAGCCTTCACGTTGGAGCCCAAACATCTCCCTATTCAAGATGGTTTTGAAAACTGTCGTCCATTGATTTCTTCAACGGGTAGATCATTCAAGTTGGTAACTGTTAAGTTCTTCAACGGGCAAGTCATTCAAGGATCGGCTTAAATTTCAAAACCTCTTACAATAGCTACAAAAATAAGGTGTATACAGATGACCTACTGTCTTCAAAACTACTTCTAACAACGTTTCTCTCAAACAATAAAAGGAAAAAAAATATAAAAGATAAAATAGAACTTCTCTGAAATATTTATTCTGACAATTGTCACTATTCTATAGATTTACTTGATGACCTTAACATACATTGGTGTTTTATATTTCTTACTTCACACCCACCAAATAACTCCTTGCTGTACTCAGCACTTTTCCAAGTCCACTAAAATCATTTTTATTTCTTTTCTGCTATTTATCAAATATTTAAGCATGAAAGCAACCTCTTTGGTTGTCATTACTGGCATAAATAAATGAATTTATTATTAAGTTTTTTTTTTTTTTTGACAGAAACCAGCACAGTTTGGTTGTGGTGGAGTGCTTTCAAAAGGAGCCTATCCATACCAACCCTAGTGTGGAATCTTGATCACCTTCAGGTTTTCCCTGAAGTTGGTCAGTCAGGCTTGATTAATAGATTTGATTTTATTACCACTGTCGGAACATCTTTTTTTTCTTTTTCTTTTTCCTTTGTTGTTGTTGATTGATGATTATGATATTGAGGTCTAGAAGCTTGTTGTTAAGATTACTTAAAAATTCTATTGTGCTCCACATTGGAATTGTTTATATCTGTATTTAATTCTCTTAGATGATCTCATGAATTTGGGAACAGAAGATATCCTATAAAACTAAGTGGCCTAGGGTGATTAACTATCAAAATGAAGGATAGTAAAACATCATATCTGAAAAAATCAATGAACATGCATGCAAGAAGATCATTAGTAGCATCGATCGCAGGCTGAAAAAAAAAGAAAAAAAAAAGGGTTTCAAGTGCCAGTCTATGTCATCTAATGCCAGCCAGTAACTTAGGTCGACAAACACCTATTTATTCTTTGTTACTTTGTAATCAAAGAAGGATATCAAGTCCTTTTCTCTCTCTTTTTTTTATTATTATTTCGGCATGGCATGGCACGGGTGCCAGCAAACACCGTGCATGACCACCGGCACTTTAGCTAAATCCTTGGCTGGAAAGGACATAAATGTGATAGAAAGGAAAGAAAGAGAGGGCTTTCTTGATGATTTGATAGACCATATACAAAAATGAACTGACTGAGAAGATAAATCTTGCAATTTAGATCCTGCTGAAAAGGATTCAACTTGTTCTAATCTCTTTCCTTTCTTCTTTTTTTTTTAAAAAAAAGGAAAAGAAAAGCCTGGAGAATTCACTCTCTCAAAATTGGGAACTCACTAGGCATTGACAACAACCTAGAAAGCTTCTGAAACAAAACGATGATCGTTAAGTCGGACCTACCCTTACAGCAGTAGGAAAAATACAGATAGTGATATAATAATGATCATAATGCATGAAGAGCACAGCCAGAAATATCATTAATGGCTTTCAGGAAACTCGAACATCAATCTTGTAATTGACATGTCTTCTTTTTGCAAAAACATTGTTTTCTTTTCTTTTGTTTTTTTTTTTGGTATAACGGTTGCTCACGTCAATCTAGCGTGAGTGCAACCAGCAAAGTCAAGAGAAATAAAGTGGCATAAAGGTAGGGGCAGTATTAGACCATGTTCACCGGACCTCTCTTGAATAATGAGCAGCAAAGGAGACGATCCAATCAGCCGCTCTGTTTGCCTCCTGGTATACGCGAGCAGTCTGAAAGGAATAGCAGTCTCTTACCAGCCTCTGGATATCCCTAAGCAGTAGGTCGTCGTCGCTCTATCGCTCTACATTCCGAATCCACTCGATCATCATGGTAGAGTCTTCTTTCAAAAAGATGTTATCAGCCCCTAGGATATTCCTCGCATAGGTGATATCCTCCTATGCTACCCTGAGCTCCACTCCTATAACAATCATGTCACAAGTGCACCGTCCACCTACAGCAATCAACCTGGAGTTGTGATCCCGGATCACAAAACTCATCCCTTCTTTTTTAAATATTAGAAAGGCTTGTAAATATTTGCTATGAAAAGCCTGAAGATGAAGCTGCTTAACTACTAATTTACTTTGAAGGAAATGATGGATAACCATGCAATCCTATAAGATGCTGCGTTACCATCACATGCATAAATTTGTGCACAACAATATTTACCTCCAACATTCTCATTCTAGTTGGGGAAACAACACTAAATTAAATATAAATATGTAACAAAATTGTCTTGATAGTGCACCTGGAATAGGATTGTGGGAAAAAGAATATGTAGAAAAAAATATTGTAGTAAACTTTTTCTATCTACATCCATAAGGTAGGCATCATATATATTTATAGTTGAGAATGTACAAGAGATTACAATTAGGACGATACAAAGATAGAAAGTAAAAACAAATAGATCCCTACGATCAGTCCTAAATTTATGCTATTCAAATTTCAAAATTTAGAATTCAAAATTCAAATTTTTTAGAATCATGGATTTTTGATATGTGGCTTGATATGGGGCTAAGATGAAGATACTATCAATACCCTCCCACAAGCTAAGGTGGGTACCACCGAGAGTTTGGAACGTAGTTGTTGAAAGTGTTGGAAGGCAAGCCCTTCGGTGAATATTTCAGCGAGTTGGTCATTGGAGGAGATGAATTGGACATGAAGCTGATGATGAGCCACTCGCTCTCGAACAAAATTAAAATCAATTTCAATATGCTTGGCTCAAGCATGAAACATGGGATTGGCAATGAGATATATGACAGATCAATTATTACACCAAAGTGTAAGAGTTTAAGAAAGTGAGATACCCAATTTCTATAGTAAAGATTGAATCCAAATTAATTCAGTAGTACCATTGGCAAGCCCTTTGTATTCAGATTTTGTACTTAAATGTGCCACAGTGTGTTGCTTGTTAGCACTCCAGAATATGAGATTAGAGCCAAAAAAAATATTGAAACCACTTACAGAACATAGGTCATCAGCATCACTGGTCCAATGGCATCGGAATAAGCATGAAGATAAGAGAATAGGCCTTTGGTTAAATAAATACTATTATTGATAGTGTGCTTCGAGTAGCGAAGAATATACTTGACAATATCACCAGTGATCTGAGATCACCTTGCTGATCCTATTTGGGTCACCAAATGCCACCTTACTGGAATGATATGACCCCTTTGGCGATGTCGTAAGGGTAGAGGTTTGATTATGGTTGGAGTCAGGCCGTAAGGGTGGGGTGGGTATAAGGTAGAAAAGGAAGGGATTAGCTTATCCTAATCTTAAAAAGAAGCCAAGAACATCTAAGAAATTGATTCTTGCTTGATATTGATTTAACAACTTGCATTCATTTGGTGAAATAATGCATAAACACATGATCCATGATGTTGGAATCACTGGGCACAAGAATGAATCTTTCCGGCTTACCAATTAATAGTCATTTTCATTCAGACATTTCACCAAACACATCACAGGCATAAATGGATAAGCACAAAGAGACAAGATTTACGTGGTTCGGCAGCAAGTGCCTATATCCATAAGGAGGAGGAGCAATCCACTATGTTAATCGTCCCAATAGGGTACAAACAGAGCTACATCAAGGCCCAAAATATGGGCTGCCGAATGATCACAAGAGAAGGCAATAGTAAACCAAATATAAGGTAAAATAACCGATCGAACCAACCCTTCTGCAGCCACAATGGTAGATCAAAAATGTAGTATGCAAAACAATCTTTCTACGGCTCCAATGGTAGATCAAGGGAATATCAAAAGATCTTATCTTCCCTTCTTTCTTATACTGTGAACAGCAAGAATAGGGGCTCACGGAAACAAGAAGCCACAGAGAGGAGTCACGGCAGAAGAAGGAAGAAGGTCTCTGGTGAGCGGAAGATCAAAGAACAGAAGCTTGTTGTTGCCGAGAGACCGAGAGCGCACGAGAGAACAGAAGAGGATGGAGTGCGGCGATCGGGATCCACCTCTCACAAAAAACCCTCGACAAAATAAGGGAACCGGCTGCCTTATATAATGGGATGTCAATCTTGCAAAAAAGTCCCTCTCAAAACTGTGATTTGGAGCAAAGTCCAAAATAACCAACAATCCTCCTCCTTGCGACAAATCATGTACCTAGCATCAAACATGGATTGATAAAAATAACCTCCTCCTCACTACAAGCCCGGAAGGGCATTAACAAGTGCTCACACCAATCAAGTTCAGAAAAGTCCAGAACTTAATTGATGTGATTGGTTTAGTGAGAATATCAGCCGGATTATGAGTAGTGTAAATTTTCTGAAGCTGGACATCGCCATTCTCCACCAAGTCTCTGATGAAGTGATACTTGACTTCCACATGCTTAGTGCGTTCGTGATACATCTGGTCTCTGGCAAGATACAAAGCACTCTGATTGTCGCAATGAATATCCAAACGGTCCTGTTCAAGACCCAAATCCTGTACCAACTCTCTTAGCCAAATAACTTCCTTTGCTGCCTCTGTCAACGCTATATACTCTGCTTCTGTAGTAGACAAAGCAACTGTAGGCTGCAAAGTAGCCTTCCAACTAACTGCACAACCAGAGAGAGTAAATACATATTTGGTTAATGATCTTCTTCTGTCCAAATCACTAGCATAATCTGAATCAGAAAATTCTGTAACAGTGCAATTACTCTATGCGGAGAATACTAATCCCAAATTAGAAGTGTTTTTCAGATATCTAAGTATCCATTTCACAACTGACCAGTAAGCCTTTTCAGGCTTATCCATGTATCTGCTTATTACGCTTACTGCCTGTAAAATATCAGGTCGAGTGCAGACCATTGCAAACATGATGCTGCCTACTGCACTTGTATATGACACTCTGGACATATATCTCTCCTCATCCTCAGTCTGGGGACAGAGTCTGGCAGATAATTTGAAATGACTGGCAAAAGGAGTAGTGACTGGCTTGACTATAGACATACCAAATTTATCCAATACTTTCTTAATATATCCATGCTGAGTAAGAAAAAGTCTACCCAACTGCCTGTCACGATTGATCTCCATCCCAAGTATCTTCTTTGCCGGTCCAAGATCCTTCATCTCAAATGCAGTATTGAACTCAGCTTTCAGATTTTGGATGACTGATATATCCTTGGTTGCTATCATCATATCATCCACACACAACAATAAATAATAAAAGGATCCATCTGAAAACTGCTGGTGATATACGCAACTGTCATATGGAGATCTGTTGTATCCATGGTCGACCATAAACTTATCAAATTTGCGATACCACTGTCTTGGAGACTGCTTGAGACTATATAATGATCTCTTAAGCAAATATACATGATCTTTCTTGTTTGAAATCTCAAAACCAGGTGGTTGTTGCATATAAATCTATTCCTCTAAATCACCGTGAAGAAAAGTTGTTTTAACATCTAGCTATTTCAGCTCTAAATCCTAAGAAACAACTAAAGCAAGCAGCACACTAATAGAAGAGTGTTTGACTACTGGAGAAAACATCTCCTTATAGTCATTTCCCTTTCGTTGCTATAGCCCTTAGCTACCAACCTGGCTTTATATCTAAAATCCTGAGGACTGGCTCCCTCTTTCTTCTTGAAGATCCATTTGCAGCCAATTACCTTCTTGCCCTCTGGTAATCTGACTAATTTTCAAGTCTGATTCTTCTCTAAAGATTGTAGTTCTTCAACCATAGTCATGGTTCATTGTTCAGCCTGTGAACTACTAATAGCCTCATGATATGTGGTCGGCTCATCACCAATAGTGTCTGCAATGCTCAGAGCATAATAAACTAACCCAGCACAAGCTGAATCCTCAAAGCCATACCTTTGAGGTGTTCTGATCTGATGCCTGGGTCTACGAGTGGCAATGCGATCAATTTGATCCTGACCCTGTATGATAACCTCCTCCTGAGTCTGTATCTCTGCATCTGTCTGTTGGTGCTGCTCATTCAGAATAAAAGTATCTTCATTTGCCTGCTGCTGCTGTGATCTGATAGTCTGATCAATATTCATAACAGTTCTATCCATTTGATCCTGATCCTGATCTCTCTGAGAAGAACTAGATTGTAGCTGCCTTAAAGGAGTGGCTATCTCATGAAATGTCACATCCCTACTGACTAGATATCCTTGGGATCCAGGCTCCGTGCACCATAGTCTGTAGCCTTTTATCCCATATGCGTATCCAAGAAATACGCACTTCTTAGCCCTGGGGTCCAACTTTCCATCTCTTATATGTGCATAAGCTGGACACCCAAAGACTCTGAGTACTGAATAGTCTGCAGGTGTTCCTGTCCACATCTCTTTTGGAGTTTTCATGCCCAATGCTGATGCTGGAGATCGATTTATAATGCAGCAGGCTGTGTGCGTGGCCTCTACCCAAAAATCTCTACTTAATCCAGAATTGGATAGCTTAGATCTGACTCTCTCTATTAGTGTGTGGTTCATGCGTTCTGCCACACTATTTTGTTGAGGTGTACCTACTGTGATTCTATGTCTGACAATGCTCTCTGATTTGCAAAAGTCATCAAACTCAGTAGAACAAAATTCTAATCCATTGTCAGTTCGGAAGGTTTTCACCTTCCTATCATTTTGTCTCTCGACCATAGCCTTCCACTTCTTAAACATATCAAACACATCACTCTTATTTCTGATAGTGTATATCCAGACTTTGCCGGAGTAGTCATCAATAAAAGTGAGTAAATACCTAGATCCACCCTTGGATGCAATTAGGGCAGGCCCCCATTGGTCAGAATGAATATAATCTAATATACCAGTTGTCCTATGCATGCCTGTAGAAAAGCTGACCCTGTGTTGTTTTCCGAACACACAATGCTCATAGAATCCAAGCGCACCAACCTTCTGACCACTTAGCAAACCATGTTTGCTCAGCTCCTGTAAACCTTTGTCTAAGATGTGGCCCAATATCTGGTGCCACAGGTATGTCAAATGTTCAATAGAAGATTGTACTGCTGAAGCCTGTCCAACTATTGTACTACCATCCAAATAGTAAAGAGTTCCACACAGTTTTTCTTTCAATGAAGTCAATACTCCTTTATTGATAGTTATTGATCCTTTACCCCATCTACCCTCGAAACCTGCACTATCGAAAGCATATACTGAAAGAAGGTTTCTCTTTAATTGAGGAACATATCTGACATAGTCCAAAGTCACCATAGTGTTTGCATTAGATTTAATTTGAATTGTACCAACACCTTCCACTTAGCAAATGCCATCATCTCTAAGAAGAACAGTGCCCCCCCTCACATGATCTAAAAGAAGAGAACCATTCCATATGGGGTGTCATGTGGAAGATGCTCCAGAGTCCACAATCCAAGTATCACGATGACTAATACTGCAAGCAGCTGTAAATACTATATCATTTTCATTACTATTGTGACCTACTATTGCAACTGCAACTGTTGCCGAATCTGAGACGGTTCCTTTATCCTTTTGTTTCCTCTCTTTCTTAGACTGTAGAAGTCTACATTCTGATTTTCAGTGGCCTGGCTTCTTGCAATAGTGACAAACACCTGATCTTTTGGACCTAGATTTTGATCTGATTTTGGATTTGCTTCTATCTTGTCCACCTTTCTTCTGTTCATCTCTACCTCTAACTATAAGTCCTTGAGCTGGAGTCTGAACCTGATGCTGTAGCTGTACTTTCAATCTAAGCTCATTGGATAACAAAGTAGTTTCTACCTCTTCAAGACTTATTGTCTCTTTTCCATAGAGCATAGTAGTAGTAATATGCTCAAAGGACTTAGGTAGTGAGTAGATCAGGATCAAAGCCTTGTCTTCTTCATCTACTTCAACTCCAATATTTGTTAAATCAAGCAGGAGCTTATTATACCCATTCAAGTGATCTTTGAGTGAAGTCCCTTCTGCCATACGAAATGTGTGCAACTTTCTCCTCAAATACAGTCTATTAGTAAGGAAATTTGTCATATTAGACTCTCTAATTTTTTTCCATACTCCCTTAGCTGTATCAAGATCCACAGCATTGCGTAGAACTTTATCACTCAAGCCCGAAAACAGAGTCCCTAGTGCTCTCTCATTAATCTCTTCTTTGACAGCCTCATTATCTCCTGAGATTGCATCCATACCCTTGAGGGCCTTTGCTACATCCTCTTTAACCCACAAGTATTTCATCCTTACCTTCCATAGTGAGAAGTCTCCTGTGCCATCAAATATAGCCACTTCATGCCTTATAGTAGTGGAATGAGAAACAGAAGCCGAATCGTTAGCCCTAGATGAATTTTGTTGCCCGTCAGTAGCCATAGCTCTGATACCAATTGTTGGGATCACTGGGCACAAGAATGAATCTTTCTGGCTTACCAATTAATAGTTATTCTCATTCAAGCATTTCACCAAATACATCACAGGCATAAACGGATAAGCACAAAGAGACAAGATTTACGTGGTTCGGCAGCAAGTGCCTATGTTAATCGTCCCAATAGGATACAAACAAAGCTACATAAAGGTCCAAAATATGGGTTGCCGAATGAACCAACCCTTCTGCAGCCACAATGGTAGATCAAAAATGTAGTATGCAAAACAACCTTTCTACGGCTCCAATGGTAGATCAAGAAAATATCAAAAGATCTTTCCTTCCCTTCTTTCTTATACTGTGAGCCCTTGTTCTTGCTGTTCACAGTATAAGAAAGAAGGGAAGGTAAGATCTTAGAATAGAAGCCTATTGTTGCCGGGAGACCAAGAGCGCACGAGAGAACGGAAGAGGATGGAGTGTGGCAATCGGGATCCACCTCTCATGAAAAACCCTTGACAAAATAAGGGAACCAGCTGCCTTATATAATGAGATGTCAATCTTGCAAAAAAGTCCCTCTCAAAACTGTGATTTGGAGCAAAGTCCAAAATAATCAACACATGAAAACCATATAGGCAATAAATTAGCTTGGGCCTTGCCATCATACTTTTCAGAACTTTCGTGATATTTGCAATTCAGCCAAAATGATAGCCACTCAATAAATCAGGACCATTTTTTCCCAAGGCAATATATGCTAATTGCTCATAGATGGGTTTTTAAGACAATATTGGTTAGAAGACTTCTAATTGCACAATTAGCTAAAATTTAATTGATTCAACATGCGATTAATATGTGTGGAGATAGACTATTTCTAGAAAGTTATTTTCATTTTTTCTTAAAAAAAAGTAAAAAAACCTACTTTCAATATTTTCAAAAATAAGAAACTTATATTTTACCACCACCGCCAACACCGTCTCTGCCACAACCACTACCACCTTAGCCACCACTACTACCACCTTTGCCGCCGCCAGCATTGCTACCTTTCTAGCCGCCACAATATCGCTACTATCATCGCTAAGTCTATCACATTTTTGGTGCCTCTACCACCACCACCAAACTAGGATAGTAATATAACAAGATGACATATATTTCTATTAGAGAAATTTCAAATGCAATTGGCAATGTTAAAATCTAATCTAAAATTGGTTATGGCTCTTCAACTGATCCTTGTGATTGAATCTCATAATAAAATATGACTTATAAAACTTATAATATTAGTATAATTGGCATGACTAAATCAACTAAACCTATCATAACTATTATAACTTTACATATTTCAATAACTCACAATAATGTATTATCAAGTAGATTGCCAAAGGTCTTTGCATATATGTGCTCTAGGTCAGGCATGCCACCCATACTCAGCTTAAGCTGCTTACTTGATTATTGTTTAGTCTCAGACTAATTTTATCTTTGAGACTATCATTCTTAAAAGAGCTAAACTTGCATTTATTAACAACTTAACTCAGCCTAACTTGGCTCTAACTATTTTTGTAAGTTGAAAGTTGACCTGAATTCTCTTATCTATAGGCAACAATCCTCTAGCATTAATGTGGCTGCCCCAAAGATTATGTTTGTAGAAAATATTTTGCAAGCTAGCAATAATTTACATATCTCAACATTAGCCTGTTTGAAAATAATTTACTCCATTTCATTTTTTAATATTTTGTCTTATTATTATGATTTGTTTAAGTTTTCCAATTACGATAACAACATGATCTAGATTTAAAAAATATATAAAATCAAAACACCTTTTCTATTATCTTCTATCATAACTGTTACAATGACAATTTCCCCAAAAATTTTAGTTAAGTTATTATTTATAACTATTACACATATAATCTTGTGAATTTTGATGCTTCATTGACTCTTTTCTTGTTGAAGAACCAAAAAACTAATGTAACATCTCTTTATCATTAATTAACATCGTGTTAAGTTATGATTTTCTAAGTAACTTATTCATGATTAAACTCAACAAAGCCGTTTTCTTTTATTGGCCATTACTGTTAGTGGCCATCTTGTAGGAAAGGACGACATGAAAAGTGCTAGATTTTATAAAGTTAAATATTATAAATTGCTGGATTAAAGCTTTTGAGAAATATAATAGAATATCTATTTTTTTTCTAAGACCGAAATCTCTATGTGAAAAGATGATCTTTATAGACTCTCCACCGATGGAAGTGAAATACGAAAGTTACAAGTTATTTTTCAATCAACAAAATGAGAAAAAAGAAAAAACCAAACAAAGAACGATCCTTGTTATGTCACTTGGTGGCTTTATTTACTACATCAATTTCTATTGGTATCTCACCTTTTGTTATAACACATATTTAACTTGCATTAGTTTTGGCCCATTATAATTTATTCGCTACCATGGCCATATTTAATTCAACTCAAATTAGCTTTTCTCTATTATTTGAGTTATTTGTATCAATTTTGACTTAACTTTAAACTAAATTGTCCTATGAATTCATAAATTTTTATATCATCAACATGCAAAACCTCAACCAACTATGTCCAGCTCCACGATAAGCGCTCGATACATAAACATCTGATAATTCGACCTTATATTTATTGATGTTTAATGGACAATATCTAATTGATGCAATAATACATTAACGCGTGAACCACAAAAATCATGAAGCCGACAGAGAACCTTCTCACTCATCACAATATATACTAGTTACTCATAACCGGAACTTTTTTGAGACAATATTTGTTACAAGAACTAGATCATACAACTAGTTAAAATTTAATTTGTTAATGAATATGCATAAAGAGATTATTTTTCGAGCAAGAGCTTATGATCAGTGATCTTGTGTTTATTTTTAATAATAGAACAGAATGGAATAGATGTCTCAAAAAAAAAAAAATTTCTGATCCGAATCATTTTTTTAATAAAAAAAAACCAAATTTGCCAAATATGAATGTGTAGGGTATGATTTTGCCACCCGAATCTCCAAGCTCCAAATTCGAGAACCAGCACCGACCGGAACCGCCTCGGCCCGTTTGGGCACAAAATCGGCCGTGTCAACCTCCTCCCCTCTATCGCTCTCCACCCCGACCCCGCCGTCCGCCGCCTCCCCTCATCTCCCCTCGTCACTGCCGGCATCTACCGCCGCCCACCGCCCACCGCCGTCCACCTTTGCTCCACCTCCGCTTCTCCCTCCCCGGCACCGCTTCTCCCTCCCCGACACCGCTTCTCTGCGTCTTCGATCCGAAAGGTGATGGTCCGAGATGGAGCAAGAAAGAGGGGATACGGTGGACGAGGTGCTCTACGAGATCCGTCACCACGCAAGGCGGGCTCTATCCTCAGATCCATCTTTGCAACAGGTCCCCTCTCTCCGACCTTCTGTTCGAATCCAATCTCTTCTTTCTTCGCTTCTTTTAACTGATCCTCCTTTTTCTTTTGGAATTCAGATGGGCAAAGGATTTAAAGCAGGTTTATTGTCCTATCTTTCAGTTCAAGGTACGATCTTTCATATCCATCAATCTGGTTGAAACTAGATTCCTCAAAATTATGATAGATTTGTCTAAAATTTGGAATTTTTGCTCCCCTGCTTAGTTTTTTGTTATTTTCTTGCCTTTACTTTTTAATGTCTGTGAGTTCTAGATTAAATACTGTATCAACTTATATGATTGAGCAACAATGATTTGTGTATTCACTTAGCTAGGTCTATCTTGTTGGGTTGTGTTTTAGTTGGAACAAGCGTTTATGTTTGTTAATCATTAGTTTCTGGACTTCACAACTGTTGTTTCTAATGTTGTGGATGGAGTTTAAATCTAGTGTTTTCATTTGTAATGTGAAGGTGTAAACCGACTTAAAGAGAAGTGGAATGAGTATAGGCGGCCGAGGACATTCAAAAAGAGGATTTCGCTTTTTGTCTCTCCAGATGGCGAGCATGTTGCTGTAGCTGCTGACAATCAAATCTTTATCCTGCAAAAGGATGATGACCACATGGAGCCGTGTGGCATCTTTACCAGTAAGTTTATCCAGATTGATTTCTTGCACAGATATTGCAAGGATGTTGATGTGAATTCCATTGACAAATCTCATGTCCTATGATTTTTCTTTCTTTTTTTTCCCTTTTTATTTGGGAGGGGGTTGCTATTTTAGGGCCTTCTTAGAGTTTTGGAAATTGATGCATCATTGTGATATAAGTTCTGTTCTAGAAGGGAGTCATTGCTGCATTATTTAGATGGTACATGTGTAAAACATTTTGGAACTAAAAAAAGTGTAAAACATTTCTTCAGTCACTTGCAAAATGGACTTAATTCAGAAATTGTTCAAATTTTCAAGTATTTCCTTCTTTTCATTGAAAGATAGAAATCAAATGGTATATGAGAAAACTAAATTAAGAAGGCAAACTCCTTCATTCGGTTATTGTGAATTTGGACAGAAAATAACTCTTTAAGATGTTCTGGTTTAGCAACTTTTACTGGCTATGTTGTACCTCTCTGTCTTTTATAGTTTATACTCCATTGTACATACCTCTTTCGCAACTATCCGAGCTGCAACTACTTCCAGCACTTTGTGCTTCATCATAGAGAAACCTTCTATCTCATTTGTGGACCTGTCCTTTACAATGCATGAAAAGCCAAGAGAAAAAAAAAATCTATCAATGTTTCCTTAGCATCACATCATTGCTTTTCTTGAGAAGACCCCATTAAATGCAGAATCTGATCTATAATACAACTAGAAACAGCCTCCAACATACTTTTTTTTTTTTCTGATTTAGAGGAATCTTGCCAGAACTAGTACCTGTATAAATGCTGATATGTTAGTTTTCAACATAGGCAAAGTGAGGACTATGAATCCATATACATAAATTCTTTAGTGGATGATCTTGGTATATCTCAATAAGTGCTATTCTTTGAATATCCTTGATACATCATTTGATCTCTATTGCGTGCAGCTTAGTAAGGCCCTTCAGCCATATCGAGATTCATTATGTATCTTTGAATTGTCCTTCACCATTGTGAAGACCCACAAAGGATGACTTTTTTGGCCAAGCTTTGGCTGATTTAGAGCCTGACCTTTTTTTTCGGTTCAGGGTAAAATACTTCAAAGGGTGAAGGAAAAATATGTATATAATATTTCCCTTCACAGCTTCAGATTTGAGTTAACATCAGAAACACTAGTGGTTAATAGAACCAACTTCCTGTTGGATGCCCAAAAGTATCTGCTTAGTGACCAGTTTCAAGGAAATTTTCCCTTAGATATGAAAGTTCCTCATTCTCCAATCTCTTTTACAATCCTTTTTTCCTATATATTTCAGCACCTTGTTAAATGTAATGATCTGGTGCTAGCTTATGAGTTCATGAATGTGATATTGAAAGTGTAGAAGGAAATCTATTGGTCCAAAGTGCCCATAGAAATCTAAAAGGAGCAGTCATGGAATAGGTAACTGGATGTTGTTGTTGCACCCAAAAATGATGCATTGCAATACATATATTTTATGTCGACATATAATGTTTTTTTTTTTTTGAAAATTACAAAGTACATGGTGATACAAGGCATGAGCTCTTATCAAATCCAAGTAAAAGTCGACCTTGACTTTCTACACCCAAAAAAGAGCATACCTGCAGAAAAAAAATCACAACAAATTTGGGAATAAGACAAAGCGAAATGCATCAAAATGGATTTCCAACATAGTTAGAATTACCTGAATTGGAGTGTGCTTGATGAAGGAAAGGCCATTCTATAGAGCTGATTTCGTGCAAAAGATACTCCCCAAAGTAAAACATCTTAGAAACATTGATTTTTGGGTTCAAACATTGTATATTTGGCATCTTCCTGGCTGGTAAGTTTGCATTGCGAATGAATCCTAAGCATTCCTAAGTTGTTTAAACAAGGTGAACTTATTTTACCACCAACATGGCCTTTTTTCAAATATTCTGGATACAGGAAAAGAAAGAAAGTAGTATGATCTCCTCTTATATGTACCTTAATTTGACATAAACTAGTAGTCAAGAAAAGAATTTCTCCTTTTTTGCTACTATACTACGAAACCATTTAAATGCACAATAGGGAGAGACAAGAATATCCCAGCCAGTCTGCTAAGTATTGCCCATGAAGGGAAGCAGTGCTGGTGAAGGAATCCGTAGAGAACAATAATGTAGGAAGAATCAAGGAGGAGGGAAGTAATGGAGGCAACATGGAGGAAGAAAGGAAGAGAGCTGAAATGAGATGGGTGAATATTCCTCTAAGGGGCCACCGGGTGAGAGGGACTTCTTCACTTAAAACATGGGAAAGAAACAAATAAAAAATATTGAAATTTTTCTTATCCATTGAATCACTGGTTCTCCATGATAATCTGAATCTGTAAAACTACATTTAAATAACTTTTTTTAGGAATACAGTCCTTTACAGTTAGGATTCCTATGGAGCATTCATTTCCCATCAAATACCATGGAAACCAGATGTATCCAAACAGACTCTAATTTTACATGTTACTCTAGGCAGATTGAATTTAATGTACCTCTCTAGCTCCTGCATTCTTGAAAGAAGGAATCAACCTGAGAAACATATGTGGTCGATCTTCTATTGTGGAGATCTATATACAAGTTGCCTTAAACTCATATAAATCGAGGTTAGAGAATTTACAATATGAATTTATATGGAACTAATGGGGCACACCTGAAGCTTCACCTTCTTTAAGTATCTCATGCCCACTATTCCTTTTCACTACGGAATCGATTCTCAGATGCTTAATAGGTCTTTAGATTATTTGGAACTGGTCTATGGCATTTTTTTTTTTTAATTTACACTACTATTTATGTGCTTTCTTGGTTTATATATCTTTGCCTTGAGCTACTTGGCTTTTTTTTATCAGTGTATTTTTGTGATTGTCAAATCAAGGAGACCCATTCCTTTGGAGCAAGGCTCTCCAAGCCGGTACCAAGGCTCGTATCAGCTAGCATTTGGTTTGGTATGGTACCGTTGTGCACTGCATCGAGCCGCAATGTACCAGACATGAAAGATCGAGAGAAGAGAAGAAGAGAGGGAGAAACTCTAAGGAGAGAGAAGGGAGAGAGGCATTGACATCGGCGTTGATCGAGGGCGATGGTGTTGATCAAGGGCCTGAGAATTGTTTTAGATCGAGGGAGGGGGTGTTGACATTGACATTAGCATCAATCAAAGGAGAGACCTTCTGAATCGTTGATTTAGGAAGAGGGTGTTGGCTCGATCGACGTAGATTGTTGGAAGAGAGATTGCCAGGGGAGAGGGAGATTAGGGAGAGAGAGAATCGAGAAAGAGAGGGAGATCTAAAGAGAAGCTTCAAGAGAGAGACAGCTAGTTATATATATTAGAGAGAGAGAGATACAGAGAGAGCTAGTCTTGGCTAGTGGATTTTCACTCAGATCTGATTAGATTTATATTAGACAATGGAGGTCCTACAATTGATAATCCTAGCAGTTGGATTCGATCTACTACCTCTAAATTGTTTACACACCAAAATTATGTGATTTGGAGACCTCTAGCATATGCATGAAGTAATCAAAAATTGGACAGTCTAAAAAATATTAAATTATATTTGTTTTTTGATCACTTGATGCAGGCCGGAAATTTTCAATTTCATGATTTTTGGTGTGCAAGCAGTTTAGAGATAGTAGATCACACCCAATAGCTCGGATCATCGATGTGGGATCCTTATTGTCCTATGTAAAACTGATCGGATCTGAGTGGAGATCTACTCGAGTGTGGCCAAGTCTATATATATGATACATACAAATTGGATCAAATTACATGGTCAAACCATGCTGGTTATCAATTGGCCCGGTTCAGCATGGTTTGACGATCCTTGCTCTGGAGCACATACACTTTAGTACATAAACTTGTTTTCTTTAGAGACAAATTTTTGAATTATTTTATACTCCATAAGTATGATTTAGTTATTTGAAATATGTTTAATGTTTTCGAGTTCACCGCTTTATTATGGTGAAAAATTGTAAATATAATGCACAAATCATACTATGTGAAAAACCATATATAACTTGCAAATTAGCTTCTTTTTGAAGGTTTCTGTGTCTTATTTTCCGTTTTGGAATCAGGTAACGACAGACTCACTGTTTTTACAAATGGCGCTTGGTTGGAACCTCATGGTATTCTTGGTGTCATTGATGACATGAGTACCCTTTACTTCATCAAAGTGAATGGAGAGGAAATGACAAGGAGAACTAGGAACCAATTGAAGTTGTCTGCACCTATCACTGACCTTGCAGTGCAGGATGAGCTCAACTCAAAAAAATCTTTCTTGTAAGTCATATATAATCACCGATGAGACGTTGGGTAGAAATTTAGTTGAGCATCAGGAAACCATGCCACATGTTGCTCTCCTAGCAAAATTTTATTCATTTCATAGTGTATGATGAAGAAATTTAAGTCCTTTTACAGGTGTGGTTTCTGCATTATTACAGCAGATGGTTTGATTCACCATGTTGAGGTCACTCAAGAGCCTAGTGCATGCACTTATCCAATTTCTTCTTCAAGCAGTTGCATAATGCAGAGGGGTCAGTTCCCTCATAACGTGTCATGCCTGGACTTTCATCCATTCCTTTCTTTGGCAGTTCTAGTTGCTGATTCTAGTGTCTCAGAAAACTCTAAAGACTGTCCTGGTATGATCATGACATCTTAATTTTAGATATGTATTTAGTTACTTTCATCAAACTCGTCATCTGAATATCTCAAATTTGTATGGGAATCAATTATTAAACTAGCATTGAGCATTTTGGTTGAGAAGTAATGCCAATGCATCTGTATGCATTTTCATGTGTTTTATATGCATACACACTCTTATGTTAATTTCTAACTTCATATTTTCACCAGGGACCTATAGTCTATATGTGTTGCGTATCACCAAAAACTCAGAGCTAGAGATAATGTTCTGTAGTCCTCAACTTGAAGGATTATTTTCTTGTCCTAAAAGTCATACAAGCCTCTTAACATCTCCAAAAGTTGCAATCTCACCACAGGGCAAGTATGTGACTACTCTTGATTTGAATGGATGCTTAAATGTTTTCAAGCTAGACAGTGAAGTGTATTCTCTTTCCCTTCTTCCTATTGCTGAAAGGGAGCACCAACACATTTCAGATTATTTGGCATCTGGGAAGAAGAAATACTTTAATGATATCATTGATGTCAGTTGGTGGGCTGATCATATACTTACTTTTGCAAAGAAAAGTGGCAGTCTCATCATGTATGATATTATCAGAGGTATGGAAGTTATGGAGAATGATCAAATTTCTGTGTCAATCATAGAAAGAGTCGAGCATCGCCAAGGGTTTGTTTTCATTTTGGAGGGTACAACATCTGGAGATTCTATGTCTGGGCATATAGGAAAAAGTTCCCAGCATATTGAGCATGACACCTATGAAAACAACGACCAGCCAGATACTGATGGATTTTGCTGGAGTTTGATGTCATTATCTGAGAGATCTGTCTTAGAAATGTACAATATTCTGATCAGCAATCAAGAATATCAGGCTGCCTTGGACTTCGCCTCTCGTCATGATCTGGACACAGATGAAGTCTTCAAAGCACAATGGATGCATTCTGATCAAGGCATTCATGAAATAAACATGTTCTTATCTAAAATTAAAGATCAGACATTTACACTATCAGAATGTGTAGACAGAGTAGGACCTACTGAGGATGCTGTGAAGGCTTTACTTTCTTATGGGATTCATGTTACTGACCAGTATGTATTTTCGGATTCCGATGACAGCCAGTGCAGCTTGATATGGGATATGAGGATGTTTCGGCTTCAGCTATTGCAATATAGAGACAGGTTGGAAACATTTGTGGGGATAAACATGGGAAGGTGCGTATTTGTTTTTCCTATGACCGCCATAAGATGCGTAACAATGACAGATGAATGCTAAGATACGTTTTTGGTTCATGGAAAACATATAAAAAATATTGATAAACGATAGGGTCGCTAGCTACTTATGAAAAAAAATGAAATCTTTGATTTAATTTGTTTAGTTTTATTTACATAATAAATTTTTGTTAAGATATTCAAAGAATCTAAAACTTCCAAGAAGATAATATGATCTAGGATCAATTAATTTTTCTGGGAATATATTATGAATGTATTTCACTTCTCTATCTTCAGGAAAATGTTTATTTATTTAAAGAGAGAATGAGTTAAAAAGTTAATGCCTTAAATAAACCAAATGCATGTGCTGCAGATGAAGGTGTGAGGCACCTGTCTAGGCTTCAATCTAGGTGCTTGGGCAGCTGCCCTGCCTGGAAGCCTGGAAAGACTAGGTGCCTAGGCAGTTGGGTTGTCCAAGCATCTAGGTGGGATCTCTAGGAGCTACCTTTTACAACCTTAATGAGTTATACACTCGTATAATCTATTTGTGTCATAACATTGGTGCTCTGTTGTTGACTAAAATTATATTCTCGATAAGCTCTTTAAAATTTAAATTCCTATGCTCTTTAGCTATTGTCATCTTCATATACTATCTTCTGTTGGACAACTACTTTTTTCTTCGAGGGCATTTGATTAATTTTTATCCTTCTAGCTTTTAACTTTGAATGTGATCATTTAGGCTAATCAACTCTTATGAAATTTACAAGTGCAAATCATCTCATTAACTGTCTACGAGTATGCGGCAACGCGACACCAACCAACTGTAGCTTGAAAAAATCAGCTGAAGTTCTGATGCTAAGGGGTGATGGAGCAAAGTTGATGTGCCGGTTAGGGATTGGGGTCCAAATAAGGTTCGCCGTCTTGGTACTGGATCCTGTATCGGTGCTATACTAGCACAGTATCGATACGGTACGATACGAAAATTTTTGGCGTACCGAGTGTTAGTACGCCACTTGTACCGGATACCGGTTCGGTACACCACCCATACTGGATACCGATATCGAACTGGTACGATAGGATACTCAGTACGCCATCCGTACTGAATACCGGTATCGAACCGGTACAATATGGTACGCCCCGTACCGTCCGGTTTGGACCGGTACGGCATATCTTGGGTCCAAAAATATTAAACTAAGATGGTATATGAAAAGTAAAAGATATAATTAAGACTTAAAAATAATAGAAATTATGTAAAAGTTTTAAACATCTGCTGCCTTATATTAAGACAATCTAGTATTTTATTTAATAACATGATAAAATAAAAGGACTATATCTATTTTTGAAATGCATCAATCCATATAAATTTAAAACAAATTTTATGAGTATCTGCATTGAACTGTCTATCAATGGTAACGAACAAATATTTCATGTTATTTGGTAAAACCCACATCTTATTGGTTTTGTTTGAAAGCACATGTTCAAATCAAGGTGGACTATTTTCATCTATCTGCAAGCTGAAGCATGCAGGTGCCTCTTTTGATGTTCCGTTTCAGCTTAGTAGGCCAGAAAACAAGAATTTTCATATTTTATTTTTATTTAGGAGCTAAATAGGTTTTTTTGATGAAAAGACTGTTAATATTTGTTCAGATGCTTTTAAGTACTCAATTCATATGCATAGCAAGGTTGGATTTCCAATAATTATTCGCAAATATCCTACCACTTATATGCGGTCTCTTGAAGACTGCATTTTCTGTTGTATTATTCTATTAAATTTAAAACCCTAAAAATGTTTCGGTGCCTTTGCCTAGTTTCTGGCTTTCATCTTGTCATATTCCTCAAGATACTGACCCCACAAAACTTGCCTCTTGTTGATGGTAGGAGAATTATGTTGGTGAGTGACGGTTAATCTTTCACTATGCCCTTCAGTCCTTCATAAACTTTTGCTCGTGGAAAAAAAAATTGGGTCCAAAAGACAAATGAGTTCTTCATACTATATTTAATGGCCAATGTAAATTTTAGTTGTACTCTCTGATATGGCATTCAAGATTCGCTGTCCAGGTACTGGACCTTGTACTGGTATCATCCTATTACAATATCGGTACATAGTATGGTACGAGATGGCTAGACGTACCGAGTGTTGGTACGGTATGAGATTGTGTACCGGATTCGATACCAATATGGTATGGTATGTTTGATATGGTATAGTATAGTACATTCAATGCAATATGGTATATCTGGTATGGTATGGTACCCGATCGGTACGGCAAATCTTGATGGCACTAATATCTCGCTTAGTTCCTTCATGTGAAATCAAGCTCTCAGAAGTCCATTAGCATGTATGAATTAGGCTTGCTGCATTTTATTCTCTTAATCAACTGCTGTTTTTTTCGTTCCAGGTTTTCATCACAGGAATATTGCAAGTTCCGTTCTGTGCCTCTCACTGAAGTTGCTCTAGCTCTTGCTGAAAGTGGCAAAATTGGGGCCCTTAACCTGCTCTTCAAGCGTCATCCTTATTCAATCTTTCCTAGAAATTTGGACATCCTGTCATCTATCCCAGAGACGGTACCTGTTCAATCTTATGGTCAGCTCCTACCAGGGAGGTCTCCTCCTAGCATCATTGTTCTACGAGATGGTGATTGGGTTGAATGTGAAAAGATGGTATCCTTTATAAATAAATTACCAAATGGTTCTGAGAAAAGTGATCAATTTTTGACTGAAATCATATTGAAGCATTCCAAAGGCCTTGTTTGGCCATCAGTTGCTGAACTTTCTGACTGGTACAAGAATAGAGCAAGGGAAATTGATAACTTAAGTGGGCAGCTGGACAATTGCCTTTCTTTGGTGGAGTTTGCATGTCGCAAGGGTATTGTGGAGCTGCAGCAGTATCTTGAAGACATCTCATACTTACATCATCTCATCTATTCTGATGGATCAGATCAAGATTTTATTATGAGTCTTGTCACCTGGGAACAATTGCCAGACTATGAGAAATTTAAAATGATGCTCAAGGGAGTTAAAGAGGACATGGTAATGCAAATACTGCAGGAAAGAGCTATTCCATTTATGCAAAACCGAGATTTTGCTGAATGCTTAGGTTCTCAAATTCAGGTAAAAGAAGACCAATACTTTGCACATTGTGCATATGAAGAATCATTCCTGGTCAGATGGTTGAAGGAGATCGCTGCAGAGAATCGGTTAGATATATGTTTGGCAGTAATTGAAAATGGATGTGGGGACTCACCAGTTGATGGCCTTTTTAGAGATGAAAGAGAAACAATAGAAACTGCACTGCAATGCATATATTTGTGCACTCTTACGGATCAGTGGAATATGATGACATCAATTTTGTCAAAGCTTCCGCGGAATAAATTAAGAGAGAATTCATCTGAAGCTGGCACAGATTTTACTCCAAGGCATGGTATGGGGAGTTTTGGAACTCCCAAGTTTTCTAACACGACCAATCAACTTGGAAAATCACAACTGCTGTCAAAATCAGCAAGCTTGCACAAAGGAGTATCTGTTTCAGAAAATTCTGGAGGATGCGCTAACCAATTAGATTCTGATCTAATCAATGATAACTTGGAAAAGAGAATAAAAGTTGCAGAAGGCCATGTAGAAGTGGGGAGGCTGTTGGCATATTATCAGGTTTTAATCTTTCTAGTTTCATCTTAGACAATATTTTCAGTACCTTTTATTGGAATGTTTATCTGCACTTGAGAGTATTTCTTTGCTTTCCATGTTGTCACTCCATTGTCCACACGAAGCATAATTTTTCCTTTTGGCTATTTCTTGTAAACTTAATCTGGTTGAATTTCTGTTTTGAGATCACCAACGAACAAATAAAATCCAACATATTACAAACTAACAATTTATACAAAACATAGAAAAAAATATAAAGTTATATTCTATTCTAATTCAAATTACAAGCTAACAAATAAAGACAAATTCCATCTCCATAAAGTTAAATATTTTATCAAAAAGTCAGTAGAGACCCGATATAAATGGGTTTCCCGAAATTGGAACCAAAGCTGACCTCACCCTATCTAAAACCAGAACCAAAGCAGCTCAACAAATTGGTTCAGTTCGGTTTTTGGTTGACCCAAATACATGTGCCTCTAGTTATTTAGATTCTAGATTGAGGTTCTCATGCCATTTGTTTATCTGCAGGTCCCAAAACCAATGAGTTTCTTTTTGAGTGCTCAATCAGATGAAAAGAATGTGAAACAACTTCTTCGACTTATTCTGTCAAAGTTTGGCCGTCGGCAGCCCATTAGAGCAGATAATGATTGGGCTAACATGTGGCGAGATATGCAATGTTTTCAGGAGAAGGCATTTCCTTTCCTTGATTTAGAGTATATGCTAACTGAATTTATTAGAGGGCTTTTAAAAGCTGGTAAATTCTCCCTTGCAAGGAACTATCTTAGAGGGACAGGTTCAATTGCTTTGACTACGGAAAAGGCTGAAAATCTTGTTATTCAAGCAGCAAGGGAATATTTCTTCTCAGCTTCAAGTCTGTCCTGTAATGAAGTAAGTAGTGGTCAGAAAAGTTGTATTCTATGCATATGCTTGTTATCCAATAGTTTTCTGTGCACTTGATAACTATACACTATTGCAATCTATTCTTGGAAGCTGATATTGACCAAAAAACCTTAAGAAAATATCAACGTATTCTAAATAATATTGTGAATACAGTCCATGTTAATAAGTCATCTTTGGTCTTTCTTGTTTACTTGAGCCTAGAACCAAGAGATCTGCAGAATTCCCCTTTTTAATAAGAACTTGCATTTTTTTATTTTTTATTTTTTAGGGTGTTGGCGGGTTTGAGTTATATAAACATATATTTCAGTTGATATTGTGAACATTAGTATGGACCATGGATTAGTCATTCACTTTGCAATCATATGTTACCCACTAAGTTTGGCTACATCTTATTAAAGTTATCTTGTTAATTGAGCTACAGGATCTATGTTTGGTTCATTCCCTCTCTACTAGGTGCCCCAAATGGTGATTATATGTTAAGTTGATGTTTTGAATCTATACTATCAAAATCCGTAGGGTGAAATGGATGGCAGGTTTCTCCTTTGACAGTCACTGTAGGAGTAGCCCAGTGGTGGGTTCACCTCTCACTTGTGGGAAGAGTTTCATGTTCAAATTATGGTATGGTGCATATAGCTCAAACCTGGGCGAGTTCAGAACATATGGGTGTCATTTGGCTGGTAAGGCAACGGATGCAGGATCTGTATGATGGTTTAATTCATTTGGTTGGCACAATTCTACAAGATTTCATTGTCATTTGGAAGTATTTCATCATGATTTGATGTGGTTAAAATGCAGTCTAGTATCAGTTAGTATGGCCAATTATGTATTATATGTCCAACGTGATTTACAGGCTCTTGTAGCAGATTCACTGCACCCTGAAATCTTCCTTTTAATGCATCTCAAGGATCACTGAGTTGATTTATTACTTCCCAATAATCTCTCTCCATTTGGGTGCGCTAAATATCAAATAATAGAACGGCGGTTACCAAAACAGTAAATGATCAAATGGCTTATTTTCCAGCAATTTACTATCAATTGCTATAGCAATAATTTTAGGAAAAGAAATAAACTTTTTGTGTCTTCAGCACTCCATATAGAATGAATCTTGCTGTAATTTTGCAGATCTGGAAGGCTAAGGAATGTTTAAGTCTCTTTGCAAATAGCAGAAGTGTTAAAGCAGAGGCTGATATTATTGATGCTCTCACCATCAGACTTCCAAATCTTGGAGTGACTCTTCTTCCTGTGCAGTTTAGACAGATACGAAATCCTATGGAAATCATTAACATGGTGATTTCAAGTCAAACTGGAGCGTATCTCAATGTAGAGGAACTTATTGAAATTGCTAAATTGCTTGGATTGAGCTCTCAGGATGATATAGCAGCTGTAGAGGAATCTGTTGCAAGAGAAGCAGCAATTGCTGGTGATCTGCAACTGGCTTTTGATCTTTGTCTGGTTTTGGCAAAAAAAGGGCATGGACCGATTTGGGACCTCTGTGCTGCAATTGCAAGGGGTCCGCATCTTGACAACATGGATACAAATTCTCGAAAGCAACTTTTGGGTTTTGCTTTGAGCCACTGCGATGAGGAATCAATTGGGGAGTTACTGAATGCTTGGAAGGAGGTTGATATGCGTCTTCAACTTGAGCAGCTTATCACTTCGACAGGGACAAATCCTCCAAACTTCTCTATTCAAGGCCCTTCAATTGTATCACTTCCTGTCCATAGTGTTCAAGATATATTTGACATAAGAGACAGCTCAGAATCTGTGCAACTTGATCCTTGTAACAAAAGAGGGAATGATGATGTTAACTTTAATAGTATAAAGCAAATACTTTCCAACGTTGGCAAGGACTTACCAAGTGAAGGTGGGATTAAATGGGATTCTCTTTTGAGGGAAAATAAGCGAGTCTTATCATTTGCTGCATTAGAGCTTCCTTGGCTTCTGGAGTTATGTGGTAAAGAAGAATATTGTAAAAAAACAATTCCTGGCACAAAAACTTCTTTTAGAAAGCATAACATTTCCATACAAATGCAAGTTTTGGTCAGTATCCTCTATTGGTTGGCCAGCAATGGTATTGTGCCAAGTGATGATCTGATTGCATCTCTTGCAAAGTCCATCATGGAACCTCCTGTCACTGAAGCAGATGATGTTCTTGGGTGCTCATTTTTGTTAAATCTCGTGGATGCTTTCCATGGAGTGGAAATAATAGAGGAACAACTGAAAAGAAGAGAAGCATATCAAGAAATTTACAGCATCATGAATATGGGGATGGCATATAGTTCACTGAACAACTCTCAGAAAGAATGCTCAAGTCCTAATCAGAGAAGGAAGATGTTGCTGAACAAATTCCATGAAAAGCATGCATCATTTAGTTCAGGTAGTTTACTTACAATTACTAGAGATCCTTGCTATCGAGACCTGTGCTGAAAAGAATTGCATAAACTTAATGTAAACAATTTATTTAAAACATTGAGTGCATTGTGATTGGGCAGGGAGATATCTGAGCTGCCATCGGCAAACAATCAAAAGAGGCAGTGAATGGCGACACTGATAAAAAAGTTTTTTATAATTTAACACAACAATTTTTGCATGGAACCCATAAATGTCTGTAATTTTTAGCAAAATGCTTGCTAAACAGAGAAATTTGACCTTTCAATTCAATATAGAGACTCTCATGCATATCCAATAATGGAAGACAAAACAGAGCACACCATTAACAAAACCTGATGTTTCTTCTTTGTCTTGAAAGTGTCTGTGCTTTAAAATTCATAATTCATTAATTTAAGTTTTTTCTCTCCCTTTGTTATGTCTAATCAGATGAAATAGACCAGATTGATAAAGTGCAATCCACATTCTGGAGAGAGTGGAAAACAAAGTTAGAAGAGCAGAAACAGCTTGCTGATCAAGCAAGGGCACTGGAGCAAATCATTCCTGAAATAGAAACTGCCCGCTTTTTATCAGGGGACGCCGATTACATCAAGAATGTTGTTTTTTCCTTCATTGATTCAGTAAAGATGGAGAAGAAACATATTCTTAAAGAAGCAGTTAAGTTGGCTGATACCTATGGCTTGAATCGTACCGAGGTCTCTCTCTCTCTCTGTCTCTCTGCCCCCCCCCCCCCTCTCTCTCTCTCACTCACACATGCATGCAGGCATAACATGCGCTTATGCTCATGCGTGCGTGCATGCATACACACTTGCCTTGCCACTTCCCCCTTCCTCGATCTCTCTACTAGATCTTGACATGTGCAATGCATGTGATTGGTTGTGAGTGACTTCTAATTTTTAATTTTTTGAGATATATATTTTCTTTTTTTCTAATGCAGTTTTCTTCTTTAATTGGAAGCGGGAGTCTGAGTTTTTCGAAAGAAATAAGAGACTGTGAAAAAAAAAAGTAAAGTAGAAGTAGACCATTGTGATCTCAACCACATAGTCTAGATATTTTTTGAGATTTTTTTTTCCTGAGATCTATCTTTCTTTCCTTTCTATATGGCTGTTCTTTTTGGGAAACCTTAGCAGAATCCTGAAGTTAAGGTACTTTACCTTTTTTATTATTTCTTGGGATACCCAGACTGTCTGTTTTTTGTTTATTTGAACTAGATGGAAAGCTTCTGCTTCTCAACTCCTGTTTCTTAATAACCACTCAATGATGCGATATTTCACATGATGGTGTGCTGAATGAGTGACGGTTGTTCTGGATATATAGTAGTAGATGTGCATATGCCCACCAACCTGCCTGATGTATACAATGTTCTGTTATTTGACCTATCAGATGAGCATGCTCCTTATTGTTGCTCTTTTGTAGGTGCTACTACGATTCTTTGGCTGTGCTCTAGTATCTGAACATTGGGGAAATGATGATATTCTTGCTGAAGTTTCAGAATTTAGAGAGGACATAGCCAAATGTGCTACAGGAGTCATTGATATGATCTTCTTCATTGTCTACCCAGAAATTGATGGGCATAACAAGCAACGGCTTTCCTACATCTATAATATACTCTCAGCCTGCTTCTTGCGTTTGAGGAGAACTGAAGATCCGGCATTGGTGACATACTTGGAACAAGGACATATGCACATCCTCGAGCCATTTCAATTTTATAAAGTTCTTGAACAAGAATGCCAGAGAATATCTTTCATCAATGGACTGAACTTCAAAAATATTGCTGGACTGGATGATTTAAATTTTGAGCATTTCAATGAAGAAGTCTGCAATAACATCCATGAATCTACTGTGGAATCTCTAGCAGATACAGTGCGGTCCCTTGTTAGTCTATATGATGATTCACAAGCCAAGGGTCTCATATCATGGGAGGGTGTTTACAAGCATCATGTTCTAGGCCAATTGGCATTTTTAGAAGGCCGAAACGAAGCAAGGTCAAATAGCATAAATGCTGATGAGTTGCAAGCCCTTATAGAAGTGAATGAGCTGAATTATGACAGCTGCAAGAAATATGTCAGAGCTCTGTCAAAAGCAAATATATCATACATTATCGGGACATACTGCACACTATGTTTTCCTTGTAATTTTTCTAGGAGCCTGCCAGATGAACCTGCATGGAAGGATTGTCTGATTGTGCTTTTAACTTTTTGGATCAGAATGGTTGAAGATATTCCAGATAAATTGACTGCTGAAGACTTTCCAGAAAAGCCTCTCCGTTGTGATCCGAAGAATCTGTTGAGATGTCTGAAAGTTTTTAAAATATTGGTGATGGAAAATGAGGTATCTGCCGATCAAGGATGGAGTACTGTCTCCAACTATGTTAAATTTGGCCTTGTGGGTGGTTTGACTTCAGACATCTTACCTTTTTGCAAAGCCATGGTTTTTTCGGGGTGTGCTTTTAGATCAATTGCTGAAGCATATTCTAAAGCAGAACCACATCCAGCAGTCTCAAGTTTGGACAGCAAAGGTCAGGATCTTCTCGATCTCTACATCAATTTGATGGATACAGTTTTATCAGATTTAAGGAGTTCCAATGAGCGCCAAAACTTGCATCATCTGCTGTCCTCTCTGAGCAAGTTGGCAGGTAACCACAACGAAGATCTTATGATGATCAGATCTAAAGTGTGGGGAAAACTAAGTGCATTTTCAGATAACATGCAGCTGGAAAGTAACAGACGGGTGTATGCTTTGCAGTTGATGCAATCAATCACAGGAAGAAATCTCAAAAGCCTTCCAGCTGAACTTGTTTCAGAGGTCGAGCCATGGGAAGAATGGGATGAGTCTGGCTGCATGAAGACTGATGTGGCTGCAGAGGGAGTTGATGTGTCTAACAGTATTACAAGTACCTTAGTTGCCCTTAAATCATCGCAGCTGGCTGCAGCAATTTCCCCAGATATTAAGATCACTCCAGAGGATCTAATGACCATTGATGCAGCAGTGTCTTGTTTCTTAGGCTTATCGAAGAGTGTCGATTCTGCAGAAAATCTACATGTTTTGCAAGCTGTTTTAGAGGAATGGGAAGAGCTATTTTCTGCGAGAGTAGAGAAGGAAATGAGCACTGAATCACCTAAGGAATCCACCAACTGGAGCAGTGATGATTGGGATGAGGGCTGGGAAAATCTTCCAGAAGAGTTGGTCAATATGGATGGAAAACAAAATGGTTGTATCATCGTTCGTCCCCTTCACACTTGTTGGATGGTGATCATTAGAAGGTTCATTGAACTTTCCAAACCCAGTGTCGTGTTGGAATTGCTGGCACAATCATCATCGGTGACTGATAGTACATTGCTAAATGAAGATGAGGCCCGAAGCATGTTTCAGCTTGTGGTTGGTGTTGACTGCTTCATGGCTCTGAAAATGCTTCTGCTGCTCCCTTATGAGGACCTTCGTTCTCAATGCTTACGATCTGTGGAGACTAAACTTAGAGAAGGAAGCATTTCCAGTGCATCAAATGCAAATGATTATGAGCTTCTAGCACTTCTATTATCATCCGGAGCCCTACATCAGATTGCCGCCGATCCATCCTATTCCAAAGTGCTATCTCACATCTGCTTTTCGATGGGCCATCTTGCTCGGATTTGCCAGGAAGATATGCTTAAATTTAGCAAGGGTGATGGAAGCAGGCCACACCAGAATAGCTCATTGCTATTTGCAAGGGTTCTGTTGCCATGTTTCATATCCGACCTCGTCGCCGCTGGACAACCTGTGCTGGCTGGATTTATCATTTCCCAGTGGATGCACACCCATGCATCCCTCGGCCTTATTGATGTCGTCGAGGCGAGTCTAAGAAGGTATTTGGAAGGACAGTTCCTCCAAGCACAGGCACGAGGTGGTGGTGAGGTTGGTTTCGAAGAGTTGGATTCATGCGGGTCCTTCGTGTATGCAGTTTCCAGTCTAAGAGTTAAGTTGGTAAACCTGCTGCAGTCTGCTTTGTTGGCTCTTCCAGATAACAATGCAAAATAAGATCAAATTTTTGCTATTGTACATGCGAATGTATTTGATGTAATATCAATAGTTCTATGATGATAGATTAGGAATATATGCACAATATCCAAGTCCATAGAAATATTCAATGATTTGAAAAGGATTTTTTCCCACACTACCATGATGGCTGCGGATTCCAAAAGTTTTCTAGCACTTGAATCTATATCTACCATGCGCGAAGCACGATCTCTATGTATGACACCATGAGTCGGCAACCAGGTCAGGTCCAAACTAAGTTCATAAACTCCTACAATAAGGCCTTGACGAGTGCTGCTCGCGACTCTAAGAAGGTAGAGTTTTTGGAAGTAGAGCTTTCTAAAATAGAGCTTTTAAAAAGTTGTTTGTTGTTTGGTAATTATATTTACAAGTGCTTTTAACATGTGTTTGGTAAATAAACTGATAAAATATTTTTGGTATGGCAAAATGACCATAAAGGACATTATATTAGTATTATACAACATAGCATAATAAAATATAATATTTATTAATATATAAATATATGATGTAAAATAATATTACTATAATGTAAAATAATATTATTATAATATAGTAATATAATATTGTATGCTATAGCATAATAATTTAATATAATATTAAATTATTTAACATAACATATCAATGTATTATGATTTAATGTAATATAATATTATATTTATAGTATAATACAATAAAAAGATATAAAATATTATAATTATTAGTGTAAATTATTTTTTCATAATATAACAAATTTTCTAGCTATGTGTTAAAATTGGTTAAATAATTTTTAAAGAGA
The DNA here is from genome assembly GCF_009389715.1 of Phoenix dactylifera. Lineage (NCBI taxonomy): Eukaryota > Viridiplantae > Streptophyta > Magnoliopsida > Arecales > Arecaceae > Phoenix > Phoenix dactylifera. The sequence continues at coordinate 4,495,036 of NC_052405.1, read as the reverse complement.
CATTTTGTGTAATTGTTATATTTTATTATGGGTATTTTGGTAAAAAAACAACTTTCCGATCGGGCCTAAAAGTGTTTTTGGGGAAAGCTTCAAAATGGAGCTTCTCTCAAAAAGCTGTTTTTAGCTTTCTACGAAAAGTAAAACAACTTTCCGAGAAAGCTAAAATATCTTTTCGAAATTTTTACCAAACACCCATATTTCATCTAAAAGTATTTTTGGAGGGCTAGAAAGTGAACGGAGCCTAAATCATACTGTATGTAAATTTTAGACCAACCATTGTGGTACTATATAGTTGAAAGCACAGTGGTTCCAACACGGGGCAAATTATCATGCAAAATAAGTGCATTTGCATGCACTTGGATTGCCAAAGCCAAAATGTTGGAGGTATGGCTTTTCGAAAGTTTAATCGAACATTAAATGATGAACTTATGAGTTGGGATCCTATGTGGTGCGTTTATTGAGGAAGGTATATATTTGGATGGGCGACACATCGCCAAGATGGAAGACAGCCGTCCATCTCCGAGATGGGCGTGCTAAATATCATGGGCTGAAAAATTGGTGACAGTCATACATCTCTAAGATTAGCGCTGCAGTGCAAAGCATGCACCATGGAGATCCAAACTCCAAACTTACAAGACTTTCTTAGTTCTCAATGTCAAAATACCATGTTGATAAAACCATTGAGTCCAAAGACTTTAGTGCAGCCATCAAGAGAGCCCAGCTGGCATCTTACTTATTTAAATGAGAATGCGAAGCATCAACTTAGAAATATCTTTGAATATAATTTCTTAATGTGGCGACAAGCAATTGACAGGCCACCAAACAAATGAAGCAATGCAAAAGTTCTAGACCTAGGAAAATATATTTGGATGATGTTTCCAAGATGCTAAATCATGTTGTTTAATATATCAATCAATGGTAGGTAATTGAACAATGCATTATATAATCCTTACGTAACTACTTATCTTGTTAATTAAAGCACCGAACATTGAGCTGTTTGCTGCATGGAGGACGGTGAATAATTGAACCGTTGAAACCTTCCAAACTCCTGCCTTCCAAACTGGTACAAACTGGAGAGGACTGGAACTCAATTATTTTGGTACTTTTAACTCCTAGCATGATCAATGCATTGTTGGATGTGACAAACGTGGTGCATTCGAGTGGAGGCAATCACAGCTATTGGGTGTCACAAGTGGCCTTTAATTAGCCAGTCTCATATGGACCACTCGATTCACCCTTGTGGACCCAAAGCCATGAAGGAGCCCTCTCACCAAACATTCAAATCCATGTCTCCCTACAATTACAAGAAGACAAGAAGGTTGTAAAGATGAGGAAATAAAGTTTTTTAGTGGTGGAATTGGTGTGACTGGTAGCTGCAATGGTGGGGTTTTGGATCTTTGTCAGCAGCCTTGATTCTCTTACCTTAAGGGCTTGTTTTGGTTCGCGGGAAAAGAAGAAGGAAAAGTGTGGTCAACGAAAAAGTAATGAGATGCCTCTTGTTTGGTTGGAATTTTCAAAGGAAAGAGAAGAAAAAGTTGTATTCTCATAGGAATATGATTCCCATATTTTATGAAAAAGTCTTTTCCATGAGAAACATGAGAAAGTTACTTTCCCATAAGCCGAAAATCACTCTATTTTTATTTTTTTCTAAAAACGCCCTTCAGCATTAAGGAGACATTAAATATCTAATTTTTATTAAGAATATAATAGAAATTATACATAACTTTACTAGGAAAGTGGATGATCAACCAAACATAAGCATTCTGGAAATCTGTCATTTTTTCATGGCCAACCAAATATACCAAAAATATTTTTTCAGACATCCTTTTCCTATAAATCTACTTTTCAGAAATCATATTCTTAGAAAGAAAAATGTTTTTCATGAACCAAACGAGCCCTAAGCCACTTTCCACCTCACTCCTCACCTTCCATTTCTCCCAACTTTAGCCAAGAAGTCCCATGGGTATATATATATATATAGATAGCATCACCACCTCAAGGAAGTAAAATATGTGTGGAGAGAAGCAGAGCACCATTGAAACAGAGAAAGAGAGACAGAGCTAGAGATCTCTCGGAGAACAAAGAGGAGATGTCGGACTGGGGGCCAGTGTTCATAGCGGCGGTGCTCTTCATTCTTCTCTCACCAGGACTCCTATTCCAGATCCCAGGGAAAAACAGAATAGTGGAGTTTGGCAACTTCCAGACCAGTGGAATCTCTATTCTAGTCCATGCCATCATCTTCTTCGCTCTTGTTGCCATCTTCCTCCTCGCCATCGGCATCCACATGTATCTAGGCTCCTAATTATCCCTCCTCTCTAAAAAAAATTCCCATCTTGGAGCTGTTTCTCAAATGGGTGTTCTTAGTTCAGTGTATTTTCTCCAAAATCTCATTTTGGTGTTGTTTCCTCTATGGTTCCTCTTAGTTCAGTGTCATGTTGTTACTAGTGTTTTTAAGAGTTTTGGTCTCTCTTTGTTCCCTAATGCTGCAGTGTTGTGTAACTGAATAATGGAAAGATCATCTGCATAAAATTTGTTGCTGCTCTCGTTCTTTCAAAAAAAGTAATTTATTGCTGCTCTCATGTCATGTTTAGATGAATTTGTCTGATAGCAACTGGCTTATCCATACACTAGACATTGAATGGATTTTGAGTCCGTACTCTTGATACACTAAGTGGATATTGAGCTTGAATCCAAAGACTTGGTCAAAGTGATTTCAAATATTTTCATCTCTGATATCTTCTTGCTTGCTTCCATGTCTTCCAATCAGTTGTAGCTTTCAATGATGTATTCAACACACTAAAATGAGTTATTCCAGCAATCTTTTTGCGGCTGCTTGTTGGTTTTTTCCGCATTTCGTACTAAGAATTGTCGTGTTCTTGAGTATAGTAATGGTCTGCCAAAAAATTTTATGTTATCAATATATATTTGTTAGATTGCAAATGTACAAATTTAACAACCTATGGAATGACTTCTGCTAGCGAAAATCTAAGAGGAGCACAGATTTGTTGGGACTAGAATATGATGTTAATTTTTTTTTGAAAAAAGAGGGAGATCCATGCAAATTTTAGTTATGTAGTTTCAAATATTTAGAGATGCACCATCCGAGGCTCAAATATCAAATATCTGGTTGCTGTAACAGAGAGGTAACCAATGAGATTAAGTACCAATATTGTCACGGCTCATATTCGGAGCTTGATATGGACGTATTACCAAGAGATACAACCCACAATAATACGAAGCCAACCGTTTTCTTTAGCTTCCAAATTCATCTCAAACAAAATAGAATAAATAGAAATCTAATTTTATTATTTATTAAATACAACCATTATCGGTTCAGAGCTTTTAAATCTAAACATAAATGTCCAACCCATAATCCTCATAATTTAGAAAATTACTAAGCTACAAATTCATAATCAACTAAAGAACTAAAGTTTTGCTATATAGATCATCAAGCTTGGTAGCACGAACTTCAAGCTTGGATCATGCTTCATCCCTACTGATCTTATTCGCCTAGAGAGAGAAATATAAAAATAAAGATTTATGAGCAACACGACTTAGTAAGTAAACCTTTCACCATCTTATCGGATCAAGCATAAGTTTTTTTTTTTTTGCATGAATAGATGCCTCATAAAGTGAAAACAACAATTATTGCAAGATAGAACATCTCATAGTAAGTATCATATGATAAAAAAAGTCATAAAATTAATCATGCATACAATATCATGAATATATCATAAACAAGGTTCCAGTTATATGGCATAAATAAAATCATAAATCATTTACCATTTAACCATATCATTAATCAAATTACTTCTTTCAGACTAAATGCTGAGGTTACTATTATACTTGTGATAGTGTCGTAATCGACATACGCCAACTACTATTATCTATTGGTAGGGTTACCAACTACCATTATCCACTGGTAGGGTCGTATGCCAACTACTATTATTCGCTGGCAAAGTTGTATGCCAACTACTATTACTTGCTGGCATGGTCGTATGAAACTGGATGTCGATCTATACCACTTTTCGGGGCCATATATGGCTATCTCAGAATTTTTTTGTCATAGTCCTTAAAACAATTTTTCCTAAGTCATATGTTCTTAAATTATATTTTTTTGAATCATATATGAATAAAACACTAAAAGGCTTTATAGAGTTTATAGTCCACAAATAAGCATTTAGTAGTAGAATAATCATAAAATTATTATTTTCATAATAAAAAATTCATAAATATGGAGTATATATTCATAAATAGTACTAAATGGTAAAATAATCATGGAGTGTTGTTTCGTAATAAATCATGAGTTTTATAAGATTATATGCTTGATTTTTTATCTTAAGAAAATATGATATCATCAATATTTAATACTATTTTTATATTTTCATAATACCACAAAAAAGTAGAAATTTGAAAACTAATAAGGAGGGTAGGGTTACTTACAAGTTCGAAAATTACTAAGGAGTATAAGACTTACTTACCTCTTCTACCTTAGATCTTTTAACTTCACCAGATAAACTTGTTAAACATATTTAAAAAATATTAAGAGTAAGATTATTTCCTATTTTGTAACTTTAATGAAATAATTTGAGAAGACTTAACTGAGCGTACAGTGGTTTCATGTGGGTTAGATTTAGACGATTCACTTAGTAAATCTCAATCAGGATCAAGATCAATCAACGGTGGTTGGGGGCTCGTTCTTATATATAGAGGTGCTCCTAGGGTCCCTGCGACCCTAAGACTCCTCATCCTGGCGCAAATTGCTAGGGGGAGAGGAGGAAGACCCTAGCTAATACGCGTGGCGAACGCTATTTGCCCCCCTTGGGCCAAGCTTGGGCTGGTCAAATGGACCGGGCCCAGGCAGGCCTTCACAAGTATAGAATAATTTATTAAGGTTTGAACACAATAAGACACTGAGTTGAATATGAAATGACTTTAAACGTGCATATATCTCTTCAATACTACTGAAATACTTTGTTACACTTGGTTTCCTCAATAAACCAATATCGAAAAACTCTGTGATAATTCATCCATTTTTCTTGTGTGCAGAATTTCAGTATGAGCTTATGTGCTTGAAATTTATCATTTGATGAACTATTCGCTCAGTTATCTTTTTCTAAAAAACATATAGCACTGGTGGATGTCTTCTGGATGCTGCTCTTATCCTTATATCATTTAGGCGGTTTGTGCGCAATCTTAGCAATTAAGTCTACCTTTTCTGTTACTTTATATTTGTTTAAGCATCAAGGATTTTTTCCCTTTTTCATTTTCTTCTGCGAAAATGGTGGTGGATAAGAAACTGGTGATAGTTTACTTCTTAAAATTATTTTCAAAGTGGTAATGACAAGAGACAGTTTGATTCATGGTCGCTCTGTAGCTTGCGTCCGTTATTCTTATCTATAATTCTATAATTCCATGCATATACCAAAGTACTCGGTCTTACAGTACAAAGAATTCATCAAAACATCAGTTTGAAAATTTATACAACTTTTCATGAGAAGGATCTTGAGCACCACCGCAATCAAGTAGTCATCAATAGAGGAAATACAATTATAAGACATCCAAGCATAAATGAGGCACATCTGCCCTGGCAGGAGAAGATTAATAACAAGATTTTGTTTTTTATCATTCTTTTTTCTGGAGAACTAAAGATGGAGTGTAGACAATTAAATAGCTTTAAGGCAACCACTTAGAAAAAATTCCTTTTGCAAGAAGTAACATGAAACATTAGAATATTGATATAACATGATATCAGATTAGTTATAGATGTATGCAAAGTTTTGAAAAAAGGCACACTAGGTAATTAGGGATGTAAAGATGTAACACGCCACTTGTACTACAAACTCTCATGTAATATAGTATTAAATCAATATCTTTAATCATTACTCAGTAGCAACATGTTTGAATTCACTATAGAAACTGAAAAATATTTGCCAATATCTCCTATATGTATTGGCAAATTAGCCTCTCTAAATGAAGTTGTATAATTGGTATAAAGAGCTTGATTACTTATACAGAAATAACTTAAGGTTCTCACGTATACATAGAAAAGTACAATCAAAATCCAATTACAAATAACATTAGAAAATCAACTGTTGTCTGAGAGGCAGCCCAACAACACCAAAGGATTAGAAGACTCGAACAGCTGCTGCCTTGTGTCAGGCAGTGGAGAAGGGAGGAGATGAGGAATTTGCCACTGCAAGAGCCTTCATTTATGGTATGCATAGAGTTTATCCCACCCTAACCAAGCCTATTCTTCCTTCTGGTTTGATGAGAGCTTCGATCGACATGCATGTTGAAGCCTGAAAATCAGCGTTAACAACAATACACACCATTACATCAAAAAAATAAAAATAAAAATAAAATAAAGTAGAGCATTAATGGGATGGGATAACACTCATGCCTTTTCCCTGTCTTTTTTTTCTCTCCATCTCAGGCTAGATCTTTTTATGTTTATTTTTACGCGATTTGTGTTTATTTCCACAAACTAGTTCAAGAGGTAGTGTTTATTATAGAGACCTCAGTATTTATTTTTGCAGAGTTAGTACACCCATTTTTTTTCTTTATTTTCGCAATTGTTGTATTTATTCTCATGGACTAGGTTTTATCGTTTTAAGATTAGTATTTATCTCGAACACCTTAGTACTTATTTCTATAAGTTGGGTGGAGAGAGAGAGAGAGAGAGAGAGAGAGAGAGAGATGCTTCTCCAGGGATGGGCATGGGCATGGGCATGGGTGGCACGTCCTATCCCCCACCACCAATCTATATATATGTATGCATATATATATATATATATATATATATATATATATATATATATATATATATATATATATATATATATATATATATATATATATATAGCTCTCATTTTTTCTTAAGTTTTGATGAGATCTTGCTATTAGTAATTCACATAGGCACGACAAGAGATAGATGTCATAACATCAGATGATTTCTTTTTGATGTCTAACCTTAATCCATGAACCTTTATTCAATAAGTCCATGAATTTAAGATGTGTATAGTATTTAGCGTGGATTTAAAGGTGTCATTTGAGGTCAAAGATATAAAGATCATATATCAATTTCCTTTCTACATTTTAGCTCCATGAGAGTAGTTTCTTGTTATAGGTGGTGTTGACATTACGTTATATAGATGCTGTATCTTCATCCAATCATCCATAGTTGAGTTTAGAAGTACTTTCAAGTGATTTTTTTTTCTCAAATTGTAACTGCATATTTAGCTTCAATTTATATCTAGTTATTCATATAATTTATAATCTTATATAAAATAATATTCAAAAGTACTACTTCTGGTGTATGAGCTACTAGAGAAGACATCTTACAAATTAGTTAGAATTAATACCAAGAATTTCAAGTCATTTGCTGACCTATACCCTACATATATAAGTGTGAAGATGCAGTACAAAAATCCCCTTCTTCCCTACCGTGTCAAATTCTACCTTTTTAAGCTTTATATTTGCATGTCTAACAAGTATTAAGTTTATCAATTTTCTCCAATATCTCACTTAAACTTGTATACCATGGTCTGCCGTACCGGTCCGGCCTAGGACCGGTACTGGATCAGCTGAAATCCGGTACCGGTAATTTATTGTTGAAGAACCGGTACGGAACCGGTACGGGATCGATTCGGACCGGTACGGAACCGATTTCATACTGGTCTGGAACGCCACCGGTACGCCGACCGGTACCGGTACGGCGGACCTTGTTCTATTTCTATTACTAACAATTCTTTTTGAAAAATGGCCATCTTTGATGCCACCTGTACTAAATTTATAGTTTTTTTCACAGTTATGATTTATACTTAAAAAATCATGTAAGTTGTACTTCTCACACTAGGCATATGCTCATTAATGCTTAATGCATAACCTAATTCCAATCAATAATAGCAAACATCATGCTAAAAATGAGGTTCCAATTAACATTTTCTAGAGCCTAGTCCATGCGCTCCACATGAGAGATAGAAGAGTACAGATGGTCAAGAAAAGTGGGGAGAAAGTGTAAAAAGGATAGCCTTGGAATACTCAAAAATGTGGACTACACCATTAAGCATTTGCATTTTTTATGTTGAAATGCAAATAAATTGTTAGATCAGTCCATGGCCTTACTTCATCCTGACTTCATTAGGTCCAATTTGACAGGGTTTTCTAGATATACGGTTTGAGTTTTAGTTTGAAATATGATCTATAGATTCTCAAAGGTGTAGCCACACGCCCTTGAGAATTTGCCATACAATATAGGGTGATAAAGTGTCAGGATCAACCTATGACTTGGTTTTGAGCTGATTAGGTCTGACATGACCAAATTCTAAATATATAGGTCGAGTTTGGGTCTGAATTGAAGAAATTGAGTTGGCTTTGGACGTCATATGCTTTCGGACTTGATCTAACATAAGCCTACTGGTGCACTCATTAGGCATAAAATAGCTCCCAAAATTTCCAGCTTAATCTAACTCAATTTAAAATGTTATGTCTCCTGACCCCTCTACAACTTATTTCAGGTTTATAGGTTGAGTATCAGGGCTACTTAATTATTTGTAGACGAAAGGCTCAGTTAAGATTAGTTGTATCATTAGTTATAGCATTTCCCACCAATATTCCTCTTTTTTAAGGAAGTAATTGAGGTTTGTTCCTTGTTGACTAAAAATTTTATTTTCAGTCCTTGATTTGATAGCCATTTTATGTTTCCTCATTGACTTATTCTTAAGTGTGCAAAAACTAGAAATAACAAGTATGATGGAAATAAGTGGGTTCGATTAAACATAAAATAACAACCAAACAAAGGACTAGGTATTAGTTAAGTAGGTGTTTTTCAGTCTCTCTACTTGTAGTCCATCTTATTACTAATTTCTTTGAATTCTCTTGTGATCCATTTTATTCCTAATTTTCCTTGCAGACATGGGATAAATAGTATACTTTCTTGCAGACATGGGATAAATAGTATACTTTCTTTTATCTTGTACTTTACTCAAATTTAAACTAAACCTAATATGGGTGCAAATGCAACAGTTTAGGTTTGGATGATCCAACAAGTCCAAACTATTTTCTACTGATCCGACTCAATCCAATCTACCAGCTTGGTATTGCCTTCATTTTTTGTTTTTATTTTGAAAAAATCTAAAAAGGAAAATGAACTAGATTGAACTACATGTGCAATAAAACTCATTAAATTTTTAAAATTGTTTGTAAAGTTTTTTAAAACTTTTTGAAGCAAAGGTTCATTTCTTTCGGCAAGGATAAAAATAAAAACAAGGAATAGCAGCGGTTTTGTTCATAAACAATCTTCAACATTAATCTTTATAGAGTATTTGACAATATATAGAAAAACAAAAGTTTAAAAACAACATCCACACCCAAAAAAAAAGGATCACATAAGCTCATAAAAGTGGAAAAATAAAAAGAACAGGAAAAACAAGACTGCCACTTTGAGGGCCAATGAAGATGGAACTACGATCTGACACTAGCCTTAAATATAGAGATGAGCTTGCAGAATGACAAGGAACGACATGAGGAGCATGGGCCAGAATGGAGACCCAGGAGTGGCCTAATGTATTTGGGAGCCTAAGGCCGTTTTATCTTTGAGGCCTTCTCTGCAGTGGGCCGGCCTAAGGCGAACTCACATGAGGCTTTTTTTTCTTTCCATTTTGTCTTTGAGGTTTTTCTTACGGTGAGCCTCCTTTAGGTCGGGGCCTTAGGCGACCGTCTCAGTTACCTAAGGATTGGGCCGGCCTTATGGAGACCCAGCTGGTTTTCATGTTCATGAAGTCGACTGGCCGGTGCTTCCCCGGCAACTGAAAGATCACTCCGGGGCTCAGGAATGCAAACAGAGCTGAATCGATGATGGAGGGAGCCCAATCCTTCATGGATAGCACTATATATCCGAGTACCTAAAACGTAGTGGCCAACTTTTCTGAAGTTGATCACCCCCGAAAAACAAGAGCTTAGAGAACTAATGGAGACCTTTGAAGTGTTTGAATTCAAGATGATATATAGAAAAGATGATGATGCTATTGAGATCAGAAGGAAAAGGTACCTAGGATGCCAAAATGCTCATTGCTTGGACAGTAATCTGGGAAAGCTAGAATAGAACAATCATTCCAAGGAATTCACCTTTAATTTTTTTTTTCTTCAAAAAAGTATATGCTACTGTTAACCAAGTGGTGCATTAATAACAAGTTAAATAAAAGATCACAAAGTTTTTGATGGCTTTGAGTAGGTGATACTATAATAATGAAGACCCTGAAATGCGCCTTGCATTACGGAGTGTGAACTATGTTGGGGAGTTCTTTCCATGGTTTGTGTTAACTAAGTAATGCTTGCATGACATTTGATCGATCAAAACTAGCAAAAGGATCGAGTAGTATAACTTAAGAATTTTTACAAATTTTTTGTTAGCATAATTTTAGGGATCACGTAACAACTAGCATCGTCTATAATATTTTTTCTTATTAGCGTGATTCTGTGCCAATCTATATTATTTTTCTTCATTAGGATGATCTCGTTAGAGTGATTTTAGGGATTATATAACAACTTATATTAGTTAGTAATATTTTTTATTGTTAGTGTGATCCTATAACAACCTATATAATTTTCTTTGTATAGAGTTTGTATACAAGTATATATAACCCCTGAGGTGTACCGAATATTCTGGATCAGAGAAATAAAATCTCTTCTCTGTTTTTTTCTCTTATTTTTTTTCTTTTTCTGTAAATATTTTAACATATTATTAGAGCCACCGATTACGTAACCTGCTGCCATCATGTCTTCCGCCTTTGCTGTGGCCATCGTCGTCATGTCTAGAAGCTTTGAAGACCCCCATTGCCGAATTATCGATCTCTGTTTCCAGGTGAATTAACACTCGAAAATTCTCTATTTTTTGGTGGATCCGCAGATTCTCTATTTTCTAATGAATTAATATTGATCTTATTGGTAGATCTGCATATCCTTTATTTCTAGTAGATTACTACCCGAATATTCTTTATTTTCTATGAATCTACAACTCCACCCTACCACTTTTTTTTCCAGCTTCAGATCTTCGGTTGTCTTTCCTCACCATCGCTCGTCCTATTTTCTTTATCTCCAGTTTAGTGTGATCCCATATCAGTCTATATTTTTTTTTTGTATGGAATCTGTACACAAGTATATATAACTCCCGAAATGTACCGAATATTCTGTAACAGAGAAATAAATTCTCTTCTCTCTCTCTTTTTCTCTTATTTTCGTCTTCTTCTACATATATTTTAACATTTTTATATGATATAAAAATATAAATTGATATGTAAATATAAAAAAAATTTAGAATCTTTGGTCAAACTAGACAATGTTTTAGTGCAGCTCATCCAGATCTAGTCGGACGTGCGCCCGATGGTAGAGGAGGCGTCGGTGAAGCTGGCCGCAAAGGCAGAGGAGGAGGAGGATGCGGGCGGTGGAAGGCAAAGGCAAAGGACCAGGCAGTGAGAGGCGAAAGCGGAGGAGGAGGGCGAGGTGGGAGGGGAGGTAGATGCCCGCACCGACAACTTCATCAATCAGTTCCGGCAGCGGCTCGAGCTTTAGCGACTTGACTCCATCGTGAGGTACAAGGGGATGCTCAACCGTGGGGTTGGAAATCGAAGTTAGAAATTATTAGTTTTCGCTTCTTTTGTCGTTAGAAATAGGGGAGAAAAGAAACGTCCTCAAATTGCATCCCTCTATATTATGTTTATGGTTGGGGATGAGGTTAGGTGATATAATTTGTAATTTGTAAATAAAACCCCAGATGGGGTTGGGGATGGGGTTAGGTGAAAGTGATCTCTCTGGCCGGATCAAAACAGAAAGAGTGTCTTTTATCACTATGAGCTTTCCGCTTTCATTCATTCGATACTCATCTGCTTCTATTTCCACTTTCCGTAAGCGAGTCCTGGCTCTTTCGAGCTGCTCAATGGCCCCTCTACGTAATTCTTCCGAATTTCGAATAGTACTCAAGGTCGCGGTATCTTTTTTACTCAAGATTGGGTCTCTATGCCAGGTGTTTTGCCCGTGGCTTCAGGGGGTATTCATGTTTGGCATATGCCTGCCCTGACCGAAAGATTTTGGGATGATTCCGTACTACAGTTTGGCGGAGGAACTTTAGGACACCCTTGGGGAAATGCACCCGGTTTATTCTTTAGGAACAAGCATTTTGTTTTTTTATTCTTTGTCTCTATAAGTCTCCTTTTTCTTTTCGGGAGCAGAGCAGTCACAGAATTGAAATGAAAATGATTGAAGTATTTTTAGAATGGCGATTCCTCACAATCGCTCCTTGTGATGCTGCGGAACCAGCGAAGCTAGGTGGTGCTATTATGGCGGGGGAAGGGTCTACTTCTGCTCCATCGGAATGCTTTTGTGGCAGGTCTTTCTATTACCGATATGGACCTCACTAATGGGTCTCGTTCTGTACCATAAGCGACGGCAGTCTTTAGCGGTCCGGTCATGTGTTCTATGACCATTTCGACGGCTTCGGACTCGGGAATGGCAAAGGACATCTTTGAAGCGACCGATGGAGATCGGTTAACATCATCTTCGAGATGAAACGTTTTCTCCGATTGCTAAAATGACCAATGTCAGATGCATTCTGTCCATAGCAGCGGATGGGAACTTTTTCAGTTAGATGTTCAAAACCTTCATGGTCGTTATAAAGAAAACCGACGTTCCGAAACGTCGACTCATCTTCGGAATCCAGGCAGGGAATTTATTTACAGTTTATTGTAATTTGTAAAAGAAACATCATTGATGAGATTATATGTAATTTATTGTAATTTGTAAAAAAACATTATTAACGTCCAGATGAGATTATATGTTCTTTTGTTGTAGCATCTCATTGATGGAGTTTGTAAAACAAACATATTTCCCGACTTGAATTTTCTGAGCATGTGCTTTTTCATTGGTAATAGACTTCTAATTCTTGAGAGAGTATTGTATATATGAGGTTGCTGCAGAGACCGATGCTTATAAACGTCGGCGGAAGCCAAGATAGTCCGACGCTTTTATGCGTCGGTAAAGCTTCCATTTTTGCCGACGCTTTCAAAAAGCATCGGCAAAAAAAAATTCCACTTTCCTCCTACCGACGCTTTCAAAAGTATCGGCGCTAAAATTACCGACGCTTGTAAGCATCAATATTGACTTTAAAAAACACCGAAAAAAATAAATTTTTTTATAGTAGTAATACTATAATAATAAAGACCCTAAAATGAGCCTTGCATTACCGAGTGTCAACTATGTTTGGGGACTTCTTTCCATGGTTTGTTTTAACTAAGTAATGCTCGCATGACATTTGATCAATCAAAACTAGCAAAAGAACTGAGTAGTGTAAATTAAAATATGTAAATATTTGTATGATATAAAAATATAAATTAATATGTAAATATAAAAAATTTCGGAATCTCTGGTCAAACTAGACCCGCGTCATGTTTTGGTGCAGCAGCCAGTGAAAAGCACGTGAATCTACAGTACTTTGGGAAACGTGAACCTTTCTTAAACGTTGGGTGGTCACACGAGAAAATTAATAAAGAGAACCCGGATTCCAAACGTAACCGGCCCTGGTTTCCGCTCCATTCCTTCTCTTTCTTTATCAACCCCTTCCCTTTGCTCTCCTTTCCTTCTGGTCTCCCTGCAATCTCCTCCCTTTCTTTCTCCAATACCACACCTCTCCTCTCCCGTGTTCTTGGGGTCTCAGGGGGAGAGAAAGATGGCGGACTGGGCGCCGGTGGTGGTGGGGGTGGTGCTGTTCGTGCTGCTGTCGCCGGGGTTGCTGTTCGAGCTCCCTGGGACACACCGGGCGGTGGATTTCGGGGGCTTCCGGACCAACGGGAAGGCCGTCGCCATCCACACTCTCATCTTCTTCGCCGTCTTCACCATCCTCATCCTCGCCCTCCACCTCCACATCTACACCGGCTAATCTAGCTACTTAGGCTTAGGTAATTTCTCACTTATAATTTAATTTTAGCTTTCCATGGCTTGTGAGCACTGCTGCTGATGCTGCTGCTGATGCTGCTGCTGCTGTTGTTGTGATGAATGAAAAGAAGAACAGTCTAATTTTCTCCTTGTCCTCTTTCTTTTGATCCATCTCTGCAAGGGCAAGGGAGTTTCTTTGTGTCTGTTTATGATGCTCCGCCGGAACATGGAAACAGAGGCATGTCACTTGGATGGATGTATGTTGGGCTGCTTTCCATCAATTATTCCATGAGTCCTACTGTGATCATTAGTCATTACTCATGGTGGGCCATGCACCAAATATAGCTGGGGTAGGGTAGTCTGGTCTGGCTTGGTTTGTATCTTTGGCCATTAGGTTCATGCCAACTAGCTTATGTCATATCCAGGACTTGTTTGATCCAGACGATTTTTTTTTTCTTACTAAAGTAATCTTTTAAAAATTTGTTGCTTAAATATATGATATATGAAAAAATAGTTTTTACATATTTAGTTGATTATAGAAAAATCGTACATTGCAGAGTGGCTTATATTTGGTTGAGCATTTATTTTTCTAAAATAATTATATAAAAGGCTTGTTATGCTCCTAATAGAGGAAGATCTTATTCAACTCTATCTAAAAGCTTAAGAATATTTTTGAAAAAAAAAAATCTCAATTTTCAGCTTATGGAAATTGAACTCCCGTATGTTCTATATGTATTTTTCTTTTCCATAAAAAATCTACTTTTCCATCTATCTTCTTCAAAAAATCCAACCAAGCATGAAAAAAAGAGTCCTTGAATCGTGGTGAATGTGGAATGGAGGATTGTGATTCCTTTATTTTATTCTATTTTTTCATACACTTTAATTAAAATATTTCTTTTTTAATTGATGTAGTAATATTCATCTTAAAGAAGGAATGAGATAGAATTTAACCAAGCTTGTTTTATTTATGAAGAAGTACTTGTGTTTTTACAAGACTGCCCTTCAAATGTTCAAATGGTTGCATAGAGGAAACTAGTCTATCAGGTTGTTTTGATTCCAGAGTTAACCTATGTGAAATTGTTCTAACACTAGGCCCAAATACCCGGAAAAAATAAAAAAAACAAACATAAGATAGTCCAAATTGCATTCTTTCGTTCAACTATAATTGTTGAATTAGCAATGTGAAAGCTAACAATAATTGTTGCGACCTAACAACACGCTTGTCTAACGTTTGCAATAAAGTTTTGAGCATATTAATACAAAGACAAACAAAGATAATGCTAATACTTCTACCAAAAAAAAAAAAAAAGGATATTGCTAATACAACTCACTTACTTGAAGGACCAACAAACCCTACGGATCCCTCGGGTCGCAATACGTTAGACTGAGGGTATATATTTTTCCTTTTAATTCAAGAAATATAATGGGGATGCCGCTATGATCGACGTTATTTGATGATCCAGGAGGATTATCATGCTATTATGGACTAGTTTCACCATTTTGAATAGATTTAGATGTAGTGTGGAAGAAAGATCTAATGCATTTAGAATCTAATAATGAAGCGTAATTTCTTGAGTATATAACTTTCTTATACAATGTTCGTTTTCAACATTTCAAGCATCAAAATAAAGTCCTTTCCAAGTACCAAGCATGAAGGGTTAAAAGGATCGTTATGACACTAATGTAAGAGGCGATGATGTTCAGGGACCAAAATGGACCATGTAAGACTTGAAATGGACTAGTTTAAGTAAAATTTTTCTCTTCACTAGTATTTTGAATATATATATATATATATATATATATATATATATATATATATATATATATATATATATATTTCAATTTGGAAGGAATTAGGCAATGAAGCTAGAGATAAAATTGATGTAGCAGTTAAAATCTAATTCTAAGACAAGTTTCACATATGTATATATATGCGTGCATACATAGGCAAAGAACCTAGAGATAAAATTCACGTAGCAGTTAAAATGTAATTCTAGGACAAGTTTCATACATGCATGCTTACATCCATACATACATGAATACCTACATACCTATATATACATGCACACATATATGCGTATACACATAAATGCATGCATAATTTAGAAAAAATTGCTTTCAACTAAGAGAAGAATTCGACTAGAGTTTCGAGAGGTAGACATCACTTATATAAATGGAGATTTTCTGTATCAATTTACATTTAGTTAATAAAAGAAAAAAGAGCTCAAAACTCAAAACTCAAAACTCTGCAGGAAAATTTCATTATGTTGCAAGATGATATAGCATTATTATACAATGTAAAGTGCTTAGATGAACATCTAACATGTTAATTAGGATGCAAAAATCATCAACTTCGGCACAAAATGAATAGCACTCTGCAAATTCATGAATCAAATGCTTAGGTATAATGCTGTAACATGTATTACAATGCCTACAAAAGGACTTGGCACCCGTCATTGACACCCCTTTATTAAGAACTTGGCCAAAATCCAAGAATCTAACTTTATGATGGCACTTTCATCATATTTCTTCGTAAACAAGAAAGAAAAAGAAAGCTCATGAGCTCCAAAGAGACATATGTGCCAAGTGGGAAGCTAGCTGTGGAGCCGCTCTTCTTATTTTGTTTCTACCCTTTATGAACCCAGCCCTCTTACTTTCCGGGACTAAATTATTTACTAATTTTATGATATCATTCTAGTGGCAAGTTTGGTTCGAGTAACAAAGCGTTATTCGGCGACTTGTGGCCGAACTTTATTCTTTAGGCCACTTGTGCTCTAACTTTATTCTTCATTCTATTATTTCTTTTAACAAGTTGGTTGGCAAGTGCATTACATGTGCCAACTATCATATTTAATTTGACCTATAAATAGTTTTTTCCTAACTTATTATTTTATTAATAGATAATTGAGATTCGATGGTGTTGCTGCCAATTCCACAGCGATGATACTGGCTGCTTCTATGGATCTGCAAGACAACAAGAGAAGGTCAGAGAGTTTATTTGTTTGGCACCAATCGAACTCTCTGATTATAGACGGTTTTTTGGTGAGAGGTGAGAAAGAAGGAGGAGTTGGTTGACCGATAGAATAATTCAGCAATTGAATACTGTGTAGTAGAGTGATTATCTTTCGCGGGAGGTCTTCAGGCTTATTAATGGTTGGGATTCCAAATCTCTCACATATCTTAACAAACTAGGAATCGTGCCATAACAAATGTCCATCGGAATGCTTTTGTGGCAGATCTTTCTATTACCAATATGGACCTCACTAATGGGTCTCGTTCTGTACTAGGTATGGATTTATATGAATCTGCTGCATCTTTTCTCTCTAGTGTTGGATCACCTACTAACTACTGCGCTGCGATAAGGATCGAAATATGGCTTTCAAATTAAGTTTCAAATTAGTAGATGCTGCCAAAGGGAGTGGCGATGCCATATGCAAAAAGGAAGAGACTCATAGAATGGCAGAGGCAAATAGAGCTTTTGCACACTTTCGTTAATCCATGAACAGGATCTATATAGACATATAGATCCATGGATACATACATCTCGATCGGAAAAGAATCAAAAGAAAAAGAATCGGACAATATCTTTCTCGAAACAACCAAAAAGGAAAAGAAAGATGAAACATAAATCATGATCAACTAAG
This sequence comes from Phoenix dactylifera, assembly GCF_009389715.1. NCBI lineage: Eukaryota > Viridiplantae > Streptophyta > Magnoliopsida > Arecales > Arecaceae > Phoenix > Phoenix dactylifera. The sequence goes on along the minus strand of NC_052405.1, from coordinate 4,477,466 downwards.
CCCTCTTGTGGGCTTGCTTAAGAATAAGAAAGAGGAATCTTATGGAAATATCAGCCGTCTGATATATGATGGAATTGATAGAACCTCATGTGCATTTGAGGGAAAGTGTCGAGCTGCTTCTACCGCAAGAAAGTTCTGTTGGGCTTAGATTAGTTGTCAAGCTAACTGGTTGTTGAGCCGAGATAAGAGGCTTCAGTTCTAAAGGTCTTCTACTTTAGGTCTACTCACTACAGGAAAAGAGGAAAAAGCCGACGCTTAAATACCGACGCTAGGAAGATGCGTCGGTAAGTTTCGTTCCCGCGCCAAATTTTACCAACGCTTTTAATGAGCATTGGCAATTTGAAAAATAGGACGACGCTTAAAAGCGTCGTCGTAGGCCTCGAGCTAACATCATGTTGCAAAGCGTGTGGAGTGCATGGACGACCCTTTAAAGCGTCGTTGTTGTTGCCTAAGATGACACTTATAAGGGTCGTTGAATGTGAACCCTAAAACGACGCTTATAAGCGTCGGCGAAGGCGAAGCCCTTTCCAAACCTAGCGCCCGACCCCAAGCCCTCATTCTTGCCCTAGCTACTCCTCGAGCCTCCTCATTCTCCTCTCTGATGCCGCCCTAGCCCTCGTCTTCCTCCTCTCCGGCGTTGCCTTAGCCCCCGTCTTCCTCCTCTCCGGCATCGACCGACCGACCTCAACCCCCTCCGCTCGAGGTATTTTTCTTCTCCTCCCTTCTCTCCCTCCTTCTTGCTTGTTCTCCTCCTCTTCTTCGTGTGTTCGTGGGTTGTTTTTCCTTCTTTAATTTGTTCTCTTGCCCTCAAGCCGTGATCGAGCTTCGCCTCTGCCCGAGGATCTTCTCCTCCTCCCTCCTCTTCGGCATCGATCGACCGGCCTCAAGTCCCAATCGATTGAGGGCCGCCTCCGCCCGCAGTATTGCACTATGCATCATCAATTGCTTTTGGTGTTTTGATATCTACAAGAATAGGAGTTATAATGATAAATCAATATGGAATGATTTGTTCAAATCTGCTTGATTCGTTGGCCTGGCCTCTTCTTGTTAGGTTCCTCATTTATTGTTTGATACTCTATGGTCAGTGTTGTTTCATTGAATGCTAACGCCGCAGATAGAGTTAGATTAAGACAGATTAAATGGAAGTCCTCTTTTATGTTGCCTAATCTAGAAAAAAGCATAAGAATGCTCTTGGGAAAACACCTAATTGATGTCATGCTGGAACTTTGTGAGAACTACCACAAGCACAAGTCTTACTGTTTAACGATTTTGTTTTAATTAATACTTTGGTTTTAATTAGACTTGCAGTTAATGTTCAACTCAATCAGATGATTATTTTTCTAAAAAATCGTTAATTTAAATGTTTATGGTGCTACCGTAGGGTCCAACAGTAAGGCACGTTTGGCATGATAACCTGTTATTTTTTGGCATTTGGAAAGCCTGTGAAATCCAAGTGTTCCTTGAAAAACTTTGAACTGGAAATCTTTAAAAACAAAGACTCCATTTTAATGAAACTGATGAGACTAGTCCCCTCCATATTGTCAGGGGTAAAAAAAAAATCTACCAAAAGAAGCTTGTACGCAGAAAATAATTGAATAAAGCATGGTGGAGAAATCAGTAGTGGTCCTTTTAAGTTGCCTTCAATGGCAATGCTATCCTGCTAGACAGTTGAAAAACTTTAGTAGGAATATTTTAAAAGAAACCTTCATTTATTTAATGAAACTGGTGAGACTGATCCCTCCCTATTTCTCAAAAAAAAAAAATCTATAAAAAAATCTTGTAGGCAGAAGATGGAACACATAAACTGCCTTGGGAGAAATGAGTAGCGGTGCCTTAAAGCTGCCTTATATGTCAATGCCATCCTTATAAACAGTTGAAAAACTTTAAGCTGAAAATCTTACAAGAAACTGTCATCGAGAAATGAGCATCGGTAGCTATTGAGGTGGTAGCTCAGTGAAACTAAGCCTTACTTTCAATCAAGTGGTTCCGATTTCGAAACGCGCGGACGTCAATTAAATTGTGGAGACCGAATGCTCCCTACTCGGATACGTAGTCTGGAAGGGCTTATTGATCCTCTGGTAGCCTTGGTGCTAGGTATGATGTACTCACACGGAGGACAACTGTGCTGGAGCCCAAAAGGATAATGAGCCGAGCCCATAGATGGAGAGGGTATGAGTAAAATCGGCCGGCGTGTCTAACATACGGTCATTTCTGCCCGCATTGAACATTCTTCTGGTGGGATGGGAGCCTAGTGGAGGCTGCTACGCAGGGGTGAGCTTGTCTCTTTTTTCTCTCTTTTTTTTTGTTTCAGAAAAAAAAAAGAAGAAGAAAGAGTACCGGTCTTTTTAAGTTGTCTTGTGAGTAGTCTTTTTTTTTTTTTTTTTTTCTTTTTTTTTACCAAAGCGAGGAGGGTGCAAGGGGCAATCTCGTTGACCTCAGATCTAGTGAGAACGAGTCAACCATAGATTGCGGCTGTGATGGGTTACCACTACTGTGACCTTTATGGTGGCAAAAGCTTGCCCTGCCTTCACGTTGAGGTCTGCTCATTATAATACAACAACAAGCACAAGTCCTACTGTGACCTTAACTAGCTTGTTGTTTTAGATTGCAGATGATAAAGATCTTTGTTGATTTGACTCAGTCAAACTTAGTTATCAGTGTGGTAACATCACACCAGTCTGATTTTTTTTTTATACCATAATTTTATTTATCTTTTTTTATATAAATTGCAGTTCAATCGGTATTCTAATAGAATGGACAAAAGTTAGATAAATAAGTTGAGATGTAGTACCGAATATTTGGATGGAGTTCAAAATTTCATTAAGTTTGCTTTTTGAGAAATCTAATATGAACGAGAAGATTTTATGTTTATATCAAAAATGTGTAAACAGATCTGCTCTTGAACCCAAAATGGTTGAAGAACATTTGGTGATGAATGGTTTTCTAAAGGATTATACTGAATGGGTACTTTATGGAGAGTCCATATTGCCGTCTCCATGTAACCAACCTTCCTATCTAGAACACACCTTTAATTTTGGATCTAGCAACATGGAACGAAATTCTGTAGGAGAAGATGATATAAGGGACTTACTTAAAGATGCTCTTAGACATAGTATTAGAAATTTAACAGATTTTAGTGGAGGACAACAAGAAGACATAATAGGTGATCAGTGTACTGTTATTAATCAGTCCATGCATGTTGAGGAATCTATACAATCTGATGACATAGCTCGTTATGATAACTTGGTGAAAGATTGTGATTAAGAACTGTATCCGGGTTGTAAGAATTTTATGAAGATTTTTTTCTTCTGCATTTATTACATTTGAAATATTTGAATGGGTGGTCCAGCAAGTCTTTTACTATTCTTCTTCAATTATTAAAGGATGCATTTTCGGAAGGTATTACTTTGCCATCATCTTCATATGAAGCCAAAAAACTAATAAAAGAGTTGGATGTTGGATACGAGAAGATAAACAGTTGTACGAATGACTGCATTTTATATCGCGGTAAAAATATCAACCAAGAGTCGTGCTGAATATGTGGAACTTCATGATGGAAAAAACATAAAGAAGACGAGAATGATTCATTGACTGAAGTGGATGCTGTACCAACTAAGAAAAAACCGACTAAAATTTTGAGGTATTTTTCTCTTATACCAAGATTGAAATTTTTTTTTGCATCACCGAAGACCGCTTCCTCGATGAGATGGCATGACGAAGGCCGTACAAAGGATGAAATGTTACGACACCCAACGGATAGTCCCGCATGGAAAGCATTTAATGACAGGCATCCCGAATTTGCTTCTGATGTTCGCAGTATTAAGCTAGGTTTAGCTATTGATGGGTTTAATCCATTCCGAACGATGAGCTCAACATACAGCACTTGGCCAGTTATTTTGATTCCATATAATTTGCCACCATGGATGTGTATAAAACAGTATTCAGTAATTCTGTCAATGGTTATTCCAGGTGACAAGGGCCCAAGTAATAATATTGATGTTTTTCTACAACCTCTAATAGAGGAATTGAGACAATTATGGGAAGGTATTGATGCATTTGATGCTTTCGCTGGCCAAAATTTTAAATTGTTTGATGCATATTTGGACCATCAATAATTTTTCTGCATATGTTAATTTATCTGGTTGGAGCACTAAGGGGCGTATTGCATGTCTTTCTTGTGGAGATTTAACCCACTCATATTGGTTAAAATATGGAGGAAAGTTCTGTTATATGGGCCATCGTCGATGGTTAGAAGCAAACCATCCATTTCGATTTCAGAAAGACTTGTTTGATAGTACCATAGAGTTGCGATCTGCCCCTATTCCACCAACTGGAACTGAAGTCTTTAAACAAATGCATGGCACCAATTATATACCGGGTAAGGTCTCTCAATGTTAAGAAGAGGGGAAGCAGAGGTTGCTGAGGATGCTGATAACTTTTTTGAGAATGAAGAAAGATTAATAGTAGAGGTTGCTGAGGATGCTAACAACTTTTTTGAGAATGAAGACAACGTATATGGTCAGGAAAATGATGATGACTCAATGGCAGCATCTACACAGAAACAACTATGAAAAAAAAGGAGCATTTTCTTTGATTTATCTTATTGAAAGTATAATCTTTCTCGACATAATCTTGATGTGATGCATATAAAGAAGAACATTTATGATAACCTGATTGGAACATTGTTAAATCTTGATGGAAAGACGAAAGATAACTTGAAAGCGCATCTTGATTTGAAAGATATGGGCATAAGATAAGAGCTTCATTCAAAAGAGCTTGCCAGTGATAAATTTCATACACCTCCTACATGTTATACAATGTCTACTCAAGAGAAAGATCTTTTTCTAACGGTTCTGAAAAATATGAAGGTTCTTGATGGGTACTCATTGAATATTTCACGATGCGTAAATTTCAAAAAGCAAAAACTTTCAAATCTTAAAAGTTGCGATTGTCATATTTTGATGCAAGATATCTTTCCATTGGCTTTAAGATCGTCAATGCTGAAACAAGTTTCCGCAATTATTTTTTAGTTGTCATCATTCTTTAAGGCATTATGTTGAAAAGTTCTTGATCCTAAAGAGCTTGATCAATTGGAGTCTAATATTGCACTTACACCTTGCCATATAGAAAAGATCTTTTCTCCTGAGTTTTTCACTATTATGGTTCATCTACTCATCCACTTAGCGGCGGAAGCTAAACTTGGTGGATCGGTTCACTACCGATAGATGTATCCTATTGAGAGGTAATTTTTCTAAACTCTAATGTCCATATTTAATAATCAGTTTGATTTTGATATTTATTTTAAAAATTTATTGTTGAAGGTTTCTTGTGCGCTTAAAAGATTATGTACGTAATCGAGCCTATTCCGAGAGCTCGATTGCTGAAGGATATATTGCTGAGGAGTGTTTGACATTTTGTTCGAGATATCTTGAAGATGTTGAAATAGTTTTCAATCGACCTCAAAAAAATTGTGATATCATAGAGAATGCAGATGTTTACAGGTTCTCATCTGGTAGAAGAGTTTTGGGAAATGTTGAAAGTGTTGTTCTTGACCAAAAATCGTTGGCATAGGCACAATCGCTATGTCTTACTTCATAATGATATAATATCCGAGTCTCGCAGGTTAGTATGGTTAATTGAAATCTAAATTTACTGTGATATCAGGAGAATGTAATATTGGTACTTAATTAAAGATTTTCTGATCGTGCAGAGAATTCTTAATAGCTTAACAAAGTCTCAACCATAACATTCGTCCTACACCAAGAATTGAGCAACGATGGTTGGTTGAGTTATTTCCAGAATGGCTTTTCAAACAGATTAGATGTCTAATACATTAAGCTTTTTTTTTATTTTTTATAGAGAAAAATTAATCATTATTTCTATAATTCTTTTTAGATACCAATGATGATGGAGAGAAATTATTTTGAGGAGTTAATAGTCATTGCTCGAGGTCTAAATAATATTGTCAACAGATATGATGGATTCATTATAAATGATTTTAAATTTCATACTAAAGAGTGTGAGAAATTTAGAAAAATCTAAAATAGTAGAGTTATGGTTGAGGTGGACGGAAAAAATTATTATAGTGCTCTAACAGATATTTATGAACTGGATTATTATGAAAGTTTAAGGTAGCATTATTTCGATGTGATTGGGTGGATATAAACTCACATAGAGGTTTGAGGCAAGACATAAATAGATTCACACTTGTAAATTTTTCAAAATTGATATATACTGGTGTGTTATTGAAAAATGATCCATTTGTTTTTTCATCTCAAGCTCGACAAGTATTTTTTGTGCAAGATTTAAAAGATAAAAATTGGTCTATTATTATTAAGACGAAACTTAGGAACTTGTATGATATAGAAAATGGGTTGGAAGAGGAGGACGATGGTACTTATACTTAGTATATGTTTTATAATGTTGCGCCAACTGATGAAGTAAATGCGCCAATGAGTTTGGTTAGAATGGATGTTGAATGAGAATGTAGTATCTTAATGGTAAGTAAAATTTATGATGTATACGTTGAATGAATTATTGTGTTATCTTTTATTAGCAATTCATTTAGTATAAATTTATCATTTAACTAATATTAATTATTTTTTATGCATACAAGGTAACAATATGCCTTGAGAAAAACGATTTAGAGATGTGGAGTTCCAGCATTCTCAGGTGGGATCTTCTTCTGATCAGTCTCTGCAGTCCCAGCAGCCATGTGAGCACCAACAGCATGAGTCTGGATCTCAGCGCGAGCCTCCTGCTGATTGCTTAGGGGGAGGATGTTGCTATGGATGAGCTCCAGGTCCAGGGTAATTCGATTTAAACTTCAAATTTTATGTTCATATTTGTCTTCAATTTTTTAAGGCATATTTTATTTAATTTTAATAGATGGACAAGGGACAGTGAGAGCGAGATGGGGACCCACTTAAGCAAAGAATGTGTGGCAGCTTCGTGAGGGTGAGAAGATCATCATCTGATGCAACGAATTGGGGCAGCCCATCAATAGAGCTGAAAGTCTTTTATCAACCTTTTTAGGATCGGTTGCACACAAGGATCAGCTGTGTCCACTCAACTATACGAAGTGGAATGAAATGCTTCCTTCGTATAAGGTTTAGCTTCTTAGACTTATACAGGTAATGAATTGAATTTATTCTTTTTAATTTGATATCTCCTATATGTTAGTTTGCTTACTATCATAATTTTTGATTTAATATTATTATAATATTGTGTATCTTGTTGTAGGGTAAGTTTGTACTCCCTTCAGAGCTCCATGATTGGGTGCTAAAGTCCCTCAACTGCAAATGGAAAGAATATAAGGAAAGTTGAAGACGGATTACAAGCACGAAGGTATGATAGAGGCGGATGTTGCTCGTATTTGTCCTCCTGATATATACCCTCAGCAGTGGAGGGAGCTTGTTCACTACTGATTTTCTGAAAGAGGACAGGTCACGTATATTGTTTCAATATCTTATATTATCTTTGTTATTAATATGGATTGTAATTATATACATTGAATATATTTTATTATGTACTTTTATTTTGGCAGACATATTACAATAATGGTAGAGCTGCACGAGCATCTCAAGCAGTTCCTCACATTTCAGGCTCGAAAAGTTATGCGAGACGTAGAAATGAATTCGTAAGTTCTTTTGAACTATTGAAACTCTACTAACATATAGCACATATCATGATATATAGTTTGTCAATATACATTTCGTGTGTGTAGATAGAAGAGCATAGGAGAGAGCCTAGTAAGGTAGAGTTTTATAAGATGACTCACACCCACCGAGATGGTAGTTTTGTCTGGAACGAGTTGAGAGATATAGTTGTATGTATTTATTTGTGATTTGTTCAAAAAAAAATTTATTAGTTTTACTTTTTTTTGAATATTAATGTGACTGTTTTTTTGAGAGAGAGATATAGGAAAGAGCTACAACTCTTATTTTAGAACGCATTGGGGAGTCATCATCATCTGACGCGGCCAGTCGCGTCGAAGCTCAGGTCTATACCAAATTGATGGAACCAGAACGTTATGGTCGAGGGAGGGGTTATGGCGTTGGAGTCACCCCTACTCAGTTGTCTGCAGTGAGCCAATATACCCAAGATGCTAGACAAGGTAGTAGTACTGCAGAGGTTTGTAGTCTGAAGACAGAGATAGTACAGATAAAGCAATCATATGAGACAAGGATAGAGGAGATGAGACAGAGTCATATACCGATATGGCGGAATTGAAGCAAAGCCAAGAGTTGAAGATGCAATCTTTGTGGGATTAGCTGGATCATATTTCATCTTTTTTGCAGAAATTTGCCCCTCCGGTAAATAACTAAATATATATGAATATTTTACATAATTATAATATATTATTGTACGAGTATAATGACTTTTGTATTCTTAGTTTCTAAAGTGTCTTTTTTTTCTTATAGTTTGCTGATACTTCATCTACTCGTAGAAATGATGATGCCGTCGACTCTTGATATCGTCGATTGTTTATTTAGGAATTTGATATATATATTTTTAATATTTTTGAAGTACAATGTAATCAAATATGATAATATATTTTTTTTAATAAAAAAATTTTGTTTGTGATGTGACTTTTGTTATATATATTTGTTGTGCTGAAAAGTAATGTATACAGGTTTAAAATTTATTTTTATAAATTTATTTTTTAAAAAAATCACTATTGCTGATACTTAAAAGCATCAGCAATAAGTAAACCGGCATGCCTATACCGATGCTTTTAAGCGTCGGTAATAACCAAATGGCACGGTCTATACCGACGCTTTTAAGTGTCAGCAATATCAGGCCTACACCGACGGCTTTTAAACATCAGCAATGTCAGGCTTATACCGACGCTTTTAAGCGTCGGTAGTACCCAAAAGGCACGTCCTACACCGACGCATAAAAGCATTGGAAAAAAGCCCTTGCCGATGCTTTTAAAAAGCGTCGGCATAGAGTCAGGTAATGCCGACGCTTTTCAAAAGCATCGAAAAGAAAATCTCCCACCCCCACCTGCCCGACGCTTTCGCCACGTTTTGGCAGGAAAAGTATCGACGCTTATAAGCATCGGTAAACACTCTAAAAAATGCCGAAAAATATTATTTCTTTTGTAGTGACTCGTCTCAGCTTTCAGATCGGCTAGGGAGCCTCAACCAGAATGCCTTGAAGAATTTCCGAATGTGTCTAGGTTACCACATATATAGATCATAAGTTGGACGAATCTGCTCACACATCCACCACAACAGATATTATGGTAAAAAAATCATAATATTTAAAATAATTAATGATTTATATGAGATTATTATCAAATAAATTATAGCTAGGCAGACATCGGTTTATGCCATTCATGAGTGTAAAACATGAATTGATGGTTCAACTCTTTTTCTATGTTTAAATTTTCCTATGAAAGTGTAACCAATTTCCTCATCCACAACGATCCGGTCGGATTGGGCAAGAGCGGCGGGTCCAGTGGCCATCTTATACAAAGGCTTTAATAATTCCCAGATATAACTCAAAATACAAAGGCTGTTTTATACTATAATAGACGAGAGCGGACCGAAGAGGAGGATGACCGTATCGTTTTTAATAATATAGTCATAGGTTTTAGATCTTTTATTGGGCTATTACCCTTCATCCGGCCATTGCCATCGTCCGTCACGAAATTAGCCGTTATAAGAGGGTAAATTGTCCCTCATGCAAGTGCTAAAGAACAGCGTCAGTATTTGCAGCACCAAGGGATTTACTAGTTGTGATTATAAAAAAAAAAACAAGGAGAGGAAGCCTTCCATTTTCTGTTCTTAGAAGAGGTTTGTGAACTTTACAATGATAGCTGGGCTTCCTATCATATTTGAAAGGATTGAGGTTTTTAGGGTCCATTTATAAGAGATGTATATGCTACAAAAAAGCATGGCTTTTGTATAACCTATTTGGGACATGGAACTCGGGTTCATAGATCATGCATTTGAATTATAGGTCAAATAGGATCTAGCTGTGCCAAATTCTGTAGGGGTCTATTATAAGCTAATACTGGTCCGAGTAGCCATCTTCCAAATACTTATAATCCCTTCAATCTTGATAGAGATGAGAGTTTATTCCAAGTTATTTGCACTACCAGAAAACACGCGTATAGTGACGGAGATTCCCGTCACTATACCGTGTTTCCGGTTACTAATATGGAATTTGTGACCGGAGCTCCCGTCACTGACTTCGTTACAAAAACACGCGTCGCTAAATTCTCCGTGACGGCGGCGATTCCCGTCAAAGACTGGCACTTTCATCGTATTAGATATTGTAAGGACCGTGCAGACGTGTTTAGTTCCATATTGTATATTTACTTCTATATTGGCTATATACTAGGTAGATCTTGAATACTTGTATAGGGCCAAGGAACTTAAATAACATCTTCTAACTAACTTTTTTTGGATGAGGTCTTGGATTGTGACAAATGGTATTAGAGCATACTCGGCCCATGACCTATGTGGAATAGAGGACACTATAGTATAGATTCATAGAGGCTAACCACGGGCCAATCGTGGTGCTTATGATTAGATTTGAATGGATTTAGACTCTTAGCCTGGCGAGGACGCTAGGGCTTAAATGGAGGGAGTATGTGAAGATCCGTGCGAACGTGTGTTTAGTTCAATATCAACTATATACTATATAGATCTTGGGTACTTATATAGGGTCAGAAAATTCAAATAACAACTTTCGGCTAGACTGTTTGAGTGAGATTCTGGATTGTGGCAAATATAATCTATGTTTGTGAAATTTGTAAAAGAGTTAAATCAATTCTATGAAGAAAATCAATGTCAATGGAGAAATTTTTTTGAAAGGATTCTAAAGTTGTATCATCTGGAGGAGGTAAGCTTTTCAATGTCTGGTAGCATTCTGAATACAATCCAGATGACATTGTTTCACTCCTAAACTATATGTGCTCTAAGAATGATGGTGCTGCTACTGCAATCATTTCAAAGTGATAGTTCAAAAATTACTTAGGCCAAATACTTGAGAATACATCTCTCAAGATTCAAACTCGAACTTGGGTTTTAGGACATTCATTTTTTTATATCTATATTATGCTCGGGGTTCAAGGCCTCGAGAACCTATTAGGAATTCACTTAGAGATCACTAGATCTGCCTTTGAATTGTAGGAGAGACTTAGGAACCAATATGCCATCGACCAAATTTGATGGATACGGTACTGGGGGAATGTAATAGCCCAATTTTTTGAGACTAAAATAATTTTGTCCTTGAAATTAACTTACTATATATTACAGAGAAGGTTATTCTGGTCGTGTAACCCAAATTACCAGCCAATATAATCTATAACAAATTTAGATAGAAACAATTGAAATGAAACAAAGTGATTTCCTAAATATCCGGTGTTAGAAGATAGCCTCCCTAAATGGTTTTGATTAGTTCATTCATTCACCAACCATGGCACGACATCAATAATTCAGTATACAACTGTGAATCCAAATCGATGCATCTTATGTGAAGATGGAATAAAAATACCAAATCTCTCTACCAACATACAGTTGCAAAGCAAAGAAACCTTTTTGAGGGGAGAAATGGCAGGAAGCAGTCCAAAACCAAAGTGGAAAAACATGAAACTTTCACCATCTTTGATCAGCCAGCACGCACATGAATGCCTACTGCAATCACCAGGATGGTTAGTATTGCGAAGAATATGATACTGTGAACCAGAATTGAGATCCCACTTGTGTACATATTACCAAACTCTATTATTCTTGCCCTGGCTGGCAGCTGAAACAAGAGCCCCGGAGAAAGGAGAATGAAAAGTATCACTGCCACGATGACAGGCCCCCAATCGGTCGTCATGCTAATCTCTCTCCTCCCTGAGCTTCAAAGGAAGAAGGATGGTATGCTCTTTTCCTCTTTCAGGTGAGAATTGTAGGTGGTGGTAATAAGAAATGTTCTTGGAGGGGGAGGGAAGCCATGCTTAAGAAGCAAGCAATGAAAGGGGAGTGAAAAAAAAAGGTGGTATCTTTGAAGTTAATGGGGGAGAATGCTTTCCACTAATTCTTTTGATTATTGGTCACTCAAGGCATCTTTTCATATTGTGGTCGGGAAAGATGGGAATGAACCTTTTGGAAAGACCTCTCGAGACCCATTAATTCCTTATTTCCCTGTAAGCATGTGTTAAAGGAGGATACTTTGAAGAGTGAAAGACTCATCTTTTCTGCAAGATGCCAACAGACTTGCAAATAGCCAGGGCAAAGTTGGGGGCTTGCATGAGATTGCTCACTTTGTTCTGTTAGGATAATCCCACGTAGACTTCAGTCAAGCTCTTATGCATCATGCTTTAATAAAAGGTACTGGCTATGCCATGGCTATGGCCTTTTTATTTGATTGGTTGGATAAAGAGAAAAGTATTATACAAATTTTTGTTTTATTTTTAGCATTATCAGCAGGCCCATGACTACCAGAATAATCTCAACTTTTTCTAGCGTTGATCGTAAAGCCGTAATATTTGATTTATTCATGAACATGCACTTGCGATTAAGATTTGGACTGCTCTCCAATTGTGCAACCATCATATATTCCCCATGAAAAGTTATTCCAAGATACGTCCTTTAAGCTTCATCTAACAAAATGTTTCACCAAATCCTTTTCGATCGCAGTATATATGTCCCTCAATCTTCATATATAAATTATAAAGGAAATCTTACAGATGAACAGTATACTTTATTGGATAAATTAATGGTGGATTTTAATTGGCCAAAGGATTTATTTTTTTTATTTTTGAAATTTGCAACGTAAATCAACTTTAGGAATGCCATACAGCTGGGTTCGCACTAAAACCATGAGTCTTCTTGGAAAGAAATGCAATATAGAACCAGCTTCGGAAATATTGATAGGATGTGCCTGGACTTGGCATGTACAAACATCCGAAATAGATCCAACTTCATAATCCAACCATAAATATTTATATAAAATTAGACCCTGGGTTTAGCTATTTGACATCCTTAATGTTTGAATTGCCAAACTGGACAATCTTATTCCCAAACCAGGAGGGTACACATCAGAGTACCTAAACAAACCATGCATGGGACTAGCCGTTGTAAATCCTCCATCAAAAAGAAAACTGAGTTTAATGAGCAACTTATTTATTATTTATTCACAAAAATATCTATTTCTACTAAAAAGAAAAGGACTGGAGTCCAGTATATGTTTGCAAAGAATGAGTTCGGATCCTCATATATGTTGAGGTTTTGGAACCTCAGGAAGAGAAGAAGACGTATTGCACCAGGATGTGGATCTCCCCAACCCATAAATTCGTGGTGAGGTATTTCAATATATATAGAACTGTGCACAACGGCAATGGCTACAAGGTAGGGAATTCAAAAGAGGAAACTAAGCTGTTTAAGTTAAGGATGAAATGATCTTTCTGATTTCAACGGTAACAGCATGCGGGGTGGAGTTGTTGGTTCCATTTCCAACCTTATCTTCATGTGGTGATAAGTGTTGAAAAGTAAACTTAATTTAATGAATGACTTTTGAGAGGATTCATGAATATATGAAGGGTCACCTTGAGAATAGTGATTTATGTATATGTATTTAAGTAGTTCATGTCTTTTGGGTTTTCTATGTGCATTTAAGTAGTTTATGTCTTTTGGGTTTTCTATGTGCATTTAAGTGGTTCATGTACTTAGGTTTATTCATGTACCTAGAAGTTTTATAAATACCATGTAGTCTTATAGTTTTGTAAGCAAGGCAAGAGCCAAAGTGAATAGAAAAAATCTGAAATATTCTTCCTCTCCATTCTTTCCTCTCTAATCTTTTTTTCTATATTTCTAACAAACTGGTATCAGAGCTCCAGTTTCTTGATCCTGGAGATGGCCAATTCTACCTTCCCATTTCAATTCCCTCGCCTTACAAAAGAGAATTATGAGAATTGGTGCATTCGTATGAAGGCTTTGCTTGGATCGCAAGATGTGTGGGAGATCGTGGATAGAGGCTATGAGGAGCCTCGTGAAGAAGCTTTGATGAGTCCTGCTCAAAGGGAGGCTCTACCCAGAATGCGGAAGAAGGACCAACAAGCTCTCACCCTCATCCATCAATGTTTGGATGAAGCCATGTTCGAGAGAGTGGCGAATGCGACCACCGCCAAGCAAGCATGGGAGATCTTACAAAACTCCTACCAAGGAGTTGATAAAGTGAAGAAAGTACGCCTTCAAATGCTACGAGGAGATTTTGAAGGCATACGAATGCAAGAATCCGAGTCTATTGCGGATTTCTTTTCGAGGGTGTTGGCCATAGTAAATCAAATGAAGAGGTATGAAGAAAGATTGGAGGATGTCCGAGTCATTGAGAAAATTCTTCGTTCGTTGCATTCGAAGTTCGATTACATCGTCGTAGCCATCGAGGAGTCCAAAGATTTGGAGACTATGACGGTTGATCAACTTATGGGTTCGTTACAAGCCCATGAAGAGAGAATCAACAAGAAGAAGGAGGAGCCGATCGAGCAAGTTCTAGCCACCAAGCTCTCGGAGAAAGAAAGGGAGTTTGGGAAAAGTCAACAAGGAAGAGGACGTGGAGGTGGACAAGGTCGAGGGAGAGGAGGAAGAGGAAGAGGAAGAGGTGGACAAAGCAATCAATACTCCAACAATGAAGAAAGGAGGTATTTGTCAAGAGGCCGTGGTAGAGGAAACTACACAAGGCAAAATAATAAGTCCAAAGTTTGGTGTTACAATTGTCAAAAGATTGGGCACTATGCTCGGGAGTGTTGGAGTTCTCCTTTTAATGTTGAAGAGAAGGCTCATCTTGTTGAAAATGAAGAAGCGGAGGCCACTTTGTTGCTAGTCTTCAAAGGAGAACAAAGAAGCAAGAAAGATTTGTGGTATCTTGATAATGCCGCAAGCAATCACATGTGTGGAGATAAAAGCAAATTTGTGGAAATTGACGAATCGGTGACCGGGTTTATCACTTTTGGAGATAACTCTAAAGTTCCAATTGAAGGCAAAGGTACGATTTTAATTCGTATGAAAAATGGTGGCCATCAACTTATGAGTAATGTTTATTATATTCCAAGTATGAAAAGTAATATTTTGAGTTTGGGACAACTTTTGGAGAAGAACTACGAGGTTTATATGAAAAATCGTAGTCTCTTACTTCAAGATGATAGGGAGAATGTGATTGCTAAGGTGCCCATGACAAAAAATAGGATGTTTTTGCTTGACATCCAAACTGATGTTGCTAAATGTCTGAAGACTTGTGTGAAAGATTCTTCTTGGCTTTAGCATTTGAGGCTTGGGCATGTGAATTTTGGAGACTTGAAGTTGTTGGGACAAAAAGAGATGTTGAAGGGCTTGCCGATTATTGACCAACCGGATCAACTATGTGAAGGGTGTTTTGTTGGCAAACAATTCCGAAAGAGTTTTCCAAAAGAAACTACTTCAAGAGCAAGGGAGCCACTTGAACTTGTTCATGCTGATGTTTGTGGACCAATCAAGCCTTCTTCATTTGGTAACAATCGGTATTTTCTTCTCTTTATTAATGATTGTAGTAGAAAAATTTGGGTTTATTTCTTGAAAGAAAAATCTGAAGTATTTGGTGCTTTTAGAAAATTTAAAGCACTTGTTGAAAAACAAAGTGGCTATTGTATTAAAGCCTTGAGAACGGATAGAGGGGGAGAGTTTACTTCTAACAAGTTTAATGAGTTTTGTGAAGCAAATGGCATTCGGCGGTTCTTGACCGTTCCAAGATCTCCACAACAAAATGGTGTCGTCGAAAGGAAGAATAGGAGCATTCTCAATATGGCTCGAAGCATGTTGAAGACAAAGAAGATGCCAAAAGAATTTTGGGCGGAAGCGGTTGACTGTGCAGTGTACCTATCCAACCGGTGTCCAACTAGAAGCCTATGGAACAAAACTCCTCAAGAAGCATGGAGCAAAGCCAAGTGTTTCCCATTTAAGAATTTTTGGGAGCATTGGCTATGTTCATGTACCTGATCAAGAGAGGTCCAAGCTTGATGATAAAAGCAAGAAGCAGATCTTCATCGGGTATGATCAACGTTCCAAAGGCTACAAGCTCTACAATCCAAGTGTTGGCAAGGAGACTATTAGTAGAGATGTGGAGTTCGATGAAGAAGATTCTTGGGATTGGAGTAATGAAGATAAGGAGAGGTATGATTTCTTTCCATGCCTTGATGAGGAGGAGCAAAGAAGAGAAGTTCAAGAGCCCATAACACCTCGATCACCAACAACTCCTAGTACATTTTCTTCATCTTCTAGTGGAAGCTCTAGTGAAAGGCAACCACGAATGAGGAGTCTTCAAGATCTTTATGAGGTAACAGAAAATTTAAGTGATGATTTAACTCTTTTTTGTCACTTTGCCGATTGTGAGCCCATAGTTTTTGAAGAAGCGGTCAAAGATGAGAAGTGGAGAATTGCCATGGATGAAGAGATCAAGTCAATTGAGAAGAATGACACTTGGGAGCTAGCAACTATACCGGAAGGTCAAAAGCCCATTGGTGTGAAGTGGGTTTTCAAAGAAAAGAAGAATGCTAAAGGTGAAGTAAAGAGATACAAGGCAAGGTTGGTAGCCAAGGGATATAGCCAACGTCCCGGGATTGACTATGGTGAAGTGTTTGCTCCTGTTGCAAGGTTAGAGACCATCCGAATGATAATCTCACTTGCAGCTCAAAAGAAGTGGAAGATTTATCAAATGGATGTCAAATCAGCTTTTTTGAATGGCATTCTTGAGGAAGAGGTTTATGTTGAACAACCTTTGGGCTATGTGATCAAAGGCCATGAAGACAAAGTGTTGAAGTTGAGGAAAGCATTGTATGGTTTGAAGCAAGCGCCAAGGGCCTGGAATAGTCAGATTGATAAGTATTTCCAAAAGAATGGGTTTACCAAGTGCCCACATGAGCATGCTCTCTATGCTAAGGTGCGTGAAAATGGAGATATTTTGCTTGTTTGCTTATATGTTGATGATTTGAATTTTACGGGCAATAATCCAAGTATGTTTGGAGAGTTTAAGTAAGCTATGACTAAAGAGTTTGAAATGACGGATATTGGTCTCATGTCTTATTATCTTGGCATTGAGATCAAACAAATGGAGGATGGAATTTTTATTTCTCAAGAAGGTTTTACCAAGAAAATCCTTAAGAGGTTCAAGATGGAAGATTGCCAACCTGTGAACACTCCGGTGGAATGTGGAGTAAAGCTGTCTAAGCGTGAAGAAGGAGAGAAGGTAGACTCGACAACCTTCAAAAGTTTAGTTGGAAGTTTGAGATACCTAACTTGCACAAGACCGGATATACTTTTTGGAGTTGGGCTTATTAGTCGGTTTATGGAGTCACCAAGCATGACACATTTCAAAGCGGCGAAACGAATTCTTCGTTACATCAAAGGTACAATCAGTTTTGGCTTGCTTTATTCATGTTCTAATGAATTTAAGCTTGTGGGCTATAGTGATAGTGATTGGGCCGGAGATATGGATGACCGGAAGAGCACTATCGGCTTCATTTTCTACTTGGAAAATACAGCTTTTACTTGGAGTTCGAAGAAGCAACCA
Source organism: Phoenix dactylifera (assembly GCF_009389715.1). Classification (NCBI taxonomy): domain Eukaryota; kingdom Viridiplantae; phylum Streptophyta; class Magnoliopsida; order Arecales; family Arecaceae; genus Phoenix; species Phoenix dactylifera. Next base: position 4,459,925 of record NC_052405.1, on the reverse strand, counting down.
ATCGTGACACTTTTTACTTGTGAAGCTGAATATGTTGCCGCTACTTCTTGTGTTTGTCATGCCATATGGTTAAGAAGATTATTGAAGGAGTTACAAATGCCACAAGAGGAGGCCACAGAGATTTTTATTGATAATAAGTCGACCATTGCATTGGCAAAGAACCCAGTTTTTCATGATAAAAGCAAGCATATAGATACAAGGTATCATTTTCTCAGAAATTGCATTGCAAAGAATGAAGTGCAAGTGAAGTATGTGAAGACCCATGATCAAGTTGCAGATATTTTTACTAAGCCTCTCAAGTATGACACTTTTAGCAAGTTGAGGATGATGCTTGGAGTTACAACAAATTAAGTTTAAAGGGGGGTGTTGAAAAGTAAACTTAATTTAATGAATGACTTTTGGGAGGATTCATGAATATGTGAAGGGTCACCTTGAGAATGGTGATTCATGTATATGTATTTAAGTAGTTCATGTCTTTTGGGTTTTCTATGTGCATTTAAGTGGTTTATGTCTTTTGGGTTTTCTATGTGCATTTAAGTGGTTCATGTACTTAGGTTTATTCATGTACCTAGAAGTTTTATAAATACCATGTAAGTCTTACAGTTTTGTAAGCAAGGCAAGAGCCAAAGTGAATAGAAAAAATCTGAAATATTCTTCCTCTCCATCCTTTCCTCTCTAATCTCTTTTTCTATATTTCCAACAATAAGGTGTTCACACTAACATCGCCCCTGCAAGCGAAGCAGGGAAGGGTCGATGGTGAGCTTAGAATGAAGAAAGAAGAACTGAGGCCGAGGTAGGTTCCTAGTAAAAATATCCGCAAGCTGAAGATTGGAGGGAATAAACTGAAGCTCAATCTTGCCAGTAGAGACAAGTTCGCGAACAAAATGGTAATCCAAGGCAATGTGCTCGGATCGCAGCTTTATGACAGGATTAGAAGCCATAAAGATCGCACTCCGGTTGTCGCATAGGATGAGTGGAGGCCGAGGCAAGGTGACATGAAGATCATGCAAGAGATGAGTAAGCCAGGAAACTTCAGCAGCAGTAGTCGCTAAGGCACAGTACTCGGATTCAGTATAGCAAATCCAGAAGTGGAGCGACTGGTGTTGGGCCAGCCAGCCTAACCGGCATTAGTAGAAGCAAGTAGATCCTTAGAAGAGGTGCTTGATAGCTCGCAAGTAGTTGTCGGTGGGAGAATGCATGTTCTAGCAAACAAAGTTGACACTGTGAGAAATATTAGACCGAGTAAATGTCAAATACTGAAGAACACCAACGAGACTTCGAAAGGTGGTAGGGTCGGAATAAGTAGAACCAGTGGCAGAAAGACGCTGACCAACAACCATAGGAGTGGAAATTGGTTTGCAGTCCACCATTTGAGCTCTTTCCAAGAGGTCAAGGGCATATTTTGTCTGACTTAGGAATAGACTAGAGAACGTACGTAAGACTTCGATGCCGAGAAAGTAATGAAGGTCACCAAGATCCTTCATAGCAAACTCAGTGGCGAGCCGGACAATGAAGGAGCGAAGCAATTGCGGATTATTACTAGTGAGCACAATGTCGTCTACAGATAAGAGAAGTAAATGATGTGGCCTTGGAATGTGTAGACAAAAAGTGAGGAATCAGCCTAACTGCTGCGAAATCCAAACCTAAGAAGAAAGGAACTGAAGCACTGGAACCATGCTCGAGGAGCTTGTTTGAGGCCGTAAAGAGCACAATTCAGTTTGCAGACATGATGCGAAAACCTGGGTCAGTATAGCCAAAACCTGGGTCAGTTTAGCCAAGGGGTTGCTCCATATAGACTTCCTCTTTAAGTAAGCCACGCCAGAGGGCATTTCTAACATCTAATTGGCAGAGTGACCAGCCTGCTCTAACAGCCAAAGATAGGATGAGACGGATGGTGGAGCGTTTGACAACAGGACTAGTTTTAGGTCTTGGCCTTGTCAGGAACATCAATTTACTCTCCACTTTCTACCTCTAGAGCCCCAGTTTTCGGCCTTAGGGCTTCTAATACGGACAGCAGCATCACCAGGATCTGGAAAATGTTAGCTTAATAGAAAATCCCCCATCCATACATTATCCCTAAAACGACTCACACCACCACGACCTACATGGAAGACCAGGTTGCACCAAAAGCCCAAGAATTTAATATAACATCCCTTGGCGTCATACACCGAGTTTAAGATAGAAGATCTAGGACACAACTTTGTCTTATTGGGAGTAGAAACACTTGCCGAGGTTTCTCCTCTAGGAAGCACCACCAACTTCAAGACAGCCAAATTCATCTCCTGAAGTCTCTTGATACGAAGCCCACACTCTTGCTTTGACCACCACAAATAGAACAAGGAAACTGGCTCGGCAGGATAAATGAAATAGAGGAGGATGATTCTACCTGCTATGGAGAGATACTTGTCCTTCCATTCAGAAAAATATCGGACACTGTCTTCTATGTTGATTTATTTTAGAAAACTCGTACACAAAGCAATATATTTTGTGAGAGCACGTACCCTCTTGCAGTGGAGGTGATTCCCATGGTTGGCTGGAGGATTGGAGAAGAGAAAGGAGGGCTGGAGAAGCCGCCCATCACCTGTGATTCAAGTCTTGGCATATCTTTTCCACCATACTGGCAAGCTGTCGTCTGGTCACTCTCTCCATTAGGCAGCTGTCGATTTCCCAGAGCCCTTTGTAGCAGCGGTCCGTGCACAGGTTTAAAAGACTGAAGGAAATGAAATGCATGGGCACCATTTCTTGGTTAATTCCCAAAGAAGGATGAGGAACAAGGGTTGGGTCTTTTGTTAGGGTGCGCATTGAGTGGCGCTTGGTAGCTTCTTCTTTTTTTCTTTTTCTTTTTTTTTTTTTTTTTTTTTTTTTTACAACAACAGTTTACACAATGGGTGTAGGTGCAGACAATAAAATCAGAAAAAAAAAAATGGTACAAAGGATCAGACACAGACACATGGTTCTCCTAGATGAAATCTCCGAAGTGGTGAGCTGCAAAGGAGGCAACCCAATCGGCAGCACCGTTTGCCTCCCTGTAGACATGTGTGGCCTGATAGGAGCCATACTCACCCAAGAGTCTATATATGTCGGGGAGCAATGGCCTTCCATCATCAATACATCTCCGACTCCGGACTCACTCGATCGCCGTGGTCGAGTCCCCCTCAAGGAAAATACGGTCCGCACCCAATACACGCCTCGCATAGGTGATGCCCTCCTATGCAGTTCTGAGCTCGGCACTAACAACAGACGTGTCGAAAATCATCCGACCCTCGGCTGCCACCAGTTTGGTGTCGTCGTCTTTGATAACAAATTCCACACCTCCACTACTCCCTCACTTGCTGACACTACCGTCAAAGTTCACCTTAAGAAAGCCAAGAGGTGGGGCTCTTAGAAAACAAACACAGTCTTGGTCACTGCAAGAGCTGAATGGGAACTCCAAATTTTTCTAACCGTCCTAGAGGACGACAACTCAATAGTGTCGATGACCTCTGCCGCATGAAGTAAAGCTCTATCCGCCACCACCCTCGGATGCGCTCTGCTGTCCTCAAAGATCCGGACATTTTTATCTACCCAACAGTAGTAGGCCAGATGGGCAGCACTAATCTCCCACTCCTTAAGGCCAGGCCTCCGTGAGAAAGCCTCCAAGAAGCATAGAAAATCTTCAATCAACGTCCACCCCTGCCGCGGGTTGGGGGAGGCCGAGGTGCACCTCCAGATCTGAGCAGCTTGCAGACATCCAATGAGGACATGAAAAATAGACTTCTCTACCTTCGGGCAGACCACACAACCTGAGGGAATCCTCACCCCTCGCCGAGCCAACATACCTCTGGTAGGCGGGCACCCCCATGCCACCTTCCAGACAAATAAAGCTACTCAAGGATGGATATGCATCCTCCAGATCTAGTCCCCATTAATCTGCCGAGCCAAAAATCTCTCGACCACCCCAGATAGGTCCCGAGCTCTCACCTCTGACCTCCAAATCACGCTCTAGACCCTCCTGTCCACAGCCTCCCCTAAAGGAATCGACAGTGATAGGACTCGCTCAGTCAGCTGCTCCCCAAATAACCGCCTAACGCGGTCCTCGTTGCACTTCCGCTCGCCCAGTATGAACAGATCGTAGACTCTGCGCCCCACCAACTAACTATGGACTAACCATGCAGTGGTACCTCAAAAAGCCAACTATTCTTCAAGACGTCGATAGCTCGTCCATCCCCGATCTTCCATTTGATCGCCGGGATAACTACCGAGGTGTGTGTGCAAATCTCTCTCCAAATGAAGAAGTTGCCTCAATCGGTGTGGAAGACGACCGAATTGGCCGGATCCCCATACTTGGCCCATATCAGAGAGCCCCAGAGACTCTCCAGCTCCAAAATAAACTTAGCTGCCAATCTGGTCGCGAGGATCTCCCATCACTCAATCAGAGAGTGGACTCCCAGCCTACCACTGCTAGTCGGCTGGCAAATAGTTTCCCAGGCTAGTAGGTAAACACCATTGCTATCCCCACGCTATCCCCCAAATGAAGCTTCCGAACAATCGCTTTCCATGCACCACAACGCTGCGAGAGGCACTATAGTGTTGGATAATAGGTAAATAGGTATCGAGCTCCAAACTGATCGTACCATCCCTTCAGTCCGCGACTGATGCCTAGCTCCATGGAAGAACACTCCCTTCTGCGGAGACGTGATCGGAACCCCGAGATATCTCAAGGTTCCCTCCTCAATATCCAATATTTGCATGATAGAAGCCTTCACACCTGGATTGATCTTCGGGCTGAAGCATATGGCTGAATTTGCCAAATTAACCTGATGTTTGGATGCCGCACAGTACTCTTCTAGAATCCTCCGGATTGCCAAAGCCGATCGCCTTATAGCACGGGCCAACAACAGACAGTTATCAACAAATAGTATGTATGAGATCTTAGCCGAATCTGACACCAATCTATAAGTCTCTACATAGTGCGTCATTGAGGCATGCTAGAGTGCTCTAAAAAAGGAGTCTGCGCAAATGATAAACAGAAGTGGTGACAGGGAGCATCCCTGTCTCAGCCCAACTGATGACTCGAAGAACTGCAAAGAGGAGTTGTTCACCAATATGGCAAAAGATAAGGTCAGAATACAACTCTAAATCCTCCTGATTTAAGTAGGTAAAAATTGAAACTCTGTAGGAAGTGAATTACGAAGTCCCACCTCATCCTGTTATAGGCTCTTTCTAATGTCAAGTTTGACACGCATCAGACACCTGCGCCCCGGCACCCTCTAGAGATCAAACATGAACTCAAGAGCAATGAGCACATTGTCGAAGATGGACCGCCTTCTAACAAAAACATCCGACTCAGAACAGAAGATTCTAGGTAGGACAAATGCGTTTTGTTCAACTATGAGGTGTAGTGATCATTTTAACATGGTTACTCCAACTTAATCCAACAAATAGTTTTTTCACAAACAATTTTATCCTCGGAGTAAATCATTTTCTTGGAATAAAATTTTCAGGATAATTTAAAGTTAATTATTCCATCCCATAGGATGGATTAGTTCATCCATCCATTCATTGATTTCTATTAAGTTAGATTCAACTAATCTGGCCTAATCTATTCCATGACTAAATGCATTTCCCCCATTGGGAATGGAACAAGGAGAATCTTATTCAGCCCCCATGGAAAAGCCTTGTCCGCTCCCCATGAACTTTCCACGCATCTTGATGCACCACAAAGCGGTGGTGGTGGGGCCGAAGACTTCCCCCGCAAAAACTTTGTACGGTGTCTCACGTGACCGTCCGTCCGCTTCCGACCCCCAACGCCGGACGCAAGGAAAGAACCAAAACCGCATCACCGTCCTTGGAGCGGTCCATTCGAAAACAGACGGCAGAAGAGAGAGAAGAAAAGACGAGATCTGTGCCTTAGAAGGCACGCCAATCCAGCCCAAACCGGGATGCTCGGCACGTGCGAACGCATCTTTCGAGAAGCGTCCGCCACGATGCGCACGCTTGTCGCTTTTCTCCTCATTTAAGCTTGTTTGCGAGTTTATCGGCACCCAGTCTCTTTCCTTTCTTCCTTCTTGGCATTAGGTTAAGATTCTCCAGGGAGAAAGAGAAGAGAAAGAGAGAGAGAGAGAGAGAGATGGCGGATTGGGGTCCGGTGGTGATAGCGACGGTGCTGTTCGTGCTGCTGTCGCCGGGGCTGCTGTTCCAGCTGCCGGGGAGAGGGAGGGTGGTGGAGTTCGGCAACTTCCAGACCAGCGGCATCTCCATCCTCATCCACACCGTCATCTACTTCGGCCTCATCACCATCTTCCTCATCGCCATCGGCGTCCACATCTACACCGGCTAGAAATGCAACAACAACAATCACCACTTTCTCTATATTTTCCGTTCTTTTTTTTTGTTCTTGTTGTTGTGATCTCAAAAGGAAAGTGGATTTGGGGGAAATAATTACAATCAAAAGTTCTGTTTTCTGGGCCATGTTCAAAGTATTCTTATATTGTAGAAGAAGTCGGTTAGAAACCCTTGAACGGTAGTCGGTGCTTTTTAAATATTAATTTTTCTATGTATTTGATTTAGATTACAATTCATTTTTCTTAGCTGCAGCTTGGGATCGAATCGATTGGAAGTTTAGAAAAGAAAGGGCCTGCAATGACACAGAAATCTCATACAGAAGGCATGCAGCTGATGTGCAAATTTCCCATTGCTCAATTCCATGGCAGCGATGGGCAAAAAGATGAGATCAAGACCCTCTGATATCATTCTCTTGACAATTGTGAAAAGATTTGCTAAATCCTGCCTTTTGCTGCATCTTTTTTTGGGGGGGGGGGGGGGGGGGGGGGGGGAACAATTTATAGCATCTTTTTTGTTGATCATATATTTGAAAACATATTCATACGATATAATGGTATCTTAGAGCGAAGTAAATATTGTTATTGATGGCCATCATAACATAACAAACATTATAGTAGCCATCATTGTGCCTTACAAGGCTACAACCAATACAGCCAAAAAAAAAAGAAAAAAAGATCAGAGCAGGTCTAAGGTTATAAGGACTCAAAAAACATAGCATAAATCCCACAAGTTGTAGAATTGAAGAGTCAATGCCCTCTCTATCCATTCTATTCCCTTCCCTGCCTCCTTTCACAGACAATACCTATACATGAGAAGATATCATATGGATAAAGTAGCCATGCATCAAAAAAGCCCCTTAATATTTGCCAAAATGCAGCTAAGATCAGATCATGATGCCGAAAAACAAATTGTAGCCAAGAGCAATGCTTCAGAGTAGATTTGCATGCGACGATGCATCAGACCACCGCATCTCTACACCCAACTGATTCTTCGAAATATTCAAGTAACCATGTTGCTACCTTATTATTATTGAATATCTCATGTGCAGTGTGAATGTCTATGAGAGTTGCATTACATTATCGAGAAGAAAAGTGTCTTGCCCATGTATTTCATTGTAATGGTTGTTCAAAGAAATCTGATCACACAAATAACCACATCTGGAAGGATCATGCTGTCAGTTAACCGAATGCCGACTGCGAAAATTTCTATTTCAACTGTTGAAGGAAATGATAAACTTATGTCGTAACGTTTTTGGAGGTTCTGTATCTGTCTTGTGGAAAAAAAAAAACATACCTTTCAGTTAAATGACTCATGAAGAAGGATCAAGAACCTCTTGGTAAACATTGCATCTGATGGGGGGCTATAAATAAGCCAGTTAGCTCATTGCTCTTAGTTTTGAACAAAATGAAAAGATAGGTCTGGTAGTTTTATAAACTACAGCCATTGAGGTGAAGAATCCTAATTCAAGCTGAAAAACATTCTGAAACAAGATAAATTTCGATGAGAGAGATAACACAACAAAGAACATACGGATCTTTCTACAGCACTGAAAGTGAAGAGGTTCGCAGGTAATTCCATGCACAACATAGCAAGAGGGCCCTAGTGGGTAACCTCAGCCTAGCCAATAATCCTCTTCAAATTATAAGTTTTGCCTTGCTGTCACTAGTTGACTAAGGAAGTTTAGAGGACCCAAATGAGACTCAGTTACAACTGGCATATGCTTTGGGCAGTAGTGCAATTTAATGTAAACCTTAGGATAAGGTTAAATGTTTCGAGAGAACTACAAGATTGTTGATTTTCTAGATTTGAATCCTAAATATGCAGCTGAACATATTTGGTTGATTATGAAATAGATCGTTTAGGATTGCCTTGAAAAAGTTGTCTAACTTGAGATCAATCTGCTAAAATGGAATTTACATAAAAATGAAATTTAAGTGAACTGGAAGAGAAAAGAAGCAGATGAAAAAGAAAAAGGTGAATAAAATATGCCTCAAGTCTCCATCTCGGGGACTAGAAACAAAATCGACTATACCACTAGAAAATTTTTAATGAATGCACATATTCACCAGGTGTCTCTAAATACACTAACACTAGGAGTCTGTAGAAAATTTTGGCCATCCAACTAATCTATCACCTCTTAGATAAAAGTTTGGTTGATACCCTGCCTCTGTGTGTCTGTGAAGCAGTTGGGGCAGCAACCTACTTAAGCAAATCCTCCATGTTTGCAGATGTTTTATCCATCCATCTAATCTGTCACCTCTTCAATAAGAGTTTGGTTCCTACTGTGCCTCTTTCTGTGTCTGTATTGAGGTGGGGATAGCAACCTCGTTAACCATTAACCTCACAAGTTTTCAGAAAATTTTAGCCCTACCTCTAATCTACCACCTCTTAGATAAGAATTTGGCTGCTATGGTACGTTTTTGTGTGTCTGTGTTGTGGAGGGGGAAGCAACCTCATTAACAGTTTTTTCAGTAATGATGGTGACGACCCGAATTCATCAAACAAATGCGGGACTCAATGCATAAGGAAGGAAGGAACTGGTGCTAAAAGTTCAGGAATTTAAACTGGGGAATATGGAGGTGGCAGCAAAAGAAATATTTCTCAACTAAGATACATGGACAAGGAAGCACACAGTGGATGATGCCTGAGGAATTTTATGAACTAAAGATGCTATTAAAGACAATACAGAGATTGAGGATAATCTAACGACAAGTAATAAGAAAAAATGGTTTGAGAACCACCGTTACAAATTAAGTTCCTCGATAGTGTGCAAACTTCTCTCAGAGCTGAAAGGGTAATTGCACACTACATATCTGAATGAGCATTAATGTCCAACAGAAGAAACAACATAAAATTTATTTTGATAACACTTTCAAATTTCGATAGTGAACTAATACAAATGAGTATAAAGTTCTACAATGACAAATGGAAAATCAGTAAAAGGAGGAGCAAACTAAAGTTGGTCCTAGCTCTTGTGCTGAAAGCCTCACTGACATCATAGATGGTTTGCCCATTATATAGAAAGCTGTGCAGTCGCCAAAATTCAGCACAAATGCGCTAGAGAAACAGAACCTTGAATTATGTATAAAAGCCAGCCTTTCATACATGATTCCCACTGGTACCAGAATGACACTTGCATCCATGTGGATAGTAAGATTACATGTTCATTACTCTACAAGCAACCATTTTCTTGTTGGACAACATATTGGCTTAATTGATGATTGACTTCAACATTGTGTATCCACAATGACATTCACCCTTAAAACAGAGAGATAAATGACTAACAGTTTCCAAAATACAATAAAAGAAAAACTATGAGTTGCTTGTTATGTTATTTGGGCTGTCAAATGTACCTGGTACGTTATGTGGATCCAAGTCAAGTGCTAAAACTTTTTATTTGTAAGTTTCTACCAATGATTTAAAACACTGCTGCCTTGGATGCCAACATGGTCTGCAGGTGGGGCTGCCCAGGCATCTGCCTTAAAATTTTGCATCGTATTCAAATATGAAGGATGAGATTGATTTACAAATTGGTGGATGTTGCCAAGCTGGTAGTCCAACTGACTATCTTAGTTACCTGAAGTGGGAGAGAGCGTAGGAGCGGATATTGGTGCAGGTGCAGGGTAGCGGATCTCTATTTTTTTATTAAAGAAAGGAAAAGAGAAAAATAGGAATAGGAAGCACCTAGAAAGAAGTTTCGCGGGGGGGGGGGGGGGGGGGGGAGGGGGGGGAGTATGTTGAGGATTTCTAGGAAGATATGACACCTAGACAGAAGTTTCTGGCCACTATGCATACAGAATCTTATTTTGTTATTATGTTTCAATTACTGGATTTATGCATCATTTTAGGCTTCTCTTTGTATTTATTTTCATTTTTAATTTATCATTTTAGGGCCTCCTTGATCTATGGGTGCCTGCCTAGGGCTAGGCGGCCCCCCAGCATGCCTACCTACCACCTACTGTCTTTAGAATATGGAACTACAGTAAAATGTAACTTGGTGATATTGACATTTACAGCTAGAATCATATTTAGCATCTTCATTTGGTAATGGAAGGTGCTATGACTAGAAAAGTTCTGATCACTTCAGAAGTTGCTTTGTTCTAAATAGCTTCATATTTTTCAGCTATGTCATTTACAAAGTTTTAAGCTTAAGCTTGACAAGGCTAAGGGTATCATATATTGACTTTACCTTATTGTAATAAATAGGCAATAAGAACTTTTCTTTGATAGGAAATAGCAACCATCTTGATCACTTTACAGTGTTAATAACTTGTTACATTGGATAAATAAATGGATGGTAAGTGCTTTTGAGAATGCAAATTCATGCAAGTAATGTCCTTTGATTTCACCCATTTCGGCCTGCGGGGTTGATCGAGTAAAGAGACTAGACCTGCAAGTTCCACTAATTAGATGAATCATTTTGGCTACCCCAAAAATCCTGCAGTTGGAAACCTTTAGCTGGTCATGAACAGATCAGATACCCACATATGCAGAGAGCACCCAAGGCTTGCTAGCAATAGCATTCTCTGTTGTGGTCAAAAGAAAATATTGAGAATTATCTATGCACCATGAGTCAGTTCCCAAGAACTTTCATAGACAACACTACTATGATGTAATTTGAAATGTATACACACATGAGATAAGGACAATGAATCGAAAGAATAAAATACTTGAACGAATCAAATAAATGGTAGGTTCAGATAAATCCTCACACATGAGAGTCACGGAAAAGGCTAGCGCACATTCCAAATGGCATCTATAGCATGTTAGGATGTGATTGATGACCAAATTCTCCAATATTGTTACAATTGGAGATTAAATCAAGAAATCCACATTGCCACTAAGCGTGCATCTATACTTGCTGACAATAATTTTCAGAAAATGCTGTGCCTTTCCATGTCAGTGGTCTGCGCATGCTTGGTAGTGCGTGTGGTGAATTACCCATGCATCCCCTGCATGCTGCTGCTTGTGTGCTGCCACATCAGTGCACAAGGATTCATGCACAGGTGGTCACTTGTGGGCATACCAACACTCCAATAATTTTATGAAGAACCATACAACTCCAACAATAAGAGCTGAGGTAATGACACCAATGCAGTTAAAAAAGGCAAATAAAAAGAGCAAGAGGGCCCTACATGCATTCATGATTGAAAAAATAACAATTAAGCACTTATCCAAAGGGAAAGGATCCAAGGAACATGTCAATTCATCCCTGAATTATTGGAAAAGATTGACAACTATTTCCAATCACTAACTAGAGACCTTCCACAGGGGTCTCATTTTCAAACAACACACTAACAACATTCAATAACAAAACAGCCACTACCCCTGAGGTTCCAATAAACAAAGGGATACCTTGACTTTCTCATAAACAAATATCAACCATGCAAAACCTTCACATGCCTCATATAATTCAACAAAACTACAATTATTTCATATATATGTAATTATATACAAAATGCATTGAATCACAAAAAAAGTCACCCATTTTGTTTACCCAAAACACAAATGCTATCCTATTTTCGCCACAAGAACACCAAGAAGATATCTCAGGAAGATTGAAAGTGATCTAGAAGGAGACATAGTAGACCTCGAAAGGTTTATTCATCAGAACTAAGCAACTAATCAATCTCACGATTAGCATATGTATTTAAAACAAGAATCGGTAATGCAATAAAACAAAAGAAAAATCCAATTTTTACAAGAAAATTCAATTGATATCACATCAGAGATTTATAAAAGCAACTAAAAATTCCATCAAATTCACCTGGCACCTCGTTGGACGAAACTCTGGACGCAGAGGGGAAGCTGAGGCAAAGGATCGCCCGCCCCAACCCGGAAAGATTGGAGACGATTCCAATGAAGCTGAGCACCATCACCATCCCCAACACCCAAGGCATCAGAATGAACCCGATCGCGAACGTCACCGACCCGCAGAACATCATCGCCAGCGACACCCCGAGCAGCAGCGACGCCAGCCCCGTCAGCGACAGCTGCGGCCGAGGCCGCCTCGCTGGCCGGGGCTCCGCCACAGCTGTCGATGCCCGGGCAGGCAGTGGCGTCGGCGGCGGAGGCATCTCCGGTCCGGCTAGGTGGGGGGATCGGAGGACGGAGAGGAGGAGGGAGCAGAGCTCGTAGAGAACCCGCGAAGGCTGGTCCTCGCCCCTCATGGCGGAAACCCTAACCCGCGAGACGGAGAGGAGCGAGAAGAAAGTTCCCGAAATATCCCCGTCGGCGGATAAATTTTCCGGCGATGGAGGAATGCGAGGTGTGGATAAAATGGGATCGAAAGTCTTCTCTCTCCTCTGCAATCTTTTATCCCTTCTTTCTGGCTTTGATCGGAACGAGCTCCCGGGAGAGAGAGAGCGAGAAGAATTGGGAAGGCTAACAGAAAATTCTGATATGTTCACCCCCGATAACCATAACAACCATTAACATAACACGTGAACTGGAGAAAGAGAGTAAGAGTGAATGGTTAAAAATAGAGACTATATTAATCCATTTTTGAGTAATTAAAACGTTAGTTCGTTTTTATGTAATTTTTTTTGATATATGCGCTCTGTATGGGTAGAACTGCTCATGACGTAGTCGTACAGAGAGAGAGAGAGAGAGAGAGAGAGAGAGAGAGTGAATAAGTTGAAAAAGGGAGTGTATTTATCTATTTTACAGTAATTAATGCATTATTTGTTTTTTAATTACGTTTTTTAAGTCATTAAAAGTTATTTTGTTTAAAATTAGGAAGAAAAAGGTTGGGTATGTTGAGATGTCACGCGTCAGGAAAGAGGAGGCAGCCTTTGTTGTTTTTCTCTTCTTTTCCACGCCTCTTCCCAAAACGGAATACAACTCGCACCGGTGGTATGCTCAATGAGTTGTTAACAATAGACATAGCGTATGGTTTGAGTTTTTATTTTATTTTATTTTCCTCTCCGTACACCCACCCGTGCCTGACACGACACGCATGTGAGTGCGCCAACAAAACTAAAAAAAAAAAAAAAAAAGCTGACGAAAAGAGTAACAAACTCCTTCTTGATTGTTTCGGAGAAATCTCACCGTGAAAAAGGCCACTCAGTCAACCACACCATACATTTTTTGTCACAGAATATCCAGCCTTGGAGCACATGATAATTTCTATCATCAATATCTTATGCTTGAATAATATTTTTTTATTAAATAATAATAATATGTGCTTTGGAAATAAGAGTTTTTTTTGATTTTTTATTCAATACATAAAGAATTTTAGTGCGATATTCCGTCTTCTATTTTCCATCACCAATTTGAGTAAAAACAAGTATTTGACCGATTGTCATCCCTATTAAATGGTTATGCTAGTTAATTACTTAATATTCAAAAAATATCCTACCGTTTCTATCTCATCTTGATGATATTTCAAAAAATAATAATATTATGCAGTTTGAAAATAATATATAATTTTTTTGACTTTTTAATAATAATTCAAACATCACGGCAAAACTAAAATCTACTATATAGTTATTGTTTATAATACTTATTCACAATTCATTCGCTTCATAATATATAGCAGTTCGAAATATGCTATGGCATTTCTCAATCATAAATGATGAAAATGCGTCGTAATTAAATAGATAATGGAGATAAAGGCAAGCCTTAACCAGACCTATATTAGAACTAAATCATTGAGGAGGATACCCATTAAGTAAAATAGAGAGAGAAGGTTCAATCAACATCCTCTAATCTAGTTAGTTAACCTTTTAAGTTTGCAAGGACACATTATATGTGATTCCAATTCGGACTCTGAGATTCGAGTCGACTCCCGCAATACGCGAGTCGACTCCAAGACAGCGCGACCCAAAAAGACAGAAGATCAATTTGTTGTCTCTGAGAGCCGAGTCGACTCCCAGACAGCTCGAGTCGACTCCAAGGCAGCGGTACACCAAAAAGGCAGAAGACTAAGTTTCGAAAACTGAGAGCCGAGTCGACTCCGGGGAAGTTCGAGTCGACTCCAAGACTGGACGAGCCAAAAGACAGAAGATCGGAAGTTCGGGCTCTGAGCGCCGAGTCGACTCCCAGGACTGTCGAGTCGACTCGAGCGGACCAAATTGAAAAGTTGATCTACGGATTTCATGGGAGGAGCCGACTCCGAAAATGCCAAGTCAGCTCCAGAAGTTGGCGAGTCGACTCCGGGTCAAGACGAGTCGACTCCCAGTCGAAGAAGCTACTTTAATTCAAATCCGGAATAGTTGCCGAGTCGACTCCAGAAAAGCATGAGTCGACTTCCGCTACAGCCGAGTCGACTCCTGATCGCGCGAGTCGACTCCGACCCCAACGGACACATTGTCAGGTTGTGCAGAGTGTGCAGAACGGGCAGAAAAAGGTGTCTAACGGTTAGTTTCTGTGGGGGATGGCTTAAATAGCCACAGAGGACTGTAGCAAGGCAGAGAACTACCATTCCATTCAAAAAGATCAAGCATTCATTCTCTGCAAGTGGTTTTTCAACGAAAAGAGGGAAGTGCGCCATTAACTCCTTCCAACCACATCTTCCCAACATTGAAAGAGATCTCCTCCTGCCTTCAAGTCGTCCAGAATTTCAAGAGGAGACCCGAAGTTCAAGAAGCCCTTTCTCTTCTCCAACTTAAACGCGTTTGAGGGCTCTTAACTTTGCTTTTATTAATATTGCTATATATTTGCTTTTGAGAAGCTCTGTTTTTCTGTTTGTCCTCATTATTAGCATATTGTCTTAGCTTGGTTCAATCGGAGGATTGAATCAAGGGTGTAGAGGTTGGTTGGTGAGCCGAGTGTAAAACCAACGTGTAAGGGTTCGATTGTGATCCCGGAAAAACAATCGGGGTTGGTTCTAGTCGGTGAGCCTGGGAAAACCGACCGAGTTCGTTGTGAGCTCATAAAACAACAAGTTTGGTTGTGAGCTTGGAAAACAACCGGCTGTAATCCAAGGGGTTATAGTGAATTCTCAAGTGATAATTTATTAAGTATTAGTCAATTATGTGATAGAGGCTATGATGTTATGTTTAAACCATCACTATGCATCGTAACAAACCCAAATGACAATAGTTTAGTTTTTAAAGGAATAAGACGTGGGAATGTGTATGTTGTAGACCTTGAGGATCTTGCCAAACACAACCCATGCTTAGTTGTTAATGAAACTAAGGACAATGATGCTAGTTGGTTATGGCACCGTAAGTTAGGTCATGCAAGCATGGACACAATATCCAAACTAGTTAAAAGAGATTCTGTGATAGGTTTGCCAAAAATATTAAAGTTTGAAAAGAATAAAATTTGTGAAGCATGTCAATTTGGCAAACAATCAAGGAACTCCTTTAAATCTATAAATTGTGTCTCAACTTCTAGACCTCTAGAACTACTACACATGGACCTATTCGGACCAACTAGAACCACAAGGGGCCTTGCACAAGGTAGATCCATCTCTAACAATATTCTCTTGGTTTAGGAAATTTTTTATTCCCTCGATAATGCCCCAAAAACAAAGGCAGCCTATGACAGAATTAATTGCAATTATTTCATCCTTCTCTGACTTTTGCCTTGTGTTCCACTGAGAGTCGATTCTCACTTTCTTTGGAGTCGACCTGCCAACCATCGGAGTCGACTCGCGTTCCACAGGAGTCGACTCGAATCTCAGGGTCGAAAAAACGCTCTCTGACTTTTCTGTCTGTAGCTTCTTGGAGTCGACTCATATTACTCCGGAGTCGACTCGGTAAGCATCGGAGTCGACTCGCGCACTTCAGGAGTCGACTCGCTGACAGGTTTTGAGTTAATGCTTTCTGCTCGTCTGTCTGTTCTCAGTCGGAGTCGACTCGTAATGATCCGGAGTCGACTCGAGCCCGTGCCAGTGATTCTGATACGCTTGGAGTCGACTCGTAATACTCTGGAGTCGACTCGAGTCTCAGACTTTGGTTCAATCTGACTTCTTAACTTATCCAAAATATTATGAACCAAGTCTAGAAACACTTTAGACAAGATTTTCACTGAAACACTCAATTGAATTCATTAGTAAACAAGAGATATACTCAGATGCTTTGAGCTCATCAAAATCAAATAGGGTTATGATCAATCACTCCACATATACATTCAAGAATCCGACTTTGATGTTGGACATCAAGTTGATCCTATTTCGTTTTCAAAAGCCATGACAGGGGATCATTCCTCTCTATGGCATGATGCCATAAAGGAAGAGATGGAATCAATGGCTAAAAATTAAGTCTGGAATCTCGTTGAGTTACCATAAGGAGCTAAAGCCATTGGCTGTAAATGGGTCTTTAAGACTAAAAGGGACTCCTCTGGTAATGTTCAGCGATATAAGGCTAGACTTGTGGCCAAAGGTTTTACTCAAAGGAAGAAATTGATTTCCATGAGACCTCTACAGTTTCTAAGAATGACTCTTTTAGGATAATCATGGCACTAGTAGCTCATTTTGATTTAGAGCTACATCAGATGGAAGTGAAAACGGCTTTCTTAAATGGTGATCTTGAGAAAATGGTATACATGGATCATCCTGAAGGATTTTCATCTAAGGATAGTCATCTAATTTGTAAATTAAAGAAATCCATATATAGACTTAAATAGGCCTCCCGCCAATGGTATATTAAGTTTCACAACATTGTTACTTCATATAGTTTTACGGAGAACATTGTTGATCAGTGTATATATCTTAAGATGGGTGGGAGTAAATATATTTTTCTAGTCCTATATGTGGATGATATTTTGATTGCAACCAGTGATTTGGGTTTGCTACGTGAAACTAAAGATTTTCTTTCTAAACACTTTGAAATGAAGAATTTGGATGAAGCCTCATATGTCATTGGCATAGAGATTCATAGAGATAGATCCTGAAGGATATTGGGATTGTCTCAAAGGGCCTACATCAAAATAGTTTTAGAAAGATTTAATATGAAGTTTTGTTCACCTATAGTAGCACCCATTGTCAAAGGAGACAAATTCAGTTTGAGACAATTACTACAAAATAGTTTAGAATTGAAGCATATGAAAAGCATACTTTATGCTTCTGCTGTTGGTAGCTTAATGTATGCTTAAGTATGTACTTGTCCAGTCATTGCATTTGCAATAGGAATGTTGAGGAGATACTAAAACAGGGTAGAAACATTGGAAAGCTGCCAAGAAAGTGCTCTGGTATTTATAAGGAACCAAGAACTTCAAGCTTACTTATAGACATACAAATTCCTTGGAGGTTGTCAAATGCTCAGATTCAGATTTTACTGGATGTTCCGATACAAGAAAGTCTACTTCAGGATATGTTTTCCCTCTTGGCTGGGGGAGCTATATCTTGGAGAAGCATCAAGCAGTCTATAACTGCTTCATCAACCGTGGAAGCAAAATTTGTTATATGCTATGAAATAACTTCACAAGCTATATGGCTAAGAAATTTTATAGCAGGACTAAGGATCGTTGATTCTATATCAAGACCAATAAAGATCTATTGTGATAATATGGCTGTAGTTTTCTTTTTTAAGAATATCAAAAGTGGCAGCCATAATAAGCACATAGATATAAAGTATTTGGTTATGAAAGATAAAGTAAGATCTGGAGATGTTGAACATATCAGTATTGAGCTGATGATTGTTGATTCTATGACTAAAACATTGCCGGCTAAAGTTTACACTAATCATGTGGATCATATGGGACTTATTAGCTCATTTGATGTACGATCTTTCTTCTCATTTTTGTATTCACATTTTGTGAATAATGCTTACAACTTTGATATATAACTATAGTTGTGCGCATAAAGTTTATTTTTGTCATGTATGGTATCTTTTGATATATAAAGAAATAACCCTAAGGGATTATTATTTAGTCATTCGGTAAGATGTGAATATATCTTATAAGGTACACATCAATAAATACCTTACATTATAATACATGGAAGAAAATATCTTCATAATAAGATATAACCGCTATGACTCATTTAATGGTATTTGTTGATAAAGGATATAAGATTGGATAAATTTAATTTATGGCTATAATACAATTTTGTCATTTTTATGTTATGTAGGCCAAGTGGAAGAATGTTGCACGTCTCCTGATTTTAGAAAACTTGATGTGACCCACTTGATCAAGTTTAGCCACATCTGGATAAACACAACCTCATTTAAATGGTGACTTAATCTAATCTGATTGGAGGTTATTCAGAGTTTATCTTATCAGATGGTTTCCGTGATAGATAGAAACTAATTAGAGATAAACCTTAAAGATAAAAATCCGGATCCCTAACCTAGCACTATAAATAAGCATGTGGATCCATCACCTGAGGCACTCAAGTTCTGAGTAAGTTAGAAGCTCCGAATCTTCTCTCCTTCTCTCTCTCTCCTGCAGTTTTTCTTCTTCCTCTTCCCTCTTGTGTGGGTGCTTAATCAAGGCGGTTGGTGCTTAATCTCAAGGGTACTTAATCAACGATGGCTGGAGGTCAATAAAAATTTATTTGTTTATTATTATTCTGCTGCATGGTATGCTTACAACCATGTGATTGACTTGGGAAGGGGCATACGAGGTGAAGAATGGGTTGGGCTGAACTTGAGTCTGCGAATTGCTAGCAGCCCAAGACCACCGTAATTCGTCCTCGCCAAGCCTGCTCGGTCCACATCCATGTTGAAAAAGAACACTGGCTTCCAAAAAGATACGATGTTTCTGAAATATTACGTCTCTACAGTCTTCGAATAGAGTCTATAAATAGACTCCTCCAAGATTAATCATAATCCAATCTAATCTCTCTGTCTTTCTCATCGGTACTCTGTTTTCCGAGAGTTTCTTCCACAGACAGAGTTCTTCCACTTTTCAACTTTTTGCTTTCTATTTTTTTTTTTTTTCTAGGCAACTAAAAGAGTCGGTCGGGTCAAGCTTCCCAACGATCGTGCTTGTTAGAGGAGGATCGGGCTGAGCTAGGTTGTTGTACCTTGGGGACAAGATTACCGCAAACCCACACGTAGGGGCAAATCATATTGTTAGGGCAATGTATATCACACGTCTCGATCCAGACAAACTCTTTTCAATCTTCTGAGTTTAGTTTACTAATTTATTTTTTTATAAAATAATAATACAGTAATTTCGAGGCACTAAGTATTCCAACAATATGTAGCAAGTCTAAGACCATGTCTAAATCTTACGGCACAATGGCAAACTACTCTATCAAAGCGCCCAGCTATATAGAAATTGTAACAACTCCGGCTAGCCATGCTGACTTTTTGATCCATATCATTGTTGTGGGATGTATGAGTACGTAACAATTTCAGTTGCTGTACAATCAAGGAACATAGCTAATTTTTGTTGGATAAGCAACACTTGCCCATTGCCAAATCATGGTGAAGGTTGGATTTATTTCAGAAGGTCTCCCTTCCATTCTCTCTCTCTCTTAGAAAAAAAAAAAAAATCTTGAAAGCGAAAATTATGGCCAAGTAAACTAACTCTTGATATCACTCATATACAAATCATAAGAAAATCATCATTAAATTACATAAATAGCTTTTGTCCGCTTTTGATCCAGAAACAGTAGGTATTTTCTGAGGTTTATAAGATATCAATTGCAAATATTTAACATACAAATATTGGAGGTACCTTCGTGAATAATATTTTCCAAATTTGATATTTCTATGAAAATTCATGCCTTCTGAAACATGTTTAGATTCACTATGATAAATTTCAACTTTTGATATAAAAAAAATGGATAAAACATTTAAAACAGAGCATCCCAACCTCATAAAATATTAATTATTTTTATTTTTGAATGAAAATTCACTTTGGTATAAAAATATTATATTAATATATTTTTATACTTCCCTTTCTTCATGTGCATTTGCACATTATTTTTATTATTATTCTAGGGGTTGGAATTGAGGTGAGACCTTAAAAAAAAGAGAGAGTTAAAATATAGGTTAATATGCAGGATTTATAGAATGAATGGTTTGCAGTAAATGGAGTATTGCACTATGAAATGGCAAAAATATCAAATTTTCCAATAGATAGTAATTATAAAGCAGTCCCTACCACTCTCTCTCAATACAAAGAAAAACTCAGAAACACAAAAATCTCAATTCACTTATAGTTCTAATAATTGGATGACACAAATGAGTTATCTCACAATTCAAAATAAAATAATAAATATTGATAGTATAAAAAAAATAAAACATATAAAACATAAAGTCAATATAAATATGAAGAGAATATCAACTAATAACAATACATGTTTAAGACAAAAAAGATTTAAATAAAAAGCAATTCTCTAAAGCCAGATCGCCCATCCACTCGAAAACTTTGGCCAACTTAATAGAGCACCTAGTTTTGGATCGGACTATTTGATCCGGAGTTGGTCGTCTATAAACAATCCAACCAAACAGTGAGCATACCATACATTACAACTCAAGCTACTGAATTAGATAGCTGCGTTCTGGACCGGATTTTTTAATCTTAATCGGAGATTTAAACAGCGAGTTTACTATACATTACATACTCGGAAGGAAGAGTTATATCTTATACCAAGCTCCTCGTGGTTGCTTCTGCACGTAACTACAGTCATGTCATATAGGGACTGTGTGGAGTAAAGATTTGTCGCTTGCCAACCCGCAGCCACATCACTCGCGCAAAAAATCCCGGAGAGCGTGCATCTGCGGTCGCCGCGTCCCGAGTCCATGCGGAGTGGAAGGACAGGCGCCGCGTGCCGCCTCGGTACCCGCCCAATTGCGCGCACCGCTGCTGCTGGTGCTGCTATAATTGTCACCATAGCGTTGGTTTTGGCTTTCCGTTCCCTTCTCCATGGCCCCCGCCTGCAACTCCAAGCCAAAAAAAGATTTGAGAGAGAGATGAAACCGAGCAATCATCTTAGGTTTATGTTGTTGTTGTGGTTGTTGTTTGCTCACCGATACCAGAAACCTTCTCTCCTCGAGCAAGGCCTTTCCCTGCACAACGACATAACACAGTAGAGAAAGGGAAGATATGTGTATAATATTATATATATATATAATAATGTATCTGGGTTTCCTTGTTCCATTCTTCCTCTTATTATTGACTTCTTTTAATAATAAAAAAACTTTCTTTTCTTATTGATGTATTATTATTATTTTTTTCTTTTTCAACTGCTACGTATTTGGTTTGGATGCATGTAATTAGGTCGTTTGGAATGGTTTATAGGAAGCCAAGCAATGATGGCACTGCTTACTAGGGGTCCTTCATCAGGTGGGGAAGTGGAGCTCGGTACAGGCAAGCGATAACTGATAACCCTTTTCTTGGGTTGCTATACAGTAGATTTTTTTCACCCTCGACTTCATCTGCACCGGTTTCTGATGTTGCCATGACATCCCTTTCATTGTTTTGTTCTTTCTTTCTTTCTTTTTTGTAGATAGACCCCCTTGCGATGTAATTGATGTTTTGAGGTTTTGCCTTCTAACAAGCATGCATCCTCTGCAACCCAAAGTCGCGTAGAGAATTCCTAGAACTAAGAGCTATGACAGTTTGATTTGGAGAAGCCACACCGCAACCCCAACTTTAGAAACTTTCTATAGTTTTGGATGCAGCATTCATCCCAATAAGTTTTAACGTCCCGCTGAATTTTGTAGGTATCGTACTATTCTGACAGAAAGATGAAACTGGGATATCTTTGTGGGACGCCAATCTTGTGACTGGGATGTCCTAATCGCCCCGGCTGAAATCAGTCGAGACCGGCTGGTAATGGGGCTCTGTTTGGCTAGCAACGAACATAACCCAGCCAGGTTGCCTGATTCCAGGAAATAGGGGGGAGATCTTCTCTCTCTTTGCCTGAGTCATGAGGGTACCGCAGGTGGAGATCAAGAAGAGAGAGAGAGAGAGAGAGAGCATGAAAAATAAAAAAAATCACTAAAATTCAAGATAAAAAATAAAATATATAAAACTAAATAAAAAATGCCCTGGTATGATATCAAGATGTAAAACTGTCCCAGTGAAATATTGATATGGGTCTTAATACTAGTAGTTTAAACCTTGATTTAGATTGTAGAAATTCAATGTATATGTGAGTGATGAATATGGTTTAGATGTCAAAAGTCTGAGATTTCCACTGCCGTGGATGCATGAGATGAGATCTGAACATCAAATATATAGAACGTGAATCACTACGTTGTTTATGCTTCTATATATGAACCATTGCATAATTTGATCTCATAGGATTTGTTGAAATACCAAACAGGACAGACCAAGAACGGGGATGGTTCGGCCACCCAATTCGGTCCTAGATCAAAACCGACCGGATCTAGGTTGAACCATTGGTTCCTCTCAGTTTCAAGTGATTTCGAGCTGTTTCATAATTGAAACAGGTTTAATCTTTTGTAACCATCCTCTCCCCTCTTTCCCAATCCTCCTCTCTTGCAACTCCTCTTCTCTTTTGCTATTTCCCTCGCTAGAGTTAGGGCTTCGTCGCTAACATTGATGATGATGATAATGACCACAGACCACCATCTCTTTCTTTTTCTTCTTTCTCACCATGCCGCCATCTTTTGTCGCCACCTTTTCCACGTATGATGATGATGGGTATCAGGGTCGGGAGATTATAAATCTGAGGTCAGTATGCCTATCCATCCCTTGCTTTCCTCTATCTTCCCCTCTCCTTTGGTTTTGGTACATACCAATACCGTACGAAACTGGTAGGTATGACTTTTGGTATTGGTTCAGTAAACCTTGCTGACTCACCAAAAAAAAGAAGACAAGGCAAAGAATGGGTTGAATGGAGAGAAGGATACGAGGGCTTTGAGTATCTTCTAATAATTCTATGGCTGCAACACTCAACCTCATATCAAAAGCAACCATATTTGTTCCATTGGGAAATAAGATGAGCCTAAGGTGCATGTCAAGGACCATCATGTAAAGGATGTCAGCCCAGACAATCACTGTTTAACAAAAACAAGGAGGAAGCTCAGTCTTAACGTAAGAACTTGCAAGTTCAAGTGGCTAAATAACCAAGCTTTGATGTTCATAGCAGGGCTTGAGCTAATCTAGACTAAAGAGTCAACTTCCTCAAATGGCTAAAGAGTGAAGCTTTGACAACTCATATTTAACAGCTAAAACGAACATGCAGGTTGCGTTGCTTGCAGCCCTACTGTAAATGATTGGTAGACAGAAACAGATTTACCTGTGATTACCCTGATAAAAATTAGATAAGGTCCGATGCTTAATGTTGAATTTGATCATCCAACATAAATGTGTGAAATGCTTGGTAAAACAAAAACTTCTGCCCTCGCGCTGAACAGAGGTAGATCAAGTGGACAATTTGCTATATTGGATTTATCATTATGACAAGCCTTCGGCCAGACAGCTTGCAAGTCTTTCAGGGAAGAATATAAAGTGAAAGAGCCAAAATGAATCCTGTAAGTTTTGTTCTTGCTCTTATGCATGTCCAAACTGTTGGATGACAACACTGAGAATTCCAAGCTTGTTAGAAGGCAAAATTTATATTGCAATTTGATCCCCCCACTATAGTTCTGCTTATATTAGTTCACATTCAGCCTTGCATTTTAACAGAATTATATGCACGACATGGTGTTTGTTTAACCTATAATTCCTACTTATGGTAAAACTCTGATTGAGAATGCAGTTTGGTAGCGTGAACTGTAAATCAATTTTGATTCCAATTTTCTTAAGACCCGCGCCCCCCCCCCCCCCAAAAAAAAGAAAAAAGAAAACGTGATTCCATTTTGTAATTTTCAATTATTATTTTATTTTCTTTTGTTTGAGTTTGCACAATTTATCTATTGTTTGTTACGAATAACTAATTGAATGGGCAATATACACAAGGAGCCTGATGATGGTGGAACTTTTTATGCATGATCACTAATTTGAAATTGACCTGTGATTATAGATACTGAAGGATGCTTCACACGGAATAAGAATTGTATGTAGGACTTTCATGTTCAGTAGTTTTAGAAATATTGGAAGGACTAATCTTTTAGAGACATTTACTATCCTTGAGTATGACCATAATATGTGATTGAACGGTACTAGTAAAAATAACTGGATTCCTTTTCATAAAGAATATACCTTCTCACGGAGCCTGGCAATTGTATCCATCATCAATTGGGTCTGCATTCAGAAGAGAGAAAATAAGTGTTTTGAGTTGATTCTTTCTTCAACTCTAGTGTGGACCTTAATCTATAATGTAGTATTGATAGCTCTAGTAATGGTTCTTCATAAAAGAATTATTGAAAAGCAAACTTTACAGAAATATGTACTCATGTTCATAATACTGACTAAAAAAATGCCAGAACATCTGACCAGTGTGTGTCAATTCAATACTACAGTCTAGTATTTTGCGAAAATAAATTCGAAGAATTTCTTGAATAGTTGCAGATACCTCAGATATGTACAAGCTATCTAAGTTCAGAAGATTATATAGCTGACAAAATATTGGAATTGTTGCAATTCAGATGTCACCAGTATTTTGTTCTACATCCGAGGCTTGTTTTGCGATTTGTGTAGAGGCGAAGCACTTAAAATAAAGCCCTAAGACTTACCAGATGACTTTCTGTTGTATGCTGCATTTTATTGGTGTCCATACACCTTTGCTACTTCATGAAATAAATAAATTTTAGGAGAGAGCAGGCCTGAATCTGAAAAGGTATCATCGGCTTGTGGAAAGGTCATGAATTGAGCTCATTCAGAAGGTAATGACTTAATTTAGAGGGTTAATTTAGAAGGATCATGAGTTCAACTGATTTAGAAGTACTAACTAAATTTGCGGGTATATATGGACAACTTAATCGAGGATTTGTTAAGCCAGCAGTGATGCATGGTTAATTGGTTATAGCCAGCTGAGTTGGAGTGGAAAGAAACCTATTAAATAATGCACAATAAAAAACGAAGAGCTTCTAGAGTGCACTTGTGATAGATGGGTAGTTTGCATGTGTTAGATAATAGCACAAAAGATCAAAATGCCCACGATGTTCTCAGAGTCCTAAATCTTACTCTAAGTATTAACTGCCTCGAGTCTTAGGATAATAATTTTTAAACATGATAACTGAAAGGTCAACCACATTAATGAGACGAAGATGCCAGCGAAGACAACCAAAATTTATCCTTGAGCAGTATTGGAGCGAACACATTAATGAGAAGAATCATGTAGATGTCAATAAAGATAACCTAAATTTATCCTTGAGCACTATGAACAGATAATAGTATGAATTTGGGGCAATAAATGGCCCGAGTGAGGGAATTAATATTGCTTGGTAAAGGAATTGGAATTGAATATAGACTTGCAAAAAAGATCTGAGAAAGCTTATGACAATGTCGATCACAAATCCCTTTAATTTGTTTAATGGGGCCTCCTTTATTTAAGAAAAGTAAGGTCTGTTCAATTTGCAAAACTAATATGAAAAACATTTTAACAATGTTATAGAGTGATGTCCTTCTGTGGGAGATGTACAGTTACATACACAGTGGTTGGAAAAAGGCATAGACAGTATGAACATGGATATAAGGAGACTTCAGTAATGGAGAGAGGCTTGGATCGATATGGAAGGGTTCAGAAAGAGGACAGACGATAATTAGGCTAAAGCGATAGAAAGCAATTACAAAATTGCTTTTTCCGTGTGTTTAGAACTTAGCAGGAAATTTTGTTACATGATATAGCTTCAGTTCAGCTACCGGACGAAATAGTCATATCGTCATATTTATCCAAGTTCTAAATGTTTTTCAAATGATAAGAGAGATTTTTTTGTGCAGGTAAAAGTGAATGTGCAAACAAAAATTGCATATGACCTTTTTTGACATTGTTTGCTTTAGTGCACAATCTAACTCTTTTTCGATGTGACTAAGCTCATCCAAACTCAGCTGGGCAATATTTGATACATCAAGAGACCTGCAAAATATTTCACTCTGTATTAACTCATGCATATACTATAGTGTTCTTCAATAGGAAATATTACCTTTGAGCAATCTGCAACAGCTCATATTTGGTTCTTGGACAAGCAAAGCCTTTGACAAGATCCTGCGCTACAATGATGAAGTAATGTTAACTGAAAAATAAGAACTAGTTTACTTAAGACACACCCACCCATCCACCCACGCTCAGGCTATGCTATTCAACATATCCATTACAACAACACAAAATGTATAAGGAAGTCATGTTAACATATATATATATGGATATACATGAAAGCTGAGCATGTTCTCCTGTTTTGCACAAGTCCAAATAAATCTGGTCTTGTTCAATATGCATTAGCATTGATTGCTATTATAACATTTATAATATATCCATAAACTAGATCTTAAAGTTGTTAATTGCAATTGCTGAATATTCATCCTGCTGGAACTACAGTGAGGTATTTCTTTAATTCCTCAATGAACTCTCCATGTAATCTCATTTTCTAAAGAGATTTTTCTCCCCTGAGTGAATTTAAGAATAATTGTATTTTAAATCATTGACAAATTTATGTTGATTTATTCTGAAATCCTAAACTTTGATCGAGTTCTTTGAGATGCATATTAGTTCTAGGATTACACAGTCTGCTTCATGATCTGTAATTTTCTATTTATTGGAATATCAATCTTCTCTTGAAACATTTACTGAATCATAAGTTTTAGCATCATAAAATCAAACAAATTGAACTTTAGTACCATATCTTATTTGAAGGAGAGTATTATGAGGTAATAGAGTGTTGGTTCATGGTAATAATGCCCTTTTTGTATTCATGAATCAAGTTTCCTTCACCAAATCATATCATATCGTATTTTAATATGGAAGGAATTGTACAAAATCAAGTTTAAGTAATCGATACTTAGACATTTGTTTCTACAAAATGAACAAGGACAGATGCTCTGCCAATTCTTCATGAGGTGAGTTCTTTTGGTATTAACAGTGCTACTGGCTCTTGCAATCAGAATTTTTTCTCAGCCTGGTTTTAATGGTTTGAGATGAATTCTGGAAACACCATCAGCTTCTGTAGAAATGCATGGCCGATACAGATAGTAGGATGCAGAAGTTCCATCACTCTGAAGTCTTGTGCTAGCACAATTAAGGACAACCTTGTTATAGACAGAATAACTACCTTCTAGTTTAGTTCCTTCACTAAAATTGAAATCCATGAGTTACTTGTTTTTTGCTGAATATCACATGTGGAATGACAGTCCTGTTCCCGATATATCCTTTGATGATAAGATAGGATAACTATAACAATGGGAAGAAAATATTTAGACAGTAATCATGCTAAACTTTGCTCCTGTTATTCTTCATACGTTGTGGTTATATTGTCAAAGTGGGGAAACCTCATGTTCAATACTAGTTGTCTTAAACCTATGTGCATATTCCATCTTTAAATGTTTAATCATCTTATGGTCATTTGTACCTATTTTGCCTTTCCAATATTTCTCAAGTTCATTTGCTACGTATTTCAACTGGATGATGCATTTTAGTTTGTAATTATTTCAGCTTTTCAGTCAAAAAGAAGAAACTGGCACACTTAATTTAGTTGAAGTTCAAGAAGAATCTCAAGGTTGATAGTTTTATTGCAACTTTCTTTGTGCAGAAAAGGAATGTAAGATACAATTATTTTTACCTGAACACCAAGGTTGCCTCTATTTACACCTCTTTCTGCATCTGAAAATTGGCGATAGCGCTCAATAATTTTTTCCATGCTGAAATGATAACAGCTAGTATTTAGGCTCAAGTATGATGTCAAGTATCTCATAGACTAATACTGTTACCTGCAATTTCCAGCAAATTTTTGTTGTAGATAGTCAGAAAATGTCATAGCAAAAAATATTGACATGTAACAAAGTTGTAACAGGAGTCAAGACTAAGCTTTAAAATTATTTTGTATTACTATTTGTCTTTTCTGAGAAGGAGAGTATTTTTGAGAAGATATACACTATTTATTCTTGAATTTTAAATCCGTCAATTTTCATATTATTCTTCATGGCAGTATTTTGCACATACTAATTCTTCACGTGATTTCTAGTTTAAGTATCTGCAATGTTATGAATTTTGAAATCAATACGATTCTCCAGTGGAGTTCAATTGGATATTGTTGTGGCTTTAGCTGCTGGTTGGTATTGGTAAGGCACTGCATGATATGTATCATGACAGTGCTTTACTGGCATGCAGAGCCAACATGGTACCAGCTACATTCATTATGTAGTTTATTGCCGTGTCAGGGCATACATTCATTATCTCAATAAAAGCACTAATTGATGGGGGCTCACGGTCCAAAGCCCCTCACCAAGCTCTTTGCCTTGCGTTTCTTGCGTACGCCCTTAAAAAATCGCTGATGATGGACCGATTGTACGTAACGCCAGTGAAATAACTCAATACAAGGATCAACAATAAGACTAAACTGAATTTTATTCCACTCAAATTGAAGAACAAAACAAGAACAATAAAAGCAAAAGAAATCTAGCAAAGGATTGAAAGAATCCCTTCCTAGCCCAATCTAGTAGAGATTGATGTATCTACTACTAGCCCAAGTCCTAGAACACAAGATCTAAGAACAGAAATCGGCACAAACGTTGCCCAAGCCTTACGGCCGACTCTTTCACAAGAGAATAAGACTAAAACTCAACTCTGGGATGCCTCACAATGGCTCCTTACAACTCTTTTTATAGACCCAAGGCCCTAGATAATTTTAAGTAACTCTCCCTAAGATAAACATGAAAAATCGTCTTCCCATGGATCCAAAGCTTCTCCATTGTTGATTGGCATGTGATCAATGGCTTGGAGGGGTCCTAGAAGGCCTCCAATGGTTGACTCGATCTTCTGGGGCAATCGACGGCTGCAATGTCCTGGTTGATCGGGTCGCACGACTCGGGAGTCCCAGTCCGGGAAGAACTGGGCTGGGTGCAGGGAAAGTTGATCTTTGCTAACACCTTGATTTGTTATGTTCTTTTTGTTGTTTGATTAGGTGTTCTTAAGATCATTGTTAATCAAGTCTTGGTTCCAGTACAATTTTGAGAAGTTCATTTTCTACACCTTCCTAATGGTACTACTATAATAGCAGCACTCTGTGCAAGGGGGAGTTAGATGGAAATCAGCCCACTTAAAAAATCTGAAGATGTGCAGAAATTTAAAGAAGATCATCAAAGAGCTAGGAGTCTCTAGAATGTCTGACAAATAAGTCTTTTAGTTTTCCAATTGGGCCTAGAATGGTCAATCACAGGAGTCTTTTAATTTTTCAACTGGGCCTTAAAATATAGTCTTCGGTCAAAGTTTTACTCCTAGGTTTGCATGTATTGTTCTATCTTGAAAATGCTAAGACCCTATTTGGCGGAGCTTTTGAAGGATCAAAAAGCACTTTCTGGCCCTCCAAAAGCGCTTTTAGATGAAATAGGGGTGTTTGGTTAAAATTTTGGAAAGCTGTTTTAGTTTTTCCAGAAAGCTAAAAACAGCTTTTTGGGAGAAGCTCCATTTTGGAGCTTTCTAAAAAAGCACCATTAGGCCTCATCAGGAAACTATTTTTTTACCAAAATACCCGTAATAAAATATAATAATTACACAAAATGTCTCTTTATAATCTTGAAAATCTGTAGGAGTCTCAACAAAAAACTCTAGTTGTCGAACAGATTCTCTCCAATGAAGAAGGTATTCTTTTTTTCTATTTTTGTATGCATCCTTTTGAATCCTATTTTAGAAAAATTAATATACGCTAATAATACATTAATATGTTATGTTAAATAATTTAATCTTATGTTATAT
This sequence comes from Phoenix dactylifera, assembly GCF_009389715.1. Lineage (NCBI taxonomy): Eukaryota > Viridiplantae > Streptophyta > Magnoliopsida > Arecales > Arecaceae > Phoenix > Phoenix dactylifera. The sequence continues at coordinate 4,429,939 of NC_052405.1, read as the reverse complement.
TATGAAAAATTAATATATGCTAGTAATTATAATATTTTATACCTTTATTATTGTATTATACTACAAATATAATATTATATTACATAATATCATAATACATTGATATGTTATGTTAAATAATTTAATATTATATTAAATTATTATGCTATAGTATACAATATTATATTACTATATTATACTAAAATTATATTACATTACATTAATATTATACTATATTATATATTTATTTATTAATATATTTTATATTTTATTACGCTCTATTGTATAATACTATCCAATGCCCTTTATGGTAATTTTATTATATCAAAAGTATTTTCTCAGTTTGTTTACCAAACACATGTTAAAGTGTCACAGTACTTTAGAAATGTAGTTACCAAACAGCAAACAACAAATAACTTTTTATAAAAGCTCTACTTCATAAAACTCTACTTCTAAAAACTCTACTTCCAAATGCTCTACTTCAACAGCTCTGCCAAATAGGGCCTAAGAGTCTATATAAGCCTTTCTTGTATACTTTTGAAGGCATGAATAAATTCAGTTTTATATTTATCGCTCTCTAGTATTATTCCAGAATAATAAGTAATTTTTTTTAGGATTAGATGTTGTTGTAAGGTTTGTCCAAGGAGGTGGACTCCTCCAACAATTTATTCCAAATCCCACCACAGAATTTCCATCCATTTATCCTTCCTTTCTGGCTTAACTCTTGGGTTGTATCAGAGAGAATGGGTACTGTTAGAATGCCACATCCTCAAAGAGAAATATAAAAAGAGGAAAAAGAAAAGGACCTTATGCTATCAAAGGAAGAGAAAAAGAGGACAAAGAAAAGCACCTCATGCACTTCCCAGGAGCACCATCGTTAGATCATGCTTGTCATCAACATCACCACCGATTTGCTGGAAAGAAAGAGGTTTAAGGTTTATTGATATTTCTTAGACAAGGAGGGGTCTAGCCATTAAAGGAGAGAAGGTAGGCATTTACGGCATTTTTGGGTTGAGAATAAATAATTTGGGTTAACTAGTTAAATGGAGTAAGTTGAGAATAAATCCACACGGTATTGGCGGATTACCGCGCGGCGTTCAGGCAGAGAGTGAACTTTCTGAAGTCAACCATTTATTTCAGCACGGAAAGCAGAGTCAGACAGGAGATTCAGATGACACAACAGATACCACAGCAGGAGGGGATCCTGAGCTACCTGGGAGTTTCCATCTCAGGCCGGAGACTAGGGGAGGCTTGAGGGGGCGGCAGAGTGCTCAAGCCGGGTGCAGCGTGTCTAGAGTAGGCTGGAGAGATGGAGGGCGGCTTCTCTTTCCATGATAGGTAGATTGACGTTGGTCAGATCAGTGTTAGGGTCCATGCCAGTATATCTCATGGCCAATACTGTGGTACCGAAGACGATTCTGTTGAGGATCAAGCGACTTCTTCGGGGGTTACACAGCGGAGGCCATTGGGTGCACTTGGTAGCTTGAGAGCAGGTTTGCCTCCCCCCAGTAAGGGCGGTCTTGGGGTTTAATCCCTCCTAGAAAGACGCGAGGCTTTCATTGCTCAGCACGCAGTTCAGTTTATGTTAGAACCACATGGATTCTGGAGTCAGGTGATGACAGCTAGATATGGTTGAGGGGACTCAGAGTGGGTGGCACGGAGTGGTCGCAGAGTCTCCTTCATGTGGCGAGAGATTGGGAGGTACTTGCCAACTGCGTCGGCGAACGCCAAGTGGCTGATAGGTGATGGGCGAAGCATCGATGTGACCGGTGACCCGTAATTGGATACCCTTCTTCTGAGGAGCTGGCCGACCACAGTTGATGCTGCGGCAGCTGAGGGGTTGCGGGTGTGCGACCTCCTAGCACTAGAAGGGGCGGAGAAGGATGAGACCAGGCTACGACAGCTGTTCGGGGTACATCTTGCTGAAAGGGTATGGTCCCTTCCGGTACCGAGATGTGCGGGGCCAGACATCCAGGTTTGGAGAACCTCATGCAGAACTAGTGTCAGATTGGGGGACCTCGTCCGAGTTATCCGGCGGAACCACGAGCCAGGCCCGGACTACACTTGGATCTGGAGGTCCAGGCTCTATCCGAGGGCAGCACTCTTCTTATAGAAGGTGATATAGGACAGACTTCCGACGAGAGCAATGCTGAGTAGGCGTGGCTTGGGGATCCCCACTGAGTGCGGGATGTATGGTGCTGATGAGACAATGGACCACATGCTATTCCAGTGCACATGGGCGAGGTTGACATGGCAGTGGGCAGAAATTTCGCAGGAGGCCTGAAGTCAGAGGTTGCAGTTCCTACAGATGATTCGACAGCAGTTGGGCAGTCTGCTGACACGTTAGGAGGCCATTAGAGCGACTTGCACAGCGCATCAGATTTGGCTGGCAAGAAACGCCAGTACGTTTGGAGAGCGCGGGATGTCACCGAAGTTTGTAGCAGAGTACGCTCGAGTGCAGGCGGTAGAGATCAGCCCCACCCTTTCTTCATATGAACCTTTGATAGCTCGGAACACTTGAGGTTCCCTCTCTGCTCAGACAGCCCCTCAGATGGTGTTCTTCACCTGGGAGCCTCCACCCCCGAGTTTCCTTAAGGTCAATTTTGACGCGTTGGTTATGGATAGAGGTACTCAGGGAGGTGCGGGCTTTGTTATATGGGACCCGCACTCCAAGGTGGTGGCAGCGAGTGGCTGCCAGTTGTTCGACACGTCGGTTCCTGGGGCGGAGTTGTGGGCTGCCTGGGCGGATCTTTGACATGCGAGGCGGGTGTTACAAGCCAGTTTGGTTATCTTGGAGGGCGATTCAGTCAGGATGATCAGGTGGATTTAGGGAGGTTCGAGGGGCGAGAACACGGACCACCTCTTGATTTGGGATATTAGGACGATGACGAGGGATGGGATGGCCTTCCAGGCCAAGCATGTATTTAGAGAGGCCAATGGGACGGCCGACTGGGTGGCTGCCTATGCGGCTCACCACTCAGGATACACCCTCTGGTCAGGAGAGGGGTAGCTGCCATGGACGCTTCGTGAGCTTGTGTTTTTTGATTTAATTAAGTGTATTCGTACACGCATTGTATGATGAATCCACCAAAGCAAAAAAAAGGGGGGGGAGTAGAGGGTTATATTGTTACTGAGTTAAGTTAGGTAAGTAGGTTTAGAAGGAAAAATTTACGCATTTATTCTGTACCAATATTTAAAAGCACCTGATAACTATAACTGATAGCTACATGGCAACAAAAGCAAGCAAAAGAATCCAATGGTAAAATAATGAGATCCAATAATGTTCCCAGATCCACTAACCCTTCCGCTTAGTTTCCCCTCTAGTGGTGAAATAAACATGTTTGTACTCACACTAGAGCTGTTTGAGCTCCTGTTGTATGTGTGTGTGTATATATATATATAAACATGTCGACATATCCATTGATGTCTAACTTGGATTTGGCCAGAATTGAAGTTAATAAAGTAATCACATGACTCACAAAATTTCTTTTTTCTTGATTCTAGTTGAGCCTTGCAACTCTATCTCCTCATACACGTTGGTTGTGATTAGTGGTCAAAATGAAAGCTCAACATCGAATATTAAGAAGAGTATGAATAGGTGGGATTAGCAAATAGGACCCATAGTATTAGGTAGAGATGTTTTTTAAGGAATTTATGCATCATTGATATCCTTCCAGGTCCCTGAAAATTACCATGATATGAAACAAAATGGAAAGAAATGAAAGGAATGTGACATGCATCCTCTATTCTATTTCAAGTCTTAACGCTCGTATTAATTTGTATCTATACAAATGTATCATCCATTATAGGGAATTATGAGTAGATATGCAAACCATACTATACTGGCAAATACTAGCAAATCCTCATACGAAGAGATTTCATACCTTGATCTAAACCTATAGGACTTCTAATATCTTGTACTTAAATATTCAAGAAAACAAACTTACTTCACATCTAGCATGCTTTATCTAAATAATTCCAAGATTTCCTAAATAGAGTATCCCTTCCTAATAGAAATTCTAATAAAATAGTGACCAAGTAGAGCTTCATATAGTACTCAAATATAAAGAAGACCTACAATTTGATTTAAGAAACCTTTCTTGTTACTTGTGCACGGTTTGGTTTTGACAAATAAGGTTTACTTTCCTATGAAGATCCTCCTTAAATAGATCCCACTTGAACAATGATTCAACATGATCTCATGTCTTTAACCCTTAAATTTTCATTGGCAACTTGTGACCTTCCAATAATATTAAGGAGTTTCTTGCCTATGATCTTCCTAAACTGCGGCTTCAAATAGTAACATCCCACAATCATGAATGTAGACATCATAGCAAATACGCATTGTTTTTATCTTCAATATTTGATTTTACATACTATTATTTGAGTAACACCATCTTGCACCATTACATTCATAATCCCCATTACATAGTATTATTTGAGTAACACCATCTTGCATCGTTACATTCATAATCCCCATTACAAATAGACTGAATGTTGGATGATTTATTATTAGAAGACCCATGCCATCAGTAAGTTTTAGGTTTATATCCTGTCACAAGACAACATGAATTTAATAACTAAGGGAAACAAGTGTAGACCATTATCAGAGATCTCTAGAAAATATCTTCTTGTTGTAGCTAATATCAAAGCTTTCTGCTACCATAATGGCAACTTGTTGGAGCAAAACAGCATTTGCTGCCAGGAAGTATCTAGGGGGACATTTGGTAACCACAACAGGATCACCACGGTGATCTAAGATCCCTGGTGATCCGAATGCTGGGGTGATTTGATCCCCAATGATCTAAGATCAATGTGTTTGGTAGGCCATGATTAAGTGATTAAAAATCTCCGAATATCCATAAATAATTTGTTTGGCATGGTACGGGGATCCAAGATCACCGACTACATAATACCACAAGTACCCCTAATATATCTTAGATGAATTTTTTATGTGTTTTTAATTTTCATGAATCAAAAATGTAAGTCAATATGCTAATTCCTATAATAGCTCCATAATTTTGTCACATATTCTACTTTTAGTAGCCCTTATCATATATTTATTAATCATATAAAATATATTATAATAAAATATTAATATATTTATCAATATATTAATTATTAATATATTCTATAAAAATATATTTATTACTCCTATAAATTATTAATTTTATAAAATTATGTTATTTTTCATTATAGAATTAATATTTTTATTTATACTTATAATAGATTTTTTAATACTAATAATTATTTTGATTAGGAAAATAAGGTAAATAGGAGTAATATATTAAATATTTTCATTATATAAATATAAAATATAATAATATATTTCTATTATAATTTAAAATTATCCTTCAATAATAATAGGATAATAATATGATTAGTAATATATTATAATATAATATATATATCATTAATATAATATATAATATCAATATAATATTATATATATATAACATTGATATAATATATTGATGGTATATTGATATATCAATTTTTCTGCTAAATTGAAGGGTATTTTTGTCTTTAACTTTCAACCCAGGATCACTACCCTGGGGTGATCTTGGATTTTCGATCTCAAAGACGGATATCCCATCACCAAGTTGGGCGGTGATTTGAGGAGTGGAGGTGATTTAGGATCACCACCACGTAGGATCACTGTGGTGCAACCAAACGCGGTGATCTCATCACCTCCATCCACATCATCCTTGATCTTAGGATGATCACCCCATACCGAATGTCCCCTAGAAGGCTTGCAAAATTTTCATATTTCATGATCAAGAATATTATTTGATATCAGGATTTATAATTCTATACCCTGATATGGTTAACATTTGCACCTCATCAACTTGAGCGATTGCCTTAGTTGGATACCACATGGATAAACCTGATGGTCCAAATGGTTTTGAGTAGGTTATCATGTGACATCTAACAGACTGAATGGAGATCGACTAGGGTAAGCGGAATGATCACAAGATGACAACCCAAGAGGGAGGGGATGAATTGGGTTTTTCAAAACTTTTTATAAACTTAAACAATGATTAAGTAAAAATTTTTTTAAACACAAGTATGCATAGCAAAATGAATGATAAATAAATGCAAAAAATAAGAACAAGCACAAATAAGTCAAACAACAAGATTTTATAATGGTTTAGAGCTAAACTTAGCTCCTACAATCACTCTCCAAGGCTTCCTCCTTAAAAATTTTACTATAATCTATAAGCAAGATTACAACTCAATTATTTTTCGGATTCACGACCGAACCCAATTGATTTTTTTTGGCAAACAACCAAAACTAAACTATTTTACTAGTACAACTAAACCAACCCTGAGTTCCAACCCTTAGAAACTTGTTGCTGATTTCTAAGCTCAAAAAAACTTAGTCGATTTTTAAGGTAATCGACCGCAATCTAGCTATTTCATGAGTACAACCAAACCTCACAAACCAACTGATTTTTCATGATGTTAGCTACACCAAAACCCCACACAATTTTTTAATCTCGTGCACGAAAGAAAGATAGAAAATATATCCAAAATAACCTCTACTAAGGTTGAATTTATCTCTTTGTAGCTCATGCTTGAATGCTGTAAAAGTTGGGATCTTGGTGAATACAATTCAGCTCTTTTCCTTTTTCTTTCTTGCTCGCTCTTGATCTGATAGAGGCTTTGAATGATTGAAAGTTGAAGCTTTCTCTAAATATTTGGAAGCTCTCCCTAAAGTAGGTAAAGGCTTTGAATGGTCATTTCTCAAAGTGATACTCAATTTGAAGCTCAAGAAGTGGTGGTTAACTTGTATTTCTTTTCTTTTACCTCATCCACTCATTCTCCTTAATCTCTATTTTTTTCAATTCAATTTGAAAGCATTTATAATTTGAAAAGTTGTTGGAGAGCCATTTCTAGCCATTGGAGAGAAGAAAAAAGTTGTTGGAGAGCCATTTTTGGCTATTGGAGAGAAGAAAAAAGTTGTTAAAAGCCGTTTTGTACATTTTGTGCTCACAGAAAAACTAGTCGTTAAAGCTGCCGTGCGCAGAGAGGTCGACTCCTGAAGTCTTGCAGTCGACTCCTCTAGTATAGACCTTCATAAACTTGAGTTTCATTCTTCTATATTGAGAGTTCTGAATTGATATCTTCTTGGCTTTTTGTAAGCATTCTTGTATACTCCAAACAAGTAATTAGTAAACCTTTTACTCAAATATTTTGTATCATCAAAATTAAACTTTCTAGGTTAACATAGGAACAAACCATTACAACGGTCAATGATAACTAGACCTTCGTCCCAACTGCAATGGTCACATAATATGTGGAAGTATGTAAGCGGTCACTAGAGCGAGGAAAAAGTGAAGATCATGGGATGTGACTACTGAAACTGCTAAAGATACATGAAGAATTGACGTAGATGGTTATGGACAATTGGGACCGGTGCCTATTTATTTAGAGTTGCATCTTACAAATAATGAGAGGTAACTCTAATAAAAAAAAAATCTCTTCTAGCTAATCAAGCATCTATTGTTATCTTTATCTTTATTTTCTTCTCGCATTTATCTTTAGTTCCCGTAGGTCTTAGAGTAGAATTATAGCCTCCGGCTATAATTTACCTCCTCTTTTGAGCTGACGGTTTTACGTTAGTAGAAATTCTTAAAGTGTAAGACATCGGAACTCTCGCTACCAACCCTTTATCATATCTTCATTCCAGTTATTGACGCTACTAGCACGCTTTTGCGCACTTGCACTACTGCCAGGGATGCATGCACCGTTTTCCATTCTCACGAAGGTCCAACGGCCAACAGTTTCATATTTACCGAGTCATAAGTATATCTAAGTTTCATAGTCATATGTATAGGATCCATGAATCTAAATTAAATCATTTTTTTATCAAGTTGAATTGGTAACTAAGATTAAGTAAAAAAACAACGAATTATTCTTAGAAAAAGAAATAACAGTTATTACAATAGAAAATGGAAGTATATGCGTGCATGGAAATAAAGACATGTAAGCAACCGCAAAAATCTTAATGCAAGAATAAAAAAAAAGATAACACTTAAAAAATCGGATGGGAAAACGGTCACCACGGATATTAAATATTAAATAATGATAAGAAGAATTAACAGAACTCTTCATCGGGAGGAAACCGAGAATCCATAAAACAATAGTAAACCAGATGCAGCAGGATAAGCCAAGCGCTAACTATTTGTTTGGAGAAATTTGTGAATCCCAATGATTCTGTAAAGGGACCGGCTGTGGCGTCACAGAAAAGCTACGAACGATCCCGGATTCCGATGGTCCGAGAAACCAAAGGCAACCTCAAATCAAGAAATTTTGAGGGGGAGAAGAATCCAAAGATAAGGTTTGGAAATCGATCAAAAGATTCATGTTGATAGGGACTGTTTCACCGACATGTGGAAGGGATCCGGGAAACGAATCCCGAAACATTAAGCGAAAAACAATAAAAATTTCGGAACAATTTACCCTAGAAAAAAAAAAAAAACTCCAAGCACGAAAACAAGATATCGCCCCCAGCTCCATCGCAAGCCATCCCCTTTCCTCTTTCTTTCCCGTCCCCCTCGGAGTCCACATCAGATCGCCACCACCAATATTAAACAAGGCGAGACTCGAATTGGAAAAGAGAAGCGAAAAGCGATAAAGCTAAGAAGACAAAAACGGATCGAACACGTACGGTTTCACCTCGATTTCGGGGAATCTAAAGGGTTTTCAGATCCAAAGATCTATCCGGCCGCCGGATGGGGAGATGTAAAGAGAACGGAGGGAAGCCTTACCTGGAGGTGCTGGCGAACTCGTAGAGCTTGCCCTTGGAGGAGAAGACGAGGAGGCCGACCTCGGCGTCGCAGAGGACGGCGAGCTCGTTCGCCTTCTTGAGTAGACCGCTCCGCCGCTTGGAGAAACTCACCTGGCGGCTCGTCTTGTCCTCAATCCGCCGGAGCTCCACCCTCCCCCTCACCATTGCCGCCGCCTGACCCCTAACCCTGAATCCAAACCCACGGGGACGAAGTCTTTGAGCGGATGATCACAGGAAGAATACGAGAGGGGTCGGAGCTACTTATAGCTCCCGGTCTCGAATAAGAAAAAAAAAGAGAGCAAGAGAGAGAGGGGTTCCCTCCGCGCCTCCCCGCAACCCACCCCGCTGTTTGCATACGAGAGCGTGGTCCCCTGGGTGGAGAAGTGGGGGCCACCGGAGATCAGGACACGGAGGAGAGAGGCGGTTCGGTCGTTATAAGATGGGCAATTAGGAACCACCGGCGGCCCAAGCGAGGGGAAGGAAGAACGCCGGCGCTACTCTGCGCCGGGATCTGGCTGACAGACACGTGTAAGTAGGAGTCCCTACGCGAGAGTTCCCCCTTCTGTTACGCTTTTGCTGTCGATCGCACCATTCTTGGGGCCCATCGATCCCTCCGTGTTCTCTTTCAAAACCTTTGTTCTTCACCAAACCTAACCCTAGCCTCCTCGGAGAACTCCTCCTCCTCCTCCTCCTCCTCCTACCCCTTCCTGGAATCCGACAACCCCTCCCCCTGCCGCATCCGTCGACCGCTCCGATCTGCTTCGCCGCCTCCAACGATCCTTACTATCGAAGCGCTCTTCTCTGATGCTTCGTCGACGGCCGGTCGCCACCGCCCCCCGCGCCAAGGGAGAGTCGTCCCCGAGCTCGCATTTCCTCGACAAGGGCTTCGTGCCGCCGCCCACGGCGGAGGTCCAGGATCCGGTCTTGGGAGCAACTCCCGTTTCTTGAAAATTTTTGGCCTAATTTTATAAAAAAATCCGGAACATTGTGTCTGGATTTTACTGAACTTCAATTTCTTAATAATTGGAGTCCCGGCCTCTTAACCTACGAACAATTGGGCCTCCACGTCACCTACGTAATGGAAAATATCACACGCCTCAGTGATGCCGGGGTCCAAATGTTAATAGGTTAAAATTTGCAAGTCCAAATGTTAAGATTATATATATATATATATATATATATATATATATAGAATGTTAAGATTATTTTTAATATTAAAATTTTATTTAATTTTAAAATATGTTAATTATTAATTTAGATGTGGAGAGTTAAGCATTAAAAAAACTTTGGATCGGGCTTACTTGAAGTTAAAATTGATTTTTAGAGAGATTTAGAATGTTTTAAACTGCTTAATCGGTCACGTGTTTGATTAGATTGATTTGAAAGTACATTTAAATTAAGCTTTAAATAATAATGATGAATAAATTAAGTTTGATTTTAACTTTCAAGCTCGAGATTAAGTTCATAGGCTCCATCTCAGCTTAACTTAAGGGTGGCAATTAGGTTAAATCAAGTATGGGTTATGTTGAATGCAGGTTGGTTAAAAAATTTAATAATCTGAACCCAACCTATTTATTAAACATATTAAATATTCAAATCTAAATTCAATCTTTTTATTAAACAGATTATCCAACTCGACCCATATAATCCATTTACTAAACAGGTCGAATTAAATTAAACAAATTAAGTAAATATTTAATGAATTAAATGGATTAAAATAGGTTAAATAAGTTAAGTAGGTGAGGCTAAATAAGACATAAATGGATTATGTAGGTTTTAAATAGGTTGATTAAATTTTAAATATGTTAAATAAGTTAAATTACTGCCCGACTTAATTATTAAATAGATCAAAACACCTCAAAAGTCACTAAATCTGCACACCTAATTTATTTAATAAATAAATTTAGATAGGCTAATTTGTTTATAATCCAAATCTATTTATACCATGAAGATCGTTTGTGGGTCAAAGGTTAACAGAATTGGTCATAAATTACCATCTTAAACTTAACTAGGCCTTTTTTTTTTTTTTTTCTGTGGATCACTTATGGCATATTTTTTAAAGTACTTCAAATTCTATTATTTATCTATCTATGTGAATCTTAAAGTCATCGATGGATCGTCTAACCGCCGATTCACGCCACAATGGGCTGGCGGAGTGGCGTCAACAAAAGCAAGAGCGTAAGTCCCTTCCTCCCCCTTACCCTTTTTTTTAGCAAAAAAAAAAAAAAAAAAAAAAAGAGAGAGAGAGAGAGAGAGAGAGCAAGAGTGTAACGGAATGGCGACAAGGAGTGGTAATAATGCAAGCTGTAGATATCCTCACCGGCGGACGACGACCCCATGCAAGCTGACTGTCGTACGGCCGCCAGTACGGGCTCTGGAGATTTTTTTTTACCTGGCTTTTCCGCGTCCTTCCCTCCGATCATTTAATAAGGCGAATAACGTGACCGACGCTCGCCACCCTCGTACGAGATGTCGAAGGGCGTTCCAATCCCACGCCGCGGTCCAGGGGGAAGGGTCACGAGGGCGTCTGGGGTTAGACCACCCTTTGCAACAGGCCAACTCGGTTATACGGCGGATAGCTCGGATCGTTAGATTCAAAAAAAATTTGAGAGGTGTGAATTTGGATCATCTTTTACTTCAAAATATCTAAATAATGATAAGGAATGGTAAAGTTTTTCAAACCAAATATGTATTCAGAAAGACCAATAATGCTGCGAATTGGATGACTACTATTGCTGAAAATTAGACCCGGAGGTGACTGCAGGCTGAGGGGGAGGAGCTCCGGCTGATGATGCGGCGGCGGATGACTGTCTCCGGCGGACCTGCAAGAAGCCTGTGGCCGGAGGTTCCAGCGCAGACCCTCCGATGCTTAAGTCAGAGAGGAGCTTTTTGTGAAGAGAAGTAATGAAGAGGAGTGATGGAGAGAAATAAAGCATGGATGTGTTTTTTTTTGCCCAGGGCGGAAGATGAGTCTCCTTGCTTAGAGCTCTCCTTCCTTTTTATAGGAGGGAGGTAGCGGTTACCTGTGATCGGGCGTGATCATGTGGATTGATGAGTTACCATAAACAATCCGAGATTCTGGGCTAGCTGGTAATTTGTTGAGATCGCGGGCATTCAAATGTTTGATGGATGCTAAAGCGGAGATCGTGGGATTTGATCCTGGAGATGGAGGGCTTAATTTTTGGTGTAGGGGGGAGGTCTACTTCTCCTTTTGACTGGGTCTTTCTCGGCCATGAGGCCGACCAGGCTCTATCCTGTCGAAATTGAAGTCGTGAGCCTTGCGGCCGTTGATGCCGAGGTCGGGCGCTTCGAGGTCGGGTACTCTGAGGTCGGGCGCTCGGAGATCGGGCGTTCTAAGGTCGAGCGCTCCGAGGTCGGGTGCTTTGAGGTCGGGCATTCCGAGGTCGAGACTAACAAGAGCGTGTTCACTGCTGTTACCTTCTCCATTGAGCGCCGGCAGTTCGTCCGCATGCTCTGAGTGATCCATTTTTCTCTAATCATGAGTGACCCATTTTTCCCCTAACAACTACTTATGTGACTAGTTAATTTGGAAGCACCTTATGGGCCGAAGAAAAAGAGTTGTTTCGGACACTCCGTGATACTTTATTTTTTCATTCTATTGGATATATTTGCACACAAATTGTACAGAAAGCCTAACAAAAGGAAAAGAAAAAAAATACAATAAGGTTATCAGTACGGCTAGTGCCGGCATGGCTGCATGATGACGGCATGGGATCTAGACCGGGCCGGACGGATTCAAAATCGAACCGGGTCCGGTCCGACGTTCGACCGGTTGAATCGGCAGGGAAACCGGTGAGGGGACACGACGGGGACCGAAGGGACTGGAGGTGGGGGCCGGCGATCCAGAACCACATATTTGTGTACGAGGAATAAAGAGGAGGAGGTAACGTAGCCTTAAAATATCAGAGGGGTCCGAGAGGGAGAAGACCTGTACAAAAGATTCGTGCGCAGCTTGATTGGCCCAGCGTCCACATCCCGTGCACCCGGCAGCTAGCTAATTTATCAATGCCTATGATTTGACATCGGCATCACGTCTGAAACATCAAATCAATGGCCCACATTGTGTCGGATTTTGTTCAAGAAAAGGGATGGCAACCCGTAGAGTTTCCAAACATTTTTAGCTAAAAAAAATTAGAAAAAAAATAAAAAGGAAGGGTTCAGGTTCGACATTTTCATTATTCAAGTAAGATTTTAGACCTTCTCTAAAAAGACTTCCCGACAGCTGTTAGGTGGCTGTCCATGTCACCACATTCAAATATCAGCCCCTATTTTGTAAAGTAAAGTTGATAAAGAACAGAAATAAATTCTATGTAACAATTTAAAATCTTACCAAAAAAAAATCAATTGTAGGATAATATTTTTAGAGTTTTTTAGTTATATATAAATATCCAAAATTTTTTCGACGAATAACTAATATGAGACTAAACATACGCCTGCATGGATGCTCACATACTTTCCTATACAAGTCCTGACCGCTCATGGTTAGCCTCAATTATGAGTCGAGTTCGTTCTGATACAATTTGTAACAATTCAGGACCTCACTCAAAAAGACTAACTAAAAGATTTTTTTTAAAGCTCTTTAATCGTATATAATTACCCAAAATCTTCTCGACGAATAACTGATATGGGACTAAACACACGCCCACACGGATCTTCACATTCTAATCTTTTAAAATAATATATATAGAGAGAGATAGAGACATCTTGCCTCAATTGTTGCCATGTCATCTATCTCATAAACAGAGGACTCTTAACAATCTCCTTACCTTACATGTTTGGCAATTACCACTTGTTGCACATCCCGATGCGGTGGTCTCATTTTTCAGGATTAGTGAGAGCATTTCATTTCTAAGATGGATATCCATGCGCTCTTAGTGGTGCAGAATATGCACCGCAAAGAATCCAAACTCCTTTTACAGCAAGACTTGTCTCCGTACACAATTTGTTTATGTTTAACTTAGAAGTTACAAAATTTACGAAAGGATCACTCACATGGTTTTTGTCATCGCTGTCTACGACTTTGTTAATCTCATCGTTGAATAGCTCAAAATTGAGACACTAATTATATACCTAACTGTTTGACACATAAGATTTCCTTATTTATCTGCCAACTATAGAGAAGTGGTTGATGACATTATATCAATCACCATCTAGTCAAATTCTTAAGAATGATACTTGAGTGGTTTATTGCGAGATATAATGAACAAAGAGAGGTTATAGGACTGAAGGGAGTTGTTCCTACAATGAAGTGCCAACAACCACCAAGAAAAGAGTTAGCAAGTCAAGAAGCATTAAGAGAAGATCGTTATTGCCTATCTATCTGCATTATAAGGGAAGGAAGCAGGTCTCATCTGATATCCCTCTCAGATTTGACAATTCGAGCATTTCTTTGTCAATCTGAATTATCTATAGGAGCCTCTCTCAATCAATCTGAATTATCTATAGCACCTTTGAATTTTATCTTCAACCCCTTAACAAGCTTCCATACTGAAATTATGAAACATTGTTTGCTACCATGTTACATCCTTGTTTCCACTCAAAATCAAATATTTTACCTTCTCTCCATGATAGCGTAGCAAGTTTTGATGAGTGAACACAATCTAGGTAAAATTCTTTCTCCACTAAAAACCAGTTATGCCGGCCAACTTGGATGGGGAGCTGAAATTATGTAGCAAAATAGAAAATTATCAAAAATCTTGTTTGAAATAGAAAATTCAGACTCCAAATCCAATCCCTTCAAGTTTGCAAATTTTAAGATGATCTTCTCCTAGAGCAAATATCCAAGACTTGTTTGGTTCATGGGAAGAATTTCTTCTCACCGAAATATTTTTAATAAAAAGCTAATGCTTGTATATATGATGCCTAGAAAAGTAATTTTTGCATATTTAGTTGATTATGAAAAAGTAGCACATTCTAGCTTATATGTGGTCGAGCATTTACTTTTTTGAGAAAGTTATATAAAATACCTGTCATGCCTTTAATAAAGCAAAAGATTTTACCCCTTTTATCTAAAAGCTAAAGAACACTTTTAGAATAAAAATTTATCCCAATTTCCAGCGGGTGGGGATTGGATCTTCCCATATCCCACGTGAGTTTTTCTTTCTCATGACATATGAGAATCTTATTCTCATGGAAATGGCATGGCCTTAATTGCCGAAAACAGCACCATGTGAGAGATCAGAGGCAGAACATATCATATGGAGAGCTTTGTATGCTAAAAAAGGAATGTTGTTTCCTTCTTCAACCACTTCCCCATTGTAAGAATGATGTTAAATGGATAGGAGAGCAGAGCATTCAAACAACCACTCAAATACAAGATTCCGACTGTTCACCTGTACCACCCAAATTACAGTGTCCTCTATGAATGTAAGTATGACTCAAGGGCTCTATATTTGCATATGATTTCAGCACAATGAAATACGAACAGGTGAAAAGTACCAACAAAATGATAAAACCAATCATGAAAATTCGCAGCATTACCTAGATCCACTTGATTGTTGTCACGTTTCTGCATATCCTAACTTTCAGCTTGCATCTAAACCAGCCTGATCAAAATTACCACCTAGTTATCAAAAATCTTACTGCTTGCACAGGTATAGAAAATTAAGCATGAATCTAGGTTCAAAACACTCAAATGCAGTTGGATTAGCTCCCTTACAGGAGTTTTCATAGAATAGTTTGTAGACAATATTGTTTAACTAGAAACAACAAACAGAAAAAGTTACCAATTACAAGCCATTACAATCAACAAGTGGAGTGCAAATGTCTTTGTCACACAACATACAATATGCCCCGAAGGCACAGGAAGAAGAAAATCAATTAGCTGCTCTCATGCAAGCCATCCTGGCATATAATTACTCACACTTGGCCCGGGCGCTGCTGCAATCGTTATTTGTTCTGGAGGATACCTACGGGAAAGATAACAAAGCAAAACTTGATTAAAAATTATTAGACTAGAAGTCACTGATAAAATGGTTCTCACACCATGATTGGTCATCTAGAAAAGGATTTCATTTTCATGAAATTTAGGAGAGATAATATTCCAAATACTTGGATTTGCATTTGTCAGACTGGAGCGTGAATGTGTGAAGAAATTTACGTTTTTTTTCCTGGAGTTAAAACAAAAATCATGGCATTTTTAAATTAAAGGATGCATGGTGATCATAATGACTTACGGCATGCATGTCCATGCAGGTAGCAACATGAAAAACTTAAATCCATGCAGGTAGCAAAGTCACATTGATTGTATATAAATTCTTGTAGTAACCCAAATATATCATGTATTATGTCACTGAAGCTCTTAAGCTAGAAGTATCACAAAACCTACAATGCAACTTTCTATTTTTAACAGCCAAAATTTTTTCCTGATATTAAAAGTTTGTAGTAAAATGTCGTTCCAATTGACTTCCAACAATATGGTGATTATTATCCTTCAGAAATGAGTCTACTGCGTTTGTGTAATAGGCTTCCAAGGTATACTGGAGTATAGGCTACTGGGTTCAACCAAGTTCTTAGTTGACAAAAGGATTTTCAACGCGATTGGATGAGTTGCAAGTGGGCAAAAATCTCTTCTATCAGACTGTGGTTTGAGTCTGAGAGATTGGGATTCATGAAAAGGATAAATCTCAATTTGCAATGGGTATTGAGATTAAATCAAGTTGGGAGAGGGTCCATGTGGCCCTCTTACACACTAGGATTTGTCGACTTGCCATGCGATCGAGTTCGCGACAGATTTTGAGACTATACAAGGTGAGCGAATAGATATCCAAGCCTTTGAATCAATTAACTTGGATGATCTATGCCATGATGGGAGCCTCATGAGCATCATAAAGCATAGTTGGACATTGCAAAGTTTTTGGTCTTAGTGTATATATTTTGTCTTAATTTTGTTTTCTATTCAGTAGTTCTAGTCCATTGTTGGTTCAGTTTATTTGTGAAAAACACTGAACTCAAGTGAATAACTGATTTTTACCATGCAGTAGTTCTTCTAAACCCCTAAATAAAAATCCAAACCTGTGTTGTTTCTATCTTCCTTTGCTGACTTGTATTTCAAATAAAAAATAAACAAATATGCAATCAACCTATGATTTTTTTCTTGAAACACTAATCCTAATTCATAAAGGTCTTTAAGTGTCAAGCCTAGTACTTGCTCACAAATATATCTTATTCACCGGCATCCATACATAGTTCAGCATGCAGAAATGTGTGTGGCTGATGCCTAGGAGAATCAAGATTAAATTGCTTTGCATCCTTCAAAGATTTTTTTTTTTTGTAACCTTTGATACTTTTGCTGCTACATCTTGTGCTTTATTTGTGAAAGCTATTATTGAAATGTCATTTCGGCAATTTGCATTTAGCCATCCGCATCTAGTAGTTTGAGTCCTAAGTTTAGTACTTTCTTCATTCTCATTCTAATTTTTAGATTGTTATTTAGTGTTACATTTAGTAGGATTATGTAACAACTCAGGACCTCACCCAAAATAACTGGCCGGAAGGTATTATTTGGGTTGCTTGATCCTGTATAAGTACCCAATATCTATTCAGCGAATAACCGATGTGGGACTAAACACACGTCCGCACGGGTCTTCACATACTTCCTTCATTCAAGCCCTGATGTCCTCGTCAGGGTTCAAATTCATTCAAATTTAATCACAAACACCACGATCAACCCATGGTCAGCTCCAATAAAACTGTGCTGCAGTGTTCTCTTGTCCATATAGGTTATAGGCTAGGTCCTCTCTGATACCATTTGTAACAACCCAGTACCTCACCCAAAATGACTAGCTAGAAGGTATTATTTGGATTTTTTGATCCTGTATAAGTACCCAAGATCTATCCAGCGAATAACCGATGTAGGACTAAATACACGCCCGTACGGATCTTCACAAATTGTCCTACATATTTTGGTGTTAGAGCTTAGGTTTGCATCATGGCCACCTTTCATGGGATACCTTATAAGGGATGTATGATTAATAGGCATAGAGAGGACATACTATGAGAAATTTGACAATACTTAGATGCAATACAAAATCAATAGTATCTGTTAGTGCATGAGTTCATGAATGTCAAAATTTGTTTAGTCTTTGGAGGTCACTCCTAGTCATAGAGGAAATGAGACTATAAGAGAGGAAAGTTCTACATGGCCTCGTAATGAAAACAAGAATATCATGAGCACAAGCACATTTTCAATGTGAGCACAAGCTTTAGCATGGGCACAACCTAAGGCAAGTTCTAGTGGATCTAAAGTATGAGGTAGATCAGCCCCCTAGAAATCATCTTAGACAATTAGTAGAAAGGGACCACCATAGGACACCAATTAGTAAGCATCCTCCATAGGGAGGATTTCATAGGCACTAGGCCACATCGTGCTCCTATTACACATGCACGACCTGCATATCATGGGTTGAGTTTGATCAAGGGTACTATGTTCATAGTAGGTGTGATGTTTGTGAAATAGAAGAAGACATCACCAAGAAAGTAAAAATTAAGGCACCCAACTTTGATAGTGACATTGACCCTAAGGCTTTGAGTGTTTGGTTATCTAACATAGACCACTACTTTGCTTGGTGTGATATGTTAAATTCCTAAATGTTTAGGTTTTGTCAAGATGAAATTGATTTGGTAAAACAAGATTTTTCGGATCAATTTTGAATGATAGTTTTGGCATTTAGGGCAAGATTTCAAAGATAGTTGAGAAGAGATGAAGTTGAAAGAAAAGTATCTCCCAACCACCTTTAAGGACAAATTAATGGATGAGTTATCCACGTTACACCAAAGCAGTATGCCTATCACTGGTGCATGACCAGGTTCGATGAGTTGATGGTCTGGTGTGATATTGCGGAAGATTCCCAATTTACCCTCTTTAGGTTTTGCATTGGTATTAGAGTGATAATAAGAGTGAGATGTTGCCACAATTAATCTAATCAATTGACTAAGTATTCTAGTTGGCTTTAGAGTTATAGTAGTACTTGAGAACTTCTATAGTTAGGAGGTTGCATTCTCAAGCCAGGAAATTGCCTATAGTAAATTCTTTGAGGGAAATAGACATAGTCGATCTAGTACTTCTATGCCTAATGAGTGCCAAGGAAAGCAACACTTCCATACCTTTTGTTAGAGATCCTAAAGGAATATTGGTTGCTACCACCTGCTCCAAATAAGGCAGCGATGCAATTGAATGCTATAACTATCATAAGACTAGTCATTACGTACATCAATGCCCCTCTAAAATCTTTATATTGATGTTGAAGGTGAGGAGGATGTGGGTGAGTTAGAGGAGGATATCTATGTGCCCGAGAAAGGACCAAGTGATGCAGAAGAGGCATTGGAGTATGCCTTTGTATATGTGGCGTGTTTTGAGCATATCTACAAGAGGATTGGCTATGTACCACTTTTTTTTATACTGACATCAAGAGTGGTAATAAAAGTTACAAACGCATTATTGATGGGTGGCAGCTACATAAATGTAGTCTCCAAATCAGCAGCAATTCATTTGGATTAATACTTGAACCACACCCTTAGCCCTATAAGATTGCTTGGGTACATAAGACTATCAAATTTGTGACCTAGATGTGTATGGTCCCTATCCAACTAGTAGCACGCCGAGATCTTATTTAGCGCGATATTTTTTTTTTTTTGGATGTTCCTCAAATTTTGCTAGGGTGACCTTGGCTGTTTAATTTGGATGTGACTCACTTGGAAAGGCCAATATACATATTTTTAAGTACGCTAGGAAAAAAATTTGTGTTAAATTCTTCTAAGCCAGAAGAGTTAGAAGGGTGAACCCAAAAGTCTAAACCCTCAATGTGCTCAATAAGTAGTCTAAGAGAGAGGGAGGGAGGGAGGGGGGGAGAGAGAGAGAGAGAGGGAGAGAGAGAGGAAGGGCTTATCTATGCTTTTGCAGCTACTAAAGTTATAGAGCCACTAGTTGTGCCTACACTATAGACCCCTAAGGAGGATAGTTAGCTAGTCATGGATTTTATTGAAGTTGCCTAAAGTGTTTCCTAATTACTTAATACTACTTAGGGATATATAGCATGCCAACAATCTTGTGCTTAGGTTATTCTTAACCAATTTTTCTGATTATAGAACGAACCCCTTTTGGGCACGCTAAGTTGAAATGTCAAGTGGATAAAGATTATGCAAGGGAATTATTTGTGTGAGTCACAAAACTTGTATTGTCCCCACATTAAAACCCCTAAAAAGGATTGTAGCTAAAGTATCTATGGTAAGATTACAATCAAGTATATATTTTCGATACCAAGATCGATAATATTTTGGATATGATGTCTAGCTAAGATTGATCTACATAGTGGATACTACCGTATTCATTTTAGAGAGGGCAATGAGTGAAAAACTGCATTTAAGATAGAGAACAAATTTTATGAGTGGTTAGTCATGCCTTTTAGGACTGACCTAAACCTTTTAGCATTCACAAGGATGTAAATTTTCATAGACTTGTTACCCTTTAAAAGAGGTCCGTTAGGGTTTTTAATACCATTATAACGAGTTGACAAAAGAAAGGGAGAGTTCAAATGGAGTAAAGCTACAACTAAAGCCTTTCAACAAATTAAAGAAAACTATTGAAGCCTCTATTTTAAGGCTTCTCCTTGGTTTTGAGTTAATAGGGTCATCCTATAACATACTTTAGTGAGAAATTGAATAATGCATGATAGAGATACTATGCCTATAAGCGAGTGTTTTATGCTATAGTTCAAGTCATAATATATTGGCATCATTTGTGCTACCCAAGGAGTTTATTTTGTATTTTGATCATCAAGCCATATGGTACTTAAACTTCCAAAGGAATTAGGGTGCCGACATGCTAATTGGGATGAGTTTTTACAAGAGTATACTTTTGTTCTCAAACATTGCTCAGATGCTGAGAACAAACAAATTAATGTACTTTGTAAGATAGTAGCCTCCTATAAGCCATAAACATACAGGTGCAAGTTTTGTTAGGATCATTTATAACTGCCCTCTATACTCAGATTTTGGTAAGATTTATACTATTTAGGCTAGTGATTCACATCATAGCATAGATTATGTATTTTGTGTGAGCTACTTATTTATAGATAGCCACTTATGTATTTTCAGCATGTCTTTGAAAGATTATGTGATTTGGGAATTACATACAGGTGGGGAAGCAGGTCTTTTTGGGAGAGAGAAACCATTTCCATGATGGAGGATAGGTTTTTCAAGCCTAGCCTCAGGCTTAGTGTGGTATTCATTGTTGCTTAGTGTCATACATGTCCGATAGCTAGGGATAGAAAATAGAACATAGTTTGTACATGTCACTGCCTATTCCACATGCACCATGGTAGCTAGGATATTAATTTTTGATTTAGGTCTTTCTAAGACAATTAGATTTCATGACTTCATCCTTGTTATAGTAGATCAATTTTCTAAGACGATACATTTGTTCTATGCCATAAGACTACTAATATGACCCATATTGCAAAGTTGTTCTTCATGATGAGATAGATAGGTTGCATGATCTTCTTAACACTATTGCCTTAGGAATATAAAGTTCATAAGCTACTTCTAAACACACTTTGAAAAATACTCAACACAATACTCTAGTTTACATTGCATACCATACATAGACTGATGGGAAGAAAAAGGTGGTAAATAAGAATTTAGGAGATCTTCTGAGATGTCTTATAGGAGATCATGTTTGGTTGGGCTCAGGTGCTTCCATAGCAAGTTTTACTTATAATAACTCTATCAGTTGGATTACATATCATACTCCTATCGGCCTTATCACGGATTACAATTCTATGAATCTTATAAATTTGATTCCCCTATCTATTGTATCTAGATCTAGTGAATTAGCATATTCATTTGCATGTCATTTGTATGATTTATACGTTGAAATTCACTGAACGATGACTTTAAACAATGAAAGCTATAAATTTGCAGCAAATGTACATGCAAGTACCACGAGTTTGGTGAATGAGACTGGGTGATGTTCGAGTCTGCTCGAAGAGGCTCCTATGAGGAACCTTGAATGAACTGCAAGCTAGAAGGACAAGTTCTAGCATGTCTTGAGAAGGATTGGTGCGAATGCATATGAGGTGGATCTGGATCTTTCTAAAGGCATGGGCCCAACCCTATATTATTGTAGAGGGCACGACATTCTACCAGGAGTCGAAATGAATATACTTTAAGCATTTTCTTTCTTACTTTCATGCTGCTGCTGCATTTTTTGCTTCTCCACTAGGTTCAGTGTCTACACTCCCATAGCCTCCCACTCCACCCCACCCGTTGTTGAGAAGGAAGAAAGAAGATGAGATTGAAAACATCATGGATGAGCAAATAGATTCTACCAGCACAAGTATTTTGATGATACTTGGTTAAGTGGAGAGGATGCCCATCTACAGCTAGCACATGAAATAATATGACGAGCTACAAAAGCTTAACCTAGAGTTGCTTGGGAAACACTGTAGCCTATACTCGTCAGAGGCAATTTTTTCCAAACTAGGGAGCTAATAGGGATTGCAAAAAATTTCGAGTCCACAAAAGGCGAGCAAAGAAACATTTGATCCTTTAGATTGACTTGGATAACATGGAGTCATGATAGGATCTTCATAAGCATCATCAAGCCTCACTAGATCTTTCCAAATTTTTAGGCTTACTGTCAATTTATTTATTTATTTTTATTTTAGTGGTTCTAGTCCATGTTTGGTTCAGTCTATCAGTGAAATGGACTGAACTCAAGAGACCAAGTCTAGTCCCATGATTAGTTAGAGGTTTAACGGCACTTTAGAAATAAAATTGGGTTTGGTTATTGTTCACGATACTGTATCATGAACAGTAATTCTACAGTAGGTGACCATGTAATGGTTTCTTCTGAGGATTTGTTGCTATGATGGTGATGTACGCTTGCTTTTTCATTGAATGAATGAACACTTTCTTCTTTTTCCTACATCTGAAGCGGGGAACAGATGTATGAGCCCGGGGAACGAGTCCCTATTAAACCGGTGTGAGATAAGTACGTATCTAGTTTCCTGCCTTTTTCTTTTATGTTCTTTGCTAGTTCTATTTCTATTGCCCAAGCCTTTCTCCAGCAACTTTAAAGGTGCTCAATATAACACTTGTTAGCAGCCACATAACAGCCTCTCTAAGATCAATCTAGACTGCTAAACGTCACCTTGGCTAATTTATTTTTACTGTGCAGAAGCTCTTCTAAACCCCTAAATAGAACTCTCAAATCTGTGTCGGTTATTTTTCCTTTGCTAACTTGTATTCCAGATCTGAAATAAACAAATCTATAATCGGCCTTGATTTTCCTTCTCAAAGCATCACCAGCATCTGTGCATAATTCAGCATGGAGAAATCTATGTTAGCCTAAATGCACAAATATAATTGATAAATTAAATATTTCTAATATTCAAAAACAATAATTAAGAAGAATAAACTAGCAAATAATTAACTTGACAATATAATAATAAAATGAAGAAAGAGAGAGAAGATTGCTTGTGGATCGAAGCACGCTGATGCGCTGTCCCAGGAAAGTTTATGCCCCCCACGCACGGGTCTGCTGGCACAGATCTCCTAGAGATACGACGACCCAATATAGAACCACGTCTTCCCCGTCAGTGCGCCTCCAGGGAAGAAAGTAGAGCATGTTCACACTTGCAGATACCTCAAAAGAAACTTAGAAAAATTATGAGGAGAAAAAAATTTTTCTTTATTTCTTTTCTCCCCAATGATCCCTAGAGCCCTTTTTATCTAGACTCTTGGAATAGGGAGAAGAGAAAATTTTGATCGTACTTTGAAATGATCCCTAGAGCCCTTTATATAGGCTCATGCGCGTCAAAAGAAGAAGATTCCTCTTCCGTGGATTGATGTCGTATCTTCTTGTGCTCCTTTGATCCTTCGGCTTATTGCATCTTGGCCATCCACGTTTTCTTCCTTCTTCGAGGGGCCTTTCCATGCTTGCTCTTGCGCTGGATGCATGACACTTGTTATGGTTTGCTTTCTTTGGGAATTTTTTCATATTTGCTCTTGCGCTGGATGCTTGCCACTTGGCCGTTGACTAATTTAGTTTTCAAAATTTAAAATTAAAATAAAATAAATAAATAATAAAAAAATAAAAATAAAATGCTGAGTATCTTATATCATGTAATAGGTGTAGGTACCTTTCGGTTTGAACCTTCACTTAGTGACAATTGATTACCTCTGTAGAGCCAAGGTGGACTATGCCTTGAACCTTGGTCCATGGCTCAGATTTCATCAACATCACACATAATATAGCGTGAACATGCTCGAAGCGGGTTTGCGCTTTACGGCCATGCGCAGGTATCTCTTTATGTGTGTTATTAGGGAACAACCCACTTTCCACAGTCGCGGCCTCACGACTACACGCATATAGGTGAATCCTAAAAAGGGTACGAGCAAGTAGGTACCCTGCCTCATGGGTCTCGGATTCATTAAGAGTAAAAACTTAACCTAACTCTTACCTTTTATGAGCACTGTTGCCCTAGGAATAGGAAAAATAAATAGTGCTATTCATTAGTCACCTATCTAGCTTGTTTCTACCCATTGAACCTTTTCAGGTTGGGTTACCACCGTGGTGACTTTACTTATGGGCTTAGCCCCATCCCCCTCGACAACTCTAGAACCACTGTTCTAGACAATCCTTTGGTAAGCTGATCAGCTAGATTCCTTTTGGATTTTACAAAATTTAGTGCAATCAAGTTATTTTTTAATTTGTATCTCAATGATTTATGGCACACTTTCAAGTGCCTATTCATTTTCACATTTGCATTTTCTTGATTGCATTTATCTATAGCAGATGCAGTCACAATGAATAGATATAGAAGGTAATGGTGAAGTCTCAAGAGGCAAATCTATCAATAGATCTCTAAGCCACTCGGCCTCAATGCTAGTGATATCTAGGGTAATCATTTCAGATTCCATGGTGCTCCTAGCCACTACAGTTTGTTTGGTAGACTTCCATGATACAGCTGCACCTCCTAAAAGGAAAACAAAACCAGTGGTAGATTTGGTGTCAACTGTATCACTGATCCAGTTGGCATCACTATAGCCTTCCAGAACAGCAGGATAACCACAATAGTGTAATCCTAGAGATATGGTACCCTTAAGGTACCTGAGAATTCTTTCTAGAGCAGTCCAATGATCATTATTAGGATTGTGAGTATATCTACTCAGTCGGTTCACAGAGTATGCAATATCAGGTCTGGTATACTTTGCAAGGAATCCTAAAGAACCAATGATCTGGGTATACAAGCTTTGATTGACTGGATCACCTAAATTCTTCTTTAGATGAAGAGATGGATTATAGGGAGTAGATACAGGATGACAATCAGAGTAGTGAAACTTTTTAAGAATTTTCTCCACATAGTGGCTTTGGGACAAAGTTATTCCATTTTCATTCCTCATGATTTTAGTATTAAGGATTAGGTCGGCTTCTCCTAAATCTTTCATGTCAAATTTTAGAGATAAAAATTGTTTTACTTCATTAATAATTCCTAAGTCTGTTCCAAAAATTAGGATATCATCTACATATAAACATAAGATTATAATTTTGTTATTCTTCTTTTTATAATATACACATTCATCTGTGTTATTAATTTTAAATCCATTAGTTAGGATTATTTCATCAAATTTAAGGTGTCATTGTTTAGGGGCTTGTTTTAGACCATAAAGAGATCTAATCAACCTACATACCTTTTTCTCTTGACCTGGGACAATGAAACCTTCGGGTTGGTTCATGTAGATCTTTTCATCTAGGTCCCCATTCAAGAAAGCGGTTTTAACATCCATTTGATGTATAACCAGCTTATGAATGGAAGCCAATGCAATAAGAATTCTAATGGTAGTGATTCTAGCTACGGGGGCATAAACATCAACGAAGTCAATCCCAGATTTTTGAGTAAAACCTTTGGCTACTAACCTAGCCTTATATTTTTCTACAGTTCCATCTGGCCTAAGTTTCTTCTTAAAGATCTATTTACACACTATAGGTTTACTTCCTGGGGGTAGGTCCGCCAATTTCCAAGTGTGGTTTTGGATTATGGATTGCATTTCATTATCTACTGCTTCTTTCTAGAAGGGGGCATCTAGAGATTTCAAGGCATCTTCTAAAGAAGTAGGAGAGTCTTCTATTAGGAATGTGTAGTAGTCTTCTCCAAAGTTCTTTTCAACTCTAGTTCTTTTACTTCTTCTAGGTTCAGTTTCTTCTTCTTTTTCTCTAAATCTGGTTCTGCTAGAACTAGTCCCTAAATTATTATTGGTATTTATTTGATCATTTATCCTTGTTTTAAAAGGAAATATACTTTCAAAGTAGATTGCATCTCTTGCTTCCATTATGGTGTTGTTATTAATTTCATTTTTTTAAGAGTTAAACACTAAAAATCTATTAGCATTACTCTCAATTGCATATCCTATAAATATTGCATCTACTGTTTTGGGTCCAATTTTCTTTCTTTTATTTTCTGGAATTTTTACTTTAGCTAAGTACCCCCACACTTTTAAGTATTTTAAGTTAGGTTTTCTATGTTTCCAGATTTCATATGGAATTTTATCATTATGTTTGAATGGAATTCTATTCAAGATATAAGATGCAGTTACTAGTGCTTCCCCCAAAGATTTTCTGGTGCTTCTGAACTAATTAACATAGAGTTAACCATATCCATTATGGTTCTATTCTTTCTCTCAGCTACTCCAATAGATTGGGGTGAATAAGGAGCTGTCACTTCATGAATTATCCATGTTCATCACAGAACTGGGTCAGCTCAAATGAGGTATATTCACCTTCTCTATCAGGCTTTAAGATTTTAATCTTTTATCTAGTTGGTTTTCAGCCTCTGCTTTATAGACTTTGAATTTATTTAAGACCTCATTTTTAGCTTTGATAAGATAGAGGTGACAGTATCTAGAAAGGTCATCTATGAAAGTTACAAAATATTTGTTTCCACCCCTTGAGGTTCTTCCTGAGTCACATACATCACTATATATGAGTTCAAGGAGATCAGAATCTCTACTTACAGCGTGAAAGGGTCTTTTAGGTAATTTGGCCTCTACACATATCTCACATTTATCATTATTCTTAAGTTCTGATTTTGGGATTCAAGTGCATTAATCTTTTAATTGAACTATAGTTTACATG
Organism: Phoenix dactylifera; assembly: GCF_009389715.1. Classification (NCBI taxonomy): domain Eukaryota; kingdom Viridiplantae; phylum Streptophyta; class Magnoliopsida; order Arecales; family Arecaceae; genus Phoenix; species Phoenix dactylifera. The sequence continues at coordinate 4,403,012 of NC_052405.1, read as the reverse complement.
TCCCAGCCTACTATGCCAAACAATAGGAGAGTCAATATGAAGAACAATAGAATTTTCATTCATAGATAGAATAATTACATTGAGTTTAAACAATCCATCACAAAGAAAACCTTTTCCGATGAAAGAGACACCATGGGTTACTACAACTTTATTTGATTCAAAAACAATTGGTATCCTTGCTGGACAAGCAATGATCCACTAACTAGATTTCTACGGATGTCTGGAACGTGGTGCATGCCTTGCAGAGTAAGGATCTTCCCAGAGGTAAGTGTCAGATCCACTCGTCCCACTCCAAGCACGCGCGCCAAAGCATTATTACCCATGGTCACAGTTCCTCTACATGAGATCTGATAAGATGAAAACCAAGAGCGATCAGAACAAACATGTATACTAGCTCCGGTATCAATCCACCAGTCAAGTGCTAATTGTGTCATGTTAACTTCAGGTATGAAGGAAACAGACCTGATAGCAGTCTCAAAGGAGTCAGCCCCACAGGTCACCATGTTGGCCTGGGCGCCAGAAGTGGCAGGACGCTTACTTCTAAGTTGACGAGGAGTAGTGATCTTGTAGAAGCATTGGTGGGCCATATGGTTGGTCCGACCACAGACAAAACAGCAACGAACATATTCTCCTTCTTTCTCTTTCTTCTGGTTCTGAGAGAAGTTGGGTTTTCTGTTGTTGGGCTGAAAGGAGTTCCTATGGTTGAATGATTTCTTCTTGAAGGACTTGTTGTGGTTGGGTCGGAAAGAACGATTCTGATTTTTGGATTTGGGCTTGGATTCAACATTGTTGACTTTGGGCAAAGGATTGGAGGAGTGGGATTTTTCTCTAAGGCGATGTTGTTCTTCAATCCTGATAGAATTTAGGACTTGGATTAGAGACAGATCACCTTGGGTGTGGCTCAAAGTCTTGGCAAAGTCTGACCAGGTAGAGAAAAGTTTGTCTATAATCAGGCAACTTGGAAAGACTCATCTAAGTGGGTTCCATTTGCCTGGAGTTGAAGAATCAATGTTTCATATTCATGGATTTGATCATTCATAGGTTTGGAATCAATAAATTTAAACTTGCTAAAGTCAGAAGCTTTAAATCTCTTTACCCCGGCATCATCAAGTCCATATTTATTTTCTAGGGTATCCCAGAGATCCTTGGCACTCTTAGCTATATAATAAATATCATAAAGCCTATCAGAAAGGGCTCCTAGGATTCTATGAAGACAGTGGTAGTTGGTTTCTTCTGGAGTCCTAGTGGAGGAGGCAACATCAGAAGGAGCAGGGTTTGGGTTGTTGCGAGTGGAAGGTCGTGAAGCAGATGGGCTAGACTAGAGGTAATCAAAACCCGGGCCGGGCCGGGCTCGGGTCGGGTTCTACAGCAAAAATTAGGCCCGATGGCTATGCCCAGACCCGGCCCGGCCCGACTGTCGGGCTTAAATTTTTGTCCAGGCCCGACCCAACCTTATAAATCTGGTCCCAGGCCCGACCCGACAGGCCCGACCCGACCGGCCCGATTTTTTTTTTTGTTTGAAATCTAGAAATGGGCAAAAATGGCCCAAGAGCTTAATGGGCTCTCTAAATTGGTTAATTGGTTAATGTTAAGGATATAAATAGCCTATTTAGACAATAAAAACTGTTCTTCAAGCCAATAGAAAGAAAATAAAATGTATGAAACACTGTTATCCAGCTAAAAATTACAACCCAACAATAAAAACTGCAAACTTAGACAATTACATATTTAGATAAAATACAAATTACATTATCCCATTAACATAATAACAAACATGCATCTTTGTGCATTCAAAAGTTCATAATTCTTGAAGCCACTTCCATAATAGAAAACTGTAGAACATCCTTGCATCTTCTAACTCTCAAAACCTACAAACACAAAATTGAAACATTAGCAATTGTTGATTGAACAAGAATAGGTGAACTTTCGCTTGCCATTGACATAAGCCTATCAAAAAATTATACAACTAATTATACAAAAAATTCAGTTCATAAGAATTATCCTATCAACAAACCATTCCTTCATTACTTGGGATAGTAATATTTATCATAATACAAATAAAGCACCATCCAACCGAAAAAAAAAAAATCAGAACTCAGGGGAGAAGAAACTGAGAGGAGAAAATTCAGAGAATCTCCACCCTCCAAGAAGTCCATCTCCAATCCCCCGATCTTTCTTCCTGATGGCCCAGCTGGAACTGGAGCAATGTGAGGGAAGGAAAACCAAGACCAAAACCAAAAAAGAGAAGGGATGAAAGATCTCAAGCCAACCAAATCCCTCCTCCCTCTTTCTCTGTCTCCCGTCTCCACCCAAAACAAAACCACCGTCTCCACCCAAAACAAAACCACTGTCCCCACTCTCCCACTGTTCCGAGCTCTCTCGCTGCCCCCCCACCTCTCTCTCTCTCTCTCTCTTCGGGCTTGGGCAAAATCTACTGGGATCGAGCTCGAAGAGGAGGAGGAGGAGAAAACTCTTACCGGTGACTGTGAGTCGGTGACCGGAGCCGCGGAGGTTGCCATCCGGGGGAGAAGGACGCGAAGAGCCGCCAGCTGGTCGTTGAAGAGGCGACGACACCGAGAGGAGGCGACGGCTACAGGGAAACCGGCGGAACCGGCTACAGGGAGCGGCTATCAGGCTCTCAACGAGGGAAAAGGGGGGGCGGGGGTGGCGGCGGCTCTCAGCGAAGGAGGGGGCGGCGGCGGCGGCGGCGGCGGCGGCTCTCAGCGAGGGAGGGGGGGGGGGGGCGGCGGCGGCTCTCAGCGAGGGAGGGGAGGGGAAGGAAAAGGAAGGAAAACGGGTAGGGTTTCTTAAAAATTTTTAATATATTATAACAGAATTTTATAGCCGGGCCAGGCCGAACCGGGCCATTTTTAAAGTTTCCAGGCCCGGCCCGATTTTTTTGGTCGGGCCGCTTTTCCTGCCCAGGCCCGACCAATGGGCCCTTTTTCAATGCCCAAGCCCGAAAAATTTCGGGCCGGGCCGGGCGGGCTGGGCGGGCCAGAAGGCCCGTGATCACCTCTAGGCTAGACCCACCAATGGCGGAGATTAAGCCTAAGGTGATGAGCCAGAACCGCATTTGATTCTGCCACCTTCTAAAGTTTTGACCATCAAACTTTTCAGGTTTAGCACTAAGATTTTCAGATGTGTGGGAAGCCACTAATTTGTAGCTTAACACAGTTTTGACACCTGTGGAAATGAGAAGGTTTATGTCAAATTATTGCACTGATATCTAATTTGAACTTTAGATGTCTAATTGAAAAATCCAAAGAATAACAGCCAAATCAGCTCCAGATCGGTGGTGGAGCACTTGGCTCACTTAAGTACCAGCCTTTCTTAGGCACGTATGCCTTTTTGACAAGCTTTTCTTAGACACCGTTATTCAATAGATAATTTCACTAGATATCGTTCAATTTTATCTTAAGTGCAATATTAAACTAGCTCCTATGAATTAACCAATTTTCGAATTTCCTTTTGAATGGAATCTGAAAATTACTCCGTAAGGAGTCCAAATGGAGGTATTAATAAACCTCTTGGAGATTGAGCAATCTAATATTTTGCTTGAAAAATTAAGTACTAAAGTAAAGCCAGCATAAATGTGTAACAGTTAAAATATAACAATTTATAATTATGCAGCAAAATATATAATAAATATTGTAATTTAAAATCTAGTGCTAACAGTACATAAACTTTTCTGGATTGTTAGCCTAGATGCACAAATATAATTGATAAATTAAATATTTCTAATATTCAAAAACAATAATTAAGAAGAATAAACTAGCAAATAATTAACTTGACAATATAATAATAAAATGAAGAAAGAGAGAGAAGATGGCCTGTGGATCGAAGCACGCTGATGCGCTGTCCCAGGAAAGTTTATGCCCTCCACGCACGGGTCTGCTGGCACAGATCTCCTAGAGATACGACGACCCAATACAGAACCACGTCTTCCCCGTCAGTGCACCTCCAGGGAAGAAAGTAGAGCACGTTCACACTTGCAGATACATCAAAAGAAACTTAGAAAAATTATGAGGAGAAGAAAAATTTTCTTTATTTTTTTTCTCCCCAATGATCCCTAGAGCCCTTTTTATCTAGACTCTTGGAATAGGGAGAAGAGAAAATTTTGATTGTACTTTGAAATGATCCCTAGAGCCCTTTATATAGGCTCATGCACATCAAAAGAAGAAGATTCCTCTCCCACGGATTGATGACGTGTCTTCTTGTGCTCCTTTGATCCTTCGGCTTATTGCATCTTGGCCATCCACGTTTTCTTCCTTCTTCGAGGGGCCTTTCCATGCTTGCTCTTGCGCTGGATGCATGACATTTGTCATGGTTTGCTTTCTTTGGAAATTTTTCCATATTTGCTCTTGCGCTGGATGCTTGCCACTTGGCTGTTGACTAATTTAGTTTTCAAAATTTTAAAATATTTAATTTAATTCAACAATCTATCCTTTGCATATTCATCTAGTAGTAGTTACAGCATATTCATCAAAGCAAACGAAGATCCATTGCTTTGCATCCTTCAAAGACTTGTGGGAACCTTTGATGCTTTTGCTGCTAGCGTTGTCCTATATTTGTGAAAAGCTCTTGTTTCAATATGATTTCAGAAAACTGAAATAGACATCCTCATCTATTAGTTTGAGTCCTAAGCCTAGAGTTTCTTAAGTCTAATTTTTAGATTGCTGTTTAGTGTTACATGGCATCATGATTTCGGTTGTTAATTTGCATCATAGCATTTAAGATTTGCATAACTTTAAGTTAGGGTTTGTCGTATTTATTTGACATCACTTATTAGGTTCCTAGAGTTACTTGGATCACCATCTTAAGGCAAAACAGTTGAATGGGATCCCACATCTTGAATTGGAAAAGATGTTTGGCAATATTTAAATTTATATATGTGTGTGCGCGCGCGCATGTATGCATGTACCTGTCTGTATGTGTGTATGTGTGTATATGCATGTATCAATGTATGTGTAGAAGCGTATGTGTGTACTGATCCATGTGCCGTGCATCCAAGTATGCATTTATGCATGTATGTATATGTTTAGGAGTGGTTCAACTATCTGTACTCAAAACACCCACAAGGGAGCTCCAAAACAGACAGCAGCCACTGAGAAATAGAGGCCAGCTAGGGTTGATATCATTCAACGCAGCTGTGAGTAGGCTGTCATTTTTTTTATCTCTTTCGTGGGGCATTTCCCATGCATTCGTAGCTGAACCAAATGCAACCAACCCTTGGGTTTCCCCACATCAGCCAGTCAAAATGGTAGGTATGAGACCTTAAAATCCGTTTCTTTTCTTAGTTAATGTGGCTGACCTACTCATAAACCGTTAAAATGACCACTTAACATGTTAGTCATGGTGTTTTTTTACTACAGAGAAGCTTTAATTATCATGTAAAGAACTGGCACTGGAAGAAGATACCCGATTTGAAGAGTAGGTTCACCATCTATCTGTTGGTAGAATCCATACCCTTCGCCTTAGACTTTTATTGGCCTCACATAGCATTTGTTCCTGCAAGAAAGAACAATAGCAGTAGGAAGGAAATGGTGGGACAAAAATAATAATAATAAAGTGTTGTTCTGAAGCTGCTTGATTTTATTAATCATACCCTTCGTTGAAGATCTGCAAGCTGATCAAGCATGTATTGGGTCTGTAAGAAGATAATTGGTCAGCATGATTACTTAGGAAGCCTCACAAGTTATCCTGTTTTATTTTAAAGAAACTGCAAACTGGCTGACTCCAATTATGAGAGCTTATTCATATATGAAGCACTCACCAGCTTCACAAATTTGGATGTTAAAATAAATGCCAAGTTGCTGTCTTAGAACACAGATATAGGCATAACATCTCTATTTTTAATCAAGGGAGTAGGGAAGGGACTTGAACCCCAATACTAATGCAGTAATTTCTAAAGCAAGAAACAGTGCCACTACCGAGAATTATGAATCTCTGACACTGTATGCTTAATATTCTTTCTACAAAAAAGTTATGCACACAGTACCCGTGTTGATCTGATTTGCTTTAATGATGCATCAAGTTGCCGCTCGAGCTGTTCAAGCTCCTTGCTGCTGAGTGGGCCCAAGTCCTCACCAAGGAGATTTCTGCAGTTGCAGGGGTGTAAGAAAAGAAATAAGATGCCACCATTGGTCGTCAACGATTCAGGCTAAATACATATTTGCATTCCAGTCTGCATATTGGTGAGAGTACAGAAAAGACTGAAATCATCAATAAGTGGAAGAAATTCACCTCTGTGATCTCTGTAAGGCTTCAACTCGTGCCTTAAGTTTCAAGTACTCCTGCTGACTACTCTGTGCCTGCAAAAAAGTAATCATTAGTCTTTTCTGATGCCACATGTTTCACCAAATCTGAAAAATTATATGATAACATAAATCTTAGGGGACGATCTTTTAGTATCCATGACTTCCATTATAAGGTAATGACTTTTAGAGTACGGAAAAATTATAAGGTAATGACTTCCATCACATGTTTCACATAATCTGAAAAATTATATGATAACATAAATCTTAGGTGACGATCTGTTAGTATCCATGACTTCCATTACAAGGTAATGACTTTTAGAGTACTGAAATCTTCTTATCATAGCATATTTCTGAACCTACTAATATCCTGCCCACAATGGATTTCGGCCAGGCCTTCCACCCATCCTAGATCCCAAGAAACTTTATAATACTTAAATGTTACAAATGGTTATCTGCACTCTGTAGGATGTGTCATGAAAGCTTGGAGAAGGGACTCCATCTTTGTAGCTGTCAGCCAGACTCCATCTTTGTAGTTGTCAGCCAGCTCACAGAAGTGGCCAGCTTCAAGATGATACCTTCAAACGTAGATGATTTGTTCTTGAGGAAGGGTCAGAATGAGCCTGACATCTTAAGGGAAATTGCTTTCAATTTTCATAGGCATTGTATACTTGAGTCTCCCATTTATGGGAGTGCTTCTGGATAGAATTAGGGACTATATTAGGTTTAGTAGTGCTTACTCTTATATATATGGCCAACTCTATTAACAAGTCCATTAGGGATATCCTATGAAATGCTCTTGGTCGATCTGTGTAACAATCCAGGACCTCATCCAAAATGGCTAGCCGGAAGGTATTATTTGGATTCCTTGATCCTGTATAAGTACCCAAGATCTACCCAGCGAATAACCGATGTGGGACTAAACACACGTCCGCACGGGTCCTCACATACTCCCCCCGTTCAAGTCCTGACGTCCTCGTCAGGCTAAGGGTTCATATCTATTCAAATCTAATCACAAACACCACGATTAGCCCGTGGTCAGCCCCAATGAATCCATGCTGCAGTGTCCCCTATTCCACATAGGTTAGGAGCCGGATCCGCTCTGATACTATTTGTAACAATCCAGGACCTCATCCAAAATGGCTAGCCGGAAGGTATTATTTGGGTTTCTTGATCCTGTATAAGTACCCAAGATCTATCCAGTGAATAACCGATGTGAGACTAAACACACGCCCGCACGGATCCTCGCAATCTATATGACAGTTGTGCCATTTTAGAAAAGGAAGGCCCACAACTATGCCTGGGACATGGCAGGGTTCAAAGCAACATATAAACAGAGTCAAGGATGATGTACACAAAGAATGAGACGCTGGCTAACATAGCCATGGTAAGTCCTTCCATTGCCAACACAAAAATGATATACTTAAGAAGTGAGTATTTTCAAGTTGACAGTAAAATAACACAATTTATTTATGTTGAGTTCATGCTTATGTTATTGCATCTTACGTGTGGAAGTGTGTTTTTTTAGCTCTAGAATTGGCTCTATTTAGACAACAGCTCCGTGGCTAGCTCAAAACCATTGCCAACTATATCGAGAATGGCCAGGTATATGGTGTCAATGTAGATTACATTTAGAGGAACTTACAATTAAGAACCACCAAATATTAGATAGGAATGTTACTTGGCCACAATATATAAGCGTCAAACATCAAGGTGTACAAATAAATTGACAAATAACATTCAGGAAATTAAACTTGAGAAAAAGTTATGCATCAAGTAGATGTGTGTGTGAAAATGTATGCTTGCACATATGTAATGAACAGTCAGTTGTATCTGTTTAAATATTTTTAGCGAATAGATTGAAACAAAATTCATTCGAAAACATTTTGTATGTAATGAACAGTATCTGTTTAAATATTTGTAGAACGAATGCGAGAGAGATGAAGGTACTGGGAGTTTAGCTTGGAGTCATTTCGTATTATTTTATCATCGTTTTGCGAGGATTTGGTGGAGAGTTTTCTTCCCCTATGATCTTTTATCTTTTGGTCCCCTGTCGGCTTGTCATAAATGTGAGGTAAGAGAGGATCAAAAGCTACACTAACCGAAACAATTACCAAAGCAATATCAATCCACGTGGCATATGTTAAGTGGCAAACCAAATTCGTTTTAGATGGGAACATCTCCATTCATGTCTTTCCACGTCGGATGGGACTTGGGTGGTGAAAATAGGTGGGGAGTGTAACATTATTTAGAGGGGAGATGGGGCGCTTTTAGGAACGAGGGGATTTCTTACAGCAGAGGTAGGCGGGATGGGGAGAAATAAATGGGGACACATGTCAATATGTCGATGGTGGATGTCGGATGATGGCTTGATCTGCTACTGGTTCGGAGAGACATGTGACTTAATTTGCTCCCTTAGAGGGCTTGACGTTTGTTACTTTTACTTTTTTTTTCCAAAAAAAAAAGAGGGGTGCGTTCTAACACAAGCCAAGGGAAAAGCTGTATCTAACTAGGATTCACCTTCAGGGCACGAATCAAGAGAGTGCTTTTAGATCTATACAGGATACAATCTTATCGATATTATGAAATAAAATCAATCGTTCTTCCCTGCGAAAGATACAACCCCAACTTCATACTGAAACCCAAACCCATGTTCTTGGGTAGACACAAACCCTAATACCCATATAACGGGGATATTAAGAAATACAAGCACGAAAGTAAAGATCAAGGCTCTTCAACATCGAACCTGTCTCTTGTCTTAAGTGACAAAGGATAGTAGCATTAGAAGTAATATTCAGTGGCGATAGCCTAACCAATTGGCAAAGTTACGAAAAGCTTTTCAAGGGCTAGTTTGGATTAGGACATGGTTTGTATAAGAAGAGGTGTAAAAATTGTAATTTTAGAAATAAACTAAGAAAGAATGAAGTAATACAAAAGTGTCATCATATAGAAGTCGCAAAGATTTATGTCTGCTTGAATTACTATTTGTCCTCTTATTTATAAACTTGGTATTTAAATTATATAATCTATTAGAGAGAAAAGTAATTAATGGTAAGTTTGCATATCATCTCTATAACTCTTTTTGTGTGACATTTGTGCTATGCTAGCATTGATACAAGGCGGCTATGCTATGTGAAAAAGGATATGTTGCATTATTAATTGGCATGATTGAAAGGCTAGAGAAATATGAAAAGGAATGATATATCAATTGTCTAAATGGGCTGTTATTTTATGTACAGTTTCCGTGCATAATATCTATATTTTTCGAGTGTTAGAATAAAAGTGAGTCACGCAATGCACATAAAATTACAAAAAAGTTCTTTGATTGTGATTTATGAGGAAGGACTCTCCAATATGCAACTGGATAAGATACATGCCATCATAAAATTGACATATTAAAGCATGTTTGGACAATCAAGTTGGTAATACGAAGACAGTAGTTGAAAGTATATGGCCTCAATTAATATGATGATTGCATTAGGCCGAAAATGAAGGCCTAGCACATCATTTTTGAAATTTGCATCAGGTTTAGATGAACTCAGCTATTAGAATTGTATTTTGGTGGACCTAATAAGTTTTTGTTCGAAAATGATCTTTAATCATGGTTGGTTACTAATAACAACATAATCATACACAACCTAAAAGTGCAAGATTTAACTAGAATGATCCAAGGGACAATATTCTCTTCAAGATAGTCAAATTGAAACTTCATCACTAAATCATTATTTACCACTATTGCTATGCCTCAAATACATGTTTAATATATTGAGTAATGACCTAGAACGTACAAGTGTATCATGTCGTGCTAAATTTGTGCGCATATATAAATAAATAAATTTCTCACGAGTTATACAACATGCAATTAGCCAACCGATATACAGGTGCCACATGATATCTAGTATGGCTAAAGTGCAAGTATATTGCGAAGCATGCACAGTTTGGCCAGAAATAATGCAAGGCGGATCTTAGCCCCATAGAAATTTTATTTTGCATGTAAAGGAGATGACATTGTCTTATAATGTGCATAGCCAATGTGTAAGCATGCTTTATTTATCTTAATCGGTTTCCATAATAACAATTTCTATGGGATGCCCCAATCTCCTCACACCTCAATGTTCAAAAGACAGGAAATACAAGGAAGAAAATTTGGACAAATGGCCAAAGAAGAGCAAGATAACTAGAATTAGAGTTTTTGAAGAGCATTATATTATGTGAAGCTTTATTTTTGATAGATTATTTTTGGGAACCATGCAATTATAAAGACATGTACCAACCTCCACCATATCAAAAGTAACATCACTTCTATCTTTGACGAAATGAACCATTAAAAGGTGGAGGAGAGGTCCTCATTTGAGGGAGTGCATGGCCACTCCTAGGGGACATGTGGATCAAAACACGAATCTCAAAGCGGGCAGCCGCCAACATCCTGTTTATAGTGGAAAGATAAGAATGAATAAAAACAATGGTGAAAAGGTGAAAAGAAGAGCCATGGAATGTAGGGCAAATAATCCTACAAGGCTCTCAACCTCACTCCGGCACTGAAGCTGATGCCATTGGAGAAATTATACTCGACATTGGATGTGCACACTGATAATCACAGTCGCTCATTTGTATAGCGGTGCACCAAGATAAGTGATTGATGAATAGAGCCCACAAGAATGAGCGGCTATGATTGATGGTGTGCACGGCCCGGTCGTGCTGCAGTATAGGGTATAACTTCTCATGCCGTTGATTGTCACAGGGCTAGGCGTAAATCATTTTTTCTTGAGTTAAAAGAACCATCATGCTTATATACATCTTTCCCCTAGATGCCAGCATCCATGTACAATTAAGACAACAAATGGGACGGGTTGACCTGTGACCCGACCCAGTCTGACCCACTTAGACCTAATCCAATTCAATTTAAACGACCCATAGGGCCGAGTCGGGTTTTAAAATTGGACTCATTTTATTTTTTGAGTCAGGTCTAGTTTACCAAATTCTGACCTGACCCAATCCGACCCGTCTGATTTTTGGGGTAATTTTAGATTTCCCACCCTATGATCCGATCCAACCAAACCAAGTACACTATTATGGCCCGCTTGGGTGGTTAAGGGTCTCTAACTCTCTATTTGTCTAATCTCTTCTTGCATTTGAGAATGAAAGAAATGGAAGAGATTGCCTTTTGTGTATTGTTGAATGGCATAAATTTTGTATTAAAGCTTAAGTTAATTACCTTAAATGGGAATACTATTCTCCTAAGAAGAAAGTTCAAACTAAGGACGGTAAAATAGAGTTTTACCATGTGGAAGAAGATGGGTTTATGATGAGTCCTTTGTAGCTGTTGAACTTTGTCATGTCATTATCAAAACTATATTTTTTAGCTTAGCCCATGTATACTTTTCTAGTAATATATTTATAAAAAAAAGTAGTAGATGTATTTTAACAAATTTAGGGGATATTACTACTGAGTTTAAAGGATTAGCATAAATGCAATTCTTTTTTACTCAAGAAAAAAGGTATTGTATGAAAGTGAATCCTAGGTTCTTCGGTGTTAAGCATGCTGTTTTTTTTTTTTAAAACCATGGCTGAACCTGATCGGGTTGCCTACGTACCCCTTCATAAGGGGGATCAAGCCATACGTAGTTCTTTTTAAATTTTAAAACGCAGCGGAAAAATCGAATCAAACAATTTAATTCATGCATGCTTACAAGATCAAATCTAGAAATCAGCACCTTAAGAACACATAGGATTATGCCAGAATCGTTTAAACAATTATGCTAAAACTTTCATGCATGATTAACTATCAGATCTGAAATTTAAGAACTCTATTCCGATTAATCTCCGAATATCTATTGAATGGATTCTGGAGATATCTCCGTGAGGAGCCCCAAAAGAGGGTAAAACCTCGGGGAATCAGACCTAGATCTTGACACCATAATAAAAGATTAATGTAGGATTAATACCTTTTATGATGGATGAAACTTGTGGATCTGATCCTCGACTTCGCAGCCACGCACACGAATGGCCTCTACGAGAAGTCCACGCGAAGTTCCTGAAGAGATCCAATCCTGCGGAAGTGCTAGCTTGCGCAGAATTTCTTGATGCTGAAATTTGATCTTCCAAACGCTATCAACTTTTGATCCGCCTTCTTGGAAGAACTTGGAGGAAAGGTTTAAAGGGATTGAAGAGGACTTAGATCTGATCTAAAGACTCTTATCAGGGACCCCTAACACTAATATCGCGATGGACTTAGAGGAGGAAGAAGTCAGCTAGATTGAATGCAGAATTTTTCCATGCATGAATTAGGGTTCCTCTCTTTTCTTTTCCTTTTTTTCTTCTTCTTTTTCTCTCTTTTTTCCTTGAATTCGACCACCAGATGATGGAGGTCCTTTTAATGTTGCTCTCCTACCTAACTTCATGCCAACCATCCCATATTTGTGGAGGATTTTGTGGGGTTTTGAATTTTAAATTCAAAATTCAAGTTCATGTGCCATTACATGATGAAGCTTGATCTAATCTAAACCATTCATCATGTTGCCACTTTCCTCTTTCAATTTCGAAATTCCCATGCCCCCAAACAGATTAGAGGGTCACATGGTGATTTTGTGATGATTAAATTCGAAATTCAACCTTAATTAGAAGTGAGATAAAGATAAGGATGACATATGTCATGAAGAGAGAGAATTTGATCTTATCCAATTCTTTTCATGAATTTATCTCTTCATTTCGACCCATCTAATGATGAAAGAGGTCCCTGATATTGCCAAGTGTCCCATGGCACCATTAAATAAATTAAATTAATTTTTAATCATATTAAAAATTAATTTATGGCGCCATGCATGGATATGTAACAAGTGGATTTCAAGATCCGAACAGTTTCAGATCAAACCCATTTAATTTAATTAAATCCTAACAATTAGAATGATCCAATTACCATGGGTTGAACCTAATCCAATTAGGTCAATCCCTAATTAAGCACAAATTTAATCTAATTTAATTTGGTCAACCTAAGTCCTCTTGATTCAGACCTAATCCAATCAGGTCAAAAACCCTGATTGAGCCCAGAATTGAATCTAATTCAATTTGGCTCATCCTTAGTCTAATTACTCAATCCAATTGAGTTCATTAGCAATCTAATTACTAATTAATCCTCCGATAATTACTTTAATTATTTTATAAGATAATTTGCCAATCGAATTGACCAAATTACCCCTGAATGATTCTTAATCATTCATCAGCCTTCTTGATCAATCAGGAATCTTCTATGCGTGTGACCTCATAGGTTCAAACCTAAGCCGGTAGTATAGAAACGACTTCCTACACTAATCGATGTGACCATCTAGCAATGGTACCCGACGTCCGAATAGGCCGAATATATGCGAAGCAAATATTCTGGAACCCTGAACTATGGTTACTGTATAATTCAATCCCTTTGACTCTTAATGCCAGGATGACTTAGAGCTCACTGTCAACCCTATAATTAGTACATCCATTATGTGATTAACTTTAGATATCCCGTGACTCCTCACTGGGATTACCTGGCCAAGGTTTTGCTAAATTAATCACAAGACATTATTCCTGTTTCCAGGAGGGGTCAATTCCATCTTGACTCACAACTGACTACGCAAGTACTTGACTGCACCCAGTGACCTTCCGTCACTGAATTAGAAATTCAGGTAGTCCGGTACCAAAGTACAGTAAGTTGCTTGCTAGTCACAGGTTGCGGTCTCAGGTCAGAGGGCTAAACTTATACCCATATCCACTCGGAACATCTCTCGACAGTAGAGCGTTCCGGAATTGGTCACGTTCAGTGAAATGTACTCCTACACTTCACCTGTATGGCATACCAGTGTCTCCACACTCCTTGGTTAAGAGGACAACCAACGTATATGTCACACAACGACCTAATCTCGATAATGTTGTCGTCCTAGTAACAACATATTATTCGGTCGCGAACAAGTTTAAGGACTCAAAGATAAATCCTCCTTTATCATAACATAAGTCCTAAGGACTTCATCATATAAAAGTTCATTTGAAGATGAAATGATGAATAATGCCAAATAATACTTTATTAATTTGTCAATTTATTTATAAAATTCAATCATCAATATGCTGACGATTGACATTTAGGATACAATTTCCAACAACTCCCACTTAGCCTAAAGCCAATCGGCACAGTATCTAATACCCATCTTCGACTTGTGTTCGTTGAACTCTTTGATGCCGAGGACTTTGGTAAATGGGTCAGCCAGATTTTCTTTTGTGTCAATCTTCTGAAGATCAATATCACCTCGTTCTATAATCTCTCGAACCAGGTGATAGCGTCGCAGAATATGCTTGGTCCGCTGATGTGCTTTAGGTTCCTTTGCCTGAGCTATGGCTCCAGTGTTATCACAAAATATAGGAACTGGACCATCAATGGAAGGTGCCACTCCCAGCTCGATGATGAACTTGCGCAACCATACGGCTTCCTTGGCTGCATCAGATGCTGCAATGTATTCTGCTTCACATGTAGAATCTGCCACTGTATGCTGCTTGGAACTCTTCCAGCATATGGCCCCACCCTTAAGAGTGAAGATATATCCCGACACGCTCTTGCTATCATCTTGATCTGACTGAAAATTTGAATCGGTATATCCCTCAAGTTTTAAGTCAGAATCACCGTAGACAAGCCACTGATCCTTAGTATTTCTCAAATACTTAAGGATGGTTTTTACAACCTTCCAGTGGTTGCTACCTGGATCAGACTGGTATCTACTCACTACTCCTAGTGAGTATGCCACGTCTGGTCTAGTACATGTCATGGCATACATTATAGATCCCACTGCCGAAGCATATGGAATTCTATCCATACTCTCTCTTTCTTGAGAGGTTGTCGGACAATCCCTTTTAGAGAGGTTAATTCCATGGCCCATTGGAAGATAGCCTTTCTTGGAATTAATCATACTGAACCTTTTCAGTATAGTATCAATGTATGTGGATTGGGATAATCCAAGCAATCTTCTAGATCTATCTCTATAGATCTTCATCCCTAGGATGTAAGATGCTTCTCCCAAATCCTTCATGGCAAATTGAGATGATAGCCAAACCTTTATTCCTTGTAATGCAGGAATGTCATTCTCGATTAAAAGAATGTCATCCACATACAAAACAAGAAATATAATAACTGAACCATTTGCCCATTTATAAATGCATTGTTTCTCTTCATTCTTAATGAAGCCATATGATTTGATCACCTTATCAAATCGTATGTTCCAACTCCGTGAAGCTTGCTTTAATCCATAAATGGATTTTTGAAGCTTGCACACCTTAGACTCATCTGTAGATATAAAACCTTCAGGTTGCATCATATACACCTCCTCTTCTAAATCTCCATTTAGAAAAGTGGTTTTAACATCCATCTGCCAGATCTCATAATCTAAGTGTGCTGCTATCGCAAGCATAATCCGAATGGATTTGAGCATTGCCACAGGAAAAAACGTCTCGTCATAGTCAATACCATAACGTTGACGATATCCCTTGGCAACCAGACGGGCTTTATAGGTCTCTACTTTTCCGTCTGCGCCCCGTTTTCTTTTGAAAATCCACTTACACTCTATGGGTTTAATCCCTTCGGGTGGGTCAACTAATGTCCATACATCATTGACCTTCATGGATTCCATTTCGGATTGCATGGCTCCAAGCCATGCATCAGAGTCATGCCTCTGCATAGCATCCATATAGGTGATCGGATCCTCATCGTTTTCATCAAGTTCGACAGGATCCCCGTCCTGGACCAAGAAACCGTAGTATCTGTCCGGCTGACGTGGTACTCTACCTGATCGCCTTAATGGTGCATCTAAGATGGGTTCTGAATCTGATCTAATCAAATCCGACTCAACTAGTTCAGTAGATGGTGTCGGATCTTCTACATCTTGAACTTCCCTAAGCTCAACATTAGAGCTTTTAGTTCCTTCACTAAGGAATTCTTTCTCTAAGAAAACAGCTCTATTGCTTACGAATAACTTTTGTTCTTTAGCAAAGTAGAAGTAATATCCTTTAGTTTCTTTAGGATAACCAACAAAGAAACATTTGTCAGACTTGGGTTCAAGTTTGTCTGTCTTCAAACGTTTGACGTACGCTGGACACCCCCAAACCCTAAGGTGAGAGAGCATCGGCTTACGTCTAGTCCATATCTCATGTGGTGTTTTATTTACAGATTTACTTGGAACCTTATTTAGAATGTAGCAGGCTGACTCAAGAGCATATCCCCAAAAGGATATGGGCAGATTAGCAAACCCCATCATGGATCGAACCATGTCTAACAGAGTTCGATTTCTCCTTTCTGATACACCGTTATACTGTGGTGTACCAGGAGGAGTCTATTGAGAGAGAATCCCATTTTCTCCTAGATATGTCAAAAACTTACTGGGGAGGTATTCACCTCCTCGATCTGATCGAAGAGTTTTAATACTCTTTCCAGTTTGTTTTTCTACTTCATTACGATATAATTTGAACATTTCAAATGATTCAGATTTATGTCTCATTAAATAGACATAACCATACCTAGAAAGGTCGTCTGTAAACGTAATGAAATATGAATACCCACCTCTAGCATTTGTGCTCATTGGCCCACATACATCAGAATGTACAAGGGTCAATAAGTCACTAGCTCGTTCACCTTTTCCGGTAAAAGGTGATTTGGTCATTTTACCAAGAAGGCGTGATTCACAGGTTGTCAATGATTCATAATCATTAACATCGAGGATTTCCTCTTTACTTAACCTGTTCATCCTGTTCTTGTTAATATGTCCTAGCCTATGATGCCAAAGGTAGACATCCGTGACATTATCTATTTTAGGGCGCTTATTGGACTTGTACATTACATGAACAGGCTGTGACAAAATGTAAATGCCATTACTCAGAGTTCCATTCATTACAGCAGCACCATTCCAAATGATATTGCAATAATCCTTTTTTATTGATATTTTATAACCATTTTTGGCCAAAAGGCCTACAGAAATGACATTCAATAAAAAACTTGGACAATAGTGACAATCACTAAGGACATTTACATGAGAGCTAAATTCAAGTTTAAGAATTCCTAAAGCTAGAACTGGAACTGATCTTCCATCTCCAACATTCAGGAACCTTTCTCCTTCTTCAAACCTCTCACTGACTTGTAGCCCCTGCAACGAATTGCAAATATTAAAAGGACTACCGGTATCCAATATCCAGATCGAATTATCACAAATAGAAAAATTGCAAGGTGTTATCATATAAGTACCTTGATTGGCAACTGATTGCCCACTTTTCTTAAGCCGGTTCGGATCGAGAGATGCAATGTAAAAAGAACAGTTCCTCTTCCAATGTCCTTGCTTCTTGCAGAAGAAGCACTCCGCCTTGCTCTGATCAGCCTTTTTATTCTTTTTCTGACTAGGCTGAGCATGGTGCACTTGTTTCTTTTGGATTTTATTTTTCTTTTTCCCTTTCTTAAAGGGGCGACCCTTGGATGAACCTCCCACAAAGTTCACCGTCTTCTTAAAAGTTGGTGATCATTCTCAAACGTTTGTAGTAACCCCAACAATTGGTGATAATTCACTACAGATTTCGTCATACGAAAATGAGTGAGAAAAGGACGGTATGATCCAGGCAATGAGTTTAGTATGGTATCCTTCCCCAATTGATCATGAAGGGAAAAACCAAGAGAGCTTAGATGCTCGATCAACTCAATCATGTACAGTACATGATCAGTTACCGAGGTCCCATCTTTCATTCGGGCGCTGAATATGGCACAACTAGTTTTGTGCCTCTCAACGTCGTCAGGAACACCGAATGATTCATTCAACACTTGAATAATATCTTCCGGCTGCGTATTCTCAAAACGCCTACTAAACTCATCACTCATTGCTGCCAACATGATGCATCGAACAGTGATCCGGTCACTAAGCCACTTCTGATAAGTGTCTCTGGCCGATCTTGATGCATTAGCAGCGGGCTGCTCAGGTGCTGGATCCGTTATCACATAAAGGATCCTTTCATGCTCTAGCACTATTTTCAGTTTTCTATGCCAATTATTAAAATTTGGACCAGTCAACTTGTCATTGTCCAACAATGAGCGAAGTAACAAATTAGTGGCCATTTCTGCATAAAAAAAAATTGGCTATTAGTATATGAATTGACTAAACACATTAGACTTGGACTTTAGTCTAAAGGTACTCCCACTATTTTATACAAATTGGTAGCCTCTACCTCCAATTCGAAAAATTACTCCTAATTCTTTAGTGGGCACTAGAACCCAATAGATCGCATATAGGCCCGAGTGTGGCTCGGCTAACCCATATGCACCTATTGGTAGGTTCTAAACCAGTTGCTTCACCAAGCAACTTCTAGTGATAATTTTGCCCTAGGTTCTTCGGCAGGCGTGTGGCGCCTCCACCGAATACCCTAGTCAGGTCCAACCATTAAATGATAGGGTTAAGTCTAATCAACTAATAGACGACCAAGCCCGAGTGTGGCTCGGCTCACCTGACCGCCTATTGAAGGTACACTTAACTCATCATATATTGAATGACAATTCCAATGCTTGATAAGTACCAGGCGTGTCGCGCCTCCAATAATTATCAAAGCATTGGACCCATTATCACCCAACTTAATGGGAGGCTATGACCTAGTTATCCCCATAACCATTTCATTTTAAGGACCTAATAATTTTAGAGGATTTTTTAATTAGGATAGATAAGAAGATCCGGTTAGTCTAATTTCTCTCACTGACTTCACCAAATCAGATTAGACTCAAACCGGTTAAGGAGGCACCTAAATCAGTCAAACTGATTTTCCTTATAGGCATGTGCTAACTCGAATCATTAAGTGATCCAATCAAAATGTGATTGACCATGTCGGCCAGGTAAGTGAGATCGGTGGAAGGGATATGCCATTAACTCGGCAAAGACGAATCAGTGCGAGTAGCTCCCAATTAAAAACCACCAGTCAAAACTGCCAAACTTACCTTAGACACCGACTGGTTAATCAATTTCGATTTGATTACTCAAATGACTCGGGCTACACCTCTGAGCCTAAATCAAGTTCCATCTTGGTCTAATCAAAGACACGGACTTGATCCATCTACAGCTATTGTAAATTGACCTAGAATTTTCTTGACCTAATCTAGTTACTACTTAATTAGATTTGATCAATTAATTCTATTTGTCCATGTATGATTCTAACCTTAGGTCTAACCCAATCCTAGGAACTTGATTCAAGCTAACCCATATGCCCAAATAATTATGCAATGTCAATTAATTGAGTTACAATTCTATTTCATAACACTTAATTCTCAATTAAGTTTAGACTTATGAAAGTTTTGATCATTGCATATTTCTTTTTAATTACATATTAATTACAATCTTTCAGTTCTTAAAACATATTTTCAGATCTGAGTTTTTGTAATTAATCACATGTAATCAGATTTAATTCATGTTTAAGTCATTATGTTTTATGTTCATGCATCACATATACACAACAACATGAATTAATTCAAACAACATACATCTTATGTATTTATTTTTTCACTTTTATTTTCAGATCTGATTTGTTCATTAAAATCAGAGATCATATAAATCATAAACTTTATTTAGATCTAATCTAAATAATATTATAATTTCAGATTTATTCATGTTACTAATCCTAACACAAACATGCATCATATGCATCCAAAATTTCAGATCTACTTAATCATGCATAATCAGCAATTAAATCAATCATAAAAAATACTTTAGATCTAATCTAAATATGTTAATGATTTCAGATTTAATTACAAGAATGAAAACATGAAAGTTTAAACATGAACCTGGCTCTGATACCACTGAAAGTGAATCCTAGGTTCTTCGGTGTTAAGCATGCTATTTTTTTTTTTTTTTAAACCATGGCTGAACCTGATCGGGTTGCCTACGTACCCCTTCATAAGGGGGATCAAGCCATACGTAGTTCTTTTTAAGTTTTAAAACGCAGCGAAAAAATCGAATCAAACAATTTAATTCATGCATGCTTACAAGATCAAATCTAGAAATTAGCACCTTAAGAACACATAGGATTATGCCGGAATCGTTTAAACAATTATGCTAAAACTTTCATGCATGATTAACTATCAGATCTGAAACTTAAGAACTCTATTCCGATTAATCTCCGAATATTCATTGAATGGATTCTGGAGATATCTCCGTGAGGAGCCCCAAAAGAGGGTAAAACCTCGGGGAATCAGACCTAGATCTTGACACCATAATAAAAGATTAATGTAGGATTAATACCTTTTATGATGGATGAAACTTGTGGATCTGATCCTCGACTTCGCAGTCACGCACACGAATGGCCTCTACGAGAAGTCCACGCGAAGTTCCTGAAGAGATCCAATCCTGCGGAAGTGCTAGCTTGCGCAGAATTTCTTGATGCTGAAATTTGATCTTCCAAACGCTATCAACTTTTGATCCGCCTTCTTGGAAGAACTTGGAGGAAAGGTTTAAAGGGATTGAAGAGGACTTAGATCTGATCTAAAGACTCTTATCAGGGACCCCTAACACCAATGGCGCGATGGACTTAGAGGAGGAAGAAGTCAGCTAGATTGAATGCAGAATTTTTCCATGCATGAATTAGGGTTCCTCTCTTTTCTTTTCCTTTTTTTCTTCTTCTTTTTCTCTCTTTTTTCCTTGAATTCGACCACCAGATGATGGAGGTCCTTTTAATGTTGCTCTCCTACCTAACTTCATGCCAACCATCCCATATTTGTGGAGGATTTTGTGGGGTTTTGAATTTTAAATTCAAAATTCAAGTTCATGTGCCATTACATGATGAAGCTTGATCTAATCTAAACCATTCATCATGTTGCCACTTTCCTCTTTCAATTTTGAAATTCCCATGCCCCCAAACAGATTAGAGGGTCACATGGTGATTTTGTGATGATTAAATTCGAAATTCAACCTTAATTAGAAGTGAGATAAAGATAAGGATGACATATGTCATGAAGAGAGAGAATTTGATCTTATCCAATTCTTTTCATGAATTTATCTCTTCATTTCGACCCATCTAATGATGAAAGAGGTCCCTGATATTGCCAAGTGTCCCATGGCACCATTAAATAAATTAAATTAATTTTTAATCATATTAAAAATCAATTTATGGCGCCATGCATGGATATGTAACAAGTGGATTTCAAGATCCGAACAATTTCAGATCAAACCCATTTAATTTAATTAAATCCTAACAATTAGAATGATCCAATTACCATGGGTTGAACCTAATCCAATTAGGTCAATCCCTAATTAAGCGCAAATTTAATCTAATTTAATTTGGTCAACCTAAGTCCTCTTGATTCAGACCTAATCCAATCAGGTCAAAAACCCTGATTGAGCCCAGAATTGAATCTAATTCAATTTGGCTCATTCTTAGTCTAATTACTCAATCCAATTGAGTTCATTAGCAATCTAATTACTAATTAATCCTCCGATAATTACTTTAATTATTTTATAAGATAATTTGCCAATCGAATTGACCAAATTACCCCTGAATGATTCTTAATCATTCATCAGCCTTCTTGATCAATCAGGAATCTTCTATGCGTGTGACCTCATAGGTTCGAACCTAAGCCGGTAGTATAGGAACGACTTCCTACACTAATCGATGTGACCATCTAGCAATGGTACCCGACGTCCGAATATGCCGAATATATGCGAAGCAAATATTCTGGAACCCTGAACTATGGTTACTGTATAATTCAATCCCTTTGACTCTTAATGCCAGGATGACTTAGAGCTCACTGTCAACCCTATAATTAGTACATCCATTATGTGATTAACTTTAGATATCCCGTGACTCCTCACTGGGATTACCCTGGCCAAGGTTTTGCTAAATTAATCACAAGACATTATTCCTGTTTCCAGGAGGGGTCAATTCCATCTTGACTCACAACTGACTACGCAAGTACTTGACTGCACCCAGTGACCTTCCGTCACTGAATTAGAAATTCAGGTAGTCTGGTACCAAAGTACAGTGAGTTGCTTGCTAGTCACAGGTTGCGGTCTCAGGTCAGAGGGCCAAACTTATACCCATATCCACTCGGAACATCTCTCGACAGTAGAGCGTTCCGGAATTGGTCACGTTCAGTGAAATGTACTCCTACACTTCATCTGTATGGCATACCAGTGTCTCCACACTCCTTGGTTAAGAGGACAACCAACGTATATGTCACACAACGACCTAATCTCGATAATGTTGTCGTCCTAGTAACAACATATTATTCGGTCGCGAACAAGTTTAAGGACTCAAAGATAAATCCTCCTTTATCATAACATAAGTCCTAAGGACTTCATCATATAAGAGTTCATTTGAAGATGAAATGATGAATAATGCTAAATAATACTTTATTAATTTGTCAATTTATTTACAAAATTCAATCATCAATATGCTGACGATTGACATTTAGGATACAATTCCCAACATTGTATACATGAACAAAAAAATTTTCTTGAAGCTTGAGCCTATCATTATTAGGTTAGTTCGTAATGGCATCAATTCTTGATGCTTAGGCACTTTCACTTGTATGGTCCTATATAACCCAATTTTTGTACTTTTCACTCATTGCAAAAAAAATCCATTATAATAATGACAGGTATAGGGATTCAACTCGGACCTAACCTAGTTCCGACCCGGACCAAAATTTTTTGGATTGGGTCCAAGTTATATATGGACCGGACTCGAATAACCTGTTGGGTCAAAATTTTAACCATAGATCTGACCCAACCCAATCTGATTTTCTATTTGGTTGGATTTGAGTCCAACATTAGAAACTGAACAAGAAATCTAGTTGGGTCGAGGTCACTCATGATCTAGTCTGACCCGACCCATTTGCACCCTTATGTACAATCATGAACACATTACACATGCATGGCTTGCCATCTCACCGTGTATCATTATAAGACCTAATTCTATTGTGACTTCCCTCTTTGTCATTGTTCTTGAAGCCATGATGGTTGATGGTGGTCTTTCATGGAGAATGCGGAATATAAATATTAAAAATATATCAGCAGCCTTCTACTTTGCATCCGTCTTAAATCTAATCACATATACTAAGATCAGTCCATGTCAAACTTAAATAGATATGTACTGTAATGTCTCCTAGTTCACATGTATCATGAATTGAATCCATTTTAATACTATTTTATAACAACTTAAGATCTCATCCAAAAACCTAGCTAGAAGGTGTTGCTTAGATTCCTTCATCTTTCCCTTGTATTTAACAGATGTGTGACTAAATATACGTCTATGCAGGTTCTTGCATTGCCACTACTCGGTGGCAAGATAGAAGCACTGTTGATTTTTTCCTTTCCTCCTTTACCTGGCATGTTTCCACTCTCATCATTGGGTTGCATTTCCCTTTTCCGCTCGCTTAATGGGATGTTTGCTAGGAGTTAAGAACATCTTTGACATCTATGTTTTATATCATGTGCCACTTAGGAGGCAAACAAACATAGCATAAAATGTACATGGCCATGCATGCATCCTAGACTTGTCCTCATTTGACACCATGTAGTTGGTGGAGCCTTTTGTTTATATGTAATGCTTTGGGTATTTTATGTAGAATTAATGTGAAGAAATTCAGAGTTTCCTCTAGATTGACAGTTGTTGTATTTTTAGTCCATGCATGACATTTTATTCCTGGACCTTTGTTACAACTTTCCAAGGTTATTTTGTGGCAAGTCTAAAAAATATCTAATTATGCATTAAAAAAGTCTATTTGTATATGAAATCTAAACATAAATGCTAATTATTAAAGATTGATCATCAAATGGCACTCAAACAAAGAACTACAGGCTTACCAAAATAAAGGACCAGTAGTTCAGCCTTTGGATGAGGCTACTCAATATTAAAGGCACCAACTAGTGAGATATATTCCTATTATATTTTTAATTGATACTGTAGCATACTTAAACAAATTAATTAAAATTTAAATGAATTTTCACCCTAACAGCACCATGAGTACACCAAGGACATAAAACCTACCAGACAAGGTATATAAAAGCTCAAGCAACAATTTTCTCCTTTTTTCTTCTTTTAAAAGAAAAGGAGCTCTAAAAGAGTTTTGATATGATAAGTTTAGCGTACATTTGGATAATATAAATTCATCATCCTAAAAATATTGAAAATAAATATTGGTGGGAGTGACAACTCGTAACAAAAATAATGGATAGGCCAAAATTAAGATATGGCATTATGTCTTCATCTAGACGAACAAATTATGTGTTATCTCATATTTTTAAAATATTCACCATTATGTAATTTGTTATAGTCTGAAAGGATGAGTAACCTGCATCTTCATGAGGCAAATTACTTGCATCTCCCCTGTTTCCAATTTTGATTGGATTGAGAAGGTTCTATGGAATAATTTTGAGAAATTGTTCTTCAATGTCTAATATTTTCCTGCGTCAAGTATAGTTTTTTTTCATGAAAAAGCAAAATTAAGAAAAAGCATTAACAAAATTAAGTAGCTTCCATCCGTAGGCTCTACATCTTTGAGTATGAAATGCCTGATGAAATCAAATGTGGCCTTTATTAGTAGACATGCTTTGCGAGGTTTTAGTGTTTTCTAGATATATCCTAACTCTTATTAAGTATTATTGAATCATCTAGGATCAATTAATCACTCTACGATAATCTTAAGGTCATCTATAGTTTTTTAGTATTTTTTTTCTAGTTTAGGTAGATCGAGGTTGTCTTGCAAAATAGAGTAGGATCTGCATGTAGAGGATTATAGATCTGCTAATCTATGTATTTGGGCAAAATTTTGTTGAACCAAGTTAAATATCATTTGACTTGCATGTGCAACTTCCTTTCATTAATTATTTTGTTACCGAATCTCACTATGCATGCACTTCGAAGCATGACGATTTGTGGATCTGCAACAGTCAATATTTTCAGCATTCTTCCCATAATCACTACTAAGAGTGAATTTAAACCTCGTCATTCTCTGCAAAATGCCATGACTTAGGATTATAAAACTGATGCAAATTATAAATGTAGAAATACGACAGCTTTGTAGTAGATTAGCACCATTTAAGATCGGCATTATTTTTTCCCTTGGAAAAGAATGACATTATTTTCTTAAGAAAGAATTAGAAACATGTAACATTAAGATATGCAATGATCTTTCAATCTTTCTACAGCAAACAGGGATCCTTTTCCTTTGCTCTTCCTTGTGCAAACCACCATCATATACATGGTTAATGGTGATTGAGACAAGGAAACAGCAGACAATAGATCACATGAAATCCATATTCAGCTATCCTGGATATAATAATCATCATTTTAAACTTTATGTTTCACAGTTTTCCAGTTTGCACAAGATAATTATCTGACTTGCATGTTTTCTTATTAATACATGAGCTTTTGTCTTTGTGTGAGCATTTGTTGGAGAGAGAGGGGGAGAGAGAATGAGAGAGATTAGAGAAGGACTTCTTTTGTGGTAATACTAGGTTATAGCAACTAGCAAGTTCATCTATTTTTATCTAATTTAAAGACATACAACATATGTGTATATGCATCTATAGGCTTACCTAGTTCTATTTACCAAACTGCTAAATAGATTTACCACAAAAGAAATTGTCTAACTTATATAGGCTTACCTAGGGCTTATGATCTATTCTTCACTATTTCACATGCGCTCAGCACCAGTGACACAAGGAAAAATGAAGAGGTGGATGGCTGTGCCAATAAATAATGTAGAATTTTCAAGACAATACTATTTATATAGTCTTTGTGCAGTTTTTTTTTTTTTTTTTTTTTTTTTTTTTTTTTTTTTTTTTTTTTTTTTTTATAAATTTCAAAGCGTAGGTGAACCATGATGAGTGAAATCTCGGTCACAATGGATTGTATAGCATGTTTAGTAAATTAAGTTTTCATGCCCAATGCAAATTACCTAGGTAAAGTGCAACACAATAACTGAAAAAACACTTAAAAGTCCAGATAACTTTCAACAATTGTCCTAGAATTACAAGTTTATTAGGTCAACCGATAAACAAAGGCCGGTTTACCTATAATTTTGGTTAAATGCAAGGTTGAGGATGGGTGGAACCGATGTAGATTGATACAATTTCTTTTAAGACCAAACAACCAACTAGTCGATTTCATCTTTTTCTGGTGTTGCTCCCTACTCAAATATGTGGACACTATTAGGAGAGAGAAGGTCAGATAAAATACTTCAGGTATTGAATCGAAATTCTATTGTATAAAGCAAATTAGACATGAAGGGGAAAAAGGCTTCTTTGTATAAGTTTGAGGCCATGAGTAGTGACTTGATAACATGGTAAGTAAGAATGGGAAGAAAGTAAGAAACACTTGTGTATATCTACTTGGCATGGTTAGTAACTTGAGGCTTCTCTTTGGGTAGCTCCTTCCTTGCTACAATTGATGATTCAATGCTTTCTATTAATGAGAACTTTCTTTTGAGTCGCATTCATCTAGATGCCTGTATATTAAATATCACGATGAAGCAAAAATGTGTTTTCGTTGTATCAATAACAATAAAAGGGATTGAACAGAAGACAATATTATCTTCAACACCACTTCTACTATTTATTAAGCTGAAGTAATTACAAAATTGATTTAGTCACTAACTTAACCCTCTCATAATTATGAATGTTTCTTAATTTATAGGTGCTTTAGCTCTTCTTTGCTACCACATCTTCCAATGCAGCATTGGCCTAGCCAAATAGTTAAAGTATGTAAGATACAATCAAACCGCGGACCTAATCAACTATAGTCAAGCTCAATCAAATAATTAATTGTATCAAATAACAATCCCACTCAAAGCCATATTGCATGTTGTACCAGTCTAAGCCACTATGACTTTATTTTCTTTTAATTGCTAAATTAAAATTATTATATAGTATTCCGTAAAGATTTTTAAAGTTCTTCAACAATTAACGAAACAAATAAAACAAATATTATTATAATTAAAAAAAGTGTTTCTCAAGTCAAAACAATTTGCATGTAGTGTCACAGACACATGAAACAACGCCATCAACATCAACTTTACTTTCAACCCCACTTTGGCACCTGTGCAGCACTCAGTTTGCATTGCTGGTACATCACATCGAAGCAGGCAAGTGGATGGATTTGCCTGGTGCCCTTTGTAAGCCATCAGAGTTAAGACTTGAGTGGAATAATAGATTGACAAGGATTTCCTTTACCAGTGAATGCATAAGATATTCTCAGAAGTTTCATTTCCATGTGTACCAAAAGATTTCATTTCCAATGGTACTTTTTTTTTTCAAATTTTTCCCTGATGAATTGTGGCCAAAAAAAGTTCATTGGATGATGGAGAACACTCATTGCCAACAGTCTTGCTATGTTCATGTTCATTCATGTGTGGTATAATAATAGAATCTCTTGTTATCATAACTCTATCATGCATAGTTTTCATGAGGCATCTTTAGATAGGCAAGGCACCTATTAACATCACCCAAATGATGAAATATTTACAGTTTCCAATTTTTGTTACATAGAATCAAACTTCTCTGAGTACTACTGGCTTCTAAATATGCAGGATCAATTATTTTATGGTAAGGCAGTGATGGTTTAGTTATGCATAGTTACATGATTTAGTTGTCTCATCTTTGATGAGTTGAAATTCTTCCAATGCGTGTTGATTATAATTGTCAAGTATATAAGAAGAGGATATGAGGCCAATTAGTTGAGTCATATTGAGGCAAGAATTGAGGCACATATGCTCCACTTGATATGGCATGAAGAAGCCAACTTAGCAATCATTTATCAAATGGAAGCTCAAGAGGTTACTTCTATATGAGACAAGAGAGCTCACTATAATTTATGTTACATGGGTTGCCGAGGTTGCTCAATAATTAGTAGGACAAAGGACATGTAATTTTGTGGCTATGGTGATTGGCTGGATCCAGAGAAGATCTAGTAGCGCGGATGTGTGCCATCCCTTACTTTGGGACATCCGGGTCATGGTGAGGAGTGATGTTGAGTTCCACACTAGGCACGTTTATAGAGAGGCTAACGGGGCTGCGGACTAGGTGGCCTCGTATGTGGCTGATCATTCTATAAGTACTCTGTGGGTTGGAGAAAGAAGATTACCTAATGCACTCCGTGATGTATTGTCTTTTGATTTTTATTTTTGGATATATTTATATGAAAAATGTATGAGCTATGCATCTGCTGTAAAATAATAATTGTTGGGGGAAAAATGGACCACCCCACAAATGCAATTATAGCACCCAAATCCGTCAGCAAGATCGAGCTCACCATGCAGGCCGAGCTCATCATGCAGGCCGAGCTCAGAAAGCCGAGCCGAGCTCATGCAAGCCGAGCTCAGAAGGCTGCCGAGCTCATCCATGCTGTCGAGCACAGAAGGCCGAGCTCATCCATGCTGCCGAGCACAGAAGGCCGAGCTCATCCATGCTGCCGAGCACAGAAGGCCGAGCTCCGAAGGCCGAGCTCATGCAGGCCGAGCCGAGCTCAGAAAGCTGAGCCGAGCTCAGCAGGCCGAGACCAGAAGGCCGAGCACAGCAGGCCGAGCACAGAAGGCTAAGACCAGCAGGACGAGACCAAAAGGCTGAGCTAACCTCAGAAGGCCGGCCTCGTCATCTATATGCTGCGGCCATGCCCTGCAGCAGCCTTACCGCACCATGTTTTACTTGCCGGCCACGCCACGACATATTAATCAGGAACCATACTCTGCTACGACTGTCAACGCCTCATCATTCCCAGGAATGTACTGCACTGTGTGCCTCAAGCAAGCTCTGGCTGCACGCCATCTCCTCCCATGATGGGAACGGGCCATCCACGGCAACTCATTACTTCCACGCCTATGTCCAATCGTGACGGTAACCCATTAATTCGCCCAGTCACATCACAGGTAACCCTGCCACTCTCCCTATAAAAGGGGAGCTTCTCCCTCTAAAAAGGGGGCTGGAGGCTTCTTCCTCCCAAGGAGATTTTTCGGACTTCACATACAGTCCCTCTCTCTTCTCCAAAATTAAGCCCCCCTCTGACTTAGGCATCGGAGGGCCGGCGCCGGAAAGCCCGGCCACCGGCTTCTTGCAGGTTCCTCCGGAAGGAGCCGCACGCCGACGATCCACCGCCCACCGTTCTCGCTCACAGGCCCCCCCGGAGGACACCGCCAGACGACGAACTGCCGTCCGCCGATTCTCCCACCGGAGCTCCTCCTCCTCGGTTCGCGGCCGCCCCCGGGTCCAATTTCCAGCAACAGTTGGCGCTAGAGGAAGGGCCTGAGTTGTGGCCACGAAACTAAGGAGCAGAGGAGTCTCTGATACCTCCCGGCATCATGCTCCAAGCCCCGGGCGCTCAGTCCAGAATCCACCACCAAGACCTCCGGCAGATCAAGCTCCACAAGTCCAACCCGAGCACTTCGACGCGCTAGTGCAGCAAGTCCAAGCGCTAGCCATTGCAGCCCAAAGCCTGCAACAAGTGGAGGCTCCTCCTGTGCCGCCTCCACGGGTTCATGTTAAGCAGAGGAAGAAACTTTCTCCCGAGCCATCTCGAATCAGGCATGGCTCCCGCTACAACGACGTACGTGGGGGCAACTAGTGAGAAGTAGTAGCCCAAGTCTCACATCAACGAGTTGGAGGGAAAGAGAAATAAAAGCTGAGGTCTGGAGAAGGAGAGTTATGTACTCCCTCCTCATGGGTGTAAGTCCTTACGACGGCGCTCGTGACGTTGCTCTCCTTCAGAGCGTCGCCATCACCGAAGCCCCGGCCGTGCACAGAGAGCTTAGCCGATCTCAGAAGACTGAGCCGAGCTCATCATGCAAGCCGAGCTCAGAAGGCTGCCGAGCTCATCCATGCTGCCGAGCTCCGAAAACCGAGCTCATGCAGGCCGAGCCGAGCTCAGAAGGCCGAGCTCGTCATCCACATGTTGCAGCCACAACCTGCAGCAGTCTCATCCAGGCCGAGCTCAGAAGGCCGAGCTCGTCATCCACATGTTGCAGCCACAACCTGCAGCAGTCTCATCCAGGCCGAGCTCAGAAGGCCGAGCTCATCATCCACATGCTGCAGCCACGACCTGCAGCAGTCTCATCCAGGCCGAGCTCAGAAGGCCGAGCTCGTCATCCACATGCTGCAGCCACGACCTGCAGCAGTCTCATCCAGGCCGAGCTCATGCAGGCCGAGCTCAGAAGGCCGAGACCAGAAGGCTGCTGAGCTCATAAGCGCGAGCTCAGAAGCCCGAGCGCAGAACACCTCCCAGAAAATCGAGCCAAAGAAGGCCGGTGCTGAGCCAAGTCCTGAGGGACTTTGGAGCTCAGGAACCATCAAAATATCTCCAAAAGGTACAGGACGCCACTTTGGCTTCAAATAATTTCAATATTTTATCTATTTTTAGGTCGGAGAATCCAAAAAACGACCTACGGGTATCTCTATCTCCAACGTCGCCCTGCTCTGAATAAGGGCGCACGATCGCCAACGAATGAAGTCCATCTCCCGTATGTCTCCAAGATCGGATTCCCGACCAAGCTCGGATCCCCTAGTTAAAGGATTAACGTCATGCTACATCGACTAATCGAGCTCGGCTCGATCTCCATCGACTAATCGAGCTCGGCTCGATTTCCATCGACTAATCGAGCTCGGCTCGATCTCCATCGACTATCGAGCTCGGCTCGATTTCGGCTTGATCGTCAACAGACAAGGCCAAAGAAGGCCGCTGAGTCAACCTGGAGCACTTAACTCCAACTGCATGAGAGGTACACCCTACTTGGCACGCACATCCCATATATATTTGGCTATGTTACAGGATGATCACGACTAGACTACTTCCTTCGCCCGAGCCAAAAAGCTGCTCGAACTCGGAAGTCGGGGGGTAGTGTTGGGGAAAAAATGGACCACCCCACAAATGCAATTATAGCACCCAAATCCGTCAGCAAGATCGAGCTCACCATGCAGGCCGAGCTCATCATGCAGGCCGAGCTCAGAAAGCCGAGCCGAGCTCATGCAAGCCGAGCTCATCCATGCTGCTGAGCACAGAAGGCCGAGCTCATCCATGCTGCCGAGCACAGAAGGCCGAGCTCATGCAGGCCGAGCCGAGCTCAGCAGGCCGAGACCAGAAGGCCGAGCACAGCAGGCCGAGCACAGAAGGCTAAGACCAGCAGGACGAGACCAGAAGGCTGAGCTAACCTCAGAAGGCCGGCCTCGTCATCTATATGCTGCGGCCATGCCCTGCAGCAGCCTTACCGCACCATGTTTTACTTGCCGGCCACGCCACGACATATTAATCAGGAACCATACTCTGCTACGACTGTCAACGCCTCATCATTCCCAGGAATGTACTGCACTGTGCGCCTCAAGCAAGCTCTGGCTGCACGCCATCTCCTCCCATGATGGGAACGGGCCATCCACGGCAACTCATTACTTCCACGCCCACGTCCAATCGTGACGGTAACCCATTAATTCGCCCAGTCACATCACAGGTAACCCTGCCACTCTCCCTATAAAAGGGGAGCTTCTCCCTCTAAAAAGGGGGCTGGAGGCTTCTTCCTCCCAAGGGGATTTTTCGGACTTCACATACAGTCCCTCTCTCTTCTCCAAAATTAAGCCCCCCTCTGACTTAGGCATCGGAGGGCCGGCGCCGGAAAGCCCGGCCACCGGCTTCTTGCAGGTTCATCCGGAAGGAGCCGCACGCCGACGATCCACCGCCCACCGTTCTCGCTCACAGGCCCCCCCGGAGGACACCGCCAGACGACGAACCGCCGTCCGCCGATTCTTCCACCGGAGCTCCTCCTTCTCGGTTCGCGGCCGCCCCCGGGTCCAATTTCCAGCAACAATAATAATAATAATTTTGTCAGATTACAAATAAAGCAGTGTCTTTGGAATTAAGGAGTAAAATAAAAATAAACTTACAATAAAGAAACATTGTTTAAGCTAACCTAAAACTGAAATAAATGGTTTTAAACAAAAATGTCTTTGAAAGAGGGAATAAAATAAACAACAAGATATCCATGTTTTTACATTATTTTATTACTAGCTTTCATTAAAACAGTAACAAGAAGGTAAGGGAAGCCTCAGCGTTCCAAAGGTTGTGTCAGTTTGGCTTCTGCCTACCCTGCCGGGCCACGTCGACATCCACAATTTTTTTCAGTGCTTGTCTTTAAGGATGTCACATCGCCTCTCTTCTTCACGCCATTGGATACCTCTTTCCATCACAAGAACCTCTCTCTCACTCTCTCTCTCCCCCCCTCTCTATCTCCACATCCATTCTTTACAAAAAAAATGGTTGGATGTGAGGATGGCCGTCTGTTTGTTTGGTGGCATAGTAATGTTCAGTGGTCCATCCAATTCCCAGTCCCTAAACAAGTTGGGTACGAGAATGGCCCTCTGTTTCTTTGCTCTCAGTGTCTCGAGGAGAGCCTTTATTTGGATCACATCACTCATAATATTGCGTGATCCTCGGCGCAGATTTAGCTTTAATCTTGTTTGTGATTCCAAGTTCCATCTGATTTTCGGAATGAGAATTCTTGAGAAGAACTCCCTTAATTTTTTTTTTTTAATAGAGCATGGCAACTCACGCTAGTCACGGTGTCCAATAAAGTCAGAAAAAAATATATGACAGTGAAGAAGAAACATACTTATTATTCTTCCAAACTCTCTTGCGAGCCTGCGTATATTCTAAAAAAATAGGTGTCGATCATGACAGACGAGCTCCCTTAATAATTGTGATGAGGATGTATGGATGAATACCCCACATAAGCATACCACCTCATCTTAAATATTTGTCTCCATTTTAGTTTACATTAACATGGTGCAACCTTTCTAAAAATCTAACCAGTTAGAGAACAGATCCTCTGTAGTACATGCATTGCACCGTAGAGTATTTTGTCGCATTCGTTGGCCACTATCAAAAGATAAACAACTATCAAACAAAATGATCTTACGTGCCATACACGACACATCACAATTGATTGTCTACAGTGCAAACCACACCGCACACCATGGTGTACCTGTTACTATTGGGATCGAAATATTGCTTACTAAATTTCAAGGGGAAGTCTAGGTGATGGATTTTTGTCCATTTATTGGAGCAACTTATTTCTATGGCATGGATACATGCATGGAGAACATACTTTGGTGCTGTCCACCCATATGATGGACTGTAGTGCAAGCAACTTCTTCTCCGATGCTTTGTTAAAAAGTAGCTATTTATTTCTGTCGCAGTCTCATGGCTGTACAGTTTGGCATCTTTTTTCTAAAACCTAAACCCACTAGGGCCCACTTGATGTTAACCCTTAGTTTGGCTATACCTTTAAATCATGGGTTCTATAAGTATCTGCTTATCCTTGGCGTCCTTCAAACAAAATTCTAAGATAACAATGCGCTTAGATCTGATCTCCCATGCATAAATTGTACAATAGATGATCAAAACAAATCAATAGTTAGTGACCTAAATCGGACATCCATCGAAAAAGAGTGTTTTAATTTTAATATGGTGCCTCATCTTAAAGTAACCCTATCTAGTATGTGTATGAAACCAGCTTCAGTTGGGTTTTAGGTCCTCTCTAGTAATAGAGAGTTCAATTCAATCATGATTAAAATAACTCATTACAATTAAGATGATGTTAATTCTTGAGTCTTTTGCATGAGATGTCTTTGTAGAAATATAGCCTGAGTTGTATCTGTTAATTAAGGATGTGAGAATACTTTCTGAGTTGTATCTGTTAATTAAGGATGTGAGGTTTTTTCATAAAATAGGTGAAAGCCCAATTTATTTAGCATAATGCGTAGTATAAGCAACCATGCAGCCGAGCCCCTATGACTCAATGAATTACTATGGCTAGGACATTAAGAAACAACTTTTTCTTTTTTGAAGGGGTACTTTGCAAAACAACTTAGAAGGGACACTCTATCGCACACCCACAACAAGATGGCAAAGCATACACAAAACCAACAGCATATAAAAACATCAGACGTTGGATATTGAAAAGGGAAAGAATCTTGGTGATCCTTATATACTCAAGGATCCATTCACCATTGCTTCAAGTTTTTGGGTCGGATTTTAGCATGATGTCGGAATCTATTATCCTTCTTATCCATTGATCCTACAACACTCTCACTTGCAATCTGATATGGCTTCCAGGTATGCTCATACTTTCACTCTCTTCCACTACATATTGCTTAGATCGCCACTATTCCCCAAAGGTTGACTTGACTTAAGCATTGGAGGGTCTTCCATCGGATAAAGTTTGACAACTTTCATTGCTTATCTTCTCTTTTTTGCAGGTCCGTCCTCATACTTCGAGCATAGTTCGACAAGCGATTCCGAGCATAAACCGAGCCGATGAGCATCGATCTCAAATCACCTGACCAAGTCAGGCCAGATTCTGGCAACAACATAATGGAGCTAGAGGGAGCACACTTAGAGAAGTTTAGAGATCTAAAATAATAAAATCAAAGAGAACACATCCTGATATTGTTGTTCCCTCGCAGCAGGGAGCTCGTCTTGAGTTGGACAACGCCCACCATAGTCTCCTAAGAGCCCATCCTCCTCAGGGCTCTTAGCCAACACCTGAAGTTGTCAATACGGAGTGGTTTAACGTACTCATCCAGTAATTTCAAGCCCTCATAGTCGTCATCTAGAACCTACAGCAGCAGACCACCAATTTGTAGGCTAATTAGACGAGCCACCATGAAGGCCCAACACAGCTTAGCCACAATTCTTGTCCTCGAAGTCCTGAATGAGATCGGAGACATAGATTCCCAAATTTTCGTTCCAAAGGGGACATCACTCTAGATCATTCCTTTCCTTGCTGACTACAATGGGTTTCTAGGCTAATTAGACGAGCTGCCATGAAGGCCCAACACAACTTAGCCACAATTCTTGTCCCCGAAGTCTTGGATAAGATCGAGGAGACGAATAACCAAATTAAAGTTTTGAGGGGCAAGAACCTCGCGGTTGGGGAGGATCAAGAGCTCACAATTAAGCCCTCCGTTTCTCCAAGGATTATGGAGAAGGCTCCTCCAAAAAGGTTCAAAATGCCTCAACTGGATACTTATGATGACACCTCAGACCCATTGGACCACTTAGAAAGTTTTAAGGCTCTCATAATGTTCCAAGGTATGACCAATGCAATACTATGCCGAGCCTTTCTAGCACCTCTACGAAAGATGGTTTGTAGCTTATTTCATCAGCAATTGGAGGCAGAGATGGAGCTCAGAAAGCTTTTAAGGAATTTTGCTTGTGTTAGCCAAGATGAAAGATTGGAAAAAAATGTATTAGGGATCAAGAAATTTTGATTTCTCTAACTATTAGGTGAACAGGAATATACTTGCCATCATGCCAATAAGGCTACAGTCCATCTTTTGGCAGCGGCTGCACTTGGATGAGGCTCATGTTAAACTTAGAAAGGTGGGGCCTCTATTATTGGAAGAAAAAATCGATGTATAGTGAATATTAGATTAATTATTATTTTAAGATATTGATATGCGTAGGCATGATATATTTACGATATAATTACATGAGCACTCCACACACACTACAAAAGAAAGGATATCTCCCGGCAGTTTTTTTGGTCTCTACCGACGCTTTTAAGTGTCGGCCAATTTCCAGCCCACGCACCCTAAAGCGTGGGTCAGACGTCGGGCAGGTGGGCGTGGGTCCGGTTTTTGCCGACGCTTTCACGCTAAGAGAAAGCGTCGGCAAAAACAGGCTTTTCCGACGCTAACAAAAGCGTCGGCAAAAACGACATTCGTCGACGCTTTAAAGTGTCAGGAAAGCCCAAAGCATGCCCAGTTTTGGGTTTTCGCCGACGCTTTAAAGCGTCGGCAAATGTATTTTGGCCGACGCTTTAAAGCGTCGGCGTAGGCGTGCCACAACTTTTATTTACTAACGCTTTAAAGCGTCAGGATTGCTATTTAAAAAAAAAATAAAAATAAAAATGTAAATTATAAAAACGCATTATAACAATATGAACCTGTATTACATTTACATTGACACAAACATTCAAATCAACATTTATCTGCACCATCGAGTGCTTTGATCAGCTTATATGTGACAACATTGGCACATATAAGCAAGCATTTGTGAACATGAAAAAAGAGATCATCTCACAATATCAAACTCCATAAATTTATATAAATCATAAAACACACATTATACAATATGAACCAAACATTCAAATTACATTGATATTGACAAACATTTAGATCATTTGAAATATAAATTTACGTAAAAAGTTATGAATTACAATGTACTTTTACATATCAAACTCCATAAAAAACAATCTACAAAGTATCAGGAACGGGATTCAGCTCCATCATCATCATCTCTGCAAGCATTTGAAGTATTAGGAATCTACAAAAAAAAAAGAGAAACCTTAGATATTTGTAAAATGGGATACATTAACTTATATATCATAATTGATAATATGTAAATTTTTATTCAGCCATAGCTCCATTTAATTTATCAGATATGCCAAAAATTATCATCCAAACAAAGTGAGACAAGAACTGTGATGGACATGGAAAAAATGTCGCAATAAATACTTAAAGAACTGAGAAAAAACATTACCAAAACACCTGCAGGAGGATCATGATATCCTGTGAGTAGGGCAAAAACATAGTTTTGGCCATTGTGTCGTGCCTGGAGGAATATGCAGGAGAACATTAGTAAAAGAACCAGACAGACATTGATGCAAATCTGAGTCCAAATTTTCAGTGATACTACCTTGGTGATAATGCTTAAGTCTGGAGGATATGCTCCTCCATTGGCAAATCTTGCTGCTTGTTCATTTGGATATGGCTGAGGGAAACGATCGCTTAATTTACCAGGACGTGTGAACATTTCACCTTCATCATTTGGCCCATCAACCACCTCAACCTCAGCTGCCATAGCCTTTGTCTCCTCTTCAGTGTATGCTACACCAACAAGATCTCGATATGAAATCAGAGACATTGAATGGCAAGAAGCACAAACTTGTTGGTAAAATTGGTGACCACGCCGAATTCTGCTCAAGTTCATTATAATTAGTATTTCAATCATTGTACATCCACATTAAAACTAGTATACAGCTTTGCTTATTTCGTTGTGTAGATGAACAAAATGTTAGTTATCTAAAACGGACAACCTTTTTTTGCAGCCAAGCTACTAAGCTACTCAGGTTAGCCATTAAATGATAATAAGAGATCTCTTCAAAGTTGATGCAGCAGATCTCAAAGCATAAATTCATTCAAATTCATGTAATATATAATTAAATCAGTATAGCGAATATAAGAATTTTATAGAAATGAGAAAAAAATTAGTAAATATAGAGATGGTACTCCACTTACGATGCGTGGTCATAGGAACTAAGAATGCCTTTGTGAGGCCAAGGACAGATTGGACATGGTAGGCCATGCTCAGCTTCATCACCAGATGCCAAAGTAGCCAGGCTCAATATACCAGAAACACCTGCTCCAAGGAATGCCAATGCTCTTAGTGATTTCACACCAGCAGATCCAACACTTTCTTGATCTTGCTTACACACATAAGATGGAAGCAAAAACAGGGCCTGCATGTAAATGATAGATAGTTAAATGCACAAAGAATGGAAACAATAAAATTAATGCAACTTGACTAGAAACCACCACCAAAACTAGAAAATGGAACTCCCTTCAACCAGAGGAATATAATAACTGGAAAGGCCATCAGTAATTTTTGTTCTTCGCCTACTGCTCAGAGATCTCTCTTATGGCTGTGCTGGGAACTCCCTCATCTTCTTGCTCCAGGCGAATCTTTTTCAGAGCTATCATCTCATTGGTCAGACGGTCTCGAGCCTTGTACACCACTCCGTAGGTCCCTTCCCCAATCTTCTCCACCTTCTCGTACTGCGACCAAAATCCTCACATTATCACTCAAAACATCACATTCTACTACCAGAAGAAGGGAAAGCACATTACTTCTAACCTGGTCCATTAGATCCCAACCAAACTCTACTGGGGCACGAACACAAGAAATCCAAAACCTAGCATTCCATAAAGGAGAATAAACGAAGAATGTGAGTTGAGAGCAAACTCAACCAGGCAAGAAACAAATCTAGACCGCGCATGCCGCATTCATCAAAAACCATATCGATCAAGATCATAGAAATCAATGGCATTTAACCAGAAACCAATTCCGATTGGCGAAGACAAAGCATTCGGAACAAAGCCCTAAAGTCCGATCAAATCCATCAACAATCATGTAATCCAGCGGATCACTTTCCATAAGCATTCGTATAGAAGGGAAAATCAGAAACAACAAAAACGGAACAAGATCGGAAATGAGGTGTAGAGAGCTAAGTACCGAGCTACGACGGAGGATCGGATCCCCGAGACAGCGGAGGAGCTGCCGGAATCGAATGGAGTCGGGCATCGAAATCGAGGAGACGAGGGTTACTCTACTTTGTGGGCTTCGAAAGAAAAGAGAGTATGGGGACTGGGAAGAGAGCACGCGAGAGAGAGACACGGAGCTGCCTGAATGCCTCTCCGCCCCTCTCCCTCCCTGTCTCTCTACCCTTTTTCTTCTCCTCCGTGTAGCTGGTGGATGGCTCTTCCTGCAGCCATTTTAGTCAACTTCTCAAAGTGATTTGGTTTTCAACGACGCGAATAAGCGTCGTCTTATCCAGTTGGGAAATCCAAGCGTCGGCAAAAAGGCGTCGTTAAAACCCATATTAAACCCATATTTTCTGTAGTGACATATTTTTTACAATACATTTGGATTTTTTAAATCCAATTTAACATGGAAAATCAGATAAATTAATAAAATAAATGTAAACTGAATAGGATCCAAGCCCCCAAAAAATGTATCAACCTCAAGTTTATTTTTTTGACCCAATTTGAATGTCAATTAGACGTACGTCAATCTTTCTCCCAACCCAATGTACTTGCAACCTTATCTCCATACAAGCACTATACAGATTAGTAGAGCCATCACTAAATTTAAACCGATTTATTATAAGTCTCAATGTAACATGTATAACTATTTATTACATCATATCCTTATCCTTAAGTATTGTACATTAATCAATGCGCTTTAATTATAAACATTAGACTATTATAAGATTATAATTTCAACGAATCTTGGGTGACTATTGCATCATATCCTTAAATATTGTGCATCAATTCATTTACACCTTAAGTACATTTAAAGGATGGATGATCATGTATTTATCTCGCTCTAGGAAACCACATTGGAGGCAAATCATTGGCAAATTTTCGTATCAAAACTCTTCAACAAAATTTATCACATTTGTTGGAGGGTGTGGAGGGAGGGAGGGAGACACACAGAGGGACACACACACACACACACACACACACAGAGAGAGAGAGAGAGAGAGAGAGAGAGAGAGAGAGAGAGAGAGAGAGAGAATCCATCCCTCACTCTTGAAGTGTATCCACTACTCATCATGTTAATTTTTTTAATGCCTAAAAAATAGGAAAATTCTAAATGGTACTTCAAAAAAGAGTGCCTAATGTGGATATCTTTTTTTTTTCGAGGATCGAATACATAATTATTAGATATACAAGAGTTTGCTTCACTACAATTTGAAATTTTGCTCTTGGAAGTCATGTTTTGAGACAAATCATCAACAAGAAACTTATCATATGAAATCTTTACCATGAAGTTTACCAAAGTTTCTAAAAGAGAGATTATCCACTACTACTAAATTAAAATTCCGCCTCTTTTTAGAGGAAAGAAATCTATACTTTTTAAATTCTAAAAGGTTTTGCCTCGTAGAACTCATTTGGTTCGTTGGAAGAATTTTACCTCATTAGAATATTTTTTATAAAAAGCTGATGCTGGGTATATGATATATGAAAAAATAGTTTTTATATGTTCGGTTGACCATAGAAAAATGACATTGGAAACACACTTTTCAAAATTATTTACTTTTTCAGAAAAATCATGTAAAATACCTGTTATGCCTTTAATAAAAAGACTACACAGAAAAACATGTCACATGCATAAGGACATTTTGGGGAAAAAAAACATAATTTTCAATCCATAGGAAAGTGGCTTTTCTATATCTCACATAATTTTGTCTTTCCAATAATATATAGAAAACTTATTTTCATAAAAAGCTACTTTTCTATCTTTTTGTTTTGAAATCTCCAACCAAACATGTGCCCCTTTTTTTTATTGACCACACTTTCCCACATTCTCTTTCTGCGAACCAAACGAGTCCATAAACATGAATTGGATATCTCTAGTGAAGATATGGTTGATCTTCAAGAAGATCTATGGTAGTGTCATAGCAAAGTAATAAAAAGTAGAAGTCACGATGTCACAAGGTGAAAACTTAATCTTTGCATCCTTCCTCTACCTCTACTCCCTCATTGAACCAGCACAAAAAGAAGTCTAGCCAAAATTCAAGATGATAGAATTTAAATCTAATAATTGGTATTAGTCACCTGGGTACAACTTTCAACTAGATTTTCACCCATCCCTAGTTCTAGCAAAAACATATATATATATATATATATATATATATATATATATATATATATATCTGATCAAAAAATGATTGACCACATTTTCTTTAGTGCTATTTCCAAAGAAATCCTTACACTTTGAGCACAACTTAGAAGTCAATTCCTTTCCAAAGTTCTCTTAAGAACCTGTGAGCTAGGAAGAGGCCAGCTGCCAAGTCAAAAATCAGTGGAAAGGATGGGATAGTTTGGTTTCCATACTTCATTGGAGCAACTTGTTGGAACCTGAACAGAGTGCCAGAATATTCATAGATAAAAGCAAGACAACTTTAAAAGAAATTTGGAAGCACATGATTCCTTGTGGCAGATTGGACTGAAGTCCCTTAAGTCTTAACAGTTTGAAGAAGGATCTACCTGTTCTAAAGCTCCCTAAAATCAACATTTTCTCCTCCTTGATTTCACCACAAAAAAAAGAAAAAGAGACAACATAAAGTGTAGAAAAAAAAAATGACTTGATTTATGGATTGGGTTTGCCTGACAAACAAAGCAAGCTACGCTTGGGCTTGACAGGTGGGACCAAAAGGTCGTATTCTTGGTTTAACATCAAAGATAGTAGTCCAAGTGCATCCATGTTTCTATAACTGCCATAGCTTACCATAGAGAAAGTACTTGATTTCACACATCTCAATTGTTAATATTATTTTGCCTCGCCCCTTGGCTGTGTGTTTATGGAAATTTTTTAATATACTCATGCTGTTTACATATCTTGTCTAACATAGGTGCTGCGATAATAGATATAGGTTTCCCTGCATGAGCACGGTTTGCGCAACACAGTGATGTGCAACGCTCGGTAGCTACTATTAAAAGATGAAGGACCATCAAACAAGGCAGCTTTACATGCTATATATGGTGCATCACTGTTCATAATCGTCCATCTTTTGATGATGGTTATCCAATGTTGTACAACACTCTATGGTGATAAATCATGTCTTCGAGTACGCATTAGTGCACCGGAAAAGTTTTCTAGGACCATATAATGTTGGCTTGGCAACTTGGCAATCAACCAGCTATTGCACCAATTCCCAAAGTTGCCCTAATCATTTCATTCCCAGGGCAAAATAACCTTTTTCTTATGCATGAAACCAACCTTTCGTAATAGCATAAATTAAAATTTTATAGAGGGCCTGATGCATCTCAGAACATGAATAGATTTCAGTGTCCCGGAACATTGAATGCCGAAATGAAATCTCTCATTGGCAAGCCCGGCAAACATTGCATGGCCAACCACATCATTAGCTTTATTCTCTTTCGGATAACAAGAGATGAACCAAACCATTGAACCTAGTCTAAAGCCCAATATCTGGGGGCCCAAGTGGAAGAACATTTTATTATAGAGAGGCCTAACCTTTACATATCAAAAGCTAGAGGGCCACTAAAAGAACTGCCCCCACTACTGAAAAAAGAGGAAATCCTGACGCAAATTTGCCGATGCTAGAAGAAGCATTATTAAATTTTGTCACACCCCTGACCCGAGACTGCAAGCTGGGGGTCGCACCAACCACCGCACACCCGTAGAAAACGTTCCCTACAAACATGCAAGGCATCTTAACCAAATATCTCAAATGTATAAAATAATTCAACTAAATAAAAATACAATCTTATTCTATTAACTAACTCAAATTATAAAGTCTCACAGTTCTAAATATGCAGCGAAACAATAAATTTACCAACATAAAAAAGCTTAGTTCTTTAAATAACAAAATCTTACAATGTCTAACGATCATAATAATTATCCAAGATAACAGTTCAATTTAAACAAATCCTAATTTAAAATAGCTTGTGCTACAATCCTTCTAGTCGCTTTCCCATTTTGAAACCCCGATAGGCTAGTTCTCAGAATATGTAAAACAACAAAAAATTATATAATAAGCTAAACAACCCAGTAAATAATAAATATTTTAACTAGACAATTCATATAATAATATAATATATAAATACAAATTACTATAAATCAACATAATGACATAATCAATTTATTTTCAAATACAAATCCATTGAAATCTGTATCTCCCAAATATACATATACATAATCATAAATCTGATTCGA
This sequence comes from Phoenix dactylifera, assembly GCF_009389715.1. NCBI lineage: Eukaryota > Viridiplantae > Streptophyta > Magnoliopsida > Arecales > Arecaceae > Phoenix > Phoenix dactylifera. The sequence continues at coordinate 4,360,227 of NC_052405.1, read as the reverse complement.
AATAAATTGCATTCCACTCAATAGCCTTTAACTACGACCACACTTATACCCTATGGCCAGGCCAGAAATAGAACCGCACTTATACCCTGCGGAGTGGGCCAGAATACCGCACTTATATCTTGCGGAGTGGGCCAGAATACCATACTTTTACCCTGTGGTGGGGCCAGAATTGCCAATGCATAACCCTCAATTGGCAGGGTCCAGAACATAGTCAGGCTGAGAGTTCCAAATCTGATGCACATCAAAATTCTTCTTGTAATATAATAGATATATCATAATCTGATCTAAATATGCATATACGATGTAAGAACAGTAAATATAACAATAGTCCAAAAAATATTATTTCAATTAACATATCTATTTTTCATTCAAATCATCATTTCGTAAAATTCATAAATCACATATAAATTCTTTAATAATTTATTCGATGAAAAAATAATATTATATAACTGAAGAGTTTAGAAAAGGCAGTTTATTACTTACTTCTAATGCGATCCACAACAAATCTAATTAATCTCACAAATCCTTCGTAAAACCTCAGGCCCGACGAAGGTCCGACGACTCTCTTCTTCTCCGGCGGCAATGGAGGTAGAGAAAGACCACCCGTGCCGAAGAAGAACCAAATTTTTCATGGCTCTCTCTTCCTCTCTCTCGGTCGGCAGCCCAAGGAAGAAGAACCCCCAACTAGAAGGGGACTTGGGCATGGCGACTCTGCTTCGGACGACTTCAAGGAGGAGGAAGAAGCCCTAAAAAGAAACTAGGCATTTCCGACTTCTTTGGAATGAATTTCCCCCCTTCATCACGTCCTCTCACGTGCGACGCACGTGAGGCCAAAAGCTTGGGGCTGGGCCGGTCAAGTGGACCAGGCTCAGTTCCAAAGTCTCACATCCTTCCCCCTTTAAAAGAAATTTCGTCCACAAAATTTTCGTACATGCAGTTCAAGAGTAGAGAATACTTCTTCCAAATCAAGTCATAACACTCCTCAAATCAAAGTCGTCTTGTCTGACCAATGTCAAATAATTCCATTTACTACACTTCCTCTCTGATTTAAACCTCAACATACTCGTGTCAACTTTTTTCTAGAATTACTTTCTTATTGGTACATTCATTATTATGTTTTAATCCGTGTGAACACTTTCGAAATTTAAAAGTTCATATTCTTCTTTTGACAATTAATCAAAAAAAATGTTATGTAACTATTTAATCTTTTCTGGCAAGCATAATAAGTTGTCTAACAAAGAGTAGTGGGCATGGCTAGACAATAAATAGAAATAAATATTGGGACTAAATTAATACATGTCATCAACATATTAGAAGCCTGTGCATCTTGCTGTGTAAGAGCATAGACCCTTTCTTGGGTCCAGGGTTTCTGATTTCCATCTTTACTTTCTTCAGCTATCTTGATAGATTGATCTTCGTTTCCTTGTGGACAAGAAGCAATTTTATGACCTATCTTACCACATCTAAAGCAGGCACCAGTGATCCAATGGCAATCCTTGTTAGCATGGGCCTTACCACATATGGAACATTTATTACTATTCATCTGCTTAGGGTTGTTACTCGTTGATTTCTTATTTGAACTCTCGGTGTTTTTTATTGCTCTGCCCCTGAAATTCATTTGACTAGTTCCTCTTCTTTTGATTTCTTTCCCTTTCCAACCGTTCTTCATTAACTTTCCTTTCAATTATTAAAGCCTTATTTACCACAGCTACATAGATAGTCAATTCATAAGTACCACTTATTTTCTAATTTCAGCCTTTAGTCCCATCTCAAATTTATGCACTCGACCTAGCTCATCCTCGACTAACTTTGGAACAAATTTGGCTAGCTCAGTAAATTTAGCTTCATATTCTGCAACGGTCATATTCATTTGCTTTAGATGAATAAACTTCTACTCTTTCTGCGTCCTTACACTCCGAGAAAAATACTTATCATAAAATGCTCCTCGAAATCTTTTCCAAGTGAGTGGCTCCCTATCTTGCTCATATTTATGTTCTAACATCCGCCACCAGTTGAATGCCTCACCTTGCTACATGTATGGTGCATAAAGAATCTTTTCGTCGTCTCGGCATCTCTGAACGGTGAACGCTTTCTCCATCTCTGTAAGCCAATTGTCAGCTTCCAAAGGCTCCGTAGTCCCCTTAAAGGCTGGAGGAGCCAGCTTCTTGAACTTAGCTGTATTACTACGCTGCTCGTACTACTCCCCTCGTCCTGCATGGTGCAACGACGTTTGTTGTTGTTGAATCTGTTGCTGTTGCACCTGTTGTTGCATCTGCATCATACCAACTAAAGTCTACATAACCTGGCCAAAGCTCGATTCTTGTTGTCCTATCTAAGTATCACAAGCAGGATTGACGACTCTCTCCTGCTGAGGGGTGTTACCAACTTGTTGGGGTGTGCTACCATTTTGCGGGTTTGGTGCCTTATCAGTAGCTCCAAGAGTAGTCTTTCTCATCCGACGTGGAGGCATCCTGACCTATATCTATTAGATAGCAGCATGCCAATAATAAGCTTCCCAGTTAATTACAAGTATATAGGATGGCTTGTTACAATCATCATGAACTAACATCCCAATGTACCTAGTATCTATCTACCTACACTCATGTCATGTCAGATTTTCTTATCTTAGAATTTATCCATTCATGCTCTGATACCATTTAAGTTATCATGCCCCCGATCCAAGATCGCGAGCCGGGGGTCGCACCAACTGCCACACAACCATAGAAAACTCTCCCTACGAGCATACAAGGCATCTTAACCAAATATCTTAAATATATAAAATAATTCAACTAAATAAAAATGCAATCTTATTCCATTAACTAACTCAAATTATAAAATTCCACAGTTCTAAATATGCAGCGGAACAATAAATTTACCAACATGAAAAAACTTAGTTCTTTAAATAACAAAGCTTTGCAATGTCTAACAATCATAATAATTGTCCAAGATGACAGTTCAACCTAAACAAATCCTAATTCAAAAATAGCTTATGCTACTATCCTTCTAGTTGCTTTCCCATTTTGAAACCCCGATCGGCTAGTTCTCAAAATCTGTAAATTAACAAAAATTGTATAATGAGCTAAACAGCCTAGCAAGTAATAAATACCTTAACTAGACAATTCATATAATAATATTAATTATAAATACAAATTACGATAAATCAGCATAATGACATAATCAATTCCTTTTCAAATACAAATCCATTGAAATTCGTATCTCTCAAATATCCATATACATAATCATAAATCTGATTCGAAATAAATCGCATTCAACTCAATAGCCTTTAACTACGACCACACTTATACCCTGTGACTAGGCCAGAAATAGAACCGCACTTATACCCTGTGGAGTGGGCCAGAATATCGCACTTATACCCTGCAGAGTGGGCTAGAATACCGCACTTATACCCTGCGGAGTGGGCAAGAATACTACACTTATACCCTATGGTGGGGCCAAAATTGCCAATGCATAACCTTCAATTGGCAGGGTCTAGAACATAGTCAGGTTGAGAGTTCCAAATCTGATGCACATTAAGATTCTTTTTGTAACATAATAGATATCTCATAATCCGATCTAAATATGCATATACGATGTAAGAATAATAAATATAACAATAATCCGAAAAATATTATTCCAATTCACATATCTATTTTTCATTCAAATCATCATCTTGTAAAATTCATAAATCACATATAATTCATTAACAATTTATTCGATGCAAAAATAATATTATATAAATGAAGAGTCTAAAAATGATAGTTTATTACTTACTTCTAATGCGATCCACAACAAATCTAATTAATCTCACAAATTCTTTGTAAAACCTCAGGCCCGATGAAGGTCCAACGACTCTCTTCTTCTCCTGTAGCAATGGAGGTAGAGAAAGACTACCTATGGCGAAGAAGAACCAGATTTTTAATGGCTCTCTCTCCCTCTCTCTCGGCCGGTAGTCCAAGGAAGAAGAACCCCCAATCAGAAGGAGACTTGGGCGTGGCGGCTCTGCTTCGAATGGCTTCAAGGCAAGAGGAAGAAGCCCTACAAAAAAACCAGGCATTCCCAACTTCTTCGGAATGAATTTTCCCTCTTCATCATGCCCCCTCACGTGCGACGCACGTGAGGCCGAAAGCTTGGGGCTAGGCCGGTCAAGTGGATCGGGCCCAGTTCCAAGGTCTCATAGTGTACGGCGCCAAAATTTGCCAATGTAGCTTGTTAGCGTCGGCAAATTACGATGATTGAAAGAATTGTCGAGTAAGAATATAATTTTTTCGATATTTTTTGGTAAGTGTTGTTACTTTATAACGCTTAAAAGCATCGTCAGAAGCTAACAAGAAAACAATGCTAATAAGCATCATTGGAAGCCAAAAAGAAGACAATGCTAATAAGCATCATTGGTTCCACTTATTTCTCCAAATCCCTAGCCCGACCCACCATTGATCAGCCACTGCCACCGATCTCCTCCTCCTCCTCTGCATCTCCGCCATTTTCCTTCTCCTCCTCCTTTGCCTCTCCGCCATTTCCATCTCCACTCTACCCTGTACTCCCATCCGACTTCCTCCTCGACTCCCTCACACGATCTTCACCTCCCTTGCAGCCGGCCGTTTGGCCTTGACCCGCCACCGATCCAATCATGTTACTTTTTGTTTATGTACCACTAGAAGAAGATGCAGTTAATGATACTCAATAAATTTATTGTAGTTAAACTCATGACTGGATCTAGTTATGACTTGTGGACTTGTTTTATTTCTTTTGACGCTTAAACATAATTAATTTGACGTAATTATGACTTTCGAAATCATTTGCTTTACTTTGCTACTTAATCGCTGGCACAATAAATTCTTTGATGCATTTTAAAAATTCATTATACTGAACTGAGAAGCAAAATGAGGAAAACCTATCCAAAAGCACAGCTAAACATAGCATATCATGATTTGTTTGCATTCGATTGCTATGGCAAGCAGCTGGTAATCCAGTGTGTGCTGCACCTGCATTGAATGAGTTACGTAGGACTCCATCTGGAGGAAAAATAATAGCTGCAAGCCACGAATATTTCATTATCTCATGTGAAGGTGCAGAGCTGTTCACTGATGCGCTGTAACAAGGGTAGCCTATTAAAAAAGAAAATAAGACATCTTTCCAAAGTCAATTGGATTCTCCGAAATTTTAGGGTGCTGATGACTTTGCCGAACTAGTTGGAATCAAATGATTGGTTATTATTACTTTGGCCTTGTTAGCCTTTTTGATGTTCAGTAAAACGCATGATAAATGATGATGCATACGCATAGAAATATTAAAAGAGCATTGCACCTTTGAAATCATACATAGGTTGTGTAATAACCTAGGACCTCATCCAAAATGAATAGCCGAAAGGTATTATTTGGGTTCCTTGATCCTGTATAACTATCCAAAATCTATCTAGCAAATAACCGATGTGGGACTAAACACACGCTCGCACGAGTCCTCACATACTCTGCTCGTTTAAGCCCTAACGTCCTCGTCAGGCTAAGGGTTCAAATCCATTTAAATCGAATTACAAGCACCACGATCGGCCTATGATCAGCTCCAATGGACTCGTGTTGCAGTGTCTCCTACTCCACATAGGCTATATATGGGCCGGTTCGGTTTTGATACCATTTGTAACAACCTAGGACTTCATTCAAAATGGCTAGCCAGAAGATATTATTTGGGTTTTTTGATCCTGTATAAATATTCAAGATCTACCAAGCGAATAACTGATGTGGGATTAAACATACGCCCGTACGAGTCCTCACAGGTTGTTCAAGGTGCTTGGTTAAAAGGGCATCAAAGGTGTCATGTTAAAGGAACATTCATTTGATTAAGCAATCCACCTTTCAATCATTGTGATTCACCTGCTCAAGTTTAATTTTCAGCAGCCGGCAACATTTGTGAGAACCAATTCTACATTTGGTGCATAGGCTCGTTTTTAGTTGGTGCAGGAAATATATAATGTAACAACCCAGGATCTCACCGTGGTTCGCATGAAACCAGATGAGAAGTTGAGAACAAACTTGACAAACTTGATAACCTGATTCCACCATATAGCCTGCAAGCAAACCATAACAAACATTTTCTTTTATAAACCATAATGCTGACATCACATTCTGTGAATCGTTCATTATCTATTTTGTGAATCACTTTTTGCAGATATAGGGACAAACTATCAACTTGTACTTAAATCAAAATTATTCTGAAAGATCCTTGCCTTTCTTGCTTAACATGCTACAATTTTCTTGTAAGATATCATGAACTGTGTCAAAACTAAATGTTAAATGTTTAATTTTATTTATCTTTTTTAGATAAGTTGCAGTTTAATCAATATTCTAGTAGAATGGATAAAAGTTGGATAAATAAGTTGAGATCTAGCAAAGAAAATTTGGACGGAGTTCAAAATTTTATTAAATTTGCAATTAAGAAAACTAATATAAACGGGATGATTTTATGTCCATATCGAAAATATATTAATTGTTCTTTTCTCGCACCAAAAACTATTGAAGAACATTTGGTGTGAAATGATTTTTTAAAAGGTTATGATAAGTGGGTATTTCATGGAGAGTCTATGTTGTCGTCTCCATGTAATCAATCCTCTTATATATAACACACCTCTAGTTTTAGATCCAGTAACTTGCAAAAAGATATTGTAGGAGAAGATGATATAAGGGGCTTATTCAGAGATGCTCTTGGATATGTATTAGAAATTTAGGAGATTCCATTGGAGGACAAAAAGTAGCTGAAATGGTTGATAAACATGCTGAGAAACCTATACATTCATGTAATGATGAGACAGCTCGGTATTACAACTTGGTGAAAGATTGTGATCAAGAACTATATTCAGATTATATGAATTTTTTGAAAATTTTTTTCTTATGTATTTATGGCATTTGAAATATTTGAATGGGTGGTCTAGTAAGTCTTTTACTATGTTGCCTTCAATTATTAAAAGATGCATTTCTAGAAGGTGTTACTTTGTCATCATCTTCCTATGAAGCCAAAAAATAGTAAAAAAATGGATCTTGGATATGAGAAGATTCATAGTTATCCAAATGATTGTATGTTATACCATGGTGAAAATGTTAACCAAGAGTCGTGCCATATATATGGATCTTCATGATGGAAAAATATAAAGAAGATAACTTATTGAATGAAGTGGATGCGACACGAAGTAAGAAAAAACCAGCCAAAGTTTTGCATTATTTTTCTACATACCTGGATTGAAAAGGATCCATGCATCATCGACGATAGCTTTGTCAATGAGATAGCATAACAAAGGTCGTATAAAGAATGGAATGTTAAAACACCTAATAGATAGTTTAGCATGGAAAACATTTGATGTTAGGCCCCATTTGGCAAAGTTGTTGGCAGTAGAGGACATTGCATAGTATTATACAACAAAGCATAATAAACTATAATGTATATTAATACATAAATATATAATATAGTATAATATTATTGTATATAATATAATATTATTGTATAGTATATCATAATAATATAACATAATTTGAGTTTATATAACATAATATATCAATGTATTATGATATAATGTAATATAATATTATATTTATAGTAATAATATAATAATAAAGGTATATAATATTATAATTATTATCATTATATATTAATATTTATTATTTTTTATAATTATTATATTTTATCATGAATATTTTGGTCTAAAAAAAAAAAATTTATCACTTAAAACAGCTTTCCGACAGGGCCTAAATGTACTTTTCAAAAATAGAGCTTTTTCCAAAAGGCTGTTTTAGCTTTCCAGCAAAGCCAAAATAACTTTTCGATTTTTTATCAAACATCCCTATTCTATCTAAAAGTGCTTTTGGAGGGTAAGAAAATGCTTTCTAGCCCTCCAAAAACTCTGCCAAATGGGCCTTAAGCATCTTGATTTTGCTTCTGATGTTCACAGTATTAGGCTAGATTTAGCTACTGATAGATTCAATCCATTTCGAACAATGAGTCCTACATACAGCACTTAGCAGATTATTTTGATTCCTTATAATTTGCCATCATGGATGTGTATAAAATAGTTTTTACTTATTCTGTCTATAGTTATTCCATGTGATAAGAGGCTAGGTAATGATATTGATATTTTTCTACAGCTTTTAATAGAGAAATTAAAATAGTTATGAGAGAATATCGATGCATTTGATGCTTTCATCGACTAAACACTCAAATTGTGGGCATCTTTTATTTGGACTATCAATGATTTTTCTGCATTGCCATACATTTGTCTAAGAACTTCAGTTCTAGTTGGTGAAATGGGGCAGATCACAACTCTATAGTACCATCAAATAGATCTTTTTAAAACTGAAATGGAAGGTTTGCTTCTAACCATCGACGATGGCCCATATAATAGAACTTTCCTCCATACTTTAACCAATACAAATGGGTTGAATCCCTACAAGAAGGACATACAATACACCCCTTAGTGCTCCAACTAGATAAAATTGACATATTGAAACTTTTATTACTTCAAATTGAAACTTTAATCTTTATATTGAACTATGTATCATGTATCATATATCATATAATGTGTATCATAAACTATGTATCTTCTATCATATATCTTGTATCATGAACCATGTATCATATAACATATACATTTTGTTGTAGATAGAAAAGCATAGGAGGGAGCCTGGTGAGGTGAAATTCTATACGATGACTTATATCTATTGAGATGGCAGCTTTTTTCTAGGAGGAGTTGAGAGAGAGAGTCGTATGTATTGATAATTGATTTGTGCAATAATTTATAGTTTTATTTTTTCAAACATTAATATGTGACTTTTTTAAAAAATATAGGAGAGGGTTACATCCCTTATTGTAGAGCATGTCGGGGACTCATCATCATCTAGAGAGACCAGTCACGTCGAAGCTTAAGTGTTCACCAAATTGATGGGATCGGAGCATTATGGTTAAGTGAGAGGTTATGGAGTTGGAGTTATCCTCACTCAATTGTATATAGTGAGCAAATATACCCAAGATGTTATATATAGTAGTAATACTATAGACTTTCGTAGGTTGGAGGTAGAGATAAGATAGAGCCACTAAAGCATTATGGTCGATTGAGGGGTTATGGTGTTAGATTTACCCCCACTCAGTTGTCTGCAGTGAGAAGATATATCCAGGATGCTAGACATAGTAGTAGCACTGCAAATGTTCATAGACTGGAGGCATAGATGGAGGAGATGAGACAGAGCCATTAGATAGATACAGTCCTTGAGGGCTCAGCTTGACCGGATTATATCCGTATTATAAAGGTTTGTTCCTCCTCAAGTAAATAACTATATCTATTTGTATATTTTATATAATTATCGTGTATATTTTTATATGAGCTTAATGATTTATAATACTTTGTAATTTTCATATTTTCCAACTTCTAAAGTTTCTATCTTTTGCTTATAGATTCTTGATACTTCCACAGTTGTAGAGATGATGATGACGATGCCATGGAACACTGATAAGCCTTAGACTTTTTTTTAGGAGAGTTTATATGTGTATATACTTTTATTTTTCGAGCACATTGAGTTGTAATGGACATTTAATCATGTTTGACAATATAAATATAATCATGTTTGACAATATAAATATTTTATATTTTTATATATGATACATGTGTTATTATGTGACTTTTGTTATGTCTGTATTTGGTGTATATACGTATGTACAAATTTTATTATTTTTATTTTTCTAAAAAATAGTTTACTTTTGTGATACTTTAAAGCATCATAATATTTTAAATTTAACGAAACGTTGATAAAAGGTACAACAATGAGGCAAATAAGCAGCGTTAATTGATAATTAGCCGTGCAAATAAGCCTCATTACTTAGGGACGCAAATAAGCGTCGTTAATTAGTGATGGTTGTAGGCGTCCTCGAAAGCAATGTCCAGGCGCTTCCCTTGCCGACGCCTGGTAAAGCGTTATCGATTAGCGACGCTTAGTAACGTCATTCGCTTTAACGCCCGACACGAACCAAAAGCATCGTAAAATTATTTTCCTATGCTTGCATTGCCAATGCTTTTTCGACGCTTTGGAAAGAGTTAGAGAGCAGTCGTGCAACGCTTTTGCACGTCGGCAGGAGCCTTAAAAAGGCGCCAACAATGCCATAGCTTCCTGTAGTGCCCACTCCTCTCGGACACTGCTGACACCAATAAAATCCATCAGCCATTAGCTTGTGTGAGAGAAAAAAAAAACATCAAAAGTGGTAGATTTTTTTGAAATATCTTCTCATGATGCAAAAACTTCATCATGAGAATGCAGATGGCACAAACAAGTTGCAGGACACCACTACCCAACTCTCACCTTAAGAAAAGAAATAACATGGTGGAGGTAGGATCTTTATGGGAATAATCTTCCGGCTTATTCAATTTCCTTGGTGCATCTGGGCCATCGTAAGGAATAAAAAGCGGCCCTCCTCTTTATTCTTCATGAAGAGGACATTGACCTTATCTCTTCTCCTTCCACCCTATGAGATAATCTTTATAGTATGAGATGATAAACATAGTAGATAAAACTCACCAATGATGAAGTGGATTAATGATGGAGGAATAAGTATCAAAAGAATTATCACAATAGCCAGTAAAATATCCACATTAGTTCCGACAATCCTACCAAACCATGTAAAGTCCTTGATAGAAGAGAATATATCTGCATGTGAAAAAAGAGGACATGAATATTCTCATATGATCAGCTCTAGATATTTACAATAAAAATTATAATCCCATTCATGAGCATACTTATCCCCTTCACAATCCCCTTTAGCTACTATATATATATATACGTAGTGCTCCATTAACCAGAGCAACCGTGCCATTGAGTTAAAAGATTAGTGAGGACATGGAGTCTGCTCGCAAGCGTAAAGGGCTCAAAGGGAAGTTGACAATGCCCTTCTATCGAGCACCGAAGCCTTCGATGCAATTTGGTAGTAAGGTTAAGCCCACTGCACCTCCTGCTGCCTCCCTTGGATTCCTTGTGGACGATGTAAATGCTTCCACCCTTGTGAAAAAGGAGGGAGGAGGTGACTTGGGTGGTGGAGACTCCATTAGCGAAGTGGATAAGAGAGCAGCAAGTTATATTTCCTATGTTCAGGAGCGATTTAGGCTTGAACAAGGCGTCTGAGGACTGGAGGAAGTAGTAGCAGGTGCAAGAAGGAAGGCTGAAGATTACCTTCTTGTCTGCAGATTACCTTAACAGCCCTATCTATGGAGTTCCACTGGAAAACAGTGTGATGGTTTTATGAATGATAAGAGGAAAGAAGGGTTATGTTTCCATTTGGTATATGTGCATGTGTTGGTAGAGCCATGTTTTAAATTAGGTTGAAGAATGTGTGGTTCATGAAGGTTTTCTTTATGTCACATGATTCCTTATGAAATTTTTCAGTGAAAGAGATGCCGTTGCTAAGAACAAAAAGTACGGGCACCTGGAGAGACATTTTAAGTTGGCTTGGGCTGCCCTATACGGATGTCTCGAATGCAACCCATCAACCACAAAGTATATATGGGCCGTTTTGCATTAGGATAGGGGTTGCATTTTTTTCGTGTGAAAAAAAAGATTAAACTTCCTTGGTGCGAATCCACCAATAGATCGGGATCTATGCAGGTAGATAAATAGCTCAGAGTGGTTTGAGATCCGTGGAGTGCGATCCTATAGTTGATATTGTGAAAGAAGGTCAATTATTCTTTCACGCAAAGATACAATCCGAACCCTTTTCATTGCTCGGACCTTTATATATGTGTGACCTATTATTGTTATTGTTGTCATTTTTATTATTATTATTATTCTTGTTATTGTTATTGTTGTTGTTGTTGTTATTATTATTATTATGACCCTTCCACTGAACTCTCTCCACCTTTTTTTTCAGATCCTCCATTCCCTTCGGTCTCTTCACCACCACTCTGAGAAGCCATAAGAGTGGATTTTTTTAATATTTTTATTTTACATGGCAAGAAGGGTTCTTTCATCTTTCGAACCTATCCATTGACAGTATCAGAAGCCAAATGAACGGCTAGACTATATGAACATTAAAAAATAGTATATGGGAGCTAATTAAAAAATTTTAAAATATTTAGAGTTAAAATGTCTCTCAAGCAAAGTTGAAGGGAACTTGTTGTATTTTTACTAAAATGAAATGAGTCACGCTAATGGTAATTGGATTCTAAAAGGAGATCATTTTGAGAAATCTATTGTTGGAGGAAAAAATGGACCACCCCACAAGTACAATTAAAGCACCCAAATCCGAGAGCAAGCCTAACCTCATGCAGGCCGAGCTCACGCAGGCCGAGCTCATGCAGACCGAGCTCAGAAGGCCGAGCTTATGCAGGCCGAGCTTACGCAGGACGAGCTCATGCAGACCAAGCTAATGCAGGTCGAGCTCAGAAGGCCGAGCTCATGCAGGCTGAGCTCATGCAGGCCCAGCTCATGCAGGCCGAGTTCACGCAGGCCGAGGTTAGAAGGTCCAGCTCATGCAGGCCGAGCTCAAAAGGCCGAGCTCAGAAGACCGAGCTCGTCGTCTACATGCTGCGGCCACGTCCTGCAGCAGCCTCACCGTACCATGCTTTGCTTGCCGGCCATGCCACGATACATCAACCAGGGACCATACCCTGCTACGACTGTCAACAATTAATGCGCATGGTCTCCACGGATCTCCGGCTTACTCAAAATCTTAGGCCATCCTCGGCAACTCATCGACTCACTCAACTACGTCCGGTCACCTACAACAACTCATTGGCTCCAGTCCCGTCCTCCACGGCAACGCATTAATTCAGATGACCACACTCAATCATGACGGTAACTCATTTAATTCGTCCGATCACATCACAGGTAACTCTATAACCCTCTTATAAAAGAAAAACTTTTTCCTCTTTAAAGGGGGATTCTTCTGGAGGATTCTGACTCGGAGACCCCCGCATGCAATATCTCTCGTTCTCCACTAAAGCCCCCCTCTGACTTAAGCATCAGAGGGTCGGCGTCGGAAGCCCCGGCCACCGGCTTTTTTGCAGGTCCCCCGGAGGACGCAGCCCGCCGACGTACCATTTGCACCGGAGCTCCTCCTTCTCGGCCAGTGGTCACCCTCGGGTCTAATTTCCAGCAACAGTTGGCGCTAGAGGAAGGGCCCGAGTCGTGGCCATGAAACTAAGGAGCAGAGGAGTCTTTGATACCTCCCGTCATCATGCTCCTAGCCCCGGACGCTCAGTCCAGAATCCACCACCAAGACCTCCAACAGATTAAGTTCCATAAGTCCAATCCGAGCAGTTCGACGTGCTGGTGCAGCAAGTCCAAGTGCTAGCCATTGCGGTCCAAAGCCTGCAACAAGTGGAGGCCCCTCCCGTGCCACCTTCACGGGTTCATGCTAAGCAGAGGAAGAAACTTTCTCCCGAGCCATCTCGAATCAAGCACGGCTTCCGCTGCAACGACGTAGGACATGGGGGCAACCAGAAGTAGTAGCCCGAGTCTCACGTCAACGAGTTAGAGAGGAAGAGAAATAAGCTGAGGTCTGGAGGAGGGTTATGGAATTTTAAAATGGGATTGTAAGCCTCTGTGGCAAAGGGTACAGTCCCATTAAATTCCATTGTCCTTCAAACTCTTCTCTCTTGTTCCGCAATCAGGACGAAGGCTACGTGTCCCCACTTCCCTTGTTCGGATCATCAAGGCCTGCAATAAGTAAAAGACCAGCATGTACTCCCTCCTCATGGGTGTAAGTCCTCAGAATGGCGCCCGCGACGTCGCTCTCCTGCAGAGCGTCGCTATCATCGAAGCTCCCACCGAGCTCAAAAGGCATGAGCTCAGAAGGACGAGCTCAGAAGACCGACCTCAGAAGGTCGAGCTCAGAAGGTCAAGCTCAGAAGACCGAGCTCATATAGACCGAGCTCATGCAGGCCGAGCTCAAAAGTACGAGCTCATGCAGACCGAGTTTAGAAGGCCGAGCTCACGCAGGCCGAGCTCCGAAGGACGAGCTCATGCAGGCCGAGCTCTGAAGGCCGAGCTCATGCAGGCCGAGCTCAGCAGACCGAGCTCCGAAGGCTGAGCTCATGCAGGCCGAGCTCATGCAGACCGAGCTCAGAAGACCGAGCTTATGAAGACCTCAGAAGGCCGGTGTTGAGCCAAGTCCTAAGGGACTTCGAAGCTCGAGAGCCATCAAAATATCTCCAAAAGGTACAGGACACCACTTTGGCTTCAAATAATTTCAATATTTTACCTATTTTCAGGTCGGAGAATCCAAAAAACGACCTACGGGTATCTCTAGAAAATGTGGAACGTGCTTCCAAACAATCCGAGCACATAAAATGCGGAAAGAGGAGGGGTTTCTGAGCGGTCCGATGCTCCAAGCCTGTGCTGTGGGAAAAACATGGAAGAAGATAGAACCCACAAATCGAGCTTCCTCCCTCCTCGCTCTCAGCGTCGATGCCGATGCCGACGCCATCGCATTAGCGGCAAAAAGGTAAATCCTTCTTCCTCCTGGCAGTGAGTCGAAGGCCGAAGCATCGTTCGGAAAAAAACGAGGGCACATCTCGACCAGGATAGGCGTATCAGCATGTGACATAGCTGGGATGACGGGTATAAGGGGACGGAGGTGAGTTTCGAGGTCCCGCACCCCTCCTATGTGTAATAATCTCACTGGAATGGGACAGGATAGATAGGACGGCTCCTGTCCCGCTAGAACTTCAATCCTTGATCCGAATATCCGATTCAATTTGTAACCCTCTTTAATTTTATGTAGCACTTATGAACTTTTAAGAAAAATAAATAACAATGTTAACATGCTATTAGCTTAATTTATCATCAACTTAGTAATATTTTTGATTCTATGGTCATAAAGTTTAATTATCTAAATTTTATATTCATGCTTCTGGTATCCGATTTGTATATGTACCAGTTTAACACAAATATGGATATGGATTTTCGCATCTGACTAACATCTGTATTTGTATTCGTCAAATAAAACAAATATGGATATGGATATATTAGTATCTGATCCGTATTTGATTCGATTTAAGCCCGACTAATTTAAGATTTGACTATATTAGTATTTGATCCGTATTCTTATTTGACCTCTCATCCTAGTATCCGATCTAATTTAAGCCCGATTCGCATGACCTCTCATCCTAGTATCCGATCTAATTTAAGCCCGACTCGCATGACCTCTCATCCTTTAGTGGTGAAGTTACCAGTGGCTTGAAGTTAGGGCTGGAAGTGGGCCGGGCCGGGTCGGGCCAAACCCCTACCCAAGCCTGGCCCGAATTTATTTTCCGGCCTTCGGGCCGGGCCGGGGCCCGAAAATTTTTAAGGAACAAGGCCCGAGCCCGGCCCGAGCCCATTTGGGCCGGCCCAGTTGGGCCCTAACCTGGGCCGGCCCGTTTGGGCCAGCTCGTTTGGGCCAGCCCGATCCCGAGCCCGGCCCGATCCCCAGCCCGGTCCGATCCCGAGCCCGGCCAGCCCGTTTGGGTCATAGCATATCCTCCTTTGTGTTTTCTGGCTTTTTCTGATGTTTCATTCTCACCTGCTTCCTTATATTACTAACAGCATTTTTTGTTTGAAGCAGCAATCATGCACGACATGCAAACAAGTTCATGCTATTCTTGAACAAAGAGAACATAAAATATCCTCTCTTGTTTCATTAGAAAAGTGAGCAACTGATTGGCTTTGTGATTATTATACTTTAATTAAAAGCAGATATCCCAGAGAGTCCAGATAAGCAAATATGTAGGCAATGATAAGAAGTAACATCTGTCAGTCAAAGTGAACCATCTGACTTCCAATACTTGTTAGATTTAGACAAACCTATTGGTAGCAATTTGACATTAGAAATATTGCTTTCATTGTTGTAGAAACAACAATATGTTACATCTGTTGGCGTCCGACCGCACCGGAACCCACTCACACCGGCACTGCCCACCAACGTCGGAAAACAAAGAGAGAATAACTCTCTCGCTCCCTCGACACCGGACTCAAGGATCACCGCTTCGCTTATCCCTACGAAGGGCAAAAGATTACCCCGTGATATCAATAGGGTAAAACACTTGAGCACCGCAGCGGATTATCAAACCAAAGGAAGAAGAAATAGGAAGAAGATAGCAAAGCCAACACAAAGATGTAACGAGGTTCGGCTACAAATAGCCTACGTCCTCCACCGCTCCAAATCTCAACTAGGATGAATAGATTACAGAGATGGCACACACCCGAACGATCACACGAGATCGCTCTACAAGAGATTCACACAGAATTCCCTTTGCACAAGAAGTAGGATCCCAATCCTCTTCTTCTCTAGAACCCTAGCCTCACAAACAAGAGTCTCTCTCAAATATACGGCCAATCGCTATGCCCTAGGGCTCTCATGAGTCCTATATATAGTCTCAAGACCTTCAGATGATCATAGCCGTCGAAACGCCAACAAAACACCAAAAGAAAACTCATCCGTATGATTTCCGCGAGCTCGAGTCGACTCGGCTTTAGTTCGAGTCGACTCGGGCACGTCTGGACAACTTCCAGTATGACTGGCACGATCTCGAGTCGACTCGACTGTGGCTCGAGTCGACTCGACGATACTTCGAGTCGACTCGACTGTAGCTCGAGTCGACTCGACTGTAGCTCGAGTCGACTCTGACAGTCCAGACAGAAACATGGTTTTTCGGCCTTTCTTCTCCCGGGTCGACTCGATGGACCTCGAGTCGACTCGACTGTTCCCGAGTCGACTCGACTGAAGCTCGAGTCGACTCCGACAGTCCGCCAGACAGAAAACTATGCAGAATTGATTTTTCTTCAATTCTCTTCATCACCAAAGGTCTCCACATACCCCAACAACATCGAAAAAAATGTAATATGTATACAGATCTTTGGAAAATTGTATTCAATTGGTTTGTGTCAAAGGTGCTTCACTAAAATTTGCACCAATGTAGAAATACAAGCCAACGAATTCTACTTTGAGTTATTGGCAAAATCTATCTGCTGCTTCAACACGTTGATACAAGTGGAGTTAATTACATGTCAATGTATTCCTGAGACTGGATGATCCTCACAAGCTCCTTCAAGTTAGCTAATACATGCCTTGGTCCCAAACTTTCAGCTCCAATGTAGTTTAAAAGCTGCTCTAAATCCTACCAAACGAAAACAAAATGTGATTGGCAAAATACAAATGCATATAAAATATCAGATGCTTTATGCTTAGGTAGTCCGTACAAGCTCTCACTGCATATTTTGCATAAAATTACATGCAGGATTTGCAATGAAGTTTTAGGGACTGGAAAGCGTCAGCAACATCCTTGCCATTATTTTGTATACATTATTCTACATTAATGTTTTCTGCCAAGAGATATTTCCTCAACAAAGTTCATGTGCATAGGTATGAGTTTCTGAATCTAACCGGACAATCTCAGAACATGAACAAGGATTTTCTGGTATACATTGACTTATTGCACATGCTGCTCTTGTAAACATACAAGCAAAAATGTCGACAAGCAAACAACCTATTCAACATTTCAACTTAAATCAAATATAAGATGGACCAAGTAGGCAATCAGACAGATCATTAACAAAATAGCATCTGATGGTTTGAAGATAACTTGCAAAAAAATTCATTCCATGCAACCAAGTGCAACGATACAATTGAAACCAAACAAAAGGATTCCATCAAAAACAGGAGGATAAAAAAAATCATCGGCCTGAAGTCGTTGTTCCCTGCACAATAATATATTCATCATATCCATGTAATAGAGAAACCCCCTGAAGTCAGCTTCAGGCCTGCAGTTCAAAAACATACAACTCTCATAAAATTTTGCAACAAATAACCATGATCCACATGAAAATACTCCATCAACAAACATACTTCATACTTGATACTTTAGGTATGAACTAGATCTGATGAGGGTATCGTTATTCAGTTCTCCCAAATTGCCCACTCCAGGAGTCCAGGGTGTCGTCATCTACATTCAACGTTACAGAACTCGAGCAATTTGCAACTGTTAACACACAAATCAATCATAAATGTTTAAATTATAAGTACAATAAGCAAATAAAAAATATTAGATAAATTTAAAAGATTTATATACCTTCATCATATTGTTCACGAAGCCAATCTTGGGTACACACTAAGGCTTCTACGGTAGAAGGGCTCAAAGAGCTTCGATACTGATCCACAACTCTACCACCAGTGCTGAATGCTGACTCAGATGAAACAGTGGAGACTGGAATAGCTAGAACATCTCGAGCCATTCTTGATAGTATAGGATAGACTGCTACATTGCTCTTCCACCAAGCCAAGATGTCAAACTCTTTATTCTCCAAATCAGGAAGTACATCATCATCCAAATAACTATCCAACTCGGATCTCTTAGGGCGTTTTGAAGAACTCTGACTTCTAAATTGAGCAAAATCCATACCAAATTTTTTTTTGGAAGAAACTGAACTTATATCACCTTGTCCACCAAAATTAGATGTTCGCCCACTTGAACTCATAGAGGGATGCATTCGTGTTGCATCTACATACTCATTATACAACTGAAAAAGACAAGCACGAATATCATCAATCTTTTTCTTGCACTCCTCCAACTCAAATGCCTTTTGATAACAAAATTCTACAAATATCAACTTTGATCTGGGATCCAAAATAGAAGCAATTACCAACAAATTATTGCACTGAGACCAATATTTGTTAAACTTCTTTAGCATCTCATTTGTTAATTGCTTCACTGTTTCATCAGTATCGATACTTTCATCCATCAACAAAGCCCTAATTCCCCAAACTTCTTTTAGGTATAAATTGGATGTGGGATACTTACAACCAGAAAATACTTTAGTGGCATCAAGAAAGGCTTCTAAAAATTTAAGAATTATAGAAGCCTTTTTCCATTCATCATTGGTGGGGCATACACATGAATGCTCAGTTGCATATCTAATAAGAGCATCTTTATAACCAAGTGCATCATGCAACATTTCATAAGTAGAATTCCATCTTGTAGGAACATCCAAAGTGAGTCCTTTTCTAGCAGGAAGTCTCATATGCTGTAGAATTTCATTAAATGCTTGCATTCGAGATGGGGATGCAGAGACATATCTAACAATTTCTCTTATACATTCAATAGCTTCATGAATGATTTTCATTCCATCCTGAACCATAATATTTAATATATGTGCACAACATCTAATATGACTGTACTCCCCACTAAACAACATTGAATAACAAAAGTGATCTCGGAGCCTTCTCATTACAGCATCATTTGTGCTGCAATTATCCAAAGTAATAGCACATATTTTATAATCCAATTTCCATTCAACAAGACATTTTTTTACAGCATCTTCAATTGCAAAGCTGGTGTGAGGGTATGGAAGTTTATTGAAACTAATAATCTTCTTATGCAGAGTAAAGTCAGAATCAATATAATGTGCTGTGATAGAAATGTAACCGATTTTCTGATTTGATGTCCAAATATCAGTAGTGAAACTAACTCGAGAACTTAGGTTCTTGAATACATCATGCAATTTTTTCCTCTCTTCTTGATACAAAGCCATACAATCATGTTTTACAGTCTTACGACCCATAATTTTGAATAATGGCTGAAGAGATCTCATAAAATCCAGAAAAACAGTGTGCTCAACAATACGAAATGGAAGCTCAGCACATATGATAAATTTTGCAAGAATTTTTCTACTCTCTTCTTGATTGAATTTGAAACACTTTATCGGATCTTTTGAACTTGGTAGTAAGAGCAACTGATTAGTCGAATTCTTTTGATACTTCTTGCAAACATTTTCAAGATGGCGTTTTAGATGACTCGTTCCTCCTTTAGTGCTCCCACTTAAAACTTTTTTACAATATTTGCACTTAGCTATTGACCCTTCAGAATTTTTTTCCTCGATAAAGTGATTCCATACCCAAGATCTTTTTCTAGAAGAATTGTCACAAATATTTTCAGCAGTATCTTCATTTCTATCATCCTCATTCCTTAAATCTTCAACAGTCTCATTTTCACCCACTTTAGAATGAGACATTAGTAAAAATAATCTGCCCAAATAACAAAATAAATATCACAAAGTGCAACTATTGTAACAATTCTCCTCAGCAGGCATCATAATTAAAAGCATGAAAACTTCCAGTTGCTATAACATAACAAAGATGATCAACTTGCCAGTTCAACTAAAAATTTACTAACTCATTTGAAAATTGAACCCATAAATAAATAAACAAATAAATAATAACAAATCACTATCTTGTCATGCACTTATGTTAAAAAAATAATTTATAATATAAATAATTAAATAAGATATTTTGCATCACGGTCAAGATACCACAATATAGGACTATATTGTTATCTTAGCCAAGATATCGAGAAAGAAAATTGAGGAACTATTTTTTAAAAAATTATCTGCCAATATGAAAAAGTATAGGCATCAATATTTCGGTTCAATCTCAGTTGATATTTTTGGTGACATAGCAGAATATCTCGCGCAATATGTTCATACCATCTCAACAGATATATCAGATTATCAATTTATGATGCTCTAGATTTTTGGCACTGATGCTATTAATGTCTTGCATGGGAAAGTGCCCAGAACTAATTCAAACTGTGATCTTTGCCAAAACAAGAACCTTGCTGCTGCTCTGGAAAGACAGATTATTAGTTCAGCCAGTTGCCAAAAAGCAAAATTAAATTTATCCAATCAAAGCCTCCAAAAGCCGTTTAACTTGATTTAACTTTATTTTCTATAGAAAAAGGTGAAGTTAACTGCCAAGTTTTCCATGGATACATTAGCTGATTTGCTTGCTGTATGAGATGAAGGAGACGAAAAAGTTGTCATTTCTGTATCATGATTCTCTACAAAATGAATAAAGAGCTCCATCATAGCACATGAGGCCTGAGGGGGATCAGCAGACACTTTTACCTGTAAGAAAGAGGCAGGTTGAGGTCCCTTAAAATTTGTTAAAAACCATACTCCTTTGATGCTCACAACTAAAACCCTGCTAGGCTGCTACCGAGCATAATTATAAAGCATAAAGAGAAATCATCAAACAGTAGTGCAAGGAGATTAGGAGAAGCCGGAAGCGGAGAAACCGGAAGGAGAAGCCGACAAGGAGAAGTCGGAAGCGGAGAAACCCTAGGTCCCTAGCTCCACGCCTCCGCCGCTCATCCACTCTGCGCCTCGGCAAATTCCAACCAAAACGAAGAAGATCCCAACCAAAACGAAGAAGATCCCAGCCAAAACGAAGAAATCGTACCTCAAAATCTAGCTTCGCCGACGATAGGGTGGCCGGGACGGTCGACGATGACGAGTTGACGACCGGAGAAATGGAAGAGTGGACGAGCGGACCACGCCTCGTCGCCTGCACCGCTCCACGCGCCGCGCCGCGCCGCCTCCACCGCTCGTCCGCGCCGCCTCTGTTAATCCCTCGGGTCGAAAATGGTGACGAGCGACGGAGCGAGTCGCGATTCAACTATTCAAGCCTTTAGGTTTTCCTTTAGGGCAACCGGCAAATTGCTGATACGGGCTCGGGCTTGGACGGGCCGCGTTCGGGCTGAGTATGGGCGCGGGCTTGGGTCGGGCCCGGGCCGGGCCAATGAGATACCCGAGCCGGCCCGAAATAGAAATGGGCTTAATTATTCAGCCCGAGCCCGGCCCGAAATGCATTGGCCCTAGCCCATAGCCCGGCCCGCGGGCGGCCCGACCCGATGGGCTTCGGGCCGGCCCGAGCCCACTTCCAGCCCTACTTGAAGTTAACACAACTTTGCTTGGCTGTCACAAATGGCAACTAGCCTTCCACTGCAATATCACTATTGGAGACACATCATGATCGTTTGGCAGTTCAAGGCAAAATTGGCATTTTGACTTACCTCATCACTACTTTGTAACCCTCCTTTTATCGCTGTACGGAACCAGTATCGCCAGCAATTTTTATGATGTGTATTGAGATTATGGATCCTAATAAGAAAGGTAATATGAGAGGTGTATTTCTCCTCCTTCAGGACAACATATTTAAATATTGTTCTTTGTGCAAAAACTCAATCTGCATCCTAAGTGGGTTATGTTTCTTTCTTTTTGCAAGATCCAGCTCAAATAACATGCCAAATTTATTGGAAAAATGCTGAATCAAAAAAGAAAGTTATTAAGAAGCTTACAAAAAAACTGTCATCCAATAATCTGGCGGAAACCCTGCTAAGCATGACAATGGTTTGATGGAGGATTCAAACTCTTTGCATTTGACTCCTCAAGAGGTGGAATTTTCCTTCAGGTACATCCTCTCCCTTGTTCATTTTCTGTAGTTGCAGTAACCTCTTTTCATTTTCTTTTTCTTTTTTTAACTGAAGGGAGGGAGACCACCCTGAATTATACCCAGCCCAAATCTTGAATATGCATGATCCAAGATTCAAACATGGAACCTCTGCTTTGTGAGCAGAGGGGTGCTTCTGCTGATGCAAGCCCCATTGCACTAGTTGCGGTGATCCTTGAAGGGGAGTTTAAGTCTGTATGTCAAGTTAACACCCCCTGAATCTTTGGACCAACCAACTGGATGTCATCTAAGTATTCATCTACCAAGACATTCAGGACTTTAGCAACCTGGCCAACTGTTTTAAGGTTTGAGAACCTCCAAATTCTTACTGGAGGTACGTTGCAGCTTCGCAAAAATTGTTAGTCTGGCTTTTATCTGAACCTTATTTGCACAATCGTCAGAATGTTATAGATGTGGTTGCCCTTGAAGTTACAGACAGAAATGGTCGATGCATTCCCTTCTACTTCGCTTCTCTCGGACATGTACCATCTCTGATGCCCCATTTGGAGAGAGATCATCAATGTACAAAACTGAAATATCCCGGGGCCTCTGCAATCCTTGTTCCTCTTATCTTGTTCATACCACATTCTCTCCCATACTCTGTTTTATCTACTTTAATATTGTATATGAGGATGCGATCGGATGGAAGGAGACACTCCAGCTTGTAAGACATGTTATTCTGCTGCGACTATTCTGCGACTTTTCTTTCCTTGTGTCGTAGATTAATTTAATGGTCTTTTTCCATCAATTATGATCATCATCGAATAAACATGAAACCTGAAATTTCTTTTGACAGCCAATTTTGACAAGAAAAACTTCCGCTGGCTCTGTTTTTAAAGGTTTTTAATGATCACTTTAGTTTGTCACTGGAGCTGCCCTGCTCCAATTTCTTTTGGAGTTCATTTTTTCCACGGATATCTTATCTCCTAATCCGTTTCTCTATGACAGGACTTCCAGCTGAAACATCAATTGAGAGGTACGTGACTATCGGAGCTTACAGTCTCTTGCGATCATGCACAATTGAACTAGAGTATATCATTGGACCGCACTCTATTCTTATGGAAGGTTCCTTAGTAGAGACCAATTCAATCCTAGAAGCTGGGTGCATGCTTCCGCCTGGCCGAAGGATTCCAACTGGTGAGCTTTGGGCTAGTAATCCGGCAAGGCTTGTCCGAAAGCTGACCCATGAAGAAATCTTAGAGATTCTGAAGCTTGCTGTTGTGACTACTAGGCCTGGGCCGCCAGATGGGCCTTCCCACCCATGTCGCCAACCCATCTGGAGGCCACCACCTCCTGCTTCGGAGAGGAGGGTGGGCGGTCCAGCTGCCAGGCGCACGGGATGACAGATGCCCGACCGCGGAAGCGGTGCCGCTGAACGCGGTGACCACTGCCTAGGAAGCCCCCCAAATCTCCTATTTATGGATCTCATCGGTCTCCTCCTTCCTCAGGGGGTCCTTGAACCAGAGAAGCCGGAGCAAGGAACGTTGCAGCCACTCTCCGGAGCAAGGTAGACCTTAACCTCTGTTTCTTTTTACCTCATGATAATAATATAAAAGAAAATGGAAGAAGAAGAAGAAGAAGAGGAAAGGAAGGGAGAAGAGCTTACCTGGTGTCATCGGCTGCGGATCCGGCTCAGTGAGCTCGGCTGCAGCCGTCAACGGCTGGAGGCCCTTCCTCCCCTCCTTCAGGCGTGGTGAGCTCGACTGCAGCCCTCCTTTGGTTGCGGCGAGTTCGGCCGCAGCCTTGGTCGCAAGGGGTGGGTTCCTTCCCCACTGCAGTGGGAACGAAGGAGCCGTCGGGTCCGACCGCAAGCTCCACTAGCCTTCGGCCGGAGCTGCAGTGGGCCGGAGGCCCCTTCTTCTCAGGGGGATGGTTCCGACCCTCCATCCCCACTGAGGAGAAGAGGGGGCCGGCCGCCGGTTGTGGTCCGGCCCCTTCCGTGAAGGGGAGCTTGCCCTCCTCCCTTCGCAGGAGAAGAAAGAAGAAGAAAAGGGGAAAAGGAAAGTTTCGGGAAGGACAAGAAAAGAAAACGAAGAAAAAGAAAAGAGAAATAAAAAAGAAAAAGAAAAGAAAAAGAAAAGGAAAAGAAAAGAAAAGAAAGGAAAGGAAAAAGGGGGAAAAAATAAAGAAAAATACATAGATAAATAGTGAATAAGTGATAGAGAATTAAGATAAAAATAAATAATATAAATATTAAAATAAATGAATAAAATAACTAAGAGAGAGAGAAGGCACTTTGAGAGTGTACCTTTTCTTTCTCTACAAAATAAGTAGTTTCTACTCAAATTAACTGACCTGGACCTGAGGTTCATTCAAGCCCATTTGGAGGTTTTAAGTTAAAATTAATTAAAGAATAGTAGATAATTCATTTTTAATCATTTGATAGGTACTGAGCATTCGTTGACTGAGATTAGGGTTCCGAGAGCGAACCGAGGTAAGTAACCCTACACAAATCTTATTGATTTCTAATCACAATTTAATTGTAAGTATGAAATTATGAAATTGTATTTGATATAATGTATTTTCTCAAAGATCAAACATATGGTTGCATGTGATTCATGAATTTAATTAAACAGCATTCCTTCATGAATATTTGATTGGGTATGAATTATGGTTATGATAAATTGCATGAAAATAATATTTGTGCCATGATCATGAATTTTATGCATAGCAATGCCCCTTGTCATTTTTCAATCTATTTATGAAGGTATGATTTATGAAAAAGAATAATGATTTATGAACTCTCAGATAGCTATGCTCGCCTCTAAAAATAGGGGCCAGTCGATACCCTTGAGCTAGCATCCAACGAATATGGCCCTCTGCCAATGGGTTAAAGTTGGTAACAAATAAGAATGAGTTATAAAACTCGTCGACTACGAATATGACCCTGTCACGGGATTATAGTGACCATAGCGGCACATCCGTCTGAGAGTAGGATTTATAAAGTATGGATAGATGGCAGCATTTTTTTTTATATATGACTTGCATTATCATGTTTATGAATTTTCCTGGCTGTAGCATACATTGCTCTACGACTGATTTAAATATATATGGTATGAAATGATTTAGTTTGCTATAATTGCTATCTTCTTTAAATGATGCATTGGCATATGAATTATTATGCTTAATCCAGTAAGATAGTGCATGGTTACTTACTAAGCCGCATAGCTCATATCCCTCATCTTGTTTTTTTCAGATATATAGGGTTGCTAGGAGCAGGGAGCATGGAGATTTTTGGGTTGGGAAATTCATTTTGGATGTACAAATTTAGAGCTCTGATACTACTGAATGTCACACCCTAAATCAGGTTTGTGACACGGTCGTGCTACTGCTCACAAGCACCCGTGCACCTCCTCCCTACCTCTAGTTAGCTGGCCTAGAAGGTGCAATGTCATTCTTCCTTCTGTTCGGATAGTCCCATGCTAAATGCCCCTGCTGCCCACAAGTGAAGCCAGAACTTAGCATTTCTTCTGAGACGGCCATGAAGGCTGCAGCTAAAGGTAATGGTGAGCAACTGACGTGGGAGGAATTCAAGGATAAATTCTATAATCAGTACTTCCCTGGGTCAGTGAGGTTAGTAAAGTAGAATGAATTCTTGGCACTGAGACCGACGGCGAACATGACAGTGTTGGAGTTTGCTAGTAAGTTCAATGAATTGGGTCGGTTTTGTCCTCAATTTATGGAGGAAGAGAAAAGTAAAGCCAATAGGTTTGAGATATGGGATTAGGTCCTGATTCACAATTCTGATTTTTACAAATTCTAGGATGTACTGGAAAGGGATTTAAAGTTGGAAGCTGAATTGAGCAGAGCAGAAAGGGAAAGGGGTGATCTGAAGAGGCCTAGGATGACTGGGAGTCAGCATGTGAGGCCAAAAAATTTTGGAGGTAATGCAAATATGAAGTAGAAATTTGAAGCCTATCACTATTGTGGTAAATTTCATGCTAGACCTTGTCTGAAAAGAGTAGGAGCCTGCTTCACTTGTGGGCAGCCGGGGCATTTGGCACGGGACTGTCCGAACAGAAGGAAGAATGGCACTGCACCTTCTAGGCCAACTGACCAGAGGCAGAGAGGAGGTGCACGGGTACTTGCACTGACACGACAGGATGCTAGTGCCAGCGACAAAGTAGTAGCAGGTATAACCTCCCTCAATACTGTAGATGCTTCTGTTCTGTTTGATTCTGGCTCTACTCATTCATTTATATCCTCATAGTTCTCTGCATCTTTGAATCATATGTCTGATAAGCTAGATTAGCCACTGCATTTGCTACTCCTCTAAAGAAAATAGTAGTAGTTGATTTTGTTTTTAAGGACTGCATGATTCAGATAGGAGACAAAGAGTTGATAGCAGACCTGATACAATTAGATATGCATGACTTTGATGTTATTCTTGGGATGAAATTGGTTGTCCAAGTATCAAACTCATATTGACTGCTATGGCAAAAGGATAGTGTTCCAGATACCTGATGAACTGGAATTTTTCTATCAAGGTGATGCACCCACTATGAAGCCCTCATTGCACATTATTTATACTATAAGTGCAAGAAAGGCACTAAGAAATGGGTGTCAGGCCTATCTAGCCTATGTGTTGATACTCAAAAAGAAACAAGGCTGGATGATATTCCTGTTGTGAGGGAATATCCAGATGTTTTTCCGGAGGACCTACCTAGGCTACCTCCTGATCGGGTGTTGGACCAATCTCCAAGGCTCTTTACCGGATGGCCTCTGCAGAGCTGACAGAATTGAAAGTTCAGCTACAGAAGCTTCTAGATAAAAAATTCATCTGACCAAGTGTTTCTCCATGGGGAGCTCCTGTCTTATTTGTAAAGAAGAAGGATGAAAGTTTGCGGCTAGGTATTGATTATAGGGAGTTGAACAAGGTAACTCTAAAGAATAAATATTCCTTGCCTCAGATTGATGATCTATTTGGCCAAATGCAAGGTGCCTAAGTTTTTCCAAAAATAGATTTGCGGTCTGGTTACCATCAGTTGAAAATTCAATCAGAGGATGTGCCTAAGATAGCATTTCGGACTACGTATGGGCATTATGAATTCTTGGTTATGCCGTTTGGACTAACCAATGCACCAGCTGCCTTTATGGACCGATGAACGGAGTCTTTAAGCAGTTTTTGGATCCGTTTTTCATTGTATTTATTGATGATATACTGGTCTATTCCAAGAACAAGGAAGAACATGAAAATCATTTGAGGATAGTACTGCAAACTCTACGGGAAAGAAGTTATATGCCAAGCTGAGCAAATGTGAATTCTGGCTGGATAGCATTGCATTTCTTGGGCATATGATCGCTAGGAATGGAATTTCAGTGGACCCAAAGAAGATTGAAGCAGTGATAAACTAGCCTCATCCTACTAATGTGAATGAGATCAGAAGCTTCTTGGGTTTGGCCGGATATTAAAGAAGATTTGTGGAGGAATTTTTTCGGATAGCCACCCCTTTGACTCGTTTGACTTAGAAACGAGCAAAGTATGAATGGAGTGAGGAATGTGAATAGAGTTTCCAAAAATTGAAGCGGAGACTAGTATCTGCTTCTATTCTCACCCTACCAACTAATTCTGAGAGTTTCACCATTTATAGTGATGCTTCCAAGAATGGGTTGGGTTGTGTATTGATGCAGGATGATAAAGTGGTGGCATATGCCTCTAAACACTTGAAACCTTATGAGCAGAAATATCAAACACATGATTTGGAATTGGCGGCGATAGCTTTTGCTCTAAAAATTTGGAGACACTATTTATATGGAGAACCATGTGAAGTCTTCACTGATCATAAAAGCTTACAATATATATTTACACAGACGGAGCTTAATATGAGGCAGAGGAGATGGCTTGAACTATTGAAAGATTATGATTTAAGTATTAAATATCATCTGGAAAAGACGGATGTGGTGGTAGATGCTCTCAATAGGAAGTCAGCAGTAGGCACAACAGCTTTGCTCACTACTCAAAGGCACATTTTGAAAGATCTCCATATGTTGCAAATTGGGGTGACTACCAAGAATACTGGGAGCATGTTGGCTAGTTTGATGGTACAATCCACCTTGATAGAGAAAATAAAGATTGCCCAACAATCAGATGCACAAATGTGTCAGCTCAAGAAAGATGTAGAAAAAGGGTTGCGATCCGAACTCAGGATTTACTTAGATGGTACTCTACGATTTGGCACTAGACTATGTGTACCAAAAGATGCTGACTTGAAGAGAGAAATTTTAGAGGAAGCTCACCAGTTCCGGTTCCCTATTCATCCTGGTAGCACTAAGATGTATAGAGATTTAAAGGAGCATTTTTGGTGGAATGGCATGAAAAGAGAGATAGTCGAATTTGTAGCACAGTGCCTGCTATGTCAGCAGGTGAAAGCCGAACATTAGAGGCCTGCCGATTTGCTGGAGCCACTAGAGATACCAGAATGGAAATGGGAGCATATTACTATAGATTTTGTTACTGGGCTTCCAAGGACAACAAGAAAAAATGATGCAGTGTGGGTAATTATTGATCGCCTCACAAAGTCAGCTCACTTTTTATCCTTTAGGATCAGCACTTCACTTGATAGGCTGGCACAGAGGTACATTGATGAGATCGTGTGCCTACAGGGGGTACCGGTGAGCATTGTATCTGATCGGGACCCATGATTTGTCTAGATTTTGAAAAAGTTTTCAGAATGCTATGGGCACCGAATTGAGACTTAGCACTGCTTATCACCCTCAGACTGATGGTCAGTTAGAGAGGATGATCCATACTCTGGAGGATATGCTGAGGACATGTATGGTTGACTTTGGAGGTTGATGGGATGATCATATAGCTCTAGTGGAGTTTGCTTATAATCATAGTTATCAATCTAGCATTCAGATGGCCCCTTATGAAGCCCTGTATGGAAGAAAATGCCAATCTCCTTTATATTGAGATGAGGTTGGAGAGAACAAATTATTGGGTCCTGAGTTGATTCAAAACACCAGAGAGAAAATTTTACTGATCAGAGAAAGGCTCAAGGCAGCTCAGAATAGACAGAAAAGTTGGACAAATAAGAAAAGAAGAAAAATGAAATTCCAAGAGGGTTACCTTGTATTTTTAAAAGTTTTACCCTCAAAAGTTGTCATGAGATTTGGAAGACACTGTAAGCTAAGTCCTCACTACATAGGCCCCTTTGAGATTCTGACCAGGATAGGAGAGGTTGCTTACAGATTGGCCTTGCCACCAGAGTTGTCTGGTGTACACGTCTTCCATGTTTCTCTTCTACGGAAATATATATCAGATCCCAGTCATGTGGTGCAGTATGAGCCACTACAGATAGATAGAGATTTGACTTATGAAGAGTTTCCTCTACGCATCATTGATCGTAAGGAACAGATTTTGAGGCGTCGCACCATTCCCTATGTGAAAGTACAGTGGAGTAACTACTCAGAGAGAGGCCACATGGGAACTTGAAGAGGAAATGCATGTGAGGCATCCACAACTTTTTGAAAACTTAGGTATGTAAATTTCGAGGACAAAATTTTTTTTAAAGGAGGAAAGAATATGACTACTGGGCTTGGGCCGCCAGATGGGCCTTCCCACCCATATCGGCAGCCCATCTGGAGGCCACCACCTCCTGCTTCGGGGAGGAGGGTGCGCGGTCCAGCTGCCAGGTGGACAGGACAGATGCCCGACCGCGGAAGCGGTGCTGCTGAATGCGGTGACTACCACCTAGGAAGCCCCTAAAATCTCCTATTAATGGATGTCACCGGTCTCCTCTTTCCTCAGGGGGTCCTTGAACTAGAGAAGCCGGAGCAAGGAATATCGCAGCCACTCTCCGGAGCAAGGTAGACCCTAACCTCTGTTTCTTTTTACCTCATGATAACGAAAGAAAAGAAAAAGGAAGAAGAGGAAAGGAAGGGAGAAGAGCTTACTTGGTGTCCTCGGTTGTGGATCCGGCGCGGTGAGCTCGACCGTAGCCGTCGATGGCCGGAGGCCTTTCCTACCCTCCTTCGGTCGCGGCAAGTTCGGTCGTAGCCCTTCTTTGGTCGCGGCGAGTTCGGCCGCAACCATATATAGTCGCGGGTGGTGGGTTCCTCCCCCACCGCAGTGGGAACGAAGGAGCTGCCGGCTCTGACTGCAGGCTCCACTAGCCTTCAGCCGAAGCTGCGATGGGTTGGAGGCCCCTTCCTCTCAGGGGGGTGTTCCGACCCCCCATTCCCACCAAGGAGAAGAGGGGGCCGGGCACCGGGCACCGCCGGCCGCGGTCCGACCCCTCCCATGAAGGGGAGCTCACCCTCCTCCCTTCGCAGGAGAAGAAAGAAGAAGGGGGGAAGGGGAAGTTTCAGGAAGGAGAAGAAAAGAAAAAGAAGAAAAGAAAAAAAAAGGACAAGGAAAAGGAAACGAAAAGAAAGGAAAAAGGAAAATAAAAATAAAGAAAAATACATAGATAAATAGTGAATAAGTGATAGAGAATTAAGATAAAAATAAATAATATAAATATTAAAATAGATGAATAAAATAACTAAGAGAGAGAGAGAAGTCACTTTGAGGGTGTACCTCTTCTCTTTCTACAAAATAAGTAGTTTCTAGTCAAATTAACTGACCTGATTTGAGGTTCATTCAAGCCCAATTTGGAGTTTTAAGTTAAATTAATTAAAGAACAATAGATAATTCATTTTTAATCATTTGATAGGTACTGAACATTCGTTGGCTGAGATTAGGGTTTCGGAAGTGAACCGAGGTAACCGTGCACAAAGTTTATTGCTTGTTAATCACTATTTAATTGTAAGAATGAAATTATGAAATTGTATTTGATATAATGTATTTTCTTAAAATTAGGATCAAGCATATAGTTGCATATGATTCATGAATTTAATTAAATAGCATTCCTTCATGAATATGTGATAGGGTATGAA
Organism: Phoenix dactylifera; assembly: GCF_009389715.1. NCBI lineage: Eukaryota > Viridiplantae > Streptophyta > Magnoliopsida > Arecales > Arecaceae > Phoenix > Phoenix dactylifera. The sequence goes on along the minus strand of NC_052405.1, from coordinate 4,329,066 downwards.
TTGCATGGAAATGATATTTGTGGCATGATCATGAATTTTATGCATAACGATGCCATTTGTCATTTTCAATCTATTTATGAAGGTATGATTTATGAAAAAGAATAATAATTTATGAATTCTCAGATAACTATGCCCGCCTCTAGAAATAGGGGCCAGTAGATATCCTGGAGCTAGCATCCAATGAATATGGCTCTCTGCCAATGAGTTAAAGTTGGTAACGAATATGAATGAGTTATAAAAGTCGTCGACTACGAATATGGTCCTGTTACGGGATTATAGTGACCATAGCAGCACATCCGTCTAAGAATAGGATTTATAAAGTATGGATAGATGGCAGCCTTTTTTTATATATATAACTTGCATTATCATGTGTATGAATTTACCTGGCTGGAGCATACATTGCTCTACGACTGATTTAAATATATATGGCATGAAATGATTTAGTTTGCTATAACTGCTATCTTCTTTAAATGATGCAGTGGCATATGAATTATTATACATGATCCAATAAGATAGTACATGGTTACTTATTGAGCCGCATGGCTCATATCCCTCATGTTGTTTTTTTTCAGATATCTAGGGTTGCTAGGAGCAGAGACCTAAAGATTTTTGGGTTGGGAAATTCATTTTGGATGTACAAATTTAGAGCTCAATACGGCTCCATTTTGGAGAAATACTTTATGAATAAAATGACACTTTTGTTTATGAATTATTAGTAATGAGGCTTCGTGTTATTGTGAGCAATAGCTTGCAGTAGCAAGGCCTTGTCGCAGACCTGATCCGGGGCGTGACAGCTGTTGCCATCAATGATCTGATGCAAAGCCATTTCTCTGAATTCCTTCCATATTCCACGGTTTATTTGGAGGTGGCGAAAATGAAAAAGGCCTTTTCAATTCCTCTTTGAAGCATTAGCAATTAATCGGTGTTGTGTCTGGAGAGAATAAGCCACCCAGACTTTGTAACTGATTTTATTGTCTAATACTTGACCTTTCATTTGAGTTGGACGCTTTGTGTAGACCATGGATATTTTTTGAGCGGCTGCGAGGAACAGTGGCAGGAGTTGGGACTTTTCTTTCTGTCCTTCCCTGTCAGGTAAGGAAGAACCTGTGCTTTTTCCAATTCAGAAGAGCATAGCTATATCTTTTATCTGATCTTTTAAGTGAACTGTTGGTTGCGAACAAACCATGTTCTTTTTTTTATGACAAGTTTGTTCAAAGAACTAATTTAGGCTCCATAGTTTAAGCACATAGGGAATGAAGGCCTGTGTGGCATACAGCACATGTAGGTATTATTTGACTGTTATTTTTGTTCCTGTAGCAGCAAATATTACTGTAACAACCCAGGACCTCGCCCAAAATAGCTAGCCGGAAAGTTTTATTTGGGTTCCTTGATCATGTATAAGTACCCAAGATCTACCCAGCAAATAACCGATGTGGGACTAAACAAACGTCCGCACGGATCCTCACATACTCCCCTTTCAAGCCCTTACGTCCTCGTCAGGCTAAGGGTTTATATCTATTCAAATCTAATCACAAACACCACGATTGGCCCGTGGTTTGCCCCAATAGATCCGTTCTGCAGTGTCCCCTAGTCCACATAGGTTATGGGTCGGGTCCGCTCTGATACCATTTGTAACAACCCAGAACCTCGCCCAAAATAGCTAGCCGGAAAGTATTATTTGGGTTACTTGATCCTGTATAAGTACCCAAGATTTACCCAGCGAATAACCGATGTGGGACTAAACATACGCCCGCACGGGTCCTCACAGTTGCATTATCGAACCAGCCTCCATACTTAGACCCCGCATGCCTGACTAAATATCATGCAGGTTATTGCCCTTTCGAGAGATCCCCTTATACCAAGCCTTCTATGCCATGGTTGAAAACAGCTCATGAAACAATTGTTTTTTATTAACAAAATACATCTTGCACAAGTGCATGAGAATGAAATTCTCTTGTCAATTACTTAATAATTTTGCAAATGTTAAAGCATTTGGGCAGCCACTTGCGCAAAGTCCACCAAGCAGCATCTCGGTTTCTATCGAGGGTCTGCATGGCAGAAGCTGCCATTGCTATAACACGTATTTTTGCATCAGGGCATTGGGCACATGAACAAAAGGCTAGCTTTAGATCATCAACATTATTCTGTTCAAATGTTAGAACTTGGAAACCTCAGATGCTCGTGTTGTGATATTGAGCTAAAGAGGCATGAGATTAACTAAAAAATAGCAAGTTTTCATTTTACAGATAATAATTATGATATACTATATGAAGCCCCTTAGGAAATGTTAAAAGTTGATTGCTTTCTCCCCCTCTCTCAGAGAAAAAAGAAAGGCAATCCATTGACTTGCTGATTATTGCAAGCTCCATTAAATATTTTCAGATTATAGTGATGATCATGCCAGTTGATGACCTAATGGCAACTGTTAGAATCTATTTCGAACATACTTTGCAGCAGTGAGTGGTATAAGGACTGAAAACTGCCTTGAGTGTGAGAATGTGTGATCCACACGTTTGTGTCTCAGAGTTTCTTTAAAAACCAGAGGAATTATATATTTAATTGTACCAAATTCCACAATCCAATGAAAACTAATGAAGCTTCTACAATAAGAAGCATCACAGTGGGAAGAAATACATTCGCCGCAAGATACACAAATCATCAAGGTCCAATGTCAGATGTCACAAAGTAGAACAGAATTGTTATTTATGCAGCCTAGTGCATGGCACAGAGATCATTCCAAATCCAAAAGACTCAGCAACCGAAGGTAGGAGTTCATTTAAAAGGATGGAAAATTACGAAAGGATTTCCTACTGCCAAGAGAAGGGCAGAGCTTGAGAGCTTGAGGGCCCTTCTCCCCCAACATGAAATATACTCTGGCAGTGAAGATGAGCATCATTGGCATCAGAAACCAAAACAGTAGCTACGTGCTCATCGTCGATCCCTGAACAAGAAAACCCCGTTGGAGAAACACTGTTTGAAGCCTGCGAACCGGAGTACCTTCCAAGATCACTGTACTGAATAGTTGAGACCAAAGGCTGACCCATTGGGATCCTATCAGCTGGCACCATTTGGCCCACATTGACACCTGAGGTTTGAGTTGGTGATGACAGAAGAGAGAGAGCACACTCAGAGTCAAGAACTTGGGTTAATCTATCAGAGAAGAATTTGCTGCTGCTGCTGCTGCCTTCTGCCAAAGAGTTGGTCTTGAGTGGCCTACAAATAGACGGCTCCAGTGTTGCTCTACTGCTGAAGGCAGTGTCACTGTCCTGCATGAAGGAGAACTGCTTCCCTTCTTTGAAGCTGCGGGGAAAGGAGCCGAGCTGTTGCTGCCTATCCATGCAATGCAGGAGTGGGTAATGGGCATACAGTGCGTCTTCCTTGGATTTAACAATCCCAGCCCAGTTGGTCTCTGGTGTAGCAGTTGGGAATATCTGTGGATATGCCGAGAACCTGGTCACTGCAGAGAAGGCAAGATTTTTTAGTTTCAAAAAAGCTGATGCACATTCCATAATGTCATTTGGAAATTATAGGCACAGTGGAAAGGATTGGTTTGGACAAATGCATGGCATGCTTTCATAAGGTAAGAACAAGTAGAAGTTTGTTCATGATCTAGTACAGATATTTGTCATGTGTCTCCATTTCATCATACAATACTTGAGCTATATGATTTGTATATTTAGGGCACTGGTGGCAGCAGGTGTAAAATTTTACACTCCTGAACTTCGTAAGATGACCGGCCACATTTCAATTTGTGAGCAAGTTTATTCAAAGTATATATAAATGTTCAGCAATGGATCCACAGCTGAAGTTATTTGAATGTTCATATTTTAAATGGAATATAATTGTTGATATACAGGAAGTACAAGCTGACTTGAGTCCTGACCATGGTGATTTGGGAGCATACTCCCAGAATTTATAGATTCTTGCTGAGGCTTCCTTCGGCGTCTGTTGTGTCCATCAAGTCGTTTCCTACAGCTTCGCTTTACCTCGTCAAACTCCACCAGCAAATGAAATCTATGGGGAAAAAAATTCATGAAGGCAGTACATTAAATTTCTTGACAATAAAGCAAAAATTCGACAAATGTGCATCAGCAGGAGCAGAAACCAAGCATGCAAGTCCGACAGGGTTCAACTGCTTTTTAACTAAAGTGGGAGGATCCACCCTTTGACCGTTTGCTCTTAGAGACGCATTCTACTTGGAAAATGAATACTAATAAGAGTTTCCTTGTCCTCTTTCATGAAGCATGATGAATACATACAAGAGCCACCAACATTAAAACAAGTTATCAGCTTTTACATCTTCCACAAGTGGTCATCAATGAGAGAACGCTTAACAAATATGTTGGAATTTTTGGGCGCAGAAAATTACCAAGACTAGCATTCAGCAAGATGGCATCACGATCACAATAATATCTAGATTTTTAGACTCTTATTCCCTGAAAAGAAAATATCTAGAGTTTTAGAAGCACACTTTCTTTCTAGAAAGGACAGACATTTTATATAGAAGTCAAGATATCACACAAATAACTGAAAACTAGCTTACTATATTAACTTGATGATTATTCATGAGAATTCTTAATGTATATTAGTATATTAACTATGAAAATCTGTCTTCATGCATAAATAACTCCATTTGCTGTTGGCACAATATTGCTTGCATTTGAACTCACATCACATTATACACACGTACACACACAAGCATGCACACACACAGAGCGACTGAGAGAGAGAGAGAGAGAGGAGAGAATAGGCGAACTTCACTAATTAGAATGAGAACAATTCTAGACCAAGAAAAAAGGCAGAAGGAAATGTGCAGCAGTATGAGTACACTCTTTTGAGCATGGTATTCTCACAATATCACAAATTAAGTGTCTCCTCAACCAAAGTGATCATCTGCTAACAAATATTTCCCAGAGAAGGAGACCGGAAAAAAATAGATTCTATCAATAAAAATGCATCATAACTTACTGTTTAAAACCATAGCCAATAATTTTTTTGATCGCCCACGAGAGCAAAATTTTTAAGGGAAGTGCTCTGCAAATAAGGTGATTCTGAAAAGTGAAAAGTATTTTCCCCTACATTCTCCAGTGAAAATGATAATAAAATTGATAATGAGCTTCAAACTGATGTGGTTTTGAATCCTCCTGCTATGTGGTATGCCTATATTTTCTACCACCAAAAATTGGCAAAAATCCATTCCTTTTATGCTCTGCGACATTGAAATGTTAAGCCAAAATGGATAATGACAAACTGAAGCACAATCCTGGTCTGAGGTTGCAGCATGCTAGAAAAACATGCTATCATTCACCTAATTTCAGCAAGTCATGAACTTAAAAGTATTCATGATGCCTTGCTACAAGATATACAACCTCCTACATTCCAGAGTCACTAGTTTACCAATGTTCTGAGATCATCTTGGTCCCTGGCTAACAACATGAATTGAGTGGGGATATAGGAGAGGTTTAAGTGCAAGATGTATCCAAAATAAATAAATAAATATTATATATACACACACACATATAAATAGGAAGAGGAGGTCCTATCAATTGCTTGCACATAATAAAAAATCAAATATTACAAAGAAAACAAGAATCCAATCAGTCACCTGGTGGTTAGGAATTCGTTTTATAAGAGAGATGCAGTGGCTATATATCAAAGTATAAGCATAAATGATTCAACTACCAACAGGTATTATGTATTAGAACTTCACTTAACCTAAGATTTTGACAAGATAGAACCGTGAAAAAGATGACTGAACAGTGGGCTGAACACATTAGGAAGTAGGTACATGTTTTAAAAGGCTTAAGGCGCAGGCAAGACAAATCAGCCTAGAAAAGTGTGATAAGCCTGCGGCAATCCAAGGTGCAAATCCCAGATATTTGAATTAGATTATTATAGGCAATCTAGTTAATCCTGTGCATTAACCTGACTGACTGCTCTATATAACTGCTTCCCTCCATCAAGAATTAGAGAGCTGAAGGGGTTAAAGCTTGCAGGTTGGGCTTGTTAAAACTTTAGATTAAGTACAGAGAAGACAGAGAAACTGAGAATATTGGTATCTTTGAAGAAGGCAACATCACAAATTACTTTTTTTTACAGATGGATTTTATACAATGTAATGAGGCACGTCTCTTACCTAAAAAATTGAAGGAAGGTATATGCCCCACTTTTAAAAGTGTAGTCCTTTGACAGTGAGCCAAGATTTACTCGAACAGAGCCTAGATTTCCCCCTTCTTTTGCACAAAAGTCTTGAGGATCAGCTTATTTATGAGCCAAGTTTTCAAATATGCTTGAGCTCAGTTTGTATAACTGAGCCGAGCTCAAATGAGCTCCAATTGAGCCAATCCTAAGCTGCACATGAGCATCTCAGTTCATTTGCAGCCCTATTTGGATATCTTTCTGCTTCAGAGATATATTCCAGAACTTTATTGTCTATGCAAATCATTCCTTCCTGTTATTCACATTGATATGATTCTAGAGCTGGTTATATGATAGGCATAGCACATTCTGCCTATCTCCCATAGCTCAGTAGGAAAGAAGCAACCTATGGAAGTTACTCTATGAAAATAAAGAAAGGCTGGGCTTTCGCTCCTTGCTTGTACTCCTTAACTATACTAACAAGTTTGAAAATGCCAAAATGAAGGTATAAAGGCGCATGCTAAATGAGAGGAAGGAATTAATTGACAGAGATCTATATCATTATAGCATAGATATTGGACGGATTTGCTATCAAAAGGTAAGATATCACTATTGATTTCAGATGCAAAATTCTAACAGTTGACTAGATCATGATAGGTGCTGCTAAATTTCATAGTACAGAAAGCCCCAAAAGATATAGTTCTTAGGAAAATATTTTACACAAAGCTAAGAACACTTGGACAGAAACATTCTGCAAATAAGTTCAGCAGGGAGTTAGTCACCACCAAGTATGTTATATCAACATCTCTGATCTATCAATGATTTATAATCAATTCATTTATACATGTATCGATAAAAAAAACAATTCATATATACAGAAACATGGAATTTTGGCATATAAGCATTACAAGACTGTATGAACTCTCTTTTCTTTTCTTTTCTTTTCTTTTTTTGTGTGTATGTATGGCAGTGTGCATCAAATTGTATGAACCAATACTTGATTGGGATGATGCAACCCATATAGGCAAAGTTTATTACTTCTCATAAAACTTTTCCATTTTATCAGGAGGGTGTGATCACACCTGTTTAATTTACTAGGTGTGAAGGAAACAAGATCTCAGTCCTAGAGAAGCAGGAAAAGGAGATGAAGTACTTTACACAATCTTGCGATAGAAGAATAGTCTTACATTGTAATGGAAAAACAAGGGAAATATACAAAATCCAAATGCAGCGTGGTAGAGAGAGGGACCAAATCATGGTCAAATGATTTTTAAAAAGGATGAAACTGATGGAAAACAAGTTGATTATTCTGATGAAGGTTAGGGCTTTGAAAACTGGGATCATCAAATCTGATCCCGTGAAGCCCAGCATAGGGCTAATCAATTGTGTTTTGTAACATTATGCAGGGTGAACAAGAGAAGACAAGTGCTAGCCAAATATTAAGTGCAACACATTCAAGTTTCTCCAAAGTATAAGACAGTAAGCGGTTGAGAAAAAACATGACTAAATTAATTTTCAATATGTCAAAGATGAATATATTGTTTGATTTGGAGAGGTGAATTAAGTTCCTTACTCATCATAGTTTTAGAAGAAAGATTACTGAGAAACCAATAAACCTTGTCATTTTGTTGAGACGAGCAAAATAGCAGACAGCAAAACATGGAACAATACTGCAAGAAGACTCAGGAAGATAAACAGCACTTTGGAAGGGACGCCAAATAAAAAAGTAAAGAGATATATGTTCTGGAAATTAGAAAATAGTCGTAAGATACATATAGGCAAGGAGGTAAAATATAAGATTATTACATCTCATGAATCATGAAATAGAGAAACAAGGGAAAGAAAGATTTTTATTCTTCTGAGGCAGATAGAACAACCTGAGCAAAAGCAAGAAAAGACGAAAAGAAAAGAGAACAAGATCTAATGGAGATATGTTGCTGAGTAAAGAGCTGGGGTTTAGGTTCAGAAAAGAACAAACAAACAGCAACAAACAAAATAAAGCAAAATTAGCAAAGAAAAGACAAGGGAAAGGACAGACAATGTGAATTTTTTGACCCACAAAGGGACCAGCTACTGTCGTTAAATTTGGGCAGATATCTCTTACAGTCGATCTAGACAAACAGTACCAATCAACATGGGACAGTAAAGCCTTCCACTTTTCAACAAGAAAGGAACCAACCGATGAAATAATTGAGAAACAGTAGGGATCATTAGCAGAGACAAAAGTTGGAGGCACTAGACGTCTAGATGTTCCCCAGTTACTATTTCAGATTGACTCATCAAAGTAAATATTCAGAAAAACCTCTAAATATCAAACAAATCGCCATTGGCATTCAATTTCACAAGAACCAACAAGCACTTGACAAATTACTGACACAACACTGAAATTAAAATTGAAGATCATATGCCTCGAATAGCACTAAATGAGATTAGAAAAAGAACAGTCCAAGCATATTCAAATGAACATGACCTTAATTGAGTAGAATTACTGGAGCAACAAAATTACAGACTCAAATATAGCATAATTCAAGATTCTGATGTTCTAAAGATATTTGCAATTTTCAAAAGCAGGGGACGTCCGTCCCTTATTTCAGTCATCACATAGCAATTTTGAACTCGAATTGCCTGCGAACAATTTAATATTTAATGTTGCACAAGACCATTGTAACCTGATGAACAAAAAAAGAAAACAAAAGAACAAAGTAACTCTTGGTTAAGTAACATAGAAGCCAAATTACTAAATGCCACAAAAGAATTTGAGATTTAACAAAACAACAGAAAAGCAAGCAGTATGTTTTCACCACTTTGATTACTTCATCGAGGTAAGCGTAGTAAAAGAGCTAGCTGCAGTAAATTACAAGACAACCCCAAAGTGCAGCAGCTCAGAGAACTACTTTTCTGTCTGAAGTACTACAAAATTCAACTAAAGCATAATACGAGTAGAAGAACAGTGTCTCATGCCTCTGAAACACAAAAGGAAAAATTGGTACCAACTGAATGGAATGGTGTACAAATAGAGAACTAACAATTCACCATTCAATTGGAAGCAGTCTTGTTGCATTACCTGCTGCACTGCTGGCAGAAGCGTTGCTCCTGGCCGCCGACCATCACCATCGGAGTCTTGGAGTGGACCTCGCAGACCTTGTGGCGCCTGTGATAATCCCTGCAGTTACTAAGATCAGATTTGCATCCATCAACCAAGCATGACACATTCTGCGCAGCGCCGCTTGGAGCTCGAGCCCTCTTAGATGACCTCGACGATGACACCGGACTCGAGATTGGCAGTTGCTCTTTCCACCTATCTGATGGCCGGAATTCCCCAAGTCCCCCAAGTTTCAGATCCACTGAGCATTCCACTCCACCAGTCAGGCTTCTTCCTAGGCTGCCACTCGACCCGACAACCGAGCCTATATTGGGTTCAGCATGTTGCTCCAGTTCTGGCAAATCCCATGGAGAAATTTTGGAATCCCAATCCATGAAAGCAGTTCCTTTTCAATTCTTCTAATACTCTCCTTCTTTTATCTCTCTCTCACTCTCTTGTTTTCTTATATTTACCTTGCTTCCTTTCTCTCCTTCCCTCTACTATTTATCTCATCTTCCGGCCACCCACACACATCTTTGAGCTCTGAACCAATACTAACTACTATCCTCACCAGTGCATCATCCCATGCAACAACTACCAAAACACCTCCCACTGAAAAAAAAATTTAATAAGAAGACCAGAACCACTACTAAGGCAAAACATAATCCAAAGGCATGGGTTTTAACAACAAAAACATAAGAAACTGAAAACAAGAGCAACTGCTCCCCAATTCAAGACCCTGTTTTGCGAAGATTCATGCAATGCCTACAAAAAAAAAAGGAAGAGAGAAGAAGGGTAGACATTAAAAAATAAAACTAAGATGAGACTGGTAAGGAAGCAGCAAATCCAACAGCCCATTTCAAATAAACCTCATCCCGGTAACTTACAAAAGTGCAACAACGAACTAGAATACATACCATATCGACTGGCCAGATCAAAAAGATCCCATCTTGACAATCTCCAAGCAGCCAAGCAAAGCAAAAGTCTTGGAAAAGTTGAAGGAACGGAGAACAGAGGATGAAGGAGGAGGGTGTAAAACGAGGCCAAAAAGGTTATGAACCGAAGACCAGTTAGTACTCACAGACAACTGCAGCACCAGAAGAGGAGCAGAGAGACTGATCTGGGGCTTTCTAACCATCCCATTACTCACATGGATTCCATTGGAGAACATTAAATATGAAGGGAACAAAGTTAAACAAGTTGTGCAGGTTAAGAGGATCACAACCTCTGTTCACCTTAGCACAATGACATACATTGATAGACTTGAGCTATTAAATAATAGGAAGAGAGATAGACAGAGAGGTACTTGAGCTAGACTTGTTGGAAGAAATAGCAACAGTGAACTTGGATCATGTATTAGAACTTTTTATGTGTGTGTGTGTATGAGAGAGAGAAAGAAAGAGAGAGAGAGAGAGAGAGAGAGATCTCTGATGTGAGAGCTAGTACTGCAACTCCAATGAGTGACTATAGGTCTGTTGTTGCTCTTTCTAGGCTCCCTACAATTCTTATGAGGAACGGGAAGAGACTAAATAGGAGAAAGGGGCTGGGGAGAGAGAGGGGTGGCAAGGAAAGGGCCAGGGTATGGTTGCTTTCAGCTTTACAAGAGTGGGAAAAGTACAGAGCAGGAGGGAGCGGGTGAGAGCAGTGGAAGGGCCGGTCAGTCTTCTGAGGATATGCTTCACCTTTTTAGCATGTTTTCTTATATCCCCTCTCCCTCTCTCCCTCTCTCCCTCTCTCTCTCTCTCTCTCTCTAGCATGTTTTCTTTTATCCTCTCTCTCTCTCTCTCCTCTCTCTCACCCTCCCCACCCTCCCATATTGTGTTTATATTATTTTAAATTTTTTTTTAAGTTAATTGTTCTAGGAACTACTTATGTTCATACATTGTTTGATTTCTAATCAAATATCCCTACCTCATTGTGCCAATGCCCCTCATGTCACACATGAAGACATGGGAGGTTTTCCAATGGTTTAAAATCATTCATTATAATAGCTTTTGAGTCCCCCTTTTGCTCAATTCCTATCATACTAATTGCTGTTAACCCAGCAAATGACTTCTTTGTGTGTTCTCCTAGTTATCATTGATAATAAGAATCCTAATCCTCTCGTCTCCTTTCTTTCATTCAGCGACTGGGTACGCAATTCGCCATGAAAGATCTTGGTGATTTTCATTTCTTCTTGGATTCGAAGCCAAACGTACATCGACTGCTCTAGTCTTGACTCAGACTAAATACACCTCGGATCTGCAGGCAGAACTTGGGCTAGACTTTGGTTGGGCAATGGTAAGTGGATTTGCTTCTGGGATGATGTTGGCCGTGCCACTCTCCTCAGAGATGCATGTAAGAATTTTTCAAAATTCACACTTCAACCTGCCCTTCTTCCTTCAACATCTGCGGAGCTAAGTCCGGGTCTCACTGAACCCCTTCCGACAATGCGGCATAAAGGCTAAGACCACTTATTTCGCATCAACAGAAAAAGGACTGGCATCTGTAAGAGCAAAAGCACTGACTACCGCTCATGCCCCCTAGCCAATTCAATGCTGGCCCAGGCAAGAGTTGCACGTGGTCGGTCGTCAGATGCCACTGGTTTATCATTCAGACATATGCGCGATATGCGGGATAGAATGTCCCAACAAAGCCTTGACTTTATACAATCCATAGTCACTGATCTCGAGTATGCCCTCCGCCTCTCCTCTTTTTCTTGGGTCTATCACTTCCGCTCACTAATCTCTGTCTCCTTCGTGTCTGTCTTTCGGTTGATGATGAACTTGTTGTCTTGTGCATGACTTGAAACAGACTTCTTCTCGATGGCATTGGAGCAACTTGATGGTCAAATAGCGCCCTTATCCATCGGAAGATCATTTTTATAAAATGGGTGGAGAAAAATGAGCAACTACCATTTGCATAGACCAATCCTTGACCTCGATCGAATCCCCCAAGCTCACTCGAAAGCCCTTTTTCGCTCTATTCTATAAATGCTTTCGTCTTGGATAAATGTGTATTGAATTGCTTAAGAACGCGTATAAGTCGTTCTCCTATAAGACGAAAGCAGCTAAGAGGTATAATCCTCTCACCTGCTGATGCGGATTATGATTCCGCTAGTTTCTTTCGCACTTAGATCTCCACCCATGCAAGAAAAAAAAGCATTTGGACCGGCCCTAAGAAAAAGGGAATCTGTGACGGAGTAAAAAGCCCTTTTTCGACCTGTGGCAGAGTGAAATAGCCCCTGAGTGAGTCGGTGCTGGTGGGTGGAAAATGATCCAGGTGATCTGGGCGAATCCAATGAAGATTTATGGATTGTGATTGGAGAGCAAAAGGTCTCTTTTCTATCTGGAATATACTCTATTGGTTCAAGCTCAGCTCTGTTCTCTTGGTTGAAGGTTCAGCAGGCTATGGATTCTCTATGAGGAGCGTTCCAGGAGTAGCCTGCCTCTATTTGATCACGAGAGGCTTCTTCGAGGGGCTTGGCTTCTTGTTCTCACTTCCCTTCCTCAGAACCAACCTCACCTGCTGCCTGCCCATACCCTCCTCTTTCCCGCACAGTGACTCCACGATGAACGCCCTGACTGACCTTAGAACCTGTGAACCTTCCATTTGACTGGCTTCTTTCCCCCTCGATCCAAGAGGGGCTTCGATGAGCTTTCCGGCTCACGAGCAACATATAGACTAAGGTTGCCCATCACTCCCTCGCTCCTTTTTGAAGGCCCACCGCTCCCCCTTTCATTAAGTACCTATCCCGGCTTTCATTTTGGGGCGAGTACGACAATTCCTCAATAATCACACTGAACGCCCAGCTTCGCAGAGCAGCTCTCTCCCCAGTCCACAGGGGAATAAGGGAAGTCGGTTATTTTCTTATTGTTCAATCGGTGAAGTATACAATCTTAGAGCCCCCTCCTGGACCCAATTTAACACTGGCTAAATGTTATCCGCTCAATCCTCTAAAACGTATCTTTCGCCTCTATTTTTTTTGAATTGACATAAGGTACCGGAGAAATCTTGATTTGAATCACCATTTATTCTTTGACTCTTGACTTTTATTTATATGGTAAATGATCCCAAATGAATAGGTGTGGAAGCTATAATTGTAAACCACGATCGAATCTATGGAAGCATTGGTTTATACATTCCTTTTAGTCTCGACTTTAGGGATCATTTTTTTCGCTATCTTTTTTCGAGAACCGCCTAAGGTTCCGACTAAAACTCAAAAATGAAATAATTTTTCATTATCTAAATTGAAGTAATGAGCCTCCCAATATGGGAGACTCATTACTTCAACTAGTCCCCGTGTTCTTCGAATGGATCTCTTAGTTGTTGAGAGGGTTGCCCAAAAGCGGTATATAAGGCCTACCCAGTAAAGCTTACAAGTAAACTAGATATGGAGATGGCGACTAGGGTTGTTGTTTCCATTTTTAGATAATTTCAAGATCACAATGGATCTACGATAAGATCGTTTATTTACAACTACAACGGAATGGTATACAAAGTCAACAGATCTCAACCAAAGAATAGTATTTTATGGCTACATAAATCGTTGAGGGTAGTTCTAGATCTGGGCCAAGACGAACTAGAGCACCTGACCAGTTAGAAACAAAAATAAATAAGAACATAGTTCCAATAAAGGGAACCCAAGGACCATATTCTTCTCCAATCTGAGTTTAGCCTTTACTCTATTCTTTCAGAATAGCGGCCCTGGTTTAGCTCCCGTTTTGCTTTAGCTACGAACAAGAACTCAGAGCTCAAACCGCCAATTCTAGCTTGGCTTTCTTCTGGCTCGCTTTTCGCCCTCTAGCGAGCTACCTCTCTTCATCTCGTTCCTATTCAAAGCCAGGTTGTCAGCCGGGCAACAGTCTTGCGTTTTCCAATTCGATAGTGCCATCTCGTTTAGTTAGTTTCCCAGTTCCTACCAATTTCTTCAATGGACCGCCCCTTCTCGTATGGAAAGAATAAACTGTACTACGGGCGGAGGGCAAGATGAACTCAACTGGGAGAACGACAGGAAGAGGTTTAGCGTCAAGCTGCCAAAGGTAGAACACAACACCTAGGGTGCATGTGAAGGTCCTCAGGGATACAGATAGACATGGGGTACCACTGTGGATCCCAGTTGAAGGAGAAGAAGTTAGCGAGCAAGGGACATGCCGAACACCTACCTTTCCAACTAAGTCCAACGCGAGGACCCTTTCATTGACGATGTGTTCCGTCGTCAGCAAGCGGTGGCCGACAAGGCCCAACAAAGTCAAGCTAAGGCAATAGGTGCAGTTAATGCGATTGTCATCTTTATAAGCTATCCTGCCAGCTCTTTGAATGCACGAGCTAATAGGCTTAAACAACGAAACGGTAACTAAGCTCTACTGCTCTTACGGTATCCCCCGAGGGGGACATAAGGGAGGAGTCGGTAGTTGGGCACTGGATCCCTTCGGACCTGAATTTTTTAAGGCCGAAAGGCATGACACGGTAGCAAAATCTTCCCCACTGGGGAATATATATAGGTTTTCTGCATATCTTCTGGCGCCATCTTTATTTGATTGTACCCGGATAAGCCATCCATGAAGGATAATAATTCATGCCCTGCTTTATTGTCCCCCAAACGAGGCTTGGGTCATTTCGTTGGGGAAAAAGTCCCCAAGCGGTATATCTTAATGCAAAAGTGGAATCTCTCCTCCAATCTGCCAGAGGTGAATCTTTCTCCGAATCATCCTTATGTTGCGATTCGTAATCCCGTAGTCTTGCCTATTCCGAAGGGAGTCTTGTTATCAGTCTTGAATCTTCTATTGCCGCCTCTATTCATTGGCTTTTTCATTTGGTTGACCGCCCTGCCAGAGCATGGTACAACAATAAATCAACCGTTCGTGCCCGCTTTAGATTTTGACGATCTAAGGCGGACTCTCCATGCTTCTATTCAGGACGGAATAAAGAGTCCAAAGGTGAGTCTACTAGTCCAGAGTTTGGTCAACCGATCAGCCAAACCTTTTGAGTTGTCAGTCAATTCGAAAGCGTGCCACTAATAAGCTCACTTTAGCGCCCTTTCAGATGGCCAGTTCTGAATCAGAGTGGCTAGTGCGGTAGACAACTTACCTTCCATTTATGGTTCGTTTCCCCCCTTCGGCCTATGGCCTCGTCCCCCTTGGGAGGAGTGGTTACAAGTTTGAAAAGGAAAGTCCTCGTTTCGTTCGGCTTGGAAAGCCTCACTTCACTTCTTTTTTGAAGCGTGGATATTCTTTATAAAAAACGAGTTATAAAGTGGGTGAAAGTTGATCCAATTATCTCCAACTTAAAGTCAAACTTTTAACGGATGACTTTTCACATTAAATAATATCTGAACTTGCATCACCTAGTATGAAAAGCTTTCCCGAGTAAATCCTTCTAAGGACCCATTTATCTACGGCACTGATGAAAAGCTTTGCCGCCTTAATTCCAGTTTTCTTCCGAGGGCTAAGCTTCAAAACGGCTGCGCTAACGCACAACGGCGAAAGCCGTTGCTTGTTCTTTCTCGCCAAACTCTTGGATTCGCTTTGCCTTTACTTCAAAATACGCTACTAAAGGCGGGTCCTTTAGAACTAAACTGGTTGATTCTAAGGTGGGTGATAAGCAGCAGTTTCCATATCAAGCCTACCATCTCTTCTCACGAAAGTGTTTCCATCCCGTCTCCGGAAGTGATTCTATATCTGTGGCCTAGGTTCCTGATTTCACTGGCTCCTGGTGTTCGAACTAGTCATTAATGGTCGGCAATGTTTGTACCCTTTTTCAGTGTGTGTTGCGAACACTTTCATTTTTAGCGTCTCATCTTCTCTGGAGAAGCTCAAATCGAATGGATAGAGCAGATGGTCCAACTACATAACTTCTTCTTTTTCATTACTTCCATGGTCGTGCCTCGTGGCACGGCAGCACCTGTTAATGACTTTGGCCATCTCCACTATGTCACATATATATATACACACACACATACTACTAGTATTGGGAAAAAAATGGATTGCCCCGAAGCACGTGGACGCATCGCCGGCACGTGACGTTGGGCGTCAGGCTGCCCGCCTCAAGGCGCCCGACCTCGGCATCCCCGAACATCAGCATGCGGAGCCGAGTTCATGAAGATCGAGCCGACCTCAGAAGGCCGACCTTGTCGTCCACATGCTGCGGCCACGTCTAGCAGCAGCCTCACCGCACCATGTTTCACTTGCCGGCTGTGCCACAACATATCAACCAGGGACCATGCCCTGCAACGACTGTCAACCATTAAATACGCACAATCTCCATGGACCTCCAGCCTATTCAAAATCTCAGGTCATCCATGGCAACTCATCGACTCACTTAACTACGTCCGGTCACCAACAACAACTCATTGGCTCCAGTCCAGTCCTCCACGGCAACGCATTAATTCACACGATCATACTCAGTCATGACGGTAACTCATTTAATTCGCCCAGTCACATCACAGGTAACCCTGTATCCCTCCTATAAAAGAGCAACTTCTTCCTCTTTAAGGGGGGATTTTGCTTGATTCTGACTCGGAGACCCCCGCATGCAATATCTCTCTTTCTTCACAAAAGCCTCCCTCTAACTTAAGCATCGGAGGGCCAGCGCCGGAAGCCCCGACCACCGGCTTTTTGCAGGTTCCCTGGAGGATGCAGCCCGCCGACGTACCATTTGCACCGGAGCTCCACCTTCTCAGCCAGTGGTCACCCCCGAGTCCAATTTACAGCAACAATTGGTGCTAGAGGAAGGGCCCGAGTCGTGATCATGAAGCTAAGAAGCAAAGGAGCCTCCAATGCCTCCCATCACCGTACACCAAGTTCCGGACGCTCAGTCTAGAACTCACCACCAAGACCTCCGGCGGATCTAGTTCCTCAAGTCCAACCAGAGCAGTTCAATATCCTGGTGCAGTAGGTGCAAGCCTTGGCCACCGCTGTCCAAGGCCTGCAGCGCGTGGAGGCCCCTCCTATGCCGCCTCCCTAGGTTCAGATCCAATCGGTGCTCCCTTTAGGCAAACCGGCTCTCCAAGGCCAGAATCCCCACGACTCTTCGAGGGTCAACAATGGAGGACAGTGCGGTTACCAGGACTCAACCCAGGCAGACGGCTGCAGCCCTCAGAGGCTGAATCAGCCCTAGGCAAACCAGCGCCGAAGCAAACCACCGTGGTAGCCCCCAAGGGCAGGGAACTCGATAGGAAGGTCGAAAAACTCGAGCGGCAGATCGAGGCGCTCCACAGCCAGAAGGCAAGGCGGGTGACTTTGAGTTCTCCATCAAGTCACCCTTCTCCCGCCAGATTGAAGATAAACCGATCCCACCAAGGTTCAAAATGCCTCAAGTAGAGCCCTACAATGAGACTACCGACCTTCTTGACTACCTGGAAAGCTATCGGGCCCTCATAGCATTACAAGGGTCCTCGGAGGCCGTGCTCTGTAAGACCTTCCCCGCAACACTTCGAAGAACAGCTCGGCTTTAGTTCTCTGGATTGAAGCTGAGCACTATGTCCTCTTTCGAACAGCTCGGCAGGCAGTTCGCCACCAACTTTGTTGCCAACCGACGTCAACGGCAAACGTTGGACTCCCTTCTCGACATCAAGCAAAAGGAGGGAGAGTTCCTCAAAGACTACATCGACTGTTTCACCGCCGCAACCTGGGAGGTTCGCGAGCTCGATCAGTCGATAGCCATATCAGCGCTAAAAACAGGAGCTCGGTTCAACAGGTTCCTCTTCTTCATTGAGAAGAATTTCTCCGCCGACTTCACCGAAATGTTGGCCCGAGCTCGGAAGTATGCGAAGGCTGAAGAGGCTATCGCCTCCAGGCGAAGTGCAACCGAGCAGGCCTCGAAAAAGCAAAAAAGGCGTCGCGAGGAGTGCGGCCGCTCGAGAAGTCGATCCTCCACCGAGCGAAGAATCTACCACGTCGGAGGAGTCCACCTCGACAGCGGGCACAGCCACGACCGAGATCCCCGCCTCGGCAGCGGATCCCTTCGAAAAGGTACGAGAACTACACTCCACTCAACACATCCCGGGCAGAGATTCTTATGGAGATAGAAGGTTGGAATAATCTCCAACCCCTACCCCCGATGCGGGAATCAAAACTCTGGCGCCACTCCAGGAAATACTGTCGCTTCCATCGAGACTACGACCATGACACAAATGAATGTTTTCGACTCCGGGACGAGATCGAAGCACTCATTCGCCATGGGGTCCTCAACCGGTTTGTGCAGAACCAGCATGATGAAAGAAGGCCGGAGGAGAATGCTGCGCCCCCCAAAGGTCCAAATGACAACAGGCCTATCGCTGGCACCATCAACACCATAGGAAGAGGCCCGGCCGAAGGAAGCTCTGCTAGAGAATCGATCGGAAGAAGAACCCCTCCGAAGCGTCAACGCACTTGTGAGGCCATCTTGTTCTCGAACGAGGACTTGAAAGGAGTTGAGACTCCTCACGATGATGCTATGGTCATCTCCATGGTCATGAATAAGTTTGATGTAAATGGGTCTTAGTTGATAATGGAAGCTCAACAAATATTTTGTATTATGATGCCTTCCAAAAAATGGGAATGACAGACGGCCAGCTCCGGAGATGAATGCTCCGTTGGTCGAATTCACCAGAGACTCAGTTCCAATTGAGGGCGAGATCCGTCTACTTTTCACGGTCGGGCTCACCCCTCGAGAGAGCACCGTGAGGATGAATTTCCTTGTGATCCGCCTGCCCTCAGTCTACAACGACATTCTTGGATGACCAAGGCTCAATACCCTCCAAGCCGTGGTCTCGACGTACCATTTGCTCGTGCGGTTCCCTGCCAAATAAGAAGTAGGCGAAGCTCGTAGGGACCAAATGATAGCCAAGCAATGCTACATGGAGACCCTCAAAGCAAAACAAACAACCAAAGAACCGAGCCAAGCAGAGCAACCAATAGAGGCGCTAGCCCAAGTGTCAGACCGGGTCCTACCCATTGAAACCTTGGAAGTGCGAGACGAGCCTCAGAGAGAACGGGTAGAACCTAGTGAGCTCCTCATCCAAATTTCCTTAAGAAAAGACTGCCCAGAGCTAACCGTGCAGATTGGCTCCGGCCTGAGCTCGCGCGAGAGAAATCATCTTATCAAGTTCCTCCAGTTCAACATGGACGTTTTCGTCTGGTCGCCCACGGACATGCCGGAAATAGACCCCAAGGTCATGGTTCACCGACTCCAGGTGAAACCGACCTACAAGCCTGTAAGGCAGAAGAAATGGGGCTTTACGCCGGAGCGACAGTGAGCGGCGGCCGAGGAGGTAGACAAACTCCTCGAGGCTAGCTTCATCCGAGAAGTCTCCTACCCTGACTGCCTCACCAATATAGTCCTCGTGAAGAAGGCTAACGAAAAATGGCGCGTGTGCGTAGACTACACCGACCTGAGCAAAGCATGTCCAAAGGACAGCTTTTTCCTTCCCAATATCGACCAGCTCGTCGACTCCACCTCGGGACACCAGCTACTGACCTTTATGGATGCCTTCTCGGGGTACAATCAAATCCGAATGGCGCCCGAGGACGAGGAGGAAATGGCCTTCATCACTGACAAGGGTCTCTACTGCTACAAAGTGATACCGTTCGGGCTGAAGAATGCCGGAGTGACATATCAGAGGCTGGTCAGCCAGGTCTTTAAAGATCAAATAGGCCGAAACATGAAGGTTTATATAGACGACATGTTGGTGAAGAGTCGGACAGTGGAGCACCACATAGCTGATCTCAATGAAGCTTTCTCCACCCTCAGGAAGTACCGAATGAAACTAAATCCCGCCAAGTGCACCTTCGGAGTTACCTCGGGCAAGTTCCTCGATTTCGTAGTAACCCAACGCGGATCGAAGCGAACCCCGAGAAGATCCGAGCACTGCAAAAAATGGTACCGCCAAAGACAGTCAAGGTGGTACAGCAGCTTATCGGGCGAGTTGCAGCCTTGGGAAGGTTCGTCTCCAAGTCGGCCAAATGATGCCTCCCATTCTTCAAGATCCTTAAGCGGCCGAAGGACTTTCTGTAGTTCGAAGAATGCCAGCAAGTCTTTGAAGAGCTCAGACACTATCTTGCCTCTCCTTCACTCCTCACAAAGCCTCAGTAAGGCGAGCTCCTTTATTTGTGCCTGGCCGTCTCCCCGGTGGCGGTAAGCTCGGTCTAGGTCCGAGAAGAAGATAAGTCTTGAAGACTAGTGTACTATATCAGCCAGGTCCTGAGAGATGCCGAGATTCGATACTCCAAGCTGGAGAAAACGACTTATGCTCTGGTCATCTCGGCTCGACGGCTCCAACGCTACTTCTAGTCCTATATCATGGCCATACTGACCGACCAGCCTATAAAGCAAGTTCTGCAGCGGTCGAATCGCATGGGGAGGATCGCAAAGTGAGCGGTTGAGCTCACAAAATTTGGCATCGAATACCGCCCGAGGCCGGTAGTTAAGGCCCAAGTGCTCGTCGATTTCATTGTTAAATGTTCTCTACCTAATGATCTCGAACCCGAGCTTACATCAACAGAGACCCCGGAGCGGCCATGGGTTCTACATGTAGACGGCTCCTCGACCTCGGGGGGTAGCGGAGCGGGCCTCATCCTCACCAGCCCAGACGGGGTAGTTGCAGAGTAGGCCCTACGCTTCGAATTTTCCGCCTCAAACAATGAGGCGGAGTATGAGGCGCTTATTGCCGGGCTGAAGCTGACAAAAGAACTGAAGCGGGAGCTTGAAGGCCTTTAGCGACTCTCAACTAGTCGTGAGCCAGATTTTGGGGAACTTCGAAGCAAGAGAGCCATCAATGCAGAAGTATCTCCAAAAGGTCCGAAACCTCACCCCCACGCTGGGCTCCTTCGACATCCAGCACATCCCCAGGACGGAGAATGCAAGAGTAGATCAACTATCAAAACTGACGACCTCCCGCATAAGCGAGCTTCCGAAGACCACAGCGCTCGAGTATCTCTAAGCACCTAGCATCGAGGAGCTTGAACCAGCTCTCTGCAACGAGATCGAGCCGAGCTGGATGGACGCGCTCGTCGCCTACCTACAGAGCGAAGTCTTCCCCAATGACGAGCTCGAAGCTCGCCGGATTAGGCGCCAGGCTTCTCGATACCTCCTATACGAAGGCAAGCTCTACCGCAGGTCATTCACCTCTCTTCTTCTCAGATGTCTCCGCCCCTCAGAGGCGGATTATGCCATGCGAGAGGTTCACGAAGGAATCTGCGGAAACCATCTAGGAGTTCGAGCCCTGACCCACAAAATTCTGCGCCAAGGATATTACTGGCCTATGCTCCAAAAAGATGCATTGGATTTTGTCCAAAAGTATGATTGGTGTCAGCGGAATGCCAACATTCAGCATCGACCTTCGGTTCCACTAACCTCGATCAGTGCCCTCTGGCCATTTGCCCAATGGAGGATTGACATCTTGAGACCATTCCCTCTAGCCATCGGACAAAGAAAGTTTCTCATTGTCTCTATCGATTACTTCACCAAGTAGGTCGAAGCCGAGCCGGTGGTCCGGATTTCTGAGCCGAAGATGAGAGACTTTGTCTGGAATTCAATAATCTGCAGATTTGGACTTTTTCGCATCCTCATATCCAACAACGGCCACCAGTTCGACAATGCCCGCTTCAGGAAGTTCTGCTCCGAGCTCGGCATGGACCATCGCTTCACCTCGGTCGCCCATCCATAGACGAATGGAGAAACCAAGGTGATGAACTGCACTATCCTCCAAGGCTCAAAGCTAGACTCGATCGAGCCAAAATACAATGGGTCGAGGATCTCTACAATGTCCTATGGGCCTACAGGACTACATTTCGACTCCCCACCATGAGACCCCTTTTAATCTAGTCTACGGAACGGAAGCCGTCATCCCCTTGGAAATAGGATTTCCGTTGCTGAGGGTGAAGAATTACGATGAAGCCTCCAACTCATCTCAGCTCAAAAATAACCTGGACCTCATGGAGGAGACAAGGGAGGCTACCCGAGTCCTCATGGCAAGATCCAACAAAAAATAGTGCAGTACTACAACTCCAGGGCGAAAGTCAAACTTTTCAAGGTGGGGGATCTTGTCCTGAGGAAAGCTGAAGTTTCTCAACCTACCGAACAAGGAAAGCTTGCCCCAAACTGGGAGGGGTCGTACCGAGTTGCTCGAGTCCAGCGGCCCGGAGCATACAAGTTGGAGTCCCTTGAAGGGACTCCCATTCCCCGAAGCTGGAACTTCGAAAATCTCTGGATATATTAGCAGTAGA
Source organism: Phoenix dactylifera (assembly GCF_009389715.1). Lineage (NCBI taxonomy): Eukaryota > Viridiplantae > Streptophyta > Magnoliopsida > Arecales > Arecaceae > Phoenix > Phoenix dactylifera. The sequence continues at coordinate 4,306,662 of NC_052405.1, read as the reverse complement.
GCCCCCAGGGGTCTCCGATGTTCGAGAACATAATTAACACTTCTCCACATATTAATTTACTTACAGCTCTTCTCCAATTATTCAATACTTCTTCTGACAATAATCTACTTGGGAACTTCAGGACGCCCGGCCAAGTCGGGATGCCCGACCAAGTTCGGATGCCCCAACTAAGTTCGGGATGCTCCGTCTCGACAACTCCGAGTCCAATCTCCATCTCTGACAAGCCTCCGACCAAGTTCGGGATGCCCCGCTATGTCGACCGCGAGCCTCCGGCTCCCTCGGCCTCGGAAAGCATCGCAGAGGCGACCGCAAGCCCCCTGCTCCCTCGACCTCGCGCATGATCCTCCGACCAAGTTCGGGATATCCTGCTGTGTCGACCGCAAGCCCCCGGCTCCTTCGACCTCAGGAAGCATCGCAGAGTCGACTGCGAGCCTCCGGCTCCCTCGATCTCGTGCATGATCCCCCGACCAAGTTCGAGATGCTCCGCTGTGTCGACCGCAAACCGCAAGCTCCTGGCTCCATCAGCTTCGGAAAGCATCGCAGAGTCGACTGCGAGCCTCCGGCTCCCTCGACCTCGTACATGATCCTCCGACCAAGTTCGGGATACCCCGCTGTGTCGATCGCGAGCCCCCGGCTCCCTCGGCCTTGGGAAGCATCGCAGAGTCGACTGTGAGCCCCCGGCTCCCTCGACCTCGCGCATGATCCTTTGACCAAGTTCGGGATGCCCAGCTATGTCGACCGCGAGCCACCGGCTCCCTCGGCCTTGACAAGCATCGTAGAGTCGACCGCGAGCCTCCAGCTCCCTCGACCTCGCGCATGATCCTCCGACTAACGTCAAGATGCCCTGCAGCGTCGACCGCGAGCCCCCGGCTCCCTCGACCTCGGGATGCCCCGCAGCGTCGACCACGAGCCAAGTCTCTCTTGACCTCGGGAAACACTGCGAAGCCCCCGTTGTGTCGACTGCGGGCCCAAGCCCCCTGGACCTCGGAAAGCACTGCTGGGCGTTGCTGAGTCGACCGCGAGCCAAATCTCCCTCGATCTCGTGGCAACATTCTCGCGACTTTTCGACAACATTCAGCGCCCCTCCAACAATGCGCCTCGAGCTGAGTAAAGGCACCTTGCTGAGTCGACCACGGGTCGCTGAAGTCGACCTCGGAGCAGAGTCGCTTAACTCGGCTCGGACAACCAGACCTGAGACACTTAGCTCCAGCTGCACGAGAGGTATATCCTACGCGGCTCATGCATCATTCTATACTCACTTGGTTATATCACAGATCGGGCAACGGATGAAGCTCGTCTCCTATATGTATCTCCGATGAAGCCCGACCAGGCTCGGGACCCCCCGACCAAGGTCGAAATGCTCCGCTGAATCGACCACGAGCCGAGTCTCAATCGAATTCAGGAGGCATCGTAGATTCGAACGCGAGCCCAGGCACCCTCGACCTCGCGCGCAATCATCCGACCAAGTTCGAGATGCCTCAACCCAGCTCGAAATGCTCCACACCGCCAATCTCCAGCTTGATCTCCATGTACTTCAGACTTCTCCAAACAAAGGCCCGGCCAAGTTTGAATGCCAACCTAGGTCGAGATGGCCTGCAATGACGACCTCGAGCCCTGCCCGATGATGTCCCGGTCGGGCTCGGAGATGCCAAGTCACTGGCCGTGAACTCAAGTTCCGCCAGATGGCACCTCGACCAAGTTCGAGATCAAAGAGCATGAAAGCTCCGACGACAGCTCAACCTCGGCCTATGCTGCCATTGAGCCCGAGCTCAAAGTTTCGATAAGGTTCTTCCGAAAGCTGAGCTTAAGGACTTGGCAAAATTTTCCCAAAAGATGAGCCTAAAGGCTTAGCAGGACTCCTTCGGAGCCTGAGCTCAAAGATTTGGCGAGTTCTTCTAAAGTCTAGGCCTAGAGCCTTAGCATAATTCCACTGGGAGTTGAGCCTAAAGACTTAGCGAATTCTACCGGAACCTAAGTCTAAAGACTTAGCCGAGCTCGAAGACTTAGTGAAATTCGCCAAACAGGAGTTCAACTCAAGCAGCCGGGATAGAAGTTCATGAATTATGCAAATGGAAACAAACACAAATACACAACAGAACTTGAAAGAAGATATTTCATTGATAAAAGTCCGAAGGTTAAATACAAAATTAGGCCACAGAGGCCGACTTCATTTACAAAAAGAAGGAGGAAAATAGTCTTACAGAGCAGCAGCAGCTTCCACGCCGACCTCAAGATCATCCACGACGATCACCTCGAAATTCCCAACAGGAGTTACCTCAGGATCATCCGCGGCGGCCTCTGTCAGGGTCCCGCCAATGGCCTCAGGAGCGGCATCAGGCACCTCTTCAGCAGGGCCTTCGGCAACCCCTCCAGAAAGAGCCTCCCGAGCTGTCTGCTCGGCCACCTCGGCCTCGATAGTGTCCCGCTCAGCCGCAGGACTCTCAGGCGCATTGTCGAGCGTGCCGCCGTCTTCAGGGCTCCGGGGCTCACCCTCATCCTCGGTGATCCCCATTCTAGGCTGGATACCCTTGAGATCGAACTGGGGGCAAAATCGTTGTATTGGCCTCCAGAAGTTCTCGAAGCCGCGAATGAACCCATCCACGGCCTCCTCCTCCATCAAGCCGCAGAACTCTTCCGACTCCCAGAAGAGTTGCACCACGTGTCGAGCCTGCTCCTGCGCCCTTCTTTTCCGAGCCTCGAGCTGCTCGATCTTTAGGCGGAGGACCCCCTCCTCATACTTGCGGCCAGCGATCTCGGAGCGGGCCTCAGCCAGACGCGCCTTAGAGGCGCGGAGCTCCGACTTGGCCAGTGTGTGCGAGGCCCTCTCTTCGTCAAGATGGTCGACCATGGACCGCCGCTCGGCCTCGGTGGCCTCCATCTTTGCGGTGGTGTCCCTCCGCGCGGCCTCGGATTCGGCGAGCCTCTTCTCGGCCTCCTCCTGTTGCCTCTGGCTACTCCGAACATTACTCAGGCACTCCGACGCTATGAGCACCAGCATGTTGATCTCATGAAGATGCTGTAAAAAAAAGGAGGGGGTGACGATGACTAAAGATCAAGAAGATGCCAACAATTAAGGCAAGAAAACAAAAGCAAGGAGATGGCTTACTCGGATGGCAGTACAGTAAGTCTGATCGACGAGGCTGCCAGGATCGATGGCCTCGAACTCAGCCCGATCAGCTAGGAGCAATGCACGGCGAAATATCTCGCGTGCGATATTGCTATCACGGAGGGCCGAATCGCCCTCACTGATCGGAGACTCCGGGTCAACAGGCCCCCTCTCGGAGTGATCTCCGATCCCGGACGAGCTCGGGACATTGGCCCTCGACGAGCTTGGCCTGCCCAATCTCGAAATTGCAGGACGAGACGAGCTCGGGACCCTAGGGTCCCTGCTCGGCTTGGGGCCCGAGCGGTGCAAACGGACGACCTGACGACTCGGCCGCTGAGAAATGGGAATCGGGCAGGCTAGAGCCGCAGAACCTCCCGCCCCACTCGAAGAGCCCGAGCTTGTGTGCTCGGCAGGAAGAGTTTCCTTCCAGATGAATATGGAAGTTCTGGCCTCAGGGCCCCTCGCCTCGATAGGAGCAGAAGTCGAGGCCGACCTGGCCTTCTTCCTCGGCTCGGGTGGAGCCCCACCAGCCTCGGTCGCCCTCTTCTTATATCGGGCAAAAAGAGCCGCATTGCTGGTCACTATTTGCGATATGTCTGAAAAGAAAAAAAAAACTCCAAGTGTCAGGTCAGTATAAAAAATGATGATAAAAAGAAGAAGAAATAAACAAGATGGGGACGATAAAATGAAGGAGGAGCAGTGCAACCGTCCTTACCCTCGGGGCGAACCAAGCTCAAGCCGACGTTCACCAGGGCCTCCTCGCTCAGGAGGTCGTTCAGAAGAATGTCTCCCCCGAGGCCATGAAGAGCGTTGAGGATCCGCTGCTCGTCCGCCGAAAGTTTGGGGAGCTTATTGATGGCCTTGAGCTGGGGCTGTGCCCACCTCGGGTCAACCCCCCCCCCCCCGAGCGCTTGGAGGAAAGAAAGAAAAATTTCTCCTTCCACTTATGGATGAAGGAAGGAGCACCTCGGAAGAAAGGCCTACTGCCCCGAAGGGCAAGGTAGAGTCATTCCCCATCCGCCAGGTTGGACTTCAGCATGAAGTACTGGCGGAAGACATTCACCGAGGTCGGTATCCCATGCGCAAGGCAAAGGGACAAGAACCCTATGATGGTCCTTCACGAGTTCGGAGCGAGCTGCGCTGGGACGAGCTGGTACACCACCAGGAGCTCGTTCACGAACTCGTGCAAGGGAAACCACAGGCTGGCCCAGAGTGTACCAGGAGCTGGTACATCCCGATCCAACCTGGAGGAGGTCTCGTCACCCGATCTTCTGACACCGCGGGCTTAAGGTGAAACCCGCGTTGAGGGAAAAACCGGGCACGAATCAGTTTCAACTCCTCCCGGTCAAGCTGGACCCAACTTCGTCCGAGCCGTAACCCATCCCCAAAGAAAAAATGAAAAGAAAAAGGAGAAAAATAGAAAAGCAAAAGCCCTCCGAGTGAACGAGGGTAGAAGACCTACTGCAGATTCCACTAGGGATGCCGACGGCCGAAAGAAAAAGACGGTCACCGGGAGTCGCCTTGGAACACCGCCGGGAGAGCTAAACAGCAGCTGGAAGAAGAAGGGGAGAAGAAATAGAAGAAGAAAAGAACAATAGTTGTGGCGGCCAAATAGAAACTTTTAGGGCCAGGTCCGAGTTTTATGTAGACCCCCCGACGGCCCAGATCGGCAGAGCCAAATCCCGTCTTCCGTCCAGATCGCACCACGTGTCAGCTCCGAAAATTGAAGCGGCGTATCAACCTGGATCGACGCTTTAAAAGCAGAATCAAGACGGCGTTCCATCGGATCCTGGAGCCTCATCATGAGCCGCGGCTCAAAAACACCTCAAAAAATGAAGAGACGTCACCTCGAGCCCTTGAGCCTTCATTAAAGATGCCCCGAAACACGCAGAATGGCGGAACAATTTAAAGCCACCTGGTCCCACCAACATAATGAGGACAGCTATTTCCTTCGCCCGAGCTCGCAAAAGGCTCGAACTCGGAAGTCGGAGGTCGTGTTGGGAGAAAAATGGATTGCCTCGAAGCACATGGATGCGTCGCTGGCACGCAACATCGGGCGTCAAGGCGCCTGACCTCAGGGTGCCCAACCCCAAGGCACCCGACCTCAAGGCGCCCGACCACGGCACCCCCGAACTTCAGCAGGCCGAGCCGAGTTCATGAAGGTCGAGCCGACCTCAGAAGGCCGACCTTGTCGTCCACATGCTGCGGCCACGTCCTGCAGCAGCCTCACCGCACCATGCTTCACTCGCCGACTGCGCCACAACATATCAACCAGGGACCATGCCCTGCTACGACTGTCAACTATTAAATGCGCATGATCTCTACGGACCTCCAGCCTATTCAAAATCTCAGGCCATCCACGGCAACTCATCGACTCACTCAACTACGTCCGGTCACCCACAACAACTCATTGGCTTCAGTCCAATCCTCTACGACAACACATTAATTCACACGATCACACTCAGTCATGATGGTAACTCATTTAATTCGTCCAGTCACATCATAGGTAATCCTGTATTCCTCCTATAAAAGGAGAACTTCTTCCTCTTTAAGGGGTGATTTTGCTTGATTCTGACTCGGAGACCCCCGCATGCAATATCTCTCTTTCTCCACTAAAGCCATTGGAACTTGTCCCAATGGCTATACCTCTTATCTTGCAACTAAAGATTTTACACTCCAAATTCTAAGAGTTGGATTGTTATAATGTAGATGGTTTCCCTTTTTCTCAGAATAAATACATACATACATATATATATATATATATATATATATATATATATATATATATATATATATTTGATAAAAAAAGTATCTATATCGATGATTTATAGAGCTTGACATCTTTCCATGATCTCCAAATTTATCTTTCTCCATAAGTAGAAATAGGCTTTTTGTAGAAACAAGTCGTGCGTGTAAATGCGAACTAATTAAAAATGTGAATGTAAATCTGGTTCTAAGTTTTGAACCATAGAAACCCTTTCTAATCTAAGTTTCCCATCGAAAAATAATTTTCATACAACCAACAATTCAAGTAATTCCATCTTTATTTCACACCGGTATTTCTACTTATTATAATGTTTTTTTTTTAATAATTGTATTGTTAGCCAATGATGTTTCATGGACCATTTTTTTATTAAATCGAACAAAAATTCAACTGTATTAATAATCCACGAATTATATTTGCAACTAAAGATAGCCGCTTCAATTATCTATCCTTCCATTGAAATTTAGAAGGATTTATCACTACTTCGATCTTATGGTGGTCTAGTTCATGCTATATAATCCATATGCTTGAGAACTTCTATATATCGCATGCTGTAATGCATATAAATGGATGAAATTTTTTACTTATGCATCAAAGACAACCAGAAGAACCCACCTTGATAAGTGCAAAGTCTCTAGCAAAATTTTCGAAGGTAGGCATTGTATTGTCTCCATTTTTTTTTCTTATACCAAAACACCATGTAATATGTTCTAATTTTTTTTGTCATGCATATGACGAAGTTAATCATGCACCTAGTTGTCATAGGAATTGCCATATTTAGAATGAGGGAGTTTAATTTGATATTGATTGCCCCTGCATTATCCATTTATCATTTTTAATACTTTCTTCTAGATTTGCTCACCAAACATTCAGAATCGATGATTTGGGTGTCCCTTGAAGGCTAATTTCATATTTCTAGCTAAGCTTTCTCGGTCAATAATATCAACATGGATTATAGTATGATGAGATCACGAGCTCTTGACTCGTCTCGATTCAAATAGAAAGAAAATGTGATGCGCCAACCACGATTAATCAAATCTTATCGAGACCCAAAACTTACGATTAAATTAAGCTTAGCTTGTCAGATCAGAATGTCGTATCCTATCTCATGGAACATATAATTGAGGATGATCCAAATCTTTTTCCATCAAAAATAATCTAGTCAAAGCTGTTTAATCATGACCAAGAAGCTTATGGTACTAATCATAGTTTTTTAATCAAGGAACCCCCTCCATCCATTATAAGGTACCAAACTTTAATCAACTCCAATCACCAAGTGGAACCTCCAATTTCCCAAACCAAAGGAGGGGAGGCAAAAAAATTTCTACCGGTGGAACTAAATATTCCCAGAATCCAACATGTGGTTATTTTAATCAACCCACTTACCAAATTTATTATTGCCGATTTGTCCTCACATGCTCGAAGTTCCACCATGGTCGTCTAAGTGGCAGTATGCCAATAATGGAACAGTCTGAACGGTCGGATCTTGGTGAAAATGACACGTGTCACAATCCGGAAACATAATTAGGGAAGGAATATTCTTCAAATTATGAGCCTTTCAACCGTCCGTATACTAATACCCACTAATTAGGATCCCCACACGTGTTCCCCAAGCCTCCGCCTTCTTTTTAAGGACTCCAGTTCAGGTGCCTCTTAGGTGCATTTTTGTTTAAACTGTCCCTGAGGAAGGGAATGTAAGAAGGTGGGTTTTAGTGCGTGATGGGCCCACATATCTTTTGTCTTATTGCTATAAGTCTATGTGGCTTCTCAAGTGAAACTCATCTATAAGAAAAATAATGGCAGGAGTATACCTTCTTTGGACAAATGGCTACCGTCACGCCAGCACCTTCGCAGAGCACGTGCGGCACCCAGTGTCTATGTGGAGGCCATATGAGGAGGAAATATGGAGCTCCCCTACCAGATATTATTTTCTACCCAAAACGCATCTACAGAATTTGGAGACACCCACATCATATGCACAAGCTCTGTAACGAGTCTTTCCGATGTGGGATTATTGAGCCTCGTACCCTTTCCACCATTGAACAAAAGTAGTCCTCGGCTCTGATACCAAATGTCACGCCCCCGCCTCCGCGGGGCATGCGCGGCACCTAGTGCCCACGTGGGGACCATATGAGGGAAGAACACGGAACTCTCATGCCAGATATTGTCCGGTTCTAGAGCCCGTATGCGCATGTCACGCACCGCTCAGACCCCTCTTCGTTTTTGTTTTCTATCCAAAATACGTCTGCAGGATTTGAAGACACCCATCTTATATGTCCAGGCTATGGAACGAGTATTTTCGATGTGGAACTATTTAGGGTAGGAAAAGCTTTGGCCTTCCCAAACTTGCTCAACTCATATTTCTTTTTTAACCGTCAAAGATAAAATTAAAATTTTAACCCTTAATAGATCAACTACTGTCATTTAGTAGTAATAGTCGGAGCTGCACAATATTACATAACTTAGATCGAAACCTGAATACCTTAATACAAGCCTGCCTTCACAACGATTTATGCATCATTATGCAATAAATCATTTCTAAGCACGCACACCGACTAAATTACCGGAGTCTATAACTTTCTTCACAATGATTTATGCATAATGATTCGCGCATCATTATGCATAAATTATTGCTTGATTCTTGGAAGAGTACTTAGTAAAGCACCAATTCTTGCTCATTTGCCATGGTAAAAATGGTATGATGGTTGATGCTAATTGCAAAATGGCATGACTATGATATCTACCTCTGCGATCCATTTACAATTCGATCTTTATCCTGCTCTTCCTTTTTTTCAATAAAAAGCTACTTTGCATGCAGTGACCAATCTGCATGAAGAAATTAAAAGCCCATCAGATTGTACCAAAGTGTTGTCTTATAAGAGAAAAATAGTCATCTTGTTTGGGGCCGAGATTTTCCATGTCATATTCGGAGATGTGTTAATTAACGTAAAAGATCCTGCAAAGAAGTAGGAGATATCCCTTGTACTTTCAACTTTATTAACAAGTATGGTTAGGAATTTAAATATAGGTGTATCTATCAAATGCGCTCACAAATAATCTTGATGGATGAGATCATAAAGTTCTTTCCACACACTTCTACCTCTTTGAATAGACCATCTATACTTCTCATTAACTGAAGACTTTTCCAACAAAATTGAGCTTGTAAGCCTGAGACCAAATCAAACCACCTATGCTTCTCTCCGCATGCATTAAATATCTCAAATTCTAGTTATCATAATTCATTTGCGGGAGAATTCTAAATACCTCGAATCGGAGCATGCCATTAATTAATCAAACCGAACCTTCTGAATCTTGGCACACTAAATGTTCCGATGGACTTTGGAGCCACATCTTTAATTTGCATGATGTGATGATTTTATGAAGCCTCGAGCCAAAGGGCTCTGGTCGTCGAGCTGTGATCCTCCGCAGTGCATGTTTTGAAATGCAGATGACTAGTTTAGAAGCAATATTCACCACATCCAAAACTCAATTGTAAAATAAAATTTTGTAAAGCCAATAATTTCCAGTTGGAAGGAATTACGTGATACAACCGGAAACAAAGTTGGTGTACGTAGAAGACGAAATTTAGCCTCCAAGACGAATTTTATCTCAATATAAATTTTTTTAGAAAACTTTTATTTGATGTAGATTCTAAAAGGATAATGGACCTTGCTAGCATAAATAGAGGTGCCACATATTTATAAACATTGATTGGAAAATGGTAAAAAAAAAAAAGAAACCCTACTTTCTATTTAATTTTGTTTTAAAAAATTTAACAGCGGAGCTCGACCGGAGACCGGTATAATGTAATTTTGGACTTTGAAACTAATGCTATTCTACATATGACAACCTAGCTAAAATTAAAGTATTAAAAACAAGATAGTGGACTCCTACTAAAACCTTTCTGTTGTCACCATGCATAGAAGTAACTCAGCTGAAGTAACTCAAGTAAACCATGGACACAAGTTGAAAACACTGTATCATGAGCTCCTTTCTCCGGGATGCCAGCTACCATTTCTCACCAACCAAAAGCAAAGAGAGATTTTTTTTTTTTTTTTTGTTGCAAAAATAAAGAAGTGAAAGGCATGGTAACGAAGGACACATGAAAGGCTGTTAAAAGGCAAGTAGGGAACCACCATATAAGATAATAAGACCATCCCTCTCCCCCTCCTCACGAGAAAGTTAAGCTCTGAAAAAGGGAAGGGATCTTGGCAAGAGCACAAGTCACCACTTGTGTCATTCATTCCATGTCTTTGGGGGAAAAGAGAGGTGGGGTAGATGCGGATTTCTAAATTAAAAAGCATGGTTTTGTAATTGGTGGATGAGAGAGCATCGCGGGTAGTAGTTTTGTTGCTTGAAAGGAACCGCCGGTACCCACCACAGATTGTGACATTAGCTTTAGCCAAAGAGGAGCCAAGGAGAGTGCAGCTCTAGTTTTCCAATATTCTTCTTTTTGATTAGAGTGAATCCTATGAAGACCTACTCAATGACCTAAGTAATCATCTTTAGACAAGATATTGCCACATGTTCTCCAGTGTGCAAAGCTAATCTAGGTTGCTTGCTTTTAGTTTGGGAGGACATCATAGAATTCGTTGGAAGTGGCACTTGATTGATTCTTGGTCTTAATTAAGGAAACTTGGACCTTATTCCATGAACTTATCAAGGAGAAACCTAATAAAAAAACCTAGCTAATTATAAGATCTTTGGGTAAAATAGTGCCCAAGAAACGTGCTTTGGAAGCTAAGTATACCTTCATAGGGACCCATACTTAGTCATCCCACCAGCTTGTGACAAGAGTAATCTTGCCTAGTGCTCCCATTTGGCTAGGATTAGTTATTTGTATTGAAGTAAGCCTTCTAGAAGCTTCGCAATTGCGTTTAATTTAGTATACAATCCTACAATGTTAAGTGGAGTTAGACTTATTGTTCCCCTAGGATAAAATAATCAAATAAAATAAATAATGCCGGCACATGAAGCACGAAAAATGGAAGTGGCACGAGTTTAATAATAGCATATTTATTATACAAAACCCTTTTTTATTATTTTTGTATGATGTGTTAAGTCTGATACGCATCGTTGATCCTTTTCTTACCAAGTAAAAGTTGCCTTATTTATTGATGGGACCAATTTTAAATATTTACTATATTTTCATTCCTTTCCCTAATTAATGATCTACAAGATTGATTAACACCACTAAGGTTGATTTCTTTTCCTCTATCAAGTCTTATAACCTTGGAGTTCTCTCTCCATTTTTTGCCCTTATTTCTTCCTTTGTCATCCATGAGAGAGTAATTTTTTGTTTTTATCTCAATTTCCATTGTCATCATCGCCTAATAAATGCCAAAGCGCATGCTTCTTGTTGTACACAAGAAGCAAAGATGGTCCCAGCATGGCCCTCTCAACTTGTTGGCCTTGTCCATTGATTAATGCTTCTTGGTTCCTTCCTAGAATTATCAACGCAGGAGCCCAACCTCAACTACCTCCAAAACATTCATGCCGTACGTAGGACGATATTAGATTGCGCCATATTTCTAATGAATAATGCTTTGGTTGGATCTAGCTTCACGATGAGGAAATTGCATCTTTTAAAGGCTGTAGATAGCTGTATATGCCTCTGTGAGGATCCGTGCGGGCGTGTGTTTATTTCTACATCGGTTGTTCGTTGGATAGATCTTGGGTACTTATACAGAATCAAGAAACCCAAATAATAACTTTCGGCTAACTATTTTAGGTGAGGTCCTAGGTTGTTACAAATGGTATCAGAACGGACCCGACCCATAACCTATATGGACTAGGAGATACTGCAGCACAGATCCATTAGGGCTGACCACGGGTCAATTATGGTGTTTATGATTAGATTTGAACCCTTAGCCTGACGAGGACGTTAGGGCTTGAATGGGGGGAGCATGTGAGGACCCGTGTGGGCGTGTGTTTAGTCCCACATCGGTTATTCGCTGGGTAGATCTTGGGTACTTATATAGGATCAAGGAACCCAAATAATAACTTCCGGCTAGCCATTTTGAATGAGGTCCTGGGTTGTTACAGCCTCCTTAGTCGCCGCTACAACCATTCCGCCACGTACAAGAAGAGCTATCAAGCATGGCATGGCATGTTGCATGCCAAATATGTTGTATCATGAAAATATTTTCGTTGTTTGATAGCTATTCATCTCCGCGATGGAATGATATGGTAATGATCGAGATCTATACTTATCCAATCCTACTTGAGGTGGTCAAATTGGTCCATGATGAGTCTATGATCCTCTCTAATTAGGACTCCTTCTGTTTAGATAATTTAACTCCTGTAAATTAAAATTGAGTATAGGGGAATTTTTGCTTTCTCATATAAATTTTGAGTGCTTGTAAATCGATTCTTTTCTCTGCTATCACGATCTTTAGACACAAGAGTACCAAGAGATAGAGCCAAAAGCATCAACCAAGTCACCGATTTTGATGAGTTATGCAACCTTCTATTTGAGTTGAACGAAACATTATTTCATATCATCATTTGGTGAGATAGAAGCCATTCTTGCCTTTTCCTTTCAATATACTTTAAACACTAAAAGTTTTTCTCCCATCTACTAATGGGGACATCAGAGCCCTTCATCCAGATGATCCTAAGCCCCCGGATTGAGCCAGACTCGTTTATTTGCATATTTATTTTATTATTTTATTTTTGGGCTTATTTGCATTCTAGGGTTTATTTGTGGTTTATTTTATTTCTGGGCTTATTTGCATTTTAGGGCTTATTTGTGTTATTTGTGGGTTCATTAGGATTTATTTCTGTGTAAGGGGGGTTTATGCAAGTTGTGTATTTGGGCCCTATATATAGGGAACTATTTTCATGATTAGGGTTTAATGAATGATTAAGAATTTCTTTTCCCCCCAGATCTTATTCTTCCTCCTCCTCCTCCCCTTCTCTTCTTCCTGTGTCTCTAGAACCTCTTCTTCCTTCTTCCTCTCTTGTTCTTCCTTCTCCTCCTCTTTTTCCGCATTTGTGCGGCATCAACTTGGTATCAGAGCTATCGGTTTTGCTTCTATTGCCAAAGCCGCGATCCATCAACAGTTTTTTTTTTCTTTCCCTCGGTTACCATCAACAACAAGAACAGGCCTCTTTCCCTCTGTCAGTCTGTTCAAAAAAAAAAAAAAAAAAAGGGGGTCACTGCCGAGTCTGTGAAGACCCAGATCGACAGCCACCCGCATCCAAACCTTCCTCTCTCTCGGTCTGTGTTTTCACCAGAGCAAAAAAAAAAAAAAAAAAAAAAAAAAACCTTATGTTTTTCCCTTTCTTCTTTCACGGTTCCCACATAGAAGCCCTGCGCCGGATCCTCCCGCCAGCAGTCGTCGCCACCGCCTCCACCACCTCACCCGCGCCCACCGCCGCCACCAGTCGCCGCCAGCAGAGCCGAGCCACCTTCGGACGTTCTCGCCGCCGCCGCTGCCCAGTGAAGGTCCGAGCCCGCCGTCGGAGGAGCCATATCCCCACGGAAACGTCGCCGCCCGGGTTCCCGTGCCTGTTGACGCCGCCCGTGGCCGCCGTCTGTCGCCAAAAGTCCGCAGCCGCCACCAGCCGGAGCTCGTGACCGGCCGCCGCCCGTGATTGCCGCCCCGCCTCGCGATCGCCGCCGCCGAGATCGGCGTATCCTCCCGAACCCATCGGGAGGTTGAAGAAAGGTTTAACGGGTAAGGCCTAAACCCGTTAAGCCGAATCCGGTAGCCCCAAAAAAAAAAAAAAAAAAAAAAAAAAAAAAAGCACGTGATTTCACGTGACAAACCCGTAACGGGCATAGGGTCGGGTCAAACCCGATAATCCGGATCCTAACGGATCCGAGTTAAAAAAAAAAAAAGAGAAGAAAAAAAAAAGAGAAAAAAAAAGAAAAAAAAAAAAGAAGAAGAGAGAGAGAAGCACCTGTTCATCTTCTCCCTTTCCGCCGCCACGATCCGCCCCTCTTCTCCACCGTCGCTTCTCCGCCACCGCCTACGCCGCCGCCACTTCACCGTCGCCACCTCCGTGCCGCTCAGTCTCCTCATCGTCGAAGCTGCCGCACCTCCCTGCCGGAGTTCGAGCCATCGCCGCCGCTCTCGCGGCCTCCATCACCGCCGCTGCTGCTGCTCTACCGCACCGCCTCCTCTTTCTCCGTCGGCCGCCGGTCCCAATCTCCCCATTATTTTCCCCCCTCCTCTCAGCCGTAACTCACCCGAGACACCCTTCCTTAACTCCACAGGCCACTACCATCGAAAACCCTCCCCTCTGTCACACGACACGCCCAGGACCCCAACCCAATTCACCCGCCCACTCCCATATTTGCACTCACCCGAGCCCCATCAAACCTCAACCCACCTGCAGCCCAGCTAACTCATCAGGCCCAAGCCATGCCCCTGAGGCCCATCATCAGACCCATCGAAGTTCTTTGATTAGGCCCCCAAGTTGCTGATATCAAGTCCACCAAGTTGCTGTGATTCGACTAGATTCGTGCCATCTGACGAGCCGACTCGCCGCACACCGATCGTCGCCCCAGTCCACGAGCACACGATTCTGGTCGACTACTTCACGACAGGTGATAGGTTTCTACTTTTTCTTGGACTTGTTCATTTAATTATGTTCTAGTTCTCTTGCATGATAGCCATATACTTGAAATTTTATATTGTTGTCAAAATTCAGAACATAGAACCCCTACTTTCAAACCCATCCTATTTGCCTTGTTAAAATCTAAATATTAAATTAGCACACCCTAACAACTGGATGCTTCTCAACATTCTTCGATCATATTGATTTAGGATCAGAACAACTGTACTACTTGATTGCAATCTAACTTCTTAAATTGAATAATCTTAATCCTTAATTCTGGATAACCGAAGTAAAAATCAGCAACATTTAAATTTTAAGTTATTATTGTGAAGACTTGCTGATTTCTGAAATCATAATAGATTGCATTAGTAGGTTGTCCTGCATCAAATTTGGTCCTACATTATAGTTATTAAGGTTTCATTAGTGACACTGCATTTCACATCATCACCCAGTATCATCATTGCATGCCAACCTGTAGTGATATGGAGTACTATCTCAGTCAACCTAAAAACCCTGTAGCTACCATGGATTCCGACATTTTGAGGTCTGTCTTAGAACAGATCGTTGCCATACGGGCTGGATACAAAGAATTCAGACAAGAGATCCGTGAGCTCGTGCAACATTCTAGGACCCCTAAATCGCCAACCCCTGTTACAGCCCAACCTAAAATCGGTTTGGTCGCACCACCTGTAGTCCTTCCCTACTCTCCTAGGCACCAAACCCAATACTCTAGGTGTCAACAATTCGGCTATATAGCGCCCCAATGTTCCACTAAGACCTACCCGATTACTGAACCAGAAGTTAGGAACCAAGAGGCCGAATATGTCGAAGAAGTCTATGAGCCAAATATAGAAGACTATGAAGAAGACTTTGAAGACGAACCTACAGAATTAGACTTTGTCCAAAATGATTCCCAAAGGGAGACTAGTGATCTAAGTACAACCAAGCCACTTCACATCACAACTGTGGAAGAGGTAGTGACAGATATTGAGAGCCAATCATCTGAATTGGCACTTGTAGCTAAAGTTACCCATGCGGAGTCCAACCTTGAACATTCCCCGGTAGTAGTTTCCCTTCTAGAGGAGTTTCCTGATGCACTCCCTGATGATCTTCCGGATGCACTTTCTCCAATGCATGATATCCAACGCGCAATCGATCTAGTTCCCGGAGCATCTCTGCCCAACCTTCTACATCATAGGCTCAGACCGAATGCATATGCTAGGACCTGGAATTTAATGTTACCGACAGTTGAGTTTGCATGTAATAGTTCGGTTAACAAGTCCATAGGTATGAGTCCATTCGAAGTAGTGCATGATTACAAACTTAGGCAACCCATAGACCTGTTTTTCATGTCTCATCAGTATAGAGTCTTTGAGTCTGCACAATCAATTGTATCACATCCACATTCATTGCATCGAGAAATCAGCAACTGTAGTCACTTTAATAACTTAAAATATAAATCCTTTGCTGATTTACACAGACGTTATAATGAGTTAAGTGAAAAAGATTACATCATGATAAGAATTAGGTTTGAACGACTTTCTTCGGAAACGTTTAAGAAATTGCAAATTTGTAGTGCAGAACAGTTCAAAATCTTAAAGAAAACCAGTTCGAATGCATATGTTGTGGATCTTCCTGATGACTATGGGATTAGTGCGACATTTAATATTGAAGATTTAGTCCAATACAAAAAGATAATATTCCTGCCTTCTGACCCCTTTATTGATATACCTGCCTATGTTGGATACCCTGCCCTATTACCTGCTGTTGAGCCACCACCTCCCAAATTTCATGCACGCAGAGAACAAATAGAACATATATTGGATGAGCAGGTTATTTCAAGCAGGAACGGTGGTTACCAACGTTACCTTGTTCGGTGGAAAGGTCGACCAAAGTCTGATGTGACGTGGATTTCCAAAGCACAGTTGCAGCGCATTGACCCCGATCTTCTGGAGCAGTACGACAGCCGGCCAGACCTGTACTCGACGGGGTCGAGTTTTTCTCACCCGGGAGGAGTTGATGGGGACATCAGAGCCCTTCATCCAGATGATCCTGAGCCCCCGGATTGAGCCAGACTCGTTTATTTGCATATTTATTTTATTATTTTATTTTTGGGCTTATTTGCATTCTAGGGTTTATTTGTGGTTTATTTTATTTCTGGGCTTATTTGCATTTTAGGGCTTATTTGTGTTATTTGTGGGTTCATTAGGATTTATTTCTGTGTAAGGGGGGTTTATGCAAGTTGTGTATTTGGGCCCTATATATAGGGAACTATTTTCATGATTAGGGTTTAATGAATGATTAAGAATTTCTTTTCCCCCCAGATCTTATTCTTCCTCCTCCTCCTCCCCTTCTCTTCTTCCTGTGTCTCTAGAACCTCTTCTTCCTTCTTCCTCTCTTGTTCTTCCTTCTCCTCCTCTTTTTCCGCATTTGTGCGGCATCATCTACTTATCCTGATAGTAGGTCTAGATTATAAACCAAGATTTAATTGATGAGAGGACCAAAGCTCCGATATCAATTTGATCCGATCCGAGAGGGAAGGAAGTAATTTCTTTAAACTGCTCCACTCGAATGACTAAAAAAAATAATAGAGAATATGATGCAGTCAAGAGACCTTGTACCTATCACACACCTGAACCAAGATAGGAATCTAAGACAACTCAAATACCTAGAAAGAGGTCTTCTAAAAAGTATAAAAAAAATATAAGACCGTCAAAGTTCGGAAGCATATAATGCCTACACTGAGAGTTATGTTGGAACAAGCTTGAAGGCCAATTCTTTAAGAATCATGATAAGAACTTTTGGTGGGATGAAATATGTACTCAAAAGCCACCAAATACGCACTGTGAATTTAGCTTCTAATTTTAAAACTTCTCTTCCAATTCTAATTTCTAGTTCTTTCATAATTTTTGCTTCTAGTTTAATCCTATTTGCTTGGAGTTTGTGCTTTAAGAGTCTGAATTTGATCAACATATTCAGTCTAGTAGAAGGAAGGGAGATACGTTCCGCCCGTTTTCTTCTACTCTAGCATCTACGGTTGGGGGTTGGTAGGGGCCAGGTGCTATGTTCAATTTTGTGTGAGCTAAAGATTCCATAATGTTCCTTATCTACATTAGAATACTAAGAACTTTGAAAACAGAGTTCTAAATCATTTAGTTTCTTTAGAGATCATTTATAAATTTTGAAAGCTTCTTACTTTCATTTTTTAAAATTCAACCTCCTCTTGTATTTCTCTTTTCTCAATCTCATTCAACCTATTATCAAGCTTTGGTTATCCCATAGAGAGTTTTCTAAATAAAGCTCAAAATTTTATATATATATATATATATATATGCTAAAGCTAGGTAAAAGAAATTATCAAGAAGTTTCTTTGTTGTGAAACTTAAGAACAAGATTTGTTATTATTGATAGAGCCATGGGAGCATCATTGTTTCTAAAGAATAAGACGTGTGGGCCAAAAGTCCACGGAATTCCAATCATGGGAGCATCAAGATCTCCATCTATCAAACCAAATCTAAGGACTTTGTCCTCTGACAGACAAGGCTGAGGGGCACTGGAATCCATAGTAGTGCTGCGCTCTCAGAGGGAGGTAAAGAGGAGATCCCCGGTACAACATGGGATTGCTTTAGAGACGAGAAGCTCGTTGGGTTCTTTTCTGACGGAAGGGGACAAGCGAGAAGTTGGCAACCACGAGGAACCTTACATGCAGAAATCTCAGCATGGGGTCCTTCCAGGATTCACCATAGATGTGATCTCTCTCCCTCTAAAAAGTTACACCAGTCAAAGAAAATGACCAATATATCCTTACAAAGTTTAAGTAATATGAAAGTCAAAATGAGGTTCTTGCTGCAGTACTCCAAAGATCTTTTACGTTTTTTTTACCTCAGCTTATCTCTGATTTAGTGTGGACGATTTGGATTTATCCATCGGCAACAAGTTCTAGTAAAACCTACAGACTGAATAGCAATTGTAATATCTTCCATCGAGGTAAAAAGTTATATGGCTTTTACCTGAAATGATCCCATACATGTGAATGGGTCTGATAATAACGAACATGGCTATGAAGTATTTTCTCCAAAAAAAACTTATATAATTGGAAGCTTTGTAATGAATGGTATTGTTTCCACCTACTAAGCCTTGAGCAGGGTTGTTAATCAGCAAACTTGGTGATTGTTTTTTGCTAGCATGCCTACTTGTGTTAACTAATGTCTTCTTCGAGAGGTTTTTTCTTCTTTGCATTAGAATATGTGTGTGATATTCAACTATTCAAGATGATAAAGAAAGCATATATGTATGTGTGTGTGTGTGTGTGTGTGTGTGTGTGTGTGTGTGTAAGCCGGTATATTATTATACAAAAAATGAGACAGAAGTACCTATGTGATGTTGATGCTCCAAATGGCGATTTACCAAAAAAAAAAAAAGGACCACCTTGTTTTCACCCATGAGAAAACAAACTGAATGTCTTAGAGAGAGAGAGATTTGAGATCCTGCACTGTCTTGGAATTTATAAAATAAAACAAAACAAGTTCATATGATATGTTTTATCGAGGTAAACTTTAAAGAGAAAAGGTTTTTTTACTGAAGTAAATCCATTGTGGATTGTGGAAGACCACTTTGATCAAGACGCTGTCACACCTGCAGCTTTGAGCTTTCTTGTGAGAAGGCTAGATTACATCCAACTTTACTCACTTGTAATAAAATTGTCAACTGGTAGAGGAGCAAATTTAGGCAAATTAACAAAAAATATGAGGCAGTTCCAAAGTTGTGACTGTTTATGATAGAGGCAGGGCTTGTTACTACTACTGTCATTGCCATCGGAATTAGCTTTAATGGTAATGGTGATGAAAACGATGGAGTGGATGGACTTGGCCTAGAAGGAGGGGATGATGGAGAACTTGCTGTGCTCCGGCAACCGTCGAGGAGGAGGAAGGTGTGCTTCGCCCAACAGGCGATCGACGATGGCCTGGGCGAAGCAGGCATGCGTGTTAAGGGTGGCAGGGTTTCTCCTGGTCATCGATGCGGCCGTCAAGGAGACGGAGAAAGGGCCGGCCGGCCTGGCCCCACGTCGTCCTCTTCGATGATGAGCTTGGCGTGGTGGCAGTTGCCAGTGCGGAGGGTAGCGATGCGGTCCCCGATGAGCAGGAGGATGGGCTCGTTCTGGGCAATGGTGGGCACCCCGTGGAGCTGGTCATCATCGGCCCGCACGGTGGAGACTTTAAGGGCCCGTTTAGTTCGCGGGAAAAGAAGAGGGAAAAGTATAGTTAATGGGAAAGTAATGAGTTGCCTCTTGTTTGGTTGGAGTTTTCAAAGGAGAGAGACGGAAAAGTTATATTTCCATGGGAATATGATTCCCACATTTCATGAGAAAATCTTTCCCATTAGAAACATGGGAAAGTTACTTTCCCATGAGGCGGGAATCACTTTATTTTTATTTTTTTCCAAAAAGGCCCTTCAACATTAAAGGAGCATTAAAGAGGCATTAAAGACTTAATTTTTATTAAGGACATAATAGGGATTATACATTACTTTCCTAGGAAAGTGGATGGCTAACCAAACATAAGCACTTTGAAAATTTGTCACTTTCCCATCGTCAACCAAACATGCCAAAAGTTCTTTTCTAGGCATCCTCTTTCTAGGAATTTGTTTTCCAAGAATCATATTCCTAGAAGAAAAAATGCTTTCCGCGAACCAAACGAGTTCTAAGGATCCATGAGATGCCAGTGATCAGCCCAAAGACGGAGATAGACACAGAGAGAGAGAGAGTAGAGAAACTTTCTCTGGATGCAGAAAAATCATCGCTAGAAAGAAGAAAATTACGTATAACTTGCAGTACTTTTTTTGGTGCCAAGCCTCCACCGAAAACAACTAGCAAGGATATTTTAGCCCTAAAATAAATTTTTAATTATCATCACCCAAGATCATATTAGAACCAATTAAAAATATTCAAAGCCAAGAGACCAAGTGCAAATCGATCAAAATGGAGGGTATTTTTATAATTTTTTCTAGAATCTAATATTTATTTACTTTACCAACTAGGAGTAGCAATATTATCCGTTACATAGGAAATTTGGCTTGATCCTAATGAGATGGGTTTTACCCGATCTATTTAGACTTGGCATCAGATATAGGTATTGAGATCAAAACCCATAGCAGATTCAGAACAGGTGCGGGTAATGGCAATGCTCGCTCGAACCTAACCTGATTATATATAAGCCATTAACCAATCTATCCTTCCTCAATTTGCTTCAGATTTGGATGATTTGAATCCTTAGTCGGTTGCTAGTCCACTCCCTTCCTAAACCCTAACCACATGCATGCTTACCAACCCCACCATCCTTGTCGCAAACTCTTGCCGAGCCCTGATCTTGTCATTGCGTGCTCTCAAGCCCACCAGGGGAAAACCACCAGTGCCTTTGAGGATGTCGTTATTATCGCCTTCCTTGATGCAGACAGCCATACGTCTCTCACTTAAGCATGGTTTGCCCGAACTCCTTTCTTTCCCCAATTTGATCTATTGATTTAGTTATTAAGTGAAAGACAGTGTTCTTTCAATTTTGAAAGCGTTGGATCCATGATATTTATTTTTGGTTTATAAGTTTCTTTCGTTCATAACTCTTCTATTACGATTTTTGATTTATAAGCTTCGGATCCTTGTTGATCTTTGAGAGCCATGTGAATATTTGATCTTTTTTTTTTTATTTTTGCGATAAACATAGCTGATCTTGGGTGGAAAGAAAAGTGTTACAATCGATCGTGAGAAAAATTAATTATATAAAAGGCTGCAAGATACGCGCTGATCCGTTAGTTTTTTAGTTGCATACTTTGCTCACTTTAAAGAACACTTGATTCTCTAAAAAAATATTTTTATTTGTTATTTTTATTATTATTGAAAATTTAGTTTGTTATGTTATATATCTTCTATTCTAAGTTTTTTTAATATTATATGAGTTACTAAAGTTTAATTTTACTTTTTTTATTTATTTAATTTGTATACCGAAATAATAGTTCGGTTGCATATTTATTTGTCCGTCCCATCCATTTCGTTTAACTCTACCAACCCTGCCCTACCCTAAGGTGGGTACCAGGTGGGTGCATGCATGCAGTTCTTCATGGTACATATAATGGCATACTTGCCCTGTATCCTGTTCAATTGCCAGCCCTGTTGCCTAACCAAGTGAATTGGCATCCTCTAAGACTGCTTCTATTTAAGCTAACCTTAATTTACGTGCGATTCAAGCGAACATTAGTTGAGAGATGAAATTTTCTTTGGAAGAAACATATTAAGCTAGGGCAGCAGCAACAAGAAGAATAAGAAGACGACAAGGGATATCAATGTTAAATGACCGGCTCAAAAGTAGCTTCCTTCCTGCTACGATGGTACAGTAGTAGTTGGCTACCAACAGCCTTATCAATGAAAGATAATCATGGAGCCACACTTGTTTAGCTGCTGTACAACTGCGTGTTGTTCACAATATAAACTGAAATTTTTTCTGACATCACCTATGATGAGACGAGGCCAAGATTGCCGATGTCATTCCTCTTTTTTTTTTATGAAGCAAATTTAAGGGATGACTTAAACATGTGAGAAGCGATGGATCGGCAGCAACCGCAGTCTCTGTCTCCTTTAATCGCTCTGCCTTGATCTAAATTCTCTTTTCAACCTCTCTACTGTCAAAATCCACGAGACGTATTAGAAGCTTTGGCTTCGTTTTGATGTCTCTTGCTCGATGGTAATAATTGTTTTTGTTTTAGATGAGTTTAAGATATGCATTGACATTTAAAAGTAAAGATTTATCATCATCTTCAACTGCCACCATCAGCACTGCGGTTATAGGTAGGACATAGACTGGAGAGAGAGAGAAGATCACTTGATCGACTCATAATTATTTTAATAAGATTTGTTATTCTTCAATTAATTTGAGTTTGGATCTACATGGCTGACATCAAAACAGTGACAAAAGGTAAGGACGACGTTTACCCCCAGAAAGAGAGAGAGAGAGCTCCATAAATTGTCTGGTTGACCTAAATGTCCAACTTCATCTTTTAGATTTTTCAACCAAGTTCAAGCTCAATCTAGGTCCTTTTCTTTTTGATAAAAATCTAAGTCTTTCCCAAACTGGCCCGTCTAAGATTTAGACTAACATAGGGTATCTGACCCATTCGACTGTTGGTCACGTCAAGTTGATATTTATGAAATGGACGTTTTGTTATCGTTAATTTTTGTGAAGTCCATGGGTTTGTATAGATATGATCCGATTTGGTGATTTATGTTGGATTCGTATCCGACAAAAGTGGACTTTGGGTCTCAGTTTTAGAACCATGCCCGACTCCGAATTCTTGGAGGATGGATCAGATTTAGTTCGAAATAACGGGTCTAACCTAGCCTTATCCCTATTAATGGGTCAGGTTTTGCTAACAGGGTGGTCGTTTTTGGTCAGACTTTCTGGTCCATCCAGATATTAGACAGGTCAATACAAGTTGGATATTTCATCTAACTCAGGTGCTTTATTATTTTAGTTTTAATTGTTCATTTCTCTCTCCTTTTTTTCTCTCTTATTATTATTAAAGGAACTTTTTTTTTTCCCTTGGAGATTCCAAGAATCAAATCCAACACCTCCAATTACTAAGGGGGTGGGACCACTGGAGCAAGTCCAAGTTTGCAATTGTTCGGTTCCTTCCAAAAGCACATAGTAGGCAAGGGTCAGGTTGGATTAGGTCAAATTAACCATGCATGGTAGGAAAAAATCCAGTTGGATCATGCAGAATACATACAGGTCTGTCATCTTGAAAGAATCAAGCCATGGACAAGTATGGGTTGAGGAGTCCTGCCCCATGTCCTTGAAGTCAGATATGATCAAACTTGGAACATACTTATTTTGAGCTTGACCAAAACTAAACCCGAACCTAACCTAGCCCATTGCCTCTCCTAATCTTTCTATGTATATAGATACTTGTACCACACAAACAACATAACCACAATTCAACGCCAAAGCTAGGGCTGCAAACCAAATTGTTCGTGATTCAGTATTAACTTGAAAGCTGACTAGATGCAGTTTGTTCTATTAGGGCATGAGCCAATCAAACATCATTTGAAATGAAACTCAACTTATGAACAAATTGAGCCTAAATATCCTGGACTGGGAAACAAACTTGGAAAAGAAAAATAAAACAAGTTCAAACATCAATACTTCGAAGAAATTTCAAAGTAAAATCAATTAACACGGGCCAGCTAATCAGTCTTGGAGAGAATCATGCTAATCAGCCACCAACAGAATCGTGATGTGGTATATACAGTAAACTACCTGATATTTTATTAATCAAAAAAATGCCTAATATTTTTACTAAACTGTCATAGACAATCATGATACCTTTTGTTTTAAAAATAAATATTTAAAATTTGTCATGTGTCACACTTTTGGATGCATAATCCTAAGAGATTTCCCAGTTTGCGTCAAGGTATTTTCAAGGATCAGCACCATTATTCTGTTCACAAACTATCAAGAAGTCCTATATTCAAATATTTTTCTTTCCTATAGATCCATTTACCATAAAATTACATATCGATGTAGCCTGAGTGTCATCATTGAGATAAGTTCATGATAACACAAGAATTGCAAATGAAGATATTAACAAAATTTATGTACTATTGTGGTTGCCGAAGCATCACAACTTTGACATTACTCAAATAATCTTCTGCTTTTAAAGCCCAAGTAAGTAACCAAATAAAAAAACCTGACACGTAACTTACAAATCATAACACATCTTCATCCACAATAGTTTCCATTACTGAACAAGACAAAACTACCAATCAAAATATTACAGAACATTCACTACAGAAAAATTCGTGAGAAGCGGTGATCAGATTAAAAGCTGATAAAATTATCTCGAAGCATAATAAATTTTTAAAAAAATTAAGTCCTAAACAAAGTATGCTGGGCAACCCCAAAAACAAAATAGACAATCAACTTTTAAACATTGTGATGTTTCTTGCAGAAAATAATGTATCTTACATTCTTTCAACAATATGCTAGAGCACAAGGAGCATATCAAATAAGCGACAAGCAGTGGTTAATTGCACGTACGATATCACACTCAGTTTGGTGTCTGTTGTACGATTAGCAGACAGATGGCATTTAAATCAGCATTTGAACCCAACAGAATGATCGGCAGGATGAAGTCCGTAGTTCTTCAAGATGCTGTGTACTGGAAAAACGAGGTGGAAAAAGTATATTGAAGCATCCATCTTCAGTTTAGTACATATACATGATAGATATGGAAGCAATTATACATGATGGGGGCACTGAGAACGGCTTTGTTTTCATTGACCGAGACGAGTGATAGAACTGGGACCAGTCTGAGCAGCCAAGACAGGTTGGTTTCCAAAGCATTTAAAGTAATTTATCAATGCAGCAGAAACTTAAGCAGACATATGCTACAGCCAACCAAGTCTGGTGGGGTAGTGAGAAAACGACAACATTTATTAGTACACAGAATCATGGGTCCCCTCAATGCACATTTATAAAGCTCAATATTATGGTGACCATCATTACACAGTGACCCAGTTCGAACAGAAGTCAGAGCCCACCACCCATGTGATGGAACAAACAGATGGCACCTCGCTGAGAGCAACTCATTAAAGCATTCATCAGCCTTTTGATGCATTTTATGAAGCCAGCTCTTGCAGCTAAGGATTTCACTCTGTTTCATCCACTTGCAGTAATTTTTAAAAATTACAAGGTCAACTGATTGGCCGTAAAATCCACTCAAGTGTCCACAGTTACTTGTGAAGATTTGAGTTCAAGAATGGATTGACTGATTTGGCAAATGGCCTTTGATGGAATGCGTGGCTTGCAAAACATGCGCTTGACATGTGCAGCAATAGGTTAACTAATTTGGCAAAACATTTACGAGGGAAAGCATGGATTGTACAACATGAGCCTGATATATGCATGCAGGAAGACTAGTAGCAAAAGGTTGAGGCCCAGAATTCGAACCTGGAATATTATGACATTTACTCTTCTTTTATACCTGCAAGAGATAAACTAGGTTGTGGGCTGGAACTGCAAAGCAAGGATTCAGAAACAAGAGGGAATAAGTTCAGCAGTTGTCAGCTTGTATTAAATATTTAAACAAACAGTGCCAGTGTGATGGGATGCACCACTGACTGCCTTGTAAACGTAACCACTAGAAGGTTGAGAATGTAAAGTTGCTCAGCACTTACCCTGGATTTCAGAATTTTTTGACTTTGGCTGAAGTACTGGTTTGGATGGTTAATCCCAGTATCACATGAGGCCGCATGAATAGCTTCAAAGGTCAATGTGCAAGCTAGCTGGCAATTTTCCCATTATAATTTGATGTGAGAGAATGGGAATAAAATGAAAACAAATAAAGCAACTTATAAAAAGAACATTACAAATATATGAACATTTCTACCTGGTAATGCCGATTCCTAACTTTATCCATTACATCATCCAATGCATGCCCGCCAACCCCCATTTTACCCAGAGCAGCTCTCAAATTTTCCTCGCTAACAAAAAATAGAACATAATAAGAGACACCAAATAGAAGAAAAAGGAAAGAGAAGCATCTTCAGTCTCTGACACTCGTCAGGCATCCATAAATCCATGGACATCAATGAAGTTGGGTGGAGAACTCCAAGAACTCAAACAAGTGAGTTTTGAATTGGACATTTTAGCTTTTTCAGACTATTCACATTTTCACACTCCAACCATACCATTCTCTCATACATGCAGAATACGTCTATATGCATGCAATCTACTCATTTCTACTCTCCATTTTCTTCTTTTTCTTCTCATTATTATTTCTTTTTAATTGTGATAGCTTTCCTCATTTCTGCCTATCAAGAAGATTTGATTGATAGTATATAACTGTTGTTTTCAGAAAACCAGTTATCCCTTCCATCTATATTCCATTGTAGTTATCCACTCGCCACTATGAAAAGAATAAGATATGCATTTAATTTTTCATTCTAGATCAGGTCTGCTGTAAAAAGCATTAATATGATGAAAAATTATATCAAGGACTTAGTGTGCCTTGAAATTCATTAATCTATCTTTCCAGCAGATTGTGAACTGTGCCATTGGCTGATGTTGAGTCCTTCACAATATATACCCACTTAATTAACCAAATGTCCTGCATTAAATAGTGAAATCTGCAAAGAAAATGGATAGGATGTAGTGACAAACTGTTGTTCAACTAACACTTGAAGCATAGCATATGAAGGATCAACAATATCATGCACAATGTCATTGTTGCTCAGAAACATATAGCACCAGAAATGATTTTCCACTAATGGAAAGCATTACATTTGACAACACAGACAGCAAATTCTCTAAACTATCTATTATAACATCCATCAACTTTAACTGTAATTGAATTTCAACTTAATCAATTTTCTGAAACAAATGGAACAATATCAGTCTAGAAAGTTAGAAAATTGAACACCTAAAAACTAGATTTTCACAACATGTATTGAGTATTCTTACTACCAAAATTCAACATATTAAAAACATGTAGTCAAGTTCCATAAAAGAAAAAGTAGTAAAGAAGATCGACAGTCCATTGTTACGGCTTATAAACTGTTTGTCTGACAAAGCATGTCATCCTTGATTGCCGATGAAAAAAAGAATGACTAAGCATCATCATTATCCAAACCAACAATATTTGAGGAGATACAGAAGTATTAACTCAAATGCCCCCCAGTGCACAAAGAAAATATAATCGTGCCATTAACACGGACATTGGGAATATAGATGATACAAGAAAAGACAAATAATTGATAACAGCAACCTTTTAAAGGAATTAAAGAGACAACAAAACCTACTTCACAAAATCAGAGATCATACTTTTCATAGTACTACTGATCATTATATTGTTCTCATATCCAATGATCAAAATTTCCATTACAAAACATATTTACGATGATGACATGAAGATATGTCAGCATGTTCTGTTAACAGATTAAACAAACTGAGCTTGAAATGAACCTGAAATGTCGATAAGGGCAGCCATGGTGATCACCAACACCAGGAGTTGAAGAAATAATCTTTTGACAGGAGTAGGGTATATAATCCTAGAAAGGCCAGGTTAAATGGCAGACAGATATTGCATTTAAACCACATATAGTAATACTTATTGAGCAAGGTGGCTTACAGTTCTCTTTCCTTCTTTTCCATAGTTATGGCGTATGTTATATGCATATTCTTTGTCGAAGCGCTCAGTGCCAATCTAAGCCACATTTTATCCAGTCATGATGAATGAATGGGAACAGAAGATGAACAAATATACAATCTGCTGAGCCTAACATCTACAAGTGCATAACTTGGCATAATTTAAAAACCATGTTGCAAATATATTCATGAGCAGATGGCTCCTCCATTATCCTTGCATGTTTGATCAGATAACAATGACTAAACAAAATGAAAGTTCACTTCCACACCATGCTTTTTCTAGTGTTTGTTAAGGCCTGACATGACCTCTTCCAAGTAGCTTAAGCTTTTGCATCTAGTAGTAAGTTAAGATGGTACTGGAGATCATGGGTTCAAATCCCCATTCAGATCAATTTTAATCTACTTCACCCATTTGATATCTTGAGCCTTTCTTGACTCATTCCTGGTTATTTTTTCGAGTAATTCTTGACTTGTTTATGCCTTCACATGCATGGTCTCACATCTTGGTTGGTGGGGGGGGGGGGGGGGGGGGGGGGCTAATATCCATCGTTGACCCCTACCCTGACAGCATACGGTTTTTGGGTCTAGTTAACAGTTCTCAACAGCATACGGTTTTTGGGTCTAGTTAACAGTTCTCATAGACAACAATCATGAGAAGGATTCATAATCCCAGTACTTGCAAGAGGTAATACTGTTTGTTTGATTTGCTAAACCCAGGGATTTTCCAACCCTGAGTAGCCAATTCTATACACTCTACAGTTATTTTTTTTTGTAGTCAGGAAGGACATGATAATAAGAGCATGCTGCCCTAATAACACCAGTCCAATTTATGGTTAATTTTTGAAAACAATCATTGCTAGAAATCTCATCTATCTAACTGAGTTTACATCCTTGTAAGTCTCATATCGCTATTCATATATAAACCCTTCTTTTTATCTCAAGGAGTCCACAAATTTTCGATGCATGTTGTTAAAAATGTGATAACCAGAGTTTCTGTACTTTAGGATTTTCATCATCATAAACAGAACAAATTGCATATTTCTAAGACAGTTAAATGCAACAAACCTTCTGAGAGAACTCCATTTTCCAGAGTGCAAGAGCATCATCTAATTTTAGTCCCACACCCTGCAAAGAATAACTGTTTTGTAAGAGAACAATTGAGATTAGAACAATAGACTTCCTGAAATCACATACTTCTTTTCAATGGATAAATAACAAATTGCAATGCCAAATATAGTTCCTACAATATGCAATACAATATCAAGGAAATAGTTAGCAAAATTCAGGGAAAAAAACTATAGCATCTCCTCTCCATTAACGAAACAGACCCTAATATACATGACTTGGGAAGAGTTCAGAAAGTGCTTATAGCTTAGCATATTTTTTATAATCAACCAATAAAATGTAAAAATACTAGGGAATAAAACACATGAATTTCATAAAAATATAAAAGCAAGCATAAATCAGGGGCCATAAGTTACTCTTGAATTTTAATCTAAAGGATTGCAAAGTTTTGTGGATATCCATCCAAAAGTAAGGCGTTGGTCAAATTTGATAGCAAGAGAAGTTAGGATGATTATATTCTTTATGTCCAGTGAGTTATGCAGAAACACTAAGATATTTATAAGCAGATTTCCCTTGGAATTAACATGGCATAATTCAAGTGAAAACATGGCATAGGAGTTAACATGTGAGTTGACATGGCATAATTCAAGTGAAAACTGGCATAGGAAGATTTGACATTTGATTAACCATGACTCTTTTTAATCGTGTGCTATTGGCATAGGAAGATTTGATACTGGCTAAAACCTCATAACATGTGATTAACCAATGGCTATCAGATTATTCTAGGATGTATTGACATTTGTTATACTTAGAAGTAGCCTAAAAAAATGTGGACAAAGGCAATATTAGTATATTATCTTAGATAATCTCCTGTGATTTAAATTTTGATGGCTTTCAATAATTCGACATATTCTCATTTTCCTTTTACATTCATTAATGGTAAGCCTAAGACTAATGTTTTAAATCACAGTACTAGAGGCAGTACAAGTACTTTGACAGTATGGGTTGGTATGGAAGGGTAGGTCCCTGTACTGATGAATGGCATGTTCTTGGAGTCAGCAACACCCATAACTTACATTGGTACAGGGGTGTACTGAACTCCCATACTGTACCGGCATCAAACCAGATTGGTATGGCATACTCCTTACTGGCTAATACGGGTTGGTACTCAGTTTATCTTTCCTTATATGAATATTAACTTACATACAACCAGTTCTATTCATTTTGAATAACTAAACTATCAAAAAAGATTTGCGTTATGGAGGCCGGTATCATAAATTGGAGCCAAAAATAATTATTTATCCAAGTCAAAAGCAATAAAAGATTTTAGCCACTAAGAGTTTCTCTGCAGAAGATTTGCAATTTCAAAATGAGCACAAATGTGTTTAATGATGACCCTTTTTAATATAAACTTTGAATGTCACCTCATATCCACATGGGTGGCACATGGAAGTGCAATAAACAAAATGAACCGAGCCAAGTGAAGAAAAATAGAAAAAAAATCCAGCAATAAATACAACAGACTAAAGATTGTCAGTTTAGCCTTTAATTTCTTTGTAAATTTATGGCCGTAGTTTATTTCTTTTACCCACCTGTTACCAACTAAGACAGCAATTAAATTCAACTTGCCTAAGGCATCCAAACGGTTGAGTACAAGTCCATATGACAATATTCAACTGCAAATTGCTCTTGGACCCAGGATTTGGACCAGGTCTCAACCCATTTACCTATTAGTTCTTGCAAGTTGAAATTAAGTCTAAATTACAAGTATCAAACTTGACTAGCTGAAGTATCTAGCATTGACTTCAGTAGGTTTGGGCTTTTTCAATCAACTTTGTTTTCGCATTGGCTAGGCCAAACCGACCATGTTGGATGAATGAAGCTAGTATTAAGAACCATGTCCAACTAGCTGGTCCGGATTCCATGATCCAAGTCTTTAGATTCCATGATCCAAGTCTTTACCAACCTAATTACATGGTAAACTAAATTATTTGATCAAATTGCAAATTTTAATGATTTTGTTCAACAAGAGACCAAACATTAGAAAGTAGGTTTGCCGTACCAGAACATACTGCCCCTTACCAAAAGTACCAACCATACTAGTAACGAATAGATACTCAATACGGGAGTGTATCGAGTGTCGATGCTATGAACTGTGTTAGAAACACAATATCTCTAAAGTATCATGTTAGCAACTAGCATAGAAAAAACAAAAACAAAAACAAAACAAAACAAAACACCCACAGTTACCATTTACATGCTATGAACGCAAACCTCCCTGAAAGCATTTTCTAATAACAAAGATAACAACCATGCAGAAAAAGAATTCAAGAAAAATTGCAGATTTCCAATGGCATTCCAAGATAAACGTCAAGGTATGAATTGGTCATAACCCCATGTAATATGTTCCTCACTCAATCATTGCAACATCATAAAAGTTTGACTGGGATGAAAGATCAAGAATATAAGCATCCAGCGCAGGGTAGATTATGGAGGGAGAGGGAGAGGGAGAGGGAGAGGGGGAGGGGTTGGAAGAGAGAAAGAGAGAGAGAGAGAGAGAGAGAGAGGAACAAAAAAGAAAGTAACTTTGTGAGGGTATAACGGGCCATGACATCCAAAACCCTAATAAACTTGTGCAGTTGTGCAACAAGCTAAGAGGTCACATTATGTTAAGGCCTGATATACATTGTTGGCCCTTTTCTAACAGCTTAAGCTCTTAAGTCTAGTGGCTAATTAACATATTCTATAATTTAAGACATGGAACTCAAGAGAATAACCATGGAGTGGTTCAAACAGTGATAAATAAAGAATAAGTTTTCTTAACGAGAAAAGTAAGAAGTCCTTAAATGTAGGATTTAGCAACTTGGAATCCAACACCCTAAGAAATTAGATCACCTTCAGTTGCATATCTATTCCCTATATTTTTTAAAGAATAACTGATACCAAAAGTTTTTGCTACCACGTCATTCTTCTCACACTCCTAATTCTTATTAGGAAATTGCCCAAATGAATTGCATAGATGGTGAAATAACAACCACTCAACAATAATGTTGGGCCCATACAATCTTAAGTTTAGGATAACTCAAAGTTAAAAATCAAGTGTTCAAATCTCAATGCTAGGTCCATTCATGATTTGCTCTTGGGATAATAATATACCGACACAGGACTGCAAAGACAGACAGGCTGAAACAATCAATCACAAAAAAAGGGGGAAAATAGAAAAAGAATTACATCCTAGTCCATCTGGACCATTCCAATGCATCCCAAATGTCATGATGCAATCAGGACAGTGAGAACAAACAGAGACAATCGAGAAATCCTAGTTCAAAAGAAAATCGATGTCTTGCAACTCAGTCCCCTCTTCCTGTTGGAAGTGGTATAGTACCAAGGATATCATCCTGCTCCGGCAAGGCCTAAATCTTTGATTAAAATAAACTTCCAAGTTTGTGAATTTCATTCTTCTATGATGTATATTGACATGAAATTATAAGCAGGGCTCAAGAAATAGCAAAACTGAATGCCACAGCAGGCTTGAGAACACCTGCTTGGGTGAATTATGGAGATGCTTCATCACAATGCAAAACTACATTCAAACTGTTCAAATCTAGAAAAGCACTTGATATATTTTGTCCTGAAAGCAAAATGAGGAATTAATGCATGTCTTTGATATTTGTTTATCTAGATTAATTGTTTAATTACAATCCCTTTCTTGTACCCACAAACTTCCCATGTTAGTGCTTATAAGGCAAAATTATTATTTATGTTAATGGCCTGATTTGATGTCGATTTCTATTTTTGAAAAAAAACAAGTGATTAACCAGGGAACATCAGGTTGGTCAAATTTTCAGCTAGATTAACATAGTATCAAATGCGAGCTTTAAATTTCTGATAGTTAGCATTGCCTGTAGGTCACTTATTCAAAATATGTGTTTTGTCTTTTACAAATAGCACTTACAGAAGATCTAGTAACAAATCAAAAATGTGAGCTGCCTTTTCAAAGGCACGCCCAAGATAAATAGGCAAATGCCCCTTCAAAGCCAACTTTGATACCCCAAGCTTCTATCTAATTGGTTATATTTGATGTAGTTATTATAAATTCCGAAACTTAGATGATGGTTGAGCTCTACTACTGTCTAGGTTCATATAGTAGCAGTTTCCTTGGGGTTGCTTTCTACGTAGCTTGTTGGACAAGTAAAGCAATGATTCTAGAATTTATACAAGTGGCATAATTAGTTGGAAGAATGTCTTTTACATGAGCATGGCCTTCTAGAGTTCAATATAGACCCATCTCTTGGCCAAAGTTGCCTTGCCAAGAACTAAAGACTAGTTCAAATGATTAATATCAAATTGACAATTGGTTAAGAAAAAAATTCTCTAATCTTGATGGTTGTCACCTTGGCCAATCAGACCAACCCCAAGCCAATGGCAAAAGATTGCTATAAAGGCTGAGTATGATAGTATAGGTCAAGGTTTGCTATACTAGTTGGTACTGGGACGTACCGACCATACCATATTAGTACTGAACTGGCGCACAATATAGGCAGCATATCGGCAGTCGATACGCCTTTCCAGCCCTCCTATCAGGCATACCGATATTGTACTAGGATGGTACATGTACGGGGTTGGACTTCAAGTGCATGATATGAGGGTATTTGGCATAGGATCTAGAGTCTAAACCATGTCAAATCAATTTAGCACTGAGAATAAGGCATCATACATCAGGCACCCAATCCATAGGTGTCCACGACCTCAAATTTTATACTATTAGCAGGGGAGCACTCATCAAAGGTCAATTTTCCTTCATATAGCCTGCCTTCATGGATGTTAGCCCTAAAGATGGATTCACCAGGATCAGCATAGTTAGGAATTTGTGACCAGACCATGCCTATTGCATCCGGCATCAAGTTAAATTTCCAATAAATCTTAAATCACCTCCATCATAGGTCAAATGAGGATGTTATGGCCCCAGTGTCAAAGTTATACCAGCGCTGTTGAAGCTACAAAATCTGATGACTGGAACCTAGCTATCTGATTCAAATTGATGGCAGAAAACTTGCTGTCAATTTTCCAGGATCTACATTCTAAATCAATTTAAGTATTGGAGTAGATTGAAGATATATATATTGCCACTAAAAACATTGGACAGTGGTTTAGGTGTTATCAGCTTCAGATTATAGCTAGGAAACTCATTGTTTTTTTAGTTCTATTAACTGAGTCAAACTCTATAGGCATCTACTAGTCCAATGCAAGGAACCTCACAACACTACAAATAGCCCCGGTACTTCATTTTTAATTCAGCATACGAAATGTTGAATATAATATTATTGAGGTTATCTTCATCAATTCATCTATATTATTTGTGGTGCTGACCTACTATAACAACCCAGGACCTCACCTACAAAGGCTAGCCAAAAGATATTATTTAAGTTCCTTAGCTCTAAGTACCCAAGATCTACCTAGTGCGTAGCTATTATGGGACTAAACACATTCATACATGTCCTTACATACTCCTCCCATTTAAGCTCGAACGTTTTCGCTAGGCTAAGGGTCCAAATCCATTTAAATCTAATCACAAACACCACGATCGGCCGGTGGTCAGCTCTAATGGACCCGTGCTACAGTATCCCCTAGTCTACATAGGCCATGAGCTGAGTCCGCTATGATACCATTAGTAACAAACCCAATACCTCACCCAAAAAAATAGTAGGAAGGTATTATTTGGGTTCCTTGGCCCTATCCATACCCAAGATTTACCTAGTGCATAGCCAATGTAGGACTAAACACACATTTGCACAGCTCCTCACACCTACAATGCTAAATCACAACCTGTGAAAAAAGAACCTATTGTTGATTTAAAGCAAGGATTGAGCTATGGAGACAATGTTGGGAATTGTGTCCCAAAGCTAATTTTTTAATTGTAAGAAAATGGATGTGTATGTTTTATTAAAATAAATAAAAATTTATTCCGCCATTTTTCTATTCATCACAAGTGTTACATCTTCAAATTAAACTTCTGTGTATTGTGATGAAGTCCTTAGGACTAATTTAGTAGATAAAGGAGGTTTTATCATTTAGTCCTTAAACCAGTTCGCGACCAAATGATGAGCTGTCAATTGGACGATAGCTATATCAGGTATAGGTCGTTGTGTGCCATTTAGTTGGTTGTCCTCTTAAATCAAGGAGTGTGGAGACACTGTATGCCATACAGGTGAGATGTAGGAGTACATTGTCACTGAACAGTGACTCACCTGCGTAGTACTCTACTGTCGGAAGTTAGCTCGTAAAGCGTATGGGCATAAGTACCCCTTAGACCTGAGACTGTCACGGTGACTTGCAAGCAACTCACTGTACTTAGGCACTGGACGACCTGAATTTCTAATTCAGGGATCGGAAGGATGCTGGGTGCAGTCAAGTACTCGCGAAGTCTGTGTATGAGTCAAGATGGGATTGACCACTCTAGATTTTAGGAGTTGATGTCTCGCTGTATTTCAATTCAGTAAAACTTTGGACAAGGTAAACCAAGTGATAGGTCACTTGATTTGATTGATTGAAATACACTATGGATGACCGAACCTAGAGTTCGACAGTCCACTCTGAGGTCATCCTGAGCATCGATGGTCATAGGGATGAATTATGCAATAACCATATGTCTAGGTTCTTGAATGTTGCTTTGCATATTCGACCTATTCGGACGTCGGATATCATTGCTAGATGGTCACCTCGATTAGTACAAGAAGTAGTCCATGTTCTACCGGCTTAGTTTTCGAACCTATCAGAGTCACGTACATTAGTCAAGCTAAGTAGGAAGGTCTTGACCCAATTTGATTAAGAATTAAATTATGAGTCATTTGGAATTTGGTTCTGTCTATGTTCAGCTAGCACTGAGCATGAGATATATGCTAAATTTCATGGATGAACAACTAATTAAGTCTGTATTCCGGGTCGATCAAGTTTCAATTAATGTAATTGAACTTGATCAGGACTCAATTGTTGAGATTGGGTTTGATTGAGTCTCAATTAGTGTAATTGGGCTCGATCACGATTTAATTGGGATTTAATTTCGTATTTGTTCTGATCTAAGTCGGACTTGGATCGAGCCGAAACTAGACCCAATTGAATCTCCCATGAGTCGGACTCGTGTGGAATTTTTCGGGTCAAAAAATTCATTCAAATGGGCTGTCAATTTGGTGTAGAACCAAATAGGCTAGCTTATGATCAAATGGGCTGACCCATTTGAATCAGAAGCTGACTTTTCCCATTTAAATTGGCTACTGACCGTTGTTATTACCCATGGACCCGTGGACCATCCCCCCTATGGACTATTAATGATTTTCCTGTGAGCCACGACTCTCACCTGGGACGCATGAAACAGAGAAGCTCTGTTTCACGCGTCCGCGGCCCTTTGGACCGGCGATTGCGCGGCCGACCGGCCTCCGGCCAGACGGCCGACTGGACTGGAATGTGTGGTTTTGAACCGCCAACATTCCGATTCAGTTTGATTTTTGAAATCCGACAGTAATTAGCATTAATCGCTATTTTTTTTCCACGATTGTTTTTGAAACAATCGTTATCAAATTCATTCATATTAGATAATGAATGATTCAATAACGCTCGGTCATTTACGCCTTTAAACTCCTCTCACCGTTGGCCTATTTGTAGGCCACCGTTTCCTCTCGAAAAAAAGAAGAAGAGAGAGAATTTTTCTTGGGAAGAAAATGTCAGACAAAGAGAGGTAGATTCAGTGAAGAAGAGAGAGGAAGAAGTTCTCTTTCTCTAGTGGTACGGAGTCAGGCCCAGATCTGACGCTCTCTCCTGCCTTCCCTCTTCCTCTGTGATCGGGATCAAACTCAGGCGTCACTACTCTCGGGCGTGCCGTGAAGAAACGGGAGAGAAATGAAAAGAAACAGTGATTTGCTGTTAAAGGAAAAGGAAAAAGAAAGAGAAGAAAAGAAAAGAGAATTTCTTATCTTCTAGGGTCCCTTTTGCAAAAGGTATTTTGCACGAATATCAAAGTCATCCTACCTCCCTACGAAGCTCGACGTGCGCGCGAAGTAAAGGGCCTGCAAATCCAGGCCTCGCGGAGCAACTTTCAAAGATCCAGATCCAGATCCCTTTCGCTGCGGGATCGAGGTATACTTTATATAATTGTTATGTTTAAAATATTTATAATTGTTATAAATAAAAATTTTTAAAACTGATTTTCATGCCTGGCGTCCGATTTATCGGACAACTCAGAAAATTTTTCCTTCAGACACAGCTACAAGGTTCTGATTCTCCTAAGTGATTCTCTAGTATCCTTTTTTTCGTTTTATTGTTTAGGCTTCTGCAAATCCATTTCTTTGACATCACCTCCATCTATTTTATCTCCTGCACCTATTGCCTACATTAATAGGGTTGACAACTTGAGACACCCTAGAAATTCATTTCCTATTTTAGTAAGTAACATTTTTTATGGTGTTTTTAAAATAATAGTGTAGAATACTTAATTATCAAGTTCTCTCTTTATGCTAATTTGATAAATGATCCACTAGTCTTGAAGGTCCTACTACCCTTTTTGAACTCCAAAAGTGCGGTGGCAACAAAAGAAAAAAAAATAATTAAATTAGGCAGATCATCACTAGATAGCAACTGCAGAAATTTCAGATGATATATGCAACAGACTGTTTTTCATCAATGTGCAGATGGAAGTACTAATAAACAAAAATTCACACTAGCATATTTAGAAAAAGTACCTTAAGGAAGAGACCAAGTTGCATCCTTCCTCCATGCTTCAAATGGTGGTCTTCTCTTAACTACATACTCAGATGACAACAAAAGCCCATGTGATTGTAAATATTTATGTAAAATTAAGATAAAAGGAAACATAAACAAATTTGTGGAATGCTTTTACCTTCCCAAATAAATGGCGCATGCAAAGAGGAAAAGAATTACTAGCCAGT
Organism: Phoenix dactylifera; assembly: GCF_009389715.1. Classification (NCBI taxonomy): domain Eukaryota; kingdom Viridiplantae; phylum Streptophyta; class Magnoliopsida; order Arecales; family Arecaceae; genus Phoenix; species Phoenix dactylifera. The sequence goes on along the minus strand of NC_052405.1, from coordinate 4,269,030 downwards.
TGATCAATGTCCTTCAAACATATCTCAGCAAATTCCTTTGGCTGCAAGAAGTAGTCCAGCGATCAGAAAAAAGAAAGACAATAAATTTATGGAAGTTGAACTAGAGGAATCAGAGAAAAAGTAAATCAAATTGATACCTGAGAGTAATCAGGCCCCAAATAACTGTTGCTTAGTGCTTCGACAATCTGAAATAAAAAAAAAGAGATTAAGAAGCATGAAACAAGCTTTTGCTTTTCCTCACAAACTTACAGCTAAACGTACAAAATAAAAATAAATAAATAAAGAAATTTTAAAAAAGAAAGAACTAGTAGACTCACAGGAGTCAACCTCTCCTTCTCTTGCTCCCTAATGGTAGATGTCCATTTTCTGCTTAGAGAGGTCATATCATGATTAAACTAAAAATCAGAACATTTTCTCTATGGTCAAACTGGAAACAATAAGATCTAACTGTTGGTACAGAATATAGACTTAAAGTCGTCAATGATAACAGAACTCTCACTGTAGTAATTAGAATTAGAGTGGTATACCATGACTATTGAAAAAACATTTTTCTATGTACCCTAATTGGAAACAATTAAACCTAATTGCCATTCACTGTATCTAGACTTTAGACTATCACTGAAACATTGAACCACATTTGCAGAAACAAATGAATAGATTGTATTTGGCATGACTGCAAATACCGGAAACTGGAAAGTGATATATAATAAATCTTTCAAAATGTCGCTATTTGCAGCATTGAAATCATATATATTTATAACATTAACAGCCTTTGATAGATTGATTGTTAGACCATGAAACCACAAAGGCCTTATGGCATCCTATGGAAATGATCCTGATGGTTGTCAAAACCTTTTTTGAACTTTTGCTTGCCCCCATAGTGGGCAAGAGAATACAGCTCAGATAGCAGCAGACACCCTAAAACAGTGACAAATTCAAGACTGGGAAAAGAGCTAAAACCGAAGAGCTGGACATCACTGGATGCACATAAAAGAGTTTACACCCAAAGAGAAAAAAAAAGAAAATCCTAGAACCAAAGGGAAAATGTCTACAGGTAAGGTATCACTTCAGGTACATGAGCAAATAAGAAGTACCAAAGACCAGAAGGTGGACTGATTTAACTTGAACGATCAATGTTGCAGCACGGTTATACTGATGTTGAGCAGGATAGGTCCCATGAAGCAACAGTTGGATGCACAGGAACCTGTGAACCTACTTAAAAAACTGGCCATTCATCTATATATGGTGAACTAGATTATGTGGAAGGGCAATGGGCTTTGATTAATGCTCATAATGCAGCTAATGTGCATGACAAAAATGAGCAAGGTGATGGACCCCACAGGATGACCTTGTACATGCATAAAAACAAAAACCGACCTGTGTTTTACAGAAATCTAGGAAAACATTTAAAACACTGATACCGTAATACGCTGCACATGTTAACTAAGCCCCACATAAGATCATTGACACACACAGAGACAACAATTAAAACTAATACAAAAGGAGGCTTAAAAGTTATGAGAGTGAGACTGCATTTTAAAGTCTTGACTGCAGATAATCAGAGTTGAGAAGTGTCAGATTACAGTTAGTGAGGACCGAATTTTTTGTGTGCAATGCACTTCTTATAAACACTATGTTACACGTGCTAACAGCTGAGCAAGCCACACATAAGGTCATCCACACGCACGCACATACGCATGCGTACGCACATGCGGAAGCACTGAAAACTAATGCAAAAGGAGCCTTAAAAGTTATGACTGAACTACATTTTAAAGTCCTGACTGTAGGCCAATCGGAGTTTAGAAGTGTCATATTACAGTTAGTGGGGGGTTAAATTTTTCATGTGCAATACACTGCTTATGAACACTAAAACCGCCAAGCCAAACTTGGAGTCCAGACACCCATGATCCTTAAAAAAGTCGAAGTTATAGGATTCAAGAAGCCTCACTAAAGCAACAAAGAACACACAGAGCTATTTTCTAAATCTTCTAGGACCCATCAAGTTTGACCGAGTCTGGTTGCAATTTGAACAGGCCACAGAATTTGCAAGAGCAGGACATCGGAATACATATAGAAGGTTTAGTGGTGCAGTTCAACCCACACAAAGTTTATCCACCCATAAAATATAGGGGCATACTAATGATTAGCATGAGAAAAAGTGTCGGTCAGTATACTCAAGATACATGTAACTTGCCAGTGACTTACCAGAATACAGAAGTAGCATGGTACTGGTCACAAATCAATGCTTGGCATCCTGCCATGCAAGTGCATGCCAAGAACTGGCATAGCAAAGTACATACCATGCCAATTGCCAGGTCAGCACAGCATAGCATTCACCATAGCAATACCATGCCAGCATGGCACCAGCACACTATATTTTAATTCTCGACATTTAGCATCTTTGAGAAGCATGCCAAGCCCTGGCATAGCAAAGTAATACCATGACAATGCCAGGTCAGAAAAGCATAGCATTCACTGTGGCAATACCAGTCCAGCATGGCACGAGCACACTATATTTCAATCCTCAACAATTAGTGTCTTTGAGCAGTTTCTATCAATAGAAAAATCTACTTGTTCTGATAGCAGTTTGTTGAACAAATTATTCTAATGGCTACCCGTATCAAGAGATAATAAAACCCAAAGGCTTTAGCTAATCAGACAAAATTGCCTTTGGCTAGCTCGCAATAGAATATCAGAATCCAGCAACAATCTGGTTGGCTTCTATCAACAAAGACGTGATGCTATTTGGATTGTCATCCTAATTCAGTCCATGCTAATGAAGATTGGATCTCTTATAGATCATATCTATAATCCCGAGATGATCCAGTCTGAGAAGTTAAGCGGTGCAAGCTTTGATACCATGGAACTTTAGAAGCAAGTATAGCTGTGTAAGAAGGAACATTTCTTCAGGGAATGAAACAAATATAATCATTTACATGACTTTGTAGCGATCAAAGCCAGACACCAGATAAGGGTAGCAAACTTGCAATGCACGTGTACCAACCATAGACAGACTCATGCAAAAATTTAAAGAATAGATGCAGTTGTAAGACACCAATCATTATGCACGGAAATGAATCAGTACAACAGTAGACATATATAGTAACCATCTGAAACAAATTCAGAACAGAAAATTCTCCAACTCAACCTTGGTGTAGGATGATTTTGACACAATTAAAAGCAATAATAACAAAATAACTTGTACAACAGAGAAAAAACCACAAATCACAAAAAGATAAATCATCAATTTTGCAAATGTATATGTATACATGAATACATGAACACATGCCCAAGGTGCTATAATCACAAAAGCTATACCATGTATCAAAGAAACATTTACACAAGTATAGAAATTTATTTACAAAAGCACGAACAATGGCCAGTCAAAAAAAGACTTGACATAACAAAAGAATAGAAGGAAAGAAAACTAATGCTTTCCTACAAAAAAGCTAAGGTAGCATATTGTGAATTGTGAAACTAAAAGGATGCAATCTAGGGAGAGTTTACCAATATCATATAAATGCATTGCATGGAACCACCATAGCTGAATCATTAAATGAATAGTAATATTTGACAGAGCAGCAGTAGATGTCATTTAGCAGTGGCAGCCAGTAGAAAACAGATGGAACCCCATTAAAGCCATAAAAACACAACTAGCATATGATTCTTGTCTTTTTTTGAGAATAATACAATTCTTGAAATTTAAAATTATATCTTGTGCCACTTCTTAGGACAACAGCTGGACAGGAAACCCAAGATAATCAATGAGTACCTGTTTGTTAAAACAAGTGCCTTGGAAAGGTTGCTGCGGAATTGAGTGACAACAAGTGACACCACCTAACAAAAGAGTAAAAGAATTTTAGAATAGCACTGGCAGCCATTTCTAGCCTAGGTTAATGATGAGGTTTAGGATGCACCTGATTCATAGCAACATATGCATAACCTTTAAGCAGGAATACTCTACGGCTGGCAACAAGTTCTGGAACTTCTTCAAAAGGTACCTTCATACATAAGATTCAGATAAGGTACAATCAAAATACCTCATAGTGCAAGAAATTTTTGAAAACACAATGACAACAGAACATCTATGGGTTATATACCTTGAAGAAGATCGTTTCAGCTGCAAAATAACCAACCAACATGTCAATCATTTTGGAAAACAGATGAACCTTTAAAAATTAACATGGCTCAACCATTGAATGATGCAATTGGGCCACAGGAAAAGGATCAAGCTCAATTGACCTTTAGGATGTTCTCTAAGCTCCTACTCAAACTTTGGATCTGAAAGCTACTAGAAGGAATTTGGATAAGGACCATAATCTATCTCAGTTTCCCTTTAAAAAAAGAAACAGAAAGATCTGAATGTAGTCATGATAAGCCGAGACCGACCTTGACATAAACAAAAAGAAAAAAGAAAAAATAAGCAATCTAGGAAATATTTTCTAAATAAGTAAAGTTATGACTTTTAACTTAAGCAGTTAAACTAGGTGATATTGTTCCTGGGAAGCTCTGGGATGTTTTGTCTCATGATGTATCAGGTGCTTGTGATGTAAGGATGTAACTGTGGCCTCATGGCTGTTTTCTTTTTTTTTATAGTATATAAAAAAAACAAAAATTTAAGCAGTTAAACCTTGACAACCAACTGAACTCTCTAAGCCTTGATCAACATCAAAGGGGAGAGAGAGAAGAAGGGGGAGGGGCACTAGTCTTGATAAAAGATAGCCCTGATAATAGTTCCAGAAATGTGGCATACAGGATAACAGGCAAACAATACAAGAAAAAATAGCATTCCCATTACCATCTAATAACAGGCTATCAAGGACTGTAGGTAGATTCGACATTCATTACCACCACAGAATAAATCAATTATATATATATTTGAAAGAACATGCATAATGCAACATATGATTTCAGATAGCAATTATTAAATTTATCAATTATCAGACCTACTAGCCATAGAATACCACAGACTTAATGACTAATCCGGTCATACCATTTGAAGGCTGGCCGATGGAGCGTGCAACCTGGCCTAACTTATCTTTCACGCTCTATTCAAGAAAAAGTGATACAAAAAGAAATAGTCATTTGACAAAGAACAGAAAACATCACATACGCATGATTTACCTTTGAAAACACAAACGCTTATATTCTGTCAGCTACATGATATGAAAATATACCTCAAACTCTGCATTACTGAGTGCTTTGTATGGAAGCTGAAACTCAGCCATGAGCATCCTCTGCAAAGTAAGAACCAATCAGATCATAATTGAGTAAATGGGTCTTTAACTATGTACTACTTCTCACCGGACAGAATCACCCACCTGAGATTCCGGGCTTTCAAGGCGGAAACGGTAGCGGAAAAGTGTGGTCTCCATGGAAAGAAACCACTTCCTCAAATCCTCCCTGAATTTTTATCAAAAAAGAAAAAATCAGAACCATTTCAAAAAAATATTCCAAACCGCTGAAGCAAACAGGCAATGCCAGGAAACATACGTTCTACAGTAAACAAGACGAAGCACAAAGTGCGAGATTATATCCTTATTCATCACCTCTGACGCATCTTGATGCCTCATGTTTGCCCTCCACAGCTCACTGACCTGATCACTCACGAAGATAAATTTACAACCCTCAGATCCAACCAATAAACATAAATGGCATCAACAAATTGCCGAATTCAGCTCAGACAATATTGTAAATTACCATTTTTTCCATCTCCTCGGGTTTCTTCCCACGGGATAAACCATCTGAGATCCCTTTTAGGACTACAACAAAAGATTCAAGAAGTGATCAATTTCACGGCAGACCCTAGTGAAGATGGAAGCACAAACAGAGCTGGTGACCAAAACAAAAAGAACAAACGATTGGATCTCCACGCCAACAAAACCCTGGAAACCCTAATCGGAAACGAATTAGGGAGAGAAGGATGAGGTGACAGGGTACCACGGAGGCGATCGATGGCGTAGAGCTCGAAATCTTCGAGCCGGACCTCGAGAGGGGGGGCGGAGCGGTAGAGAGAGAGGTTCGGGGGGCCGTCGGCGACGGGCTTCCTCTGAGATCGAACGATCTCCATGGCCTTGGAACTTGGAGAGCACGGAAGCAAGAATAGGGCTCCGAAACTCGGGCAGCGCGGTTATAGCGCGCGGTTCGGAGACTTTACGGCTGAAGGGGAGGTTTGGCGGGAAACGCTTCGAAACGGGTCCACTCTGAACGATACGTAAAATGGTGTGGGCTGAGTCGGTTCGAAGTCCTGGTTAACCCAGTCCCGACAAAACTTGGCTTCGCTTGTGTGAGATTTCCGTGTGGGTTCCGTCGGTTTGGCCAAATTAGGTTTCCACCCAGGGAGCTTCTTCGAGAATTATATATATATATTCTCTCAAAATTAATATTTGCATGCATATTTTTTTAAAACACTTATTTTACCATTATATCATTTTTTTATTCTTATTTTTTCATATGTATTCATGCCACCGAACACCATTAAAAAAATAACGGTTTCAAATTAAAATAACTAAAATATTCTTAATTGATAGATGTGTAAAAAAAAGTGTAAGGTGATCGCGATGAAGGATAAAAAGATAATTTCAAATTTTTATTTTATTTTTAATTAAAATTAATATGATTTTTATTAATGGTGTTAGGAGAACCGTTATATTAGAAAAATTTATAAAAAACAGTGTTTTATGAAGATACAAAAATAAATATCAATTTTAAGAAGTTATTTATGTTAAAAATAAAAAATAATAAAAAAATAACTTTTTTTCTTTCAATTCCATTTTAGTTGATGGAAATTTAGCTTATTTTAAAGTTTAATTATCCAGTTATACCCTTCAAGAAACAAAGAAAATAAAGAAAATAAAATTTGTGCAAATCCTAAAAATTACATACCTCAATTAGAATTCTTGGTTCGCACACTCACAAGCGTCAAGCTTTCCTCTCAGTGCAGCACACACGTGCTAAATGTGGTCAAAAGAGTTAGATTGGGCCAGCTTTCGGATGACATGGGCTCAGTTCGGCCAGGCCCAGGTTGGGGCCGTGCAGCTCCACCCCCGGCCCGAATTGTTTTCTTGACCGGACTTTAACACGCACTATTAAATACACCTTGTTGTTTCAATCCTAATCGAAGGGGCAAAAGTACTGCGTGGTTAGCTTACCGGAGGTGGCTGGAATTTCGAGAAGGAGAACCAGGGCGAAAACCCTGTTTCCCCCCTTGTCTTCCCCTTGTTCTTGGACTTCCTAGGGTTTCGAAAGCGGATTGAGATGGACGGAGAGGAGCTAACGGAAGAGGAAACAGCTCTCTACGATCGCCAGATTCGAGTGTGGGGCGTCGATGCGCAGAAGAGGTAATCTCTTGGACCCCTTTCTTGTTGCTCCGAATGATTTCGATTTCCTTGTTGTCCTGAACTCGAGGTTTTGTCCTTTGAATGATTCAATTATGGGTGCCTTCTTTGTTTAGGTTAAGCAAGGCTCATATACTGGTCAGTGGGTTGAATGGCACGGCAGTTGAGGTAATTTCGGTTTTTTACCTAGTTTTTAGGTCCATTGCTTCACTTGATTATAATGGAATTGTGAGTTCTTAATTTTCTTACATGATGATAAAGAGAAAAAGTAGAGAAAACCTTGCTGTTTGTTCTTGCGCGTACAATCGATCACTAGGTTCAAGTGTTCGTACGTGGCAGTTGCAGCGGCTCTTGAGATTCTACTAATTTTTTAGATTTTCGATGGTGTATTAGGAATTCAATAAGAAAAGGCAACCGGGGAATACAAAATGAAGTGGTAAAAGTAACACAAGTGGGAAAAATGTATTAGAAATGTACGTAAGGGAAAGTTAGTTTGTGTAGTGTTTTTTCCGCATGTAAAGGACAATACTTAATCCCTACAATAGGAGCAGTTTGTATTCAAAGTTGTGGAATTTTGTCTCTTGGGACTATCATTTGAATTCTTGCTTTTATTACAATAAGAGCAGTTTGTATTTTGATTCACATTCCCTTTTGATAATCATGTGATTTTATTATATTATAAATCTGCTGTTGCTTTTCAACTTGAAGAAGTGCTACTGTAAAATTGAATCTCATGCAAAGGAGTAAAACAGCTTTGTGGCACTTTGCTATTGGTCTGTTAAGACTGACCGAGTGAAAGCTGCCAACAGAAAGGAGCAACAAGAAAGTTCCACATCACTCTGTGACTGTTGCTAAACTTTTTCTGTTCGATTGCCATCTCTTAGTTACCTTTTCTCCCGTATAAAGATGTAATAATATGTGGATTTCAAAGGATATTTTCCATATATTGTTCGAATATATGTCAAATTTTGTAAGTAGTTCTTGATGGAGATTTAGTTGGAAGCAGCCATCTAAATTTCTCATAAAAATTCTTTTGTTCTTTTGGTAGTTTTGCAAAAATATGGTTCTAGCAGGAGTTGGGAATTTGACGCTGATGGATGATCGTCCAGTCACAGAGGATGTTCTTCAATCAAACTTCCTGATTCCTCCTGATGAAGCTTACTATAGTGGCAGATCCCTGGATGAACTTTGTTGCGAGTCTTTAAAAGATTTCAATCCAATGGTCCGTGTTTCAATAGAAAAAGGTGAGTCTCACTTCAGATAGTTTTGTATTTCTTTGCAGTAATTTGCTTGGGGCAATTTCATAGCATTTTCCATGGCAATTTCTGTCCCCTTGTAAATCATGAAAAATCACTTGCATTGCGCACCAAAACCTGCTTATTTAAGTGTGCTGACCTGCTTTTAGTCTATTGTAAATGTTGCTGGTTGTTGACTTCATACTTTATAGTATGTTGGCTAATTGGTTGTTTTATGTTGGCAAAGTTGTGAGTTTATAAATGTGGCTAAGACAGAGAGTGTTCTTCAAATTTAATGCATTTTTATCAACTTACACTGTAAAAGCAACTATTTAAATACATTTATTTTATGGAAGATTGTTTCCGCAAAGTTTCGTCTGGCCTTTTTGGGCTTAATTTTGTTGATGTACAATATGCTATGATTGTATATGTATGATAACTTGTTCTGCTGTAGTTTGACATTACTGTTTGCATGAGGTATAAAACAAATTCAGAAGGTTGTTTGTGAAAAAAGAGTTGTCGTAGGCTTTGAAAATGGAGGATACTTGCCATTGTTGAGTCCCTAGTCATACTGGACCATGTCAAAATTGCCCATTATCGTTATTATTTGTCATATATAAGTGGATTTTTGATATGTGAAGGAGCTTTTGCATTGTTTATCAAATGTTTGATGATTTGAGTGCCATGAGAGTAGGGGTAGCCTTTGACATGGAATTTGTCAAGCTATAATCGAGAAGCACAGAGATTGAAGGTGCAATGCTATTGGAACTACAGAGGATAATGATGCTCAATACATATTGTTGATATAGTGATACATATCTGGATCCTTAATGCAAAAGAACAAGGTAATATATGAAGATGTCTTTATGTAATTAGAGCATTAATGGTAAAGCAGAGGAGGGGCATCCAAACTCTTGAATGCATCATTTGGCTTTTGGAAGCTTTGCGTGTGACTGTTTCTGCAACTTTGAGTTTGTCAAAAATTGATTGTCATAACTAACGAATTTCCGTTGTTTTTTGCAGGTGATTTGTCACAGTTTGATGGAGAGTTTTTTGACAAGTTTGATGCTGTGGTTGTCAGCTGTTGCTCTCTTAAAATTAAGGTACGGCATGTCTCTTATTATTGAACCAATCAAATCAGGACTGGTCTTCTGACAGTTTAATTAATGTTCACTTTCTCAATGTTCACCTTCAGTTTAATCAATTATTTATATAACACCTGAAAATGTAACGTAATTGAGCTTATTTGCGTACAAGTTGTATGCTTATAGTTATTCATATGGCATTTTGATCTCTGATTTGTTTGAGTGCAACTCCCACAGAAAGCAATCAATGAAAAGTGTCGAAGGAGACCAAGGCGTGTTGCACTTTATGCAATCGAGTGTAGAGGTTCATGTGGTGAAATTTTTATTGATCTACAGAACTACACCTACATCCAGGTGCTGTATGATTATCTTCTTGATGACTATTTTTAATTATTGGCTTTGATCATGGGAAGTTGACTGAAAAATTCAATGTCATTCTGGTTGTGTCCTGCCATATAACAAAATTTGTTCTATTCCCCATTCACTTAAGTCCTTTGTTCAAGCAGGGACTAGTGTGGAATTATGCTTAATAAGCCATGACACTGCATGACTATTTTTAGTCTTATCATATTAGTCTGCATGACTTACTCAGTAAATAAACCACAGCATACCTGCTTGCTCTTTATATATTGTTTTATATGTGCCATTTGTCAGTTAATTTTCAAGGTGTTTCATTCCTCTGATTCTTTTTATTAGCAGTGCCCAAGCTAATTTACAAACATGCATAGCCGGCTTTTATGAACCAATTTGTTGGCTCCTGCAAGATAACATGTCCAATTTTTGCCTCAAATATCTCCTTGCTCATATCCAACCTAAGGAATCAAGATCCTTTATGATTATATTTGGTTTAAAAAAAATCCTTACTTCCATGTCTGTAATTGTAATGTCCTAAATTTATTCACTACACCTTTCAGCTTTGACATGATATGCTTTGCTGTTTGCAGTTTTGATGTGCTACCTGCTAAGTAGTTTGTTTGTCAACTTGTAGCCTTGCAGTTTTCTCTTACTGATTGGATCTATCGTGTCACTTTTTCTTTGAACCAATTGCTCGAACTGTTGAATGTGAACATTTTTAGTTCCTTGCAGTTCCTTCATAATCAGGTTATTGTTTGAGCCTGTATATAAGATAATTGCCTGTTAAGATTGCTTTTTGATTATCTATTTTCAGATAATATTTTAGGTTTTAAAGTTTCTGTAATTACTGTTGTTGATGTGTCAAAGGAAATCAAAAAAAAAAAGTTTAGTATGTACTATGATGAAGAAAGCGAGCTGTTTCAAACAAGTAGCGCTTTATAATTGTCTTCTCAATAGGGATTTCTATTCTGTGAACCATTTCTATGTTGCATATATACCTTGTTTTAAACATCCTTTTCACTAATGGTATTTCCTCTAGATGTTTCTGTCAAATCTCCCTTTGATCTGAAAAGGAGCTGTTTGCATTGTTTCTGTCACATTTTGGTGGAGCATGTATCACATTTTGTTTATTTATTTTGCTCATAGTTGTTGAATCTTATGCTTTGCTTGGTGAACCTAAATTCTTTGCATGGTGAACCTATTATGTGGATAAACTTATTTTGTAGTCTTTCTTAGCATAAAGAAATGCATGTAAAGTAATTAATCTCCATCATTATTGTTTTGGCAGAAAAAGTCTGATGGTACTGCTGAATGCCAACTAAAGTATCCAAGTCTCGAGGTATATCTGTTAAATGGTCATATTTGATTTTACTGCCCGCTGTTCAAAATTTTTTATGCCAATTGTCCAATACCACCCTTTTTTCAGATTTTTGGTACTTAAAATGGTGCTTATTGCTTCTGTTAGTTGTTCAATGGCTCTTCTATTTTTCCCTTCTCAATTAATATCCTCTGAACTAGTAAGTAATGCTCTCAAGTGTGATACAGTTTGGTGCTAAATATTCATGTAGCATATTCATAGGCTCTTTTCGTTCCGGAAACTACAAATAAACTCAACTTTTGGAACTGATTGGGCTCAAGGTATTGTGCTTCTGATATGGCTTGCGTTAAATGAGGCATCCTTCCTTGAGCAAATGAAAAACAGTGCGAAATTTCGATTCCCATGTAAGCCAGCTTTCGCTAGGCTATTGAACTCTTTGAATGATTTCAAATGCCTTACAATTGGGATCATATCTGTTAATATGTTTTCCCCTTTCGCATCATTCTGGATCCATCTTGTTCTGGGGTTGATGAAAAGGCTCCAAGGACCACTGTGTTAGATGTATGCCCTAGAAGCCAATCTGGCTGACATATTATTAATTTTAGGGACATAATTTTGTACTTGACTATTTATTATTGAATAAATAAAAGGCATCTTTTTATTCATATTATTTATGTGTCTATGAATCGTCCAAAAATTAAGAATTTGAGCCATGTATCATTGGTGATTAATTTCTAAATGCTCCTGATCAATGGATCATCACGAGGACGGTGATCAATCCGATCAGTGCACAGATCACTTTCTTCTAGGATGGACGAGACTTGAGTCCATAGTGTAGGGACACTGAAGTGATAGTGCAGGTACTTGTTAGAGAACAAGGGTACTGAGCGTGACCAAGACAAGAAGTCACTTGGATGTCTATCCACTCGTCAATGACTTGCTTGATGTTGCAGTAGTATGACTGGTCCTTTGACCTGCGGTGCTTCAGCTACTCACAGTGAGGTTATTGTAGTTTGACTACACGTATACATGGTCTCTAGTCATATGGGTCCTTGTAGTGTAGATTGGCTGCATTAAGTTCACTGTAGGAGTAGGGTATGCACTTACATGGAATCTATCGACCTTGATAGAAGAGGAGTGATCCTATGTGATTTGTTAGACTGAGTTCTAAGACCTTGGCCAGGGCAGTAATATAAAGTGGAGAAAGAGTTTTCCACTAACGAACTCGAGTCGAATAAATCTTGACATATGACAGACGAAGTGGTTTGACGAGTTATCCATGACCTCCGTCCTGTAGGGATCCACGATAGTAGGATTGTATCACATGATAACTGCACCTAGAGGTTCATCATTCTATTCTACTGGGTAGCCACTACATGCTGCTAGGTGTCACTGTTGGATGGTGGGACTCACAGGGATTATCTCGATGATCGATAAACTCTAATGAGTAGAGTTGGAATCGTTCCAATCCATTGAAAGGAGTTTTCAATGATATTGTGATAGAGATCATGATATATCTCACTACCAGTCAGAGTAGAACCTATGGGGTCACACACACTAGAAGTATTGACCGATCTGATGGTTGAATCGTGATTAGGAATCACAAGTAATCAATTCGATTGATAATAAGTTGAAGAAGGAACAAAGGGAATTAATTAATTGGACTTAAACACAAATCCTACTTCGAGTAGCATTCCTAGAGTCCTAATTGGATTAGGACTGGGAATCCTAGTTGGAGTAGGACTGGGATTCCTACTTGGAATAGGATTCCTACAATCCTAATTAGATTAGGAGTTTTGAATTAAAATTGGATTCCTACTTGAAGTAGGATTTCTAGAGTCCTAATCGGATTAGGACTTCGGATTCAAATTAGAGTCCTAATTAGATTAGGACTAAAATTAAATAAGTCCTAATTGGATTAGGATTTCTTAAGTCCTAATTAATTATTAATCCAATGAATCAACATGACTCCTAATTGGGTTAGGATTGAAGAGTTCAATTGAGTCATGGTTCATTCAAGTTCTAATTGGATTAGGACTAATAAAGATTGAACCCGATTGATTCATGATTTGGTTAAACCCTAATTAGATTAGGGCTAAACCATGAGAGGGAAACCTCCCCAAGCAAGAGGGGCATCAGCCCCTCTCCTTTTTGATGGGTGCGGCAACACAAGAGGGGCCGGCGCCCCTCTTGGAAAAAGGTCTAGGGCTCCTAACTTGTAGGAGCCCTAGATGCTTTATAAGGAGGTGAAAGGGGGCTGACGCCCTAATGTATGTGAAGCCCTCTTCCTTTGTGCCGTGGCCACCCTCTCCCTTTCCTTGGTTCAGCCGCAAGCAAGAGCAAAAGAAGAAGAAGGGTGGCGGCCTCCTCCTCTCTTCCTCCTTCCAACGCAGGGAGAATAAAAGAAGGCTGCAGGCTTTGTTCCGCTTCTCTCTATTCCTCCTTCTTCTTCCTCCTCTCAAGCACAATCAAGGGTTGATTGAAAGAGAGGAAATCAGCCATCCAAAGTTGTCTCTGCAAGGGAGCTAGCACCCCGGGGAGACAAGGAAGCTTTGATCGGTTTCTGCTTCGTGTGGATACCTGTAGAGGCCGGGCACTTGAACGGCTTCAAGCGAACCTTCATCCTAAACCACGAACTTTAGTTTGCGGTGATCATCTACCCGCACAAGGTGAAGATCTGATCTTCTAAAGGTTTTAAAAATTTTTAATCCTTATCTATCTACGAACGGTTTTTGAACAACGTTCATGTGATGAACGGTTGATCCCGCACATGCCTCTTCCGCTGCATCTGAATTTTTTAAAATTTCAGCGGCATGATCGGGGTTTTCTAACACACTGCTCTATAGTCTATACACTTAATGACTGAATCTTGTGGAGGCAAATATTATGATATTTTTAGTGATTTCGTTGTTTGTGCTGTTTGAATACTTGTGGCATTTCAACGTCGCATGCTTTTACCATCCATTCATTTAGAATTTAGCATAATTAAGGTTTTTTTTATTTTCACAATTGCACATAATATCATGAAGGTATATATAAAGTTTTTGAAATGGTCTGTTGTAAATGCTTTGACTGAAGTTGCGCTGCTACTGTATGAACCTAACTTTTTAACCCGCTAGTCTTCCTGGTCAAACCTTTTTGCAGTCAAGTCCTGGTTGTATTCTTAGTCTTATCACTTGCCAAGGAAGTCCCAGTTAGCAATTAAATGTTTTTGCACTTAGTGATCCATGAGTTTAGCTCCCATTTTGATCTTCTCATCGTATTTATAGATCAAGTCAAGGCACTCTTTTATACTTCTTAAAACATGCCATCGACGGGAAGCAAATCTTGAAGGAGTTCCAGTGTAGTAATTCTCACGATTGCTTGCATTGAATGTAAGGTTGTCAACATATTGGAAATGGTTTGTTGTCTGATCCCCTGTTGACCTTTGAATCCTTAGCTCCACAACTTTGCCCTGACAATTAATTTATTGAAGATCTGCTTCTGCTTCGCTGAGCTTTGCAGAAGTGGGAGATGAGTTTTCCCTTCCAATGGCTTTTACTAAATTCAGAAAATTTTCAGGGGACTAGTTAGCTGATATCAAATTTGTCGTAATGTGATATCCAGCTAACATATTACCAACCAAAATCTCTTCATTAAAGATCTTCATTAGTGTTGTACTCAATTGCAGGAAAGTATGATTCAGATTTATTTAATACATCCGCTTTGAGCATAAAAGTTGGCCATAATGTAAATTTCCGTAATAATTTTCATTCGCCCTTGCAGGAAGCAATTTCAATACCCTGGAGGGATCTTCCAAGGAAAGTGAGCAAAGTGTACTTTGCCATGAGAGGTCTGTATATGTCTTATTGCAGCATTTGTGAATTGCAACGCCATTGTAGCACATTCCTAACTCTAGTAGTGTTTAAAGAGAACTAGAAACTTGTGAAAATCTATCTTTCCTTGAAATCTTATACTTCGCACAGTTTTTGCTTGCCTCTTCCAGTATCTTCTAGTAAGCTAATACTGAAGGCTTACTCACTCTTAAGAAGCAAGTTGAAACACCAAATGCTCATTTTATTGTACAAGCTGTAGCTCATAAGTTGTTTTGCTCAAGAAATAGTGATGCCATAGGAATTTGTTGTGGTACCCAGCAGCTTGTGTCACACTGCACTATCTCTGTGCTAATGCTCTACAAGCTATCACCAGGCAGTGTTAATGCTCTAGCATGTGAAGTTTAGTGCAAATTTGAATTGCAGTTCTTTTGTTGGAATTTTCTATTAATTCTGATTATTTGGGTATTGTCCGTTCCTGTGCATGGTGTACCACAACTTGTCATTGGAACTTAAAAAAGAAAATTTAAAGTGTCTTGCTGTCATTACATAATTAATTAATTTCATCATTAGGTAGTTCATCTGGGTTCCAGTTTACTAATCAGCAACACCAGACACTTTAAGATGGGGAATTGAGGTCCTTAGGATGTTGTTCTTCGTGTGGAACAACAGTTACAATGCCAGACTGAGATTTGATGCATACATGGTAGGGTGATCTAATGGGAAAATATCACTGCCTATATCAATATTTCCTTTAAAAAAATCTATTGGAGAGTAGTGTGGCCTATGAAATTTGAAACTTGCCTTGTAGTTTATCTGATAGTATCATTAACATTACAACAAGCCTTATCCCCTTTTTGAGCAAGACACCTCATATACCATATGTCTGTGTCTGCATGCATCTGTGCATGCATATACCTTATGCCTCCTGTCAGAGTTTAGAAACTTCAGTTCCTTATTTGGCACTTGATATGATTAAGATTTGTAGTGTCAATTGTTGCAATAGATTATCTTTCAATAGGACAAGCCAAAAGTCTAGGCTGATTGTTTATCCTCCAGTGTGAATGGGACTATAAAGTGCCAAGGACCTTATGTCATGATGTCTCATTCGCATGTCTTAAAGTGCAGGCACTTTGAGAGAACCTGAATGTCCAACTGTCACAAGGTTCTAAGTTCATCTTCCACCATTTTTATCCTACTACATAATATTAATACTCAAATTCATTGTCGTATCTTTTATCTTGAAGGTGATCGGATTATGAATGTTGGACAATTTTTATTCTTTCTCAGTGATGATTTTTAGCTAACACACCTATTTTTTTAAGTGGGTTGTGGTGAGTGTTGATAAATAAAGTGACCAAATGAAGGCTTGTATGCTAGGAAAAATGGAAGAGATCTAAATGCTTGAGGTGAAGTGACATCCTAAACCCTGATGTAAATCCTACCTCTGTGTATAAGACTCCATACGAGTCCTCCACCCCCTTCTATCAATGTTCATTTTTTGCAAGAATGGCATGTCATGGGTATTAAAATTTCTTTATAATGGCCAGTGACACCTCTAATATTGTTTGCAAAACTCTGGTGATTGTCCAAGTGGATGCCACTCTCACTTTGTCAAGGTTAGGGAGAGCCACCTTTGGTGAAGGAACCTTTTCAGCTAAGTCCCTAAATTCCTTCTTTTATGTGTTACTTGACAACTTTAGATCATCCATTGTTGTATATGACTACTCGTTTATGAGTATCAAAATCAACACTGCAAGTAAATTGGGGGTAGCAACCATATAGATGCCCTCTGTTAGTGCTGACGCCTGGCGTTATTTAATCTGTTTCATGTTACATGAGGTTGAGCGGCAATAAGAGGTCAATGAATGCTGCTATATGTTTTCATGCAGTGATTGAAAGGTTTGAATTGTCTGAAGGACGCAAACCTGGAGAAACTTCTATTTCTGATCTTCCTTTAATTTTGAGGCTGAGGAAGGAACTGTGTGATGCTCAGGTAACATGGTTGTATTTTCCCTTTTTTAAAAAAAAATATAGATAGTGTATCAAACAGCACTAGATAATTTTGACATCAAACTGCTAATCGTTGACAGTCTTTGAGTGAGTCTCATGTCCCAGTCAGCCTTCTGGAACGAATGCTAGCAGCTGGAGGAAAAGAGCATCCTCCTGTTTGTGCAACTTTGGGGGGAGTTCTTGGCCAGGTGTGGTTGAATTCTTTTTTTGCAGTACTTTTATTTTTGTCTATAATCTCTTTGTTTGTGGTTGTCCCTGAAACGGAATACATATCATTGTTCTTGGTTAACAATACTAGCATGTTAGATCTGTTCTGTTTACACTATTTCTATACTTTGTAGCCTTGTTAGTTATTTCCTGCCAATATAGGGGATCTCCATGGGTGCCTGCATGTAATTTTCCAAATTAGGGATCGTATATTATTTGTAATTGTGGTCAAGTCACCCAAGATATAGATTTGATGGGATCTGACCATGAAACCCAGCAAAAACTTCCAAACTAGCAGTTCCTTGCTAGGGTCAACTTTTAACCTTTCACCTATTTGAAACCTGGCTAACTTTGTTTTGTTCTCCATCAATAAAGTTGCTAGATGTTTCAAAAAAAAATTTAGTTAATTAAAAATGTCTGTCAATTGGCAGTTATGATGTGACTGGGCCATCAGACATTTGCTTGACATCTCTTTTACTAACATAACCTATTACACCATTTTCTTCCACTTTTTCTGTTCTGATTTTGACCAGTACGACCACATTATCCTTTTGGTCTTTTTGTTCAGATAATGAAACTTGAATCTGCTTTGGACGTACCTTTCCACCGTCCAACCTTTTTCCGGTCTTACTTAGATTTTGAACTTAGGAAGACTTTCCTACATATATTATCTTCCCTCTGTTTGTCACACATCTAGTGCTTGTCTGTTGGCATTATGTATGTGCATAAACTTCTTGGAAAGTGTATAACTTTCTAGTTTTGTAGTCCTTGTGTCATGATAAAATTTTACAAGCAAATGTTCACATTGAACCAAATATCCTATTTGTTAAAAGTCTCTTATTGATATATCTAGATTTCTCTAGTGATTCATAGGGCACGATCATCTAAAAATAGATTTGCTAGTGTAACTCTAGATTTGCAATAATTAGAGTGCTTAATTTGATGATAATGGATCTGAATAGCCTTTTCAGCTCAACTATATTGTTTTGATGGGAATACTCTTGTTGATTCTGAATCTACTGAATATTTACTTTATATAATTAATCATCAAATTGAAAAATTGGCAGGCACTTTGCTTGAAATTTCTATGGGAAGATAGACTTTCTGCTGCATTTTGAGTGTAAACACATTATCTATTTTTGCCATGCTCACTTGTGGTTGTGTCCATGTTAACCATGCTATAAATTATGAGATTTATGTAAATTTAACCTTCATGTGCGTTAATAAATCCAAACTCAAAATTCTGCAGAGATAGTTTTCTTTAAGATTCAGTCCTTCGTTAAGGATTGGAAGGTTTTTGTGAAGAAGGGGTTGTAATTTTTGTTGGGGTTGGAGGTTGCAGTCTCCCATGTTTTTCCTTTTGTAATAGCAACCCTCCTCTTACTTCTTTTCTTCTCTCTTTGAAATTCTTTCTTTTGCCCTCAATAAATTCGGTGGGCTCCTGCCAACCCCCACCATGCCCCCCCAAAAAAAAAGAAAAGGAAAAAATAAAAAAGCAATGGTTGATCTCTACTAATTTAAGCAGGTCATAACCAAGGGAGTGTTGAAGTTATGACCAAGTTGTGATAACCCATTTTTATTTTAGTGCCAAAAGCTATAAGGGACTGGACTTTGTTGATCTTTTCATATATGCTGATGAGGTAAATCTTGAAAAAGAGGGATGTCCAGGCTATGATTTATCTGGTTATCAAAACAATATAGTATGTGTGTATTAAAGCATCATGGTTATATTAAGAGACCATAATCCATATATCAGCATAACAAAATTTCAGATAATTTCTTCATCAATAGAAGGTCAACATTCATGAAAAAAGAAAGAAAGCCCTTTCCCTCATTCCTAGATTCATCTTGGAAGTATCTAATGTACATCTGCAAAGTATCCTAGGCATATCCAGGAAGTATCCAAAGCTTTTTAAATATATATATATTAAATGATAGGATACTTAAACAAAGTAGCTGACACATATTCTAGAAATATTCAATAAATATCGGTAATTGATATGTATTATATGTAGACACGGCATGCAATTTGAAGTAGCTATGCTTCCATGGCGCCTGATGAATGGGGCTAGTTGCTGGCCCTACCTGAAAATCAATTATGCAGAGGCAAAGATCAACAAGATCAATCAAGTGGAAGGGTAATTGGTACAAGGAATTTTTTTGGGAGAATTTGTACAATTATCAAATATTCTCTCATGCTAGCAGGTTTCAAATTTTTTACTTGATAGTCAAGTAAATTATTTTCTTGATTTTTTCCACTGAACTGATATTTAAGTTCCAAAGCAATGGTTTAGAATAAAAATGTAATAATTTGTCCTTTTCCTTACAGCCTTGTATTTCCCACTTTAATATGCATCAGTTAAAAAGAAAGCATATATTTAAACAAAATTTGGATGCCCATCATGCCCATCCACCAAATGTTAGCTGCTGTCGCTCTGAATTTTTTAAGAAAAAACAATTTGTTAATGAACTTCATGAAATGCTAACTGCGAGTAAGCTATGCTTAAGGATCTGAGCTTCACAGCCTCACAGACATTGCATATGCAAATCAGCCTGCGTAAGAATGTTCTTTTATTTTATTCTAACATTGGGTGGCCATGTCACAGTCTCAAAGAGTTTGTGTATTCTAGTAGAAATATCTTGCTTATAAAGTGGTTATATGAATGATTTTTGTTGCTTTTTCTGATGAAAGAAAAGCAGAAGAAAGATTCTAGTTGCCATATCTGTTGCACATTTTTAAACTGAAATGCTTGTGCAACATCTTTTTATTTATCTACTGCAACATCCATTCCCCAATTGAATTTTGAACATCTTAGTTCATTTATCAATTTGTTTTTGTTGGCAAAAAGCAACTTTTGATAAAGCTGTTTGCATCGTCATCTCTTATAGACTATGGTCATCCAGTTATTGAAATATAGCCCATGTGACAGGTGAGCCATTTATTTATTGGCTTGCAAGTGGCCTCTACACAAAATAGTTGGCGAAAGGAAAGGCTTACTGAAACCTGTTCCTGTTTATCTTCATCGGCCTAGTTCTTTATTTTCCTTTGTAACGCTTTGAATCTTTCGAACCAACAAGTTCAAAGTAGCAAGGAAACACTTTCCTCAAACTGTACACCTAGAGTTATAAAATATCATAATGATAATATTGGATTGGAGATGAGGAATTATAGAGGGTAGGGAACCAGGAGATTAGGAGATTGAAGCTAGCATGGTGATTGATAATTGGATTACTGAGAAGATAGATAGTGGTCTAGAAACTATTGGTATAAGATTCCCTTGGAAGTAAAAGGTTAGCATTCATAAGTAAGTCAACTCGCATTTACTCTAAGGCCTTGCTTGGCTTGTCATTTAAGCAAAACTTGGAATAAGTTCTATTCCTTTCTGTTCTTCTATATTCTGTTTTATCATGTTTTTGTAATAAATCTGAATCTTTTGTTTAATTATGAATTTGAATCAAAGTGGAATGGTTGCAAATGCTGTTTGATTGGATAGAATACTTGATATAGGATGACCTTTTGAAAATTGAGATGAGTGAAGCCTCTCCAATGATGGGAATAGAGTTATTCGGCTGCCCCCTGCCAAATAGTTTTGTTCGGGTTATGATAGTTATGTACTCATTGACTTAATAAAACTGTTGGCTGAATAAAAATATTTTGTTGTCGTTTGGCTGAATAAACCCCTTATTCAGCACTTATGTCAAGTTTAATCACAAACCAAACAGAGCCTAATAGCATGGAGCTAGCTTGTGAATTGTGCAGATGCTCTGTCGTATGATATTAGAGCTTATGTGCACCCTTCTGCAAAACTGTCCTGGCACCATGCCTGTATGAAATTGCAAACCACCTGCAAGTCTTGGCTGGCATTCTAATTTACCCTCATTGTCGCCATGCCATTAGCAAGGGTATGGTGTGACCCTTGATCTGGATTCACCTTATAGTCAGTATAGTTGCACAGAGATACAGTTTCTTGTAACATTGTCAGTTGTCTATCATATGCATATCTGTTCATTCTTACGTTGCTTGTAAACTGAATAGTTGCTGATGGAATTTATTAGGAAGTGATTAAAGCAATCTCCGGTAAGGGCGACCCGCTGAAGAACTTTTTCTTCTTTGATACTGCTGATGGAAAAGGCATAATAGAGGATATCTCCAACTCTTCTACAAGCTGATTTCTTTAGTGTGATGAGGCGACATCAACACATGCTTGTCTAGCTGAATGTCTAAATTATATTAGCAATCAACTATTAATTCAGCACTAATTTCTGGAGCGGATTACTTATTTTCATAATTGTAGCAACCATTTTCAAATGTTATTGCCTACCTTAGTTATATATACCCAGCTGCTTATGATATATTCTGCATCTTGGAATGGGAAGTGCTGTTACCTCTTAATTGACAAGTTATTGAATTGGAACTTTTATATTGATCTACTGAAATCTGAACTGCAATTGTTGACTGTGTTTCCAACAAAGCTAGTGTTCTTAATGCAATGACCATGAGCTGCTGAAAATTGAAAAAATTAAGTCCCCATGTTGAAATGTGTTCTTCAAGACAAAAACATAGAATAGAATGATTTGTGGTGGCTTCATGTAGGAACCTTGTGATTGGTACTATGTTTCTTGTTAATTATGATGAGTTTTTTGTGAATATATCTGCCTTTTTTGGCTGTCTCAAACAGTAATTACAATTGAGATTATTCACTTGAGCATTTATTGGAACAGCATAAGCTCAATTGTTCCACTTGAATTGTCTTGTTGCACCACATACTATCACATAAGATAATGTTCAGCAAGGACAATCTCACATAAATTTAAACACAACCCTCAACAAAGAAAGCGGAAGGAACTCCAGGCCCAGCCTATTTCCATGAGGCAAATTAAAAGAGAATTTATATTTTTCCAGAATTTTTTTTTTTTTGAATCTCCTCATTTTTGTTGTTCTCCGTGATGATCCTTGAATAACCATCCAATCAAAACGTACAAGATTTATTTGTAACTTCCTGTGAAACAGAAAATTCAGGATATATCCACGAACCATCATGCATCCGAAAGGCATGGAAGAAGCTCCAAAGCCTCGTAACTGAAACAAAACAAACCAATCCAAAGGAGATCCCGCCAAGCCCACCATTTTAAACTTCGAACGTGGGTTAACGGTTAGTTTCAGGCGTCCACTATTTCATCCCACCTCACCATTCAATACCTCGCCTTCCCTCCCTGCAGACAAAACACTCCCAAAAAAACCAAAGCCATGACAAGATCGCAAGGGGAAGAAGAGGCAGAGGGACTCAAAAAGAAGTTCCAAAACCTCGAGGATGACTGGAATTCCTACAAGCAGTCCATCCCCGGCCATCGCCGCAGCTGTTCGATGACCGACGTCGCCTCGGCTGTCAGCTCTGATTTATTTAAACTCCTCCATGACTCGCCTAAGAAGCTGGTCTCATCCCTCCAGCGAAGCCAGCCTTCTTCAGAGGTTTCACAGCCCACACTCGGTGATCGGCATACCGAGGACATCGTGACCGAGAGGCGAGCAGGTATGATGAGTGGCAAGCTAAGAGGGAGGAAGCTGTTAGAAGCTTTGGAAGGTGCAAGGGAGGAGGCGATCACTGGCTTGCATGGAAGGGAGGAGATATGCAGTGTTTGCTCTTCTGTGCTGATCCAAGGTTGTGACGCCAACTCTTCGTGTTCTTGCTCTTCCTCGTTGCCCGGCATGCATGGATACAACTATGGGAAGGTTTATCTTTCTTCATCTTCTTCTTCTGCAGCAACTTCTTTTTCTATGGAGAATGTGGAGAAGGAGAGGGAGGTTGGTGCTGCAAAAATGGATGGGTTTTTTGGGGGTGGTGGGGAGAGGTGGATGTGGAGGATGTGTTGGCTTTCCATTGTTCCTGTGTTCTTGGCTTGGGGTCTCATCGCATGGAGGGAGTTTGGTATGGAAGAGCATGATCAGTACATGATTCCAACATGAAATTTTGAGGTCTTTGAACTGTTCCTTTGTTAGCTTTGATGATTTTAGAGATATGGCCATGCAACGGAGAACCCTACACCACGTAGCAGCGCACCATGCCAATCATACGCCTCGGTTCCTGTGGGCTTCATTCATTATGCTCTCGGTCTCGGATTGCTGCCTTACGTATCTTATCTTGGTTTGTTCCTGTGATGCACTGCTGATATGTCAATAAAGCTAGTTTTTTTTTCCTATTTTTCTTCTTTGGTCTTGATGATTGTTGCATTTGTATATAATTGAATCAAATGGTGTGATAAATCCGAAGAAAATAATTTGTTGCTTAATATTACATGTTAAAAGTAAATCAAACTTTTTCTTTTTCTTGTTTGGATATGAAACCTTTTCTTTCTGGGGTTGGCATTTATGTGCATGTAATAATTCATCAACCAGTCTGAACGCAAAGAATATACAAGCCAACCACCACCCCAAAGTCTTACATCTTATTCTCCTCATGCCCAAGAACGAAAGGGACGGCTCGTG
Organism: Phoenix dactylifera; assembly: GCF_009389715.1. Taxonomy (NCBI): domain Eukaryota; kingdom Viridiplantae; phylum Streptophyta; class Magnoliopsida; order Arecales; family Arecaceae; genus Phoenix; species Phoenix dactylifera. Next base: position 4,245,185 of record NC_052405.1, on the reverse strand, counting down.
TTCACTTCCCCTGCATCCCTCCTACCTATCAATGCGTGGACTCCGCCCAAAAAATTTCTTAATCGTTCCCTTAAATGAGTTGATGTGACTCAGAAAGGAAGGGGCCTAGCTACTCTTACATAATTACAAAAGCTTTAACTAATTGGATTCTCTAAGAATCTTATGATAGGCTTCCAAAACTTGTTCCAGGCTGTTGGACGACCTCATTTTAAGGTGTTGGGAGCACACTGTAGGTTTTAGGGTTAGCTTTGAGAGCATCTGCATCAACTACTGCCATGGTTCATTTATGGGGATTACGAGCCTTTTATTCTCCTTGGAGGCAAGAATACCCCACCTTGTGGAAATTTGGAGATGTTCAAAAAGGATCCAGCCTATTAGCATTCCTACATCCAATTAGATTTTGGTTAAATTAATCAATGATCAGTGGCCTATTCAACTCTGTTGAAGGGATAGGTTCGGGTTGATCAAATCGATCTAACTCTAAAATTTTAAATTGATAGAAAAAGGTTCGACAGCTTGAACCATACACATAGACGGATAACTTAACAAACAATTGGAAATAGTTAAAGAAATAATTGAATAATTGAATTGGAGGGATTCGAACTTGCAACCTCTAACAAAAACTTAAGCTGATAGGAAAAGGGTCGATAATATTTCAGGCTTAACATAGATAAACATAGTCCAACTTTAATTTTGCTAGACCATCTACTAGCAATTAGGACGAAGAACAATGCACATGAGACTAGCAAACTTTTAAACGATTAGCATGTCCTGTAAGATTTAATGGATATTGTGAATATAAATAGGAGATGTGAGGGGCATTTACATGTGTGGTTATCGTATATGTGAAATATCTTGTATAGGAAAACAGATGCATTTGCAGTGATATGCTTCTAAAGCATTGGCTATGACCCAGGTCTACTGTCTTGTATGAAGTAAGATATGATGCATGAGGAACTTCAATATTCTTTTTTTTTCAAATAAAGCATGAATTTTAATATTAAAATTTGGTGGAAGATCATTTTGAATATGGTAGCCGATATGGATCCTTCTTTGCAGCATCCACTGAATACAATCTCAAAGCTTGTTTTGCAACAAATCATGCATGGCTGATTTTGAATTTGGTGGATCATTCTGAATGCTTGGATCATTGTGAATTTGGTGGATGATCTTAAAGTTCTTCATGGTATATGATGCATGAACAACTTTAATATTTTTGGGGGGATAAAATATGATATTCAAATTTGGTGGATGATCACTTTGAATATGAATTAAACAACATGGATCCTTGTTTGCGCCATCCATCCACTAAATACATTCTCGAAGTTTGTCATGCACCACATCAAACCTCCATGGAAACCTCTTGTTTCCAGTATAAACTGGCCCTTAGCTGCACCATATTGAGTTGGTAGTCAATTCAAAGCTGGTGGATGATCACTTTGAATAAGGATTAACCAACATGGATCCTTCTTTGCACCATCCACATCCTTCTTTGCATCAAATCGAAGTTTGGCTATTTACCTGAGACGAAGAGAAAGGTCTATCTATTTTCTTTAGTCGGATCAGCTACGTCTTGGTGAACAAGAATGAAAGCAGCGCCGAGAGAACCCTCATGGACTAAATAGAAGGACCTGCGGGGCGTGCCAGTAGCAAACTTCTCAAATCGATCAATTCCGTGTTACGCTCAAGGGAAGGCAAGGACCCGCTTCCTAGAAGAAAGCGACTGGTTCAGTTTATTAAGTTTTCAGGTGTACACTGAGCCTTAGCTGCACCACATTGAGTTGGTAATCTCTAACAAAATCCATAAGTAAGAAATGCAATTCATTGAACTTTGAGTTTTAGAAATCTTTCTAATGGTATGCTAGCCAATTAACTCATCTCAAAAGCTTTACGTGAGAGGGAAAAGATCGATCATATATGCGAGGCTTAGCGCTAAGTACTTACGCTTTAGTTCTAGATAAATAGAGACATCAAATTATACTTCTCACCATGAATGGGAAATTATATGAAATCAGCTAGTAACTGTAGATTGATCCAAAAATTCATTGGTCATTGGATAAGTTCCATTGAGAAGATAAACATCCAATTTGGCAACAGCTATCAGCCCTCCATATGGTTAGTGCATTTTAAAACCAGCATAAAAAAAAAAAAAAACTTCTTATGATATCCAATAGGAATAGTGCCACCAATGTTTGGTTATAGAAGACTTAATTATGAGTGAGCCGGGGCTTGTCCCAGAGGTCACACCCCTCTACTTAGCAACTAAAAGGTTTGATTTCAATCCTTCGATGGTGTACGCCGAAAAATAAGGACCTTGATGATTGTGGTGCGTGTAGGTCTCCTTCCCTTTCTCTCAAAGAGAAGGCTGAACCATCAGCAAATTTTTTTCAGTACCTAGTCTTATGAACATACAGCTCAAAACATGTAGAAATATCATTTAAAGTTGTTCAACGAGTGCTAGTTTGACTTGATCTTTTGAATGCTCTTGTAGACTGCCTTTAGGATTTTATTCTGTGTTTTCTTTTATTCCCCTGTTTCAACTCATGGCAAACTAGATTTGTTGTTTTTTATGCTACTCTTCTTTGTTATCCTCGGTGCATTGTATCTTTTCTACGCAACTAGCGTACCATGTTCTCTGCTTGCACCATTCTCTATTTTGTGTCTGGTTTGCGCGTGCGCATGCATATGGTAAAATTTTTAGCTAGGCCAAATTGACCGCTAAGCTGGTGGACCAGTCTAACCATGAAGCAACATGAACAAATGAGTATGTATCGCACTCTTTTTCTCTTTTTTTTGTTCATATTTACGCATGTTGCTTCATGGTTAGACTGGTCGACTAGAAATCTGGTCCAACCAATAATTTCTCGTGTGTGTATGTGTGTGCGCGTGTGTGAGAGAGAGAGAGAGAGAGAGAAAGCGACGTACATTGGGAGTGTTGAGCGAATGCTGCATGCTTTTTGAGATCAAATGTTAGAACCTTATAAAGAAACATTTGTAAAGAAGAGAGGATGGTGATTGATGACAACCGCATGCCATGTAAAGCTAACATTTGAGCAGTCCCTTGCGAGGATGGATGCTTTACCTTTATGGATAGGCTTTCTAAAAGAAAAAAAAAACACCTAATAAAAGCCACAAGAGGATTTGGAAAATCTTGTGTACCTCTAATGATAAAGGAAGGTAGCAAAGGATTCAAAGATCCCAAAAGGCCCCTGGTAAGTTGGGATATTTGAGTATCTAATGTGAATTGGATGTAAGTCATAAGGGAAACTATAAATTCCATTTTTGCTCTGATAAAGATCATATGGATGGACACCCTTCTCTTTACAATGATTTTGTCTAGGCCATGCATCTTTTCCAAAACTTTAAATGGACCTGACTTTGTTGAGTCAAATAGGATGTCTCCATGGGTCAATACAAGTGTGATACTTTGTTCGAACTTAAGTTTGATGGCTTGAGTGGCATGCACGATATATGAGCTAGCTCAGCTTGATGTAGTTCATCACTTATTAGTAGGCATGGATCATAATAAAAGTCTTGAGGTTAGAATGCTTGAGTCAAAACTCTTCTCTATGAAAACCACTTGAGAGTCATGGTTATGCCTACATCAGAATTCCTTTTTCTCACAAACCCGAGATTGACAATTCAATATTTGACATAGTAATGCTAGTTTGTTAAGTAACAACATTTTTCATATATTACACCGATTCTTGTGAGTCACACAAATTTCTTACTGGTTTTAACCTATCTTGATGGTATGTGTTTCTGATAATACTGAAGTGAGAAATTTCTTTAACACGCTCAAATTAAATCTCTTAAAAAAAATATTAATTAAGAAAAAAGATAAAAAGTATTATCTACATCTTTTGTCTTTAATTTATTGGTGATGATTAAAATGAGTTATAAGAGCGCCCTTTATCCAAGTGACATGTATCCTTACAATCCCGGTCAAATCCCTCTTCTAGTTAAAAGAAAGAACTTTTCTTAAGTAAGAAAAATAATTATGAAAAGCTAAAATATTATAAGAGATAAATTTTGACTTTTATATTAATTTTATATTGTTTCACTTAATTCTTTCTGAACTGAGAGATATATCCAGTCAAATTCTTCTTCTTCAAAAAAAAAAATTACTTTGACTAGTTTGCAAGATCCAAATAGTGGAATTTGACCCTCATCACTATGCATGCCCGACGTTTTAAAGGTTAGCATAATATTTTAAAACTCGAAAAGATGCTTTTTCTTTTTGAAAAAAAAGCTCCTCGGCCGAATGATATACAGACAAGTGAGAGCCTTAGAAGTTTCGGTGCATGATTCAGGTTTTTTATATAGTAAATCTTGCCTTTGAATCCTACCTACAACTATGTATAATGGCAAGAGTAGTCCATATTGAACTGATAGCCTTGTCAGTTGAGATATAAGCCTGATAAGTTGGGTAATCTATGTGAGGCATGTTGTATAGCTCGAAAAATTATGTAGTTAAGAAAGAAAAAAAATCTCAATTGAACAACATACATGGATAGGCGAATATGCAATTTAGCTTTCAATCTCGCTCTCCATCTCTATCTAAGCCTACATGTAGCAACTGTAATGATTCACATCAAATATAGCGATCCATCTCATGAAATACTTTTGAGCCATATGGCAAACAGAAGCAATGGAATCCTATATATCAAAGCCTATATATCAAATCCAACCAAAAGCAATGGAATCCAATGGAACTCATGGCCATCCTCACAATCTCTCTTTTTTTAGCTAGCTATCCCAACCAAATCCAGACCTTAGTTGGAGATGCCCGGTCTGTCCGAAGGAACGATGCATGCAATGCAAGCTAGCTAGAACCAATCCATAGGTATCAGTACATATATAGCCACATATACGTACACTCCATAAAGAAAAGAAATGTATTAACTGATAAAGCTAGCCTTCCATCATAATAAGCTGACAAAGCTAAAGCCATAGCGCGTGGTAAGAAAGAAACAGGGTAAGCATGGGAACTATAAGCAAAAGACCAATGCGAGGTGTCAACGCCACGTTGGACAGCCCCATAAGACATCCAGCTTGATATGACTTCACCTCGCCTCCCCTTTTTTTTTTTTTTTCTCCATTCTCTCTCTCCTCTCCATCTCTTCTATGATCTCCAAATCTCCACCCCATATGTCTCATTCCTACCACCTTTCGCCCCATTCCTACTATCTTTTCATTCGCCACCTTTGCAAAGCTGGGATATTCGGTAGTTTAAAGCCAACCACCACCCAAACTAGTCTCTCTTCTCAATTCCCTTCAATTTAAAGAATTTAAAACTACTTTTTTTTTTTGATAAAAATGATATTTTATATGGCTCTAATATAAATATAATTTGTTAAATCAAAAAATAAAAAAAATATATATATCTGCTACAGATAAATTTTTTAAAATATTAAGCAATAAAAAAGATAATTCAGTCTGCAATTTTATTTACCTTTCAATATACATGTGATGCCTCAAAAAAGTCAACTTTTTAATAAGTCTACAAATTTTATGAAGCAATCGGTAATTATTTTTGTGTCGATTCGCTCTTCGTATTGAATTGATATATAAATTTTAAGATCTAAGCAAAGCAACTCTCTCTCTCTCTCTCTAAACTCTCCATGCTTCTCTCTCTAAAGCCCTTTTTCCCTTCTCCATCCTTTTATTTATTGCCTCCTCTTTATTGTAGGTGGGCCTCTTTCCCATGTGCTCCCCTCAAGTGATGATGAGAATTGATAGAGAGAGAGAGAGAAGATATAGATGTCATGTTTTTTGGGTAAATGTTTTATTATGTTTTGTGAGCTTTCAAGTACTAACATTCACCTCCACCACCACCACCACTCCATCTCCCACCAAAACTTTCTCTGGGCATCTCTCCTCTGTCTCTTATCCTTCTCTTCCTCTGTCTCTTATCCCTCTCTTCCTCTTATTCCCATTGTTGTTATTCCTCTATATTTCTCTTTTATTCTCATTGCCGTTATTCGTGGAATAGGATGGATTTATCCTTGGAGCCTCCGAAGAGGAGGAGCGCCGACTCGTCGCCGGAGTTCGAGTTCTGGATGGTTGGCAATCCTTCTTATCCGCAGCCGGAATTACTTACCGCCGACGAGCTCTTCGTCGACGGCGTCCTACGCCCCCTCCACCTCCTTTCCGTCGTCCACTCCGAAGCGGACCCGGAGCCCGAGCTAGCTGAGCCCCCGCCTGACCCCTCGCCGCCGCTGCCGCCCCCGCTGGAGCCGTCGCCGGCGTCGATCACGTCGTCGATCTCGTCGTCGCCGTCGTCCGGGTCGAAGCGGTGGAGGGATATATTCAAGGTCGGGGAGAAGAAGGGGAACGAGAAGGAGCGGCCGCGGAGGGAGAGCAAGGGCAGCGGCGGCAGCGCCGCCGAGCTCAACATCAACATCTGGCCCTTCTCCCGGAGTCGCTCCGCCGGCAACGGCGCCGTCACTGCCGGCCGGTCCCGGGCATTCTCCATGGCCGGGCGGAAAGCCAGCAGCGCCCCCTGCTCCCGGAGCAACTCCCGCGGCGAATCCTCCAAACCCTCCGCCGCCGGCGCCGGAACGACGAGGAGGTGGGCGGCGAGCCCCGGCCGGGCCGGGCTCAGCGGGGGGGTTCATCTGGGCCGGACAAGCCCGGTCTGGCAGATCCGGAGGGGCGAGAAGCGAACCGAGCCGGCGGCCTGCCGGGGGCTGGAGAGGGCGAACCAGAGGGATAAGGTCACCGGATGTAAGAAGGCGACTGGCTTTGGAGGTAGCGTTAGAGTTCTTAATTTGAACGTGAACACTTGCATCGGGTATCGGAACCAGGTGAGCTGTAGGGGTAACGGCAAGGATGGGGTGACCGGCGGTGGCCGGACTGCCACTGAGGGGAGTGGAGGCAATGGGAGCCTCTTTAGTTTGAGATCCTTCTTCTCCAAGAAGGTCTACTGATGATGTAGAGAGACCTTTTCCCCCATTTTTTGGATGGGTTTTGTTTTATTTTGTTTTCCTTTTGGTTAATCATGCTTACTTGTAATTAACCACTCTTTTTAAGCAATCTACTTTTGTCTATTTTAAACTCTAAGTAGCATTACTTGTTTGATTTGATGAGTGCCTATAGAGTGTGTTCTTGCTTGGACACTACTAGAATGACAACCTCCAATAAATGGAACAAGTGACTATCATTGTTACTAATGCTTGTGATGATTAAAGTTCTTGATGAAACCCTAAAATTTGATTGATGATAGTTTGGGTTGATAACTCTCTCCTAACTCTATATACAAAATATATGGTTTTTTAAATAGCTCTGCTATGGGACTCAAGTGGCAAGATGATTGGCTAAACTAAGAAAGTAATTTTTTATATAGTGTAATAAGCTATTGCCACTCCAAATATCTCTCTTCTTGTTGATGGCTTGAGTTTTGGGGAAGGTTTTAGGCCAAACAAAATCTTGGGCTAGAGTAGTCAGCTTCATTTGATATTCTGCAAAACTAAGATCTTGTAATCTTGTGAAAATGATGGCAATAGTTGTCCATGGCTTATTGGTCAACATGAGCTTGATGGCAAAGAATTACTTGGGCCTCAGTGTTTGAGCATGTGTTGCATTGTTGAGCTACGAAGAATCCCTTGTATCCAAGTGTTCCAAATGTTGAGGTACCTTACTCAAAAGAGGCTAATTTACCTCAAGTGAGTTGTGTGGTTGATAAATGCTAGCCTTGGGGGTTGTCGCAATAACACTTGTTATCACATCATTATTGCACAAAGTTGCCAGCTTGGTTTGATGTTGAAGTCTTTTTCAATGGCTAGAGATTGATATTTGAATCATTTATTAGGGTTTTGGTATGTATTGGGCAAAGGTTAAGTTCCAACTTAAGAAACAAAGCCAAGTTAAAAAAAAAAAAAGAAAAAAGGATGAGGGGTTGCCACATGTTCCATTTAAATTGTCTTGTTTCTAGGAGAAGACTAATCTTGCCCTCTGTTCAATGCAACACAATTCACATATGCCAATGAACAGCCTTGAGACTGTGACACTAGTCAACTCTTTCAATTACAAATCTTGGGGGGGGGCACATATTGGTGACAAGTGGCTAGAAAAGTGTCCAACTATTACTAGTGGTGGATCAACTATGAGATGTGATGACTAACATTGAGACTTTTCAAGCTAGTTTATGGCACACTTTTGTGAGTCATGAGATGGGTCTCACTAACTATGATTTAGGTGGCAATTACATAAAGAAGACACATGGGAAGGCTATAGTTAGTGAATGGGAATAATAAAAGGAGGCTATGTTTCTCCAAGTACTACAACAAAGGTGATCACAGATCAGTCTCCATGTGCACAAGGATCTGGCCAACCAAATTGAACAGGCCACCTAATAGACTGGGCCTCTCTTGGAATTTTGTGGGACTTGGTATTCATTAGCTCTATCAGAATTTACAAGGGCAGGGTTCTAATAGAACCACTAGATCAAAATGTGCATTCTATGGCATTGAGAAAATATTCAATGTTCCACTTTTGATGGTCGAAATGAACCACTGGATGTTAAGAGTTTCCCAAGTGAATTACAGTAGTTCACAATCTTTTAGGTCAGAGTGTCAGCAACCAATGCAGGATGCTGACCCTCTGCTTGTTTGATCCCTGCTCACTTCCTGATCCCTAGTCAAAAGTTCTAGTATGTGTTAAAGTTTGGTGAGGCCATGGAGAAAAAAATGTTCACACCCAACTATTTTTATATTAGTGTGCATGACGCAAGTGAGCAGCCATTTTTTACCAAATGAATCAATATCTTTGACAAGAGAAGTAATATCCAACGATTATATCTATCCGCTCGTTTCTATAGCAATGCACCGAGATAAGCGCTTCATGAATAGGGCTTGTAGAAACAAGTGGCTATCATCGGCGGCCGGCATGCATGGCTAGGTGGTGCATGCAGTGTAGGATATAATTTTTCTTTTGATAAAGATTTAAAGCATCAAGTTGTTGTAGACAAAAACAAAAAAAAAAAAAAATCCAAAAACTAGCTTTTTAAAAGCAATATTTTATAAAATCCAGTGAGAAGAACAAACGACTGGCTCTGCAGCAACTGAGACTGTGGACCCATTGTTCTATTCTTTTGTCTTGAGGCAATTATTAGGCTTTTTGAGGCATTGGAGCAGCTTAATTTTATGGGGAGCCAGGGAGCAGAGCTCTTGTTCCCTGAGCCTATATAAATGTGGGGGTCACGAATATCATGGGACTGGCCACATCGATTACAAGATTGAGGCCCCACATTACGAGACCATCTAAAGTTTCATGTGTCCTCAAAGAAAGACTCCATTAAATCTGTCCATTAATTCATGCTCTTATGATTTTATATTATCTAGATTAATTCAATTGATTACTATGCCGTGAATTAGGGCCTTCCTTATTGGTAACACAGTAATAACTATATTTCTATTTTTTTTGGTTTTTTTGTACAACGACGGCTAACACACAATATGGGTGTGAGTGCAACCCATAAAATCAAAAAGAATAAAAAAATACAAAAGAAACGGAATCGAGATATGGCTGTCCCAAATAAAACCTCCAAAATATTGTGCTGCAAAGAATGCCATCCAGTCCGCCGCACTGTTTGTCTTTCTGTAGGCATGAATGGCCCGATGAAAGGCGCACTCACTCAAAAGTCTGCGGATATTGTGAATCAACCACATCCCACTAGCCCCACGACCCGGCTCCTGGATCCACTCGATTACCGTGGCGGAGTCTCCCTTAAGAATGATGCAATACGCGCCCAGTACTCGCCTCGCATAGGAGACTCTCTCCCATTTTTCTTAGCAACTCGAGATTATAGGTTCATTTTGTCCACGGCACATTTCCAAGTATTTGGATCTAGATAATTATAGTGTAGACGGCTCTCCTTTTCTTTTCCTCAGAAATTATTACATGATCCATCCTTTGTTGCTTGAAACTAAGCTTTTAAAGAAGAGAAAGATTTTAGCCTTTTAGGAGGCATAGGGTTGAATTGGAGAGTTCTAACTTTACAATCCTTATTAATTTATCACATGTGCAAGAGCTCTTGTTGCTTGAAGTTAAGCTATTAAAGCAGGTTACAATAGAATGAAAGGAAACCATTTGGGTTTGGATCCCTTTAGTTTAAGGTTGAAGTGGAATGGTCTAATCTTGCAATTATAATCATTCCTGCATTGCAAGTGCACTATATCTCTAATTGTATGAACCCCAGAATTAATATCATGCAATATATATTATTCCATGTATCATGTCAGACCCATGTAATTAGGTCCATCATGTGATATATAGACAGTTATCTTCAACTTTAGTGTGGATAGGAACTAGACTCGAATCAATCTTACCCTAAGAGGGTTCTTCCATTTTCAACCTAGAAAGGCTATAATAAGGAAGGTGTTTTATGAGAAAATAGCTCATAATTGATTAGAGAGGTTTAGAAGACCAAATAATTGATTCATTTATATCATCTTAGTATCTAGCAAGAGGAATGCTAGGTCTGCATACAAGTATAAGATGAAAGTTGCATTCTTATTTGAATCGATCAAATACCCTAGATTAAGAATGATCATCATAAAGGCATGAATCCAAAAATGGATGGCAAGTGTACATTTGGAGAACAAATATTTCTATTGCAGGAGATAGTTTGAAAAGTCTTGTTCAAAAGTTACCATCATTATTATGAGAACAAAGCATGTGCATGAATGATTGTGTTCAAGAGTCTTCGAGCGAGATGAAAACATAGATGAAATGGGAATTGGTTAGGTACAAGCACTTGTTGCCAAGTATAGTTGAATAAGAAATAATCATGCATGCGACGATCGATGTGCGACATTTGCCATACCTATTCTATTTGAGAGCTAGGAATCGGAGGTTAGCTAGCTAGTAGAGAGTACGAAGATGTGTTAGGAATTTAACCTGCCATGAGTCCAACATTTGATTTGGTGATAGTAGCATAATACTATTATTGTCTATCAAAAAAAATTGTCGAAAAGAGCAAACCCTATCTCCATCATCATCACGCGTATTCATTTAACCCTAGATTTTAGCATGTTTTAAATATGTGATCATTCTTGCGATATCCTCAATCAGCAAGTTAAGCCGATAGGAGCATTATGGAGGGGGAGGCATTTCCAGGTTCTGCTTATACGATAGAGTAGAAAGTTTGGGATGTGGATATTGGAAGGCTGGCTTCTTTTTTTATTTTTATTTTTTTGGGTACATCGGCGACTCATACACAACTAGTATAAGTGTAGCCTATAAAATCAGAAAGAAATAGAAAATGCAAAGAAGATGAGACAGAGTCGTCTCTCTCCTAGATAACATTTTTAGAGTGTTGGGCTGCATAAGATGCTACCCCGTTTACAGTACTATTGATCTTTTTGTACACATAAAAAGCCTGTAAGGATGGTTTCTCACTGTTCATTCAGCAATAAGCTATTCTTCTCCTGTTTGACCTCCACTGCTCTCTCCAAACTCCAAGGCTCCTTCTGCTACTGTATGACCCTTTTGACCACCTCCTCCAAATCCTATGCAGAGGAGAAAACTATTTCCAGATCTGAACTCCAGGAAAGAGGCAGTAGAAGGTAAACATATGGGTCCATGGATAGGCTCAGGCTCCTCACTGGTCAGAGAAAAAGGACATCCTACGAGTACAAAACGAAGGGAAATTTCAAACATGACAGGTAGGTGTCGGGAGTCGCGCAGTTTTGGCAGGTTTGTGTTCTGTGCTAAGCTTTAGTAATTTCCAAAGTCTTTGATCGCCATGCCCGACCGCATTACTATAAGATAATTATGCCCCCACGCCCTCCAAGAGTTACACTTACTTCACCCCCCACCCTCACCCTCCCTCATGAGAAGAAAAAAAAAAAAAAAAGCTGCACTCTAAGGTTTGCTTGTACTCCTGGTATACTTCTTTTTCAAAGTTTATGTTATTATAATTTATAAACAAGGTTTAGAATAATGGCAATGTTGCAACAGTCGTAGTAGCAATTTATGGATCCATTTCTCATTAATTTTCTTTTTCAAATACAAGAAGCCCATTTTTAATTATAATTTTTGTTAAATATAGGTCTCAGCACTATGTATGTGGATAAAGATACAAGAGATTTAAGAGAGAGAAAAAAAAAAAGCTTTGGACAGCTCGCTGAGTTCAAATATAAATTTTTTTTGAACCTAATAAAATTAGCCTGACAATTTAGTATTGAATTATTTTCATATATTATGTTAATTTTTATGAATAATACCAATTCCTTTGGGACACAAAAAAATTTTATGTGCATGAAATCATGCGTCTCTTTTCATTGCTCATTTGGTAATTAGATTCAAAGTTTTGATCATGATCATACTTTCTTTTCATATATACGTAGAACAACGCTGTCTGATGTAGATTAAATATGCCAGCCTAAGATTCAGAATAAATATCAATTAAATAAGTAGAAATAGTTAAAAAATAGAAGAAAAAATAAATTTATTTAAAAAATAAATACTGAAATAATGAGTTTGGCTTTTCTCATAAAAACACTTCTTCTTAGAAAAAAAAAATTTCTTCCAACTCACATAACTCTCCTCTTTTTAATAAAACCATAATCTTTTTCTCATTACAAACTAAAACCATGACTTACTAAAACACAAAAATCCCACTTCAACTAAAAAACATACTCAAAAATATTGATCCTAAAACTCAACCTAATTTAATGTAGACCTAAATTCAAAAATTATTAGAACTAATAATCAGTAAAAAAATTCTAATAAAATTAGAACCGCATGCCAGAATCGAAGGTTAGAGCAGCCTAGGGGTTAAAACCCATTGAATACCGCTTCGTGAACAGAAATTCTGATCTGAGGACACGTTATCTGAGTGGAGTTCCCTGAAGAGATGTGAGCTGACAAAACAAAAAGCTTCTGAACTGACAAAACATTATATCAATGTATCACATTGAACTTTTAAGAAATTTATTTAAATTTTGATTTTACTAATAACTTGAAAGGCAGCCTGTAGATGATAAGACAAATAAATTGTGGAATCTTTCATCAGACTTCCTGCTGTTGGTATTTATCTTTTATATTATTTTGTTTATCCTAATTTATCTTAATCTTCTAGTTTCTTATCTTTAATAGCTTCCAATGGTTTTTCTAGCACATTTTCGGACAAATGGTTACTATGAATTTACAAATCATTATCTACGAAAGATTTGGAAGAAGTAGATATTATATTAGGAATTAAAGTTACGAAACATAGTGGGAAGATGTGCATTATGCCAATGATATCCTATAGAAAACATAATTTCAAAATTGAAACATCGTTCATTAGTTATTTTATAATGTATTTCTAGCTATATTCGAAAAACATACCGATGTTAGTTGGATTGTGAGCGCAAATGATGGATATGGATTAGTTTTTTGTCCTTGAAGGTGGAGCAATTTCTCGGACATCTAAGAAGTAGTCTTGCATAATGCATTTTCAATGTAATCCGAGTTCATTGTTTTAGCCATGCTACTAGAGAAATAGAATGTTTAAAAGGTCTCAATCTACGCCATCTACATCTATTCATCACGATAGTTTACCTACATCATCAACATTTTATAGTAAAATATATAATGGTAAGTCTAGACATATAAGGCTAAGAGGCAATTATGCAATACAATTAATTGAAGATGGAATTATGACCATTAAATATATATGAAGTAAAGTACATATTTAGCAAATCTCTACACCAAGTGACTCTCCAAAGAGTTGGTGGAAAAAAAAATCATGTAATATGGGAGTAAAACCCTTTACTAAATAGTCAACAATAACGGAAACCTAATCTATGACTAGTTTTGGATTTAATTGCTAAGAACAAGTAGCTGTAAGTGGTCGATGTAGCACTGATATTTTTTATAATTTGCGTCTAAAGTTAGTCATTGCTAACTATTATGGAAATGAGATCGAGCAATGCTCTTAATCAATTCAAGAAGTATCTATATATATTGGGGATATATTTAGAACTTCACTTGTACGAACGTGGAAGTGATGCTGCTTCTCATAAGAGTTTAGGTGATGCAGTCTGAAGACGTTCGACTTTATGTTTTATTGACTTTGAACCCTCTTACATCAAACTCCATGATCAAGGGCTTCAAGATATTCTAAAGTTGTGTTAGAATATTGACCTGTTAAGTTCACACCTCGCATTTTCATAAGGCCACTGACTACAGGATGTATCCAAAACTAGAGTGATGAAGTACATAAGGCAACACTTGATTCACCAAGTACTTAATAAGCATAAATTTTGTAAAATTTTGAAGCACTAGATTAAGTTGAAATGTTAATTTCATTTTATGCGTGTTAGTTTAAAAAATACCTTCTCTGTCTGCATAGTTTGAATTTGAACCTTGAGTATTTCCCTACATCTGCAATGAGTAAGCTTTCCAACACCACTTGAATGACCACAATAAGGGCTTGGTTGAGGGAGTTCTAGGGGCAAAATACCAAAGTATTATCAAAGTAAAACAATGAGAAACTTCGTTGATCAAATGGTCCTGTGAGGGCCCAGTCTGTTGACCGGCCCACACTTGCTTTGGGCCTGTGGGCCGGCCTGAATAGACTAGGCCCATGGCCACTACGCTTGTGGCACGATGAAGGCTAAGAAGAAGACTCCGCTCCGAAAGGAGTCTTCTTTCTCCTCCGAATCCGGCGAGAATCAAGGACTCCCAGGTCAATCCGAGTTTGTCTAGAACTCGGAGACCTCGCCTAGTTAACCTCCCAACCTCTCTTTCTCCTCCACCGACGATCATTGAGCTCCATTCTCTCTCTTTTTTCCGTTGAAGTTCGCGGTTGCTTGTCATTGTGCCCACCGAAAATCGAGGCCGGAGCCGAGGTAATGCCCCACCCTTCTTCCTCTTTGTTTCCTCTTTTTCCCATAACCCGACATCACGGTCGTTAGTTGAGGAATTGACCCGAAATCGACAAAAAGAAGACCCTATTTTATTTCCCCTATTTTGGCCGAGTTGTTCTTCCTTCTTTCGAACACCATTGTCACTGGTGTTCGTCGTCGAGGGCCTTAGCCCTCCCTTGCATCGGTCCGAGCCAGAGCCAGACCCCAGCCACAGGTGAGCGGGCTGGGAATTCGAGGACAGCCGAGCCCAAAACTCCCCTGTTTGGCCCTGTTTTGGGGTTAATTGTCGCCAGCCACCCCCAACTACCCCTGCTGCCCACCACCGCTGTCTGGCTGGACCACCTTGACCACCGCCACCGTCCATCCTCTCTCTCTTCTGTTTTGCCGAGGAAGAAGAAAGAAAGAAGAATAGAGAAGAGGAGGAAGGAGAGAGAGAGAGCGCCATCCCTCTCTTATTTCTCTCTTTTGTTTCCTCTCTCTTCTCTCTCCTCTCTCCACTTTCTCTCTCGAAAATGTCCAAAGAACCAATATCGGGTTCTGTTGATCCGATCTACGAACCTAAGTTGACCCTTGTAAAGAGCCCTGATCCGCCTTGGTGCCTGGGCTACCTAATGGACCGATCACTTCGGACCCCATTGAATGTTCCTAAAACTCCTATTGATGAACCATGATTGATTAATTTTGGCCCTGATCTAGTCCATGCTCTATAATTTATTGATCGAATTGCTCAAGCCTGACCCACCTGGAACTGCCGAACACTATCACCCAACAAATCATCTCCTTTCTTATTTATTTTAAATTTGAATAGAAGTTAATTTCACTTTTAATATTTTTAAATGGGTAATTGAACCACTTGGTGACATTTGACAACCTAAGATGAAAGAGGTAAGTAAGCCTTCTACTCCTTACTAATTTTCGAATGATCATGTCTTCCATGCATAAAATATGCTTGTAGAAATGTCATACTTTTCTTAAAATTATAGATCAGCATATATGTTATAAAAATTATGCTTTATTATAAAAAATAATTTAATGAATATTTTGATGAAAATAGATTTTTTATAAAATATGAATCTGATCATGCCATTTAGTGTTTTTCACCTATTTATATATATATATTAAGAAAAATATATAAGTTTTCTAAAAGCTCTTAGAGAACTATGTATGACCCTTACCGGCGATTATAAAATTGGTAATAGCCATCGCCAGCAGGTATAATAATTGGTAATGATCCTCATTAGTGGGTATAATAGTTAGTAATGGCCCTCGCTAGCGGGTATAATAGTTAATAATGGCTCCGCCAGCGGGTATAAAATTGACAGGCTGTGACATACAGTCGATTATGACCCTGTTACGGGTATAAAATGACCGTAGCACGAATATATATGAGCAATTTTTTAAAATAAGATTGACTAAATAGTAGAAGAATGATTTGCGAATTGACTTGCAAAATCAATTTGAAGCTATGTTTATAAAATATAAGTGATTTATGTATGCATGATTTACTTATGACTTATTTTAAATATATTGTACTATAAAATACTTACTTTATAATATCTGTTATTTTTTTTAAATGATGCATTAACATGAAAAAACTTATGCTTTATCCGGTAAAGGAGTTATACAATGTTTCAGAGGGCGGCAACAGATGTGGCATGGGTTTTGTGATTAAAGACCAGGACTCCCGGTTGATTGCAGCCGGAGGCTGGCATATTTTTGATGAGTCAGTCTCAGTGGTGGAGCTGCGTGCGGCATGGGAGGGGCTCGTCCACGCCAGAGTGCACCTAGGTCACGGCGGATCTTTCTTGAGGGTGACTCGGCTATAGTGATCGACTGGATCCAGAGCAGGCGTGCCAGGACAGACTTGCACCCTCTAGTCAGTGATATTTGCCACCTTCTGAAGGAGTCTGATTCCTTCAGTGTCATGCATGTATTTCTGAAGATGAATAGTGCGGCAAACTGGGTTGCTTCCTTCGCAGCACATCACTCTGGAGCCGTCACATGGGGGCATTCATCGGCCATAGACTGTCTTTCATACAGTTAAAGCATATAAATGTATATTTGACTTTGATCATGAAATACATAGAAGAATGAACCATATGCTGAACAAACATTTTTTCTATGTAAAAGTCATGCTGATTTGGTAATGGAGAGAGAACTCTTTCTGGCTTGATAGGTTTTTACTTTTTAGTCACTCAAAGGCCTGCCCTAACAATCTCCATGATCTCAACATAACTTTTAGCCGATATAAAAATCCTGGATTTTGAATCTTGATTGATTCAGATTTAGATTCAAGAAAAGTGATATAAATTGTTTCCCACAAAGAAAGCTCAGAATGAAAAAGAATAAAGCCTTCCTTTATATTGAATCTTCGATTCAGTGTAGAGTTATTATTTGTGTTGTCAAAATATCTAACTTGCGGACTAAATCCTCGAAAAAGGAGAAAGAAAAAGAATATTGACAGGAAGATTTTTAGACTTGACTAAATGCTATTTGGGATGGTTTGAGCATGGGGTTAAAAGGGAAAGTATGGTATGAACTCTTACTGGCATCTCACTTGTACCATGCATGCTGATGTGTATTGGTTCATGTTGATACACAACAATACAAGTCAGCATGATCACTTTAGCTTTTAAATCCAATTTCTTGTGCCAGTAAACTGCTAAAGTATTAGTGTGTATTTTTGACTTTCACTTCATTTCATGTATAAGATGCAGAGGTTCCTGCATTGTTAAGTTTCCCAAACTGTTTCACCATGTTGAGTGGAGGCAATTATGCCCCATGAATTACCAATACAATCAGTGGATATACAATTTTGGGTGGAAAAGGGGATAAGAGTTTCACTTCTAGTTGACATGCAGTTGCTAAGCCTCCCTACAAGATGAAACCAAGCTTTACAGCAGGTGGCAAAATTGCTTCAAGTGGAATGGTCTCCAAAGTGGTTGTATACCTAGGAGTCTAGGAGCAATGATACAAAAAAGAAGTGTCACCATCCTAGCAGTCCCACTTGCTAGGGACATTTCTTACCAAATAGGGAGAGTTGCCAAAACATTTTTCAATACAGCACTATTTTGTACCAAAGATATGTACATATGCATGTCAACAATACAGTGGAGTAGAGAGAGGGAGAGATCAATTAAGAGACATGATAGGATGTGGTTGCTCACAGTGGAGATTTGCATGAGACCAGTTAAGTATGGTGGTCTGCTGGGTGCTATAGAAACAGAGAGACAAAAAAAAAAAAAAAAAATCTAGAAAAGAAAGGATCTATTTAAGTGGTTATAATTAGCATCGCAACCTCTTTGTATTTTCATCTGGATCCTTTTCCTATAAATTGTCCAGAGTGAAATGATGGTAGGTGGATCCTCTGAATTTTACTCTAGTTGAACTTCAGATCTTCTGGGTAAAGGTTCAAGAGAGAAGAATATAAGTAACAGTTTCAGCTGGGTTCTTGCAGAAAGGGCAACTAATAGTTACATTCCATCTCTTTTTTGAGAGTGTTTCCCTTGCATGTAGATGACTTTTGATAACCATAGGAAAATCCAAATATTTTCAAGATCTGCTACTAAGCTGCTTTATATGATGATTTATGCACACTGCTCTTTACGCCTCCATTATACAGAAAGCTATAAAAGGAATCTAGTCTTAAGCAATACAATGCAATTGATAATTTATTTTATTAAAATAGTTGCTGAAGGAGAGGAAAACAAGAATGAGAGAGAGAGAGAAAAGACTTTGTATCTTTGTAATTTTGTATAACTCGGGGGTTATAGATGCTAGTATACACACTCTATATAAGAAAAATAATATAGGTCAATATAGGATCACTTCTACAAAGAAAAATAATATAGCATGATATAGGATCATTCTAAAACAATATAGGATGATAGAGGATCATGCTAAGAAAAATAATGCAGGATGTGGTGTGATCCTTAAAATCAGGGATTAAAGGAAAAAATACAGCCCTTACAATCCCTAACATTAAGCAAATCATACTAACATTCCCCCTCAAACCCAAGGTGGTAATGCAGGTGCCAGCTTGGGTTTGAAAATCAAGTCATGAAAGCGGCTAGAAAGATGAGCTTTGATGAAGATATCAACAATCTGATCAGAGGAGCTAATAGAAACAAAGCAAATTGTGCCTTTGAACAATATGTTGGCGTATAAAGTGATAGTCGTTCTCAATATGTTTGGTATGCTTATAGTGTCAATGCTAGCTGTGACACGATAGGTTAGCATCTTTGTTGTATGTTGAAAACTAAGGATCTGATTTACAGCTAGCATCTTTGTTGTATGCTGCAAACTAGAGATCTGATTTAGCACTTTCATTGTATGCTATAAATAAGTGGTTGGAAGTGGTACTGTACACATGTCCAAATGTATATGTTTTCTTTCAAGGTGTAATATTTGAAGGATGGATGGTCGTATACTTGTCATTCAAGTAGTACTTAATGGAAAAAGAATAATTATGATTTACTAGAAACTAGAAAGAAGCATGCGATTGGTGCTATAGATAAAGTCGAACTAACTATAATATCTTCTACATGAAGAAATAACAAGAGGGCTTTAATGATCATATAGCATAACCAAATGCGTTGTCTTGTAACCATGGTATGCGATGAGAGACCTAAATAGATAATATACAACATCCATTGCGATCCATAATGTCCAAATTATCTATAAATAAGATTTTATTAGTTTTAAAAATTTGTTAGCTACAACATGAAATGATAAAATGAATAATTTCCCAATAACAAACTGAGAACTCTGCCTGGATTTACAACTATAAACTAGGAGCACAAAACAAAAGTTATGGATCATTCACTTAGAATATACATAATATGTTTGTGCACAAAGGACATTGAAAGTAGTATATGGTAGAAGTAATTGTATTGGAATTAGATACTAGCTTATTAGGTCGATAAAATCTTTAGTAAACTCTAATATACAAACTCAAGGAGTTTCTCTTTTTTGTGAAGAAGGTGAGGGAGAGAAGGTAGGTCGAGGAGGTCAGTAGTAGAGCCGATCCGGCTATCAACTAGGCAGGAGAGGCTGATGTGTTTAATAGCATGCTTGATGCTAACATGTGGAGGTCGGGCGGAGATCGTGGGGAGATCAGGCATAGGGGATAAGAGAGAGATGAAAACACATTTTTAAGAAAAAAAGTGGAAATAAAAATTTTTCACCTCTATTTTTTTTAGAAATAATGAAAGCCATCTTAAAAGATAGAAACAGAATAATGAAGAACAAATGTATCCTTCCTAAACTGCAGCACGTGGTTGAGACTGCAGCATGTGGTTGAGCCTTGAACGAAGAACAAATGTATCCTTCTCAAACCGCAGCATCTGACCACGTGCCTTCAACGGTGTCTCCTCACACGAGAATTTTGAGGGAAAATCTCATAAAATTTTTTTTATTAGATTTAATTATTAAAAGAGCTACATGTAAGGGTTGTTTATAACTTCTAGAGAGCCCTTGCACCAAAGGAAAACCACAAAGGTTCTCTGGACCTTGACCGAAACTCAAATGTAGGGTCTTAAAGAATTCAAATAAGAACAACACGGTTCTAGAATAATTTTTCTTTCGAGTCTGCCGTTGGAAGGCTTCGGATGATGGTATTGTAACAATCGGAACCTACCCAAAATGACTAACCGAAAGGTATTATTTGAGTTTCTTGATCCTGTATAAATCCACACGCCCCCACGGATCCTCATATACGCTCTGATATCATTTTGCAACAATCCAAAACCTCATTCAAAATGACTAATTGCAAAGTATTATTTAGATTTTTTGATCATAAGATTAAATAGTCAAGATTTATCCAGTGAATAACCAATATAGGACTAAACATACGCATGCATGGATCCTCATAGGCACCAGATAAACTTTAACTTACAGACTGCTTGGAAAAACTCAAATAGTTATTGAGTCTTTGTTTGACGTATTTAGATGGTCTTGATCTTTGGGTCCTGGTCGGATTTTACTGATTTGCTTTGACAAAGGGATCCTTTCCATGGCAAACAATGTGATCCCGGAGTATTCTCAGATCTCAGGGGATCCTTTCCATAGAGAGGGATCCTTTGAAAGTTCGACCATCGCTCTTAGAACTCTTCCTTGGGCGCCAGTTTGAAGCTCCTCTCTATCATTTTTTGGAACTTTCAAAGATTGAAGAGGTTCCAAGAGCGATGGAAAATCATCATTCTACAAGGAGGGCTAGAAATATACGCATTTAACTTTCAGATTTTCTGAAATGTCAAACTAAACCATTTTTTTCTGGCTATAAGTTATGGAGCACATCAATACACCATTCTATCAGGTCCACTGCAAGTCGCCCCCTCAGGGCATGGAGACTATCACGGAGAGCCTTCAACGGTACGAGGCACAATGAAAGCAGCCTTCTAAGATAAAATGAGGGGCATATATCAAAGTTATCTTCAATACAATCTTCCCATAATTCTTCAAAGCTGTAATATATGTCACGAACCTTAAAGATCGAAAAGACATTGCAACTCAAGCACCTATTGCACAGAGATCTATTAAATAAAACATGTCCTTTTGGGAACACATCAAATCTAATGGCTATCATAGAAAAAAAATGCTGAAAGAAAAAAGTTTTTACATATATAATTATGTCTAATGTCATCTTTCAATAGGAACGAAGCTGCTCACAAACCGTCCAAACAGCATGTTTCTTTTTCCTACTTTATAATTCACTTCAAGTATAATAAGAGATTATATAGGATTATCGACTTTGTTGAAAAAAAAATCTATGTGCCTGCAAAATTTCAATGCTCGTCCCCTTTTGAAAGCTTATGTGGCTTTGAATAGCAGAAAATTGATGGCTCAATGTTGCAACCCTGAAGGTGGTTGGGAATCATATAGAAGGCCAAAACGAAATGAAGAGATTAACTAGCAGAGCTGCGGGTTCTTGTAAGAACACTGAAGGAGGGCAGCTTCCATCCAGACCTGCTGGAACTTGATGCACTACTGCTTGGTTCCCCCACAGATGGAGTTCCACTGGAAGCCTCAGAAATACCCATCTTTATCGAATTTGATTTCGGTATTCCTATTCTAACTGTACTTGAGAACCCCTGCAACTCCTGAAGGAGGAAAAAAAAGAGAGAGTCCATGTCATGAGCAATGTCTAAAATGAAGAAGGCTGCTGGATCAACTTCAAAACATAGGATTAGACTGATGTGGCCTGCCTTTTTTAACAGCAGTTTGATCTCTTGATGAGACAGAAATCAGACAAAACAACTAAATTGGAAGGGGAGCTGTTTTCCGCATTTGAGCAATGAGTATACAGCATTACTTTAACAGCGCCATATACATATATAAGGGCCATGGCACTATCATCCATTATAATGTCCTAAAGGACCAGTATTTGGATATTTAAAAAACTCAGAAGGTTTTGTTTTAGTTTTTTTAATTATCATGTCATAATAATCATTAATAGTCATTCCAACAGGAAATAATGGTTAACAATGACTGTAGCATTTATGATATTTTATGCATATACACAACACTATTAATATAATGATTATTATAATGAATCTAATATTTAAAAGATATCCCTATATAGATGCAATAGATGGCCAATACTTGATAGTATAGTTTTTGAGATAAATCAGATTCAAATATTCCATTTACATGCGCAAATGAAATGATAATCCATTTAAATGATGGAATTCAATATCTTGAATTTACAGAATTGGTGGCCTGTCCATTCCCCCCACCTTCTATTAAGATCCTGGCGCATGAATTCTTGAACCTGCTATCTAACAGATATCCCAAAATGAATGGGATAAATGGCTACTATTTGATGGTAACAGTTTTTGAGTTAAATTAGAAATTCCATTTACATCCCCAAGCGAAACGATAATCCATTTAAATGATGAATTTTACTATCATGAATATATTGGAATTACAGAATCAAAAGCCCTACCAGTCCCTCCAACTTCTCCCTCCATCTGCATCCTCTCTACTTAACACGCATTTCAATTTTGGTTATCGGACAGGCCAATCAAGTTTCAATTTTGGCACTTCAGGAAGCTTTGGTCCAAGTGAATTAGCTTGAACCAAGCCCTAAAAATTTACCCGCCAAAGCTGAACAGGAGGCTCCATGCCACATCTCCAATCCTTGTGAAGGATATTACATAAATCAATCAACGGAAGTTGAACATCAATTGAAAGTTCACTTTTGAAACCAAGGTCGGCAAAACCGTCTCAAACCACCCGGTTCCGGCCGTCCCGAGTCATACCGGCAGTGGACCGGGACGGTTTGGGCAATGAAACCGAGACGCCATCACCAGAGGGGGAGAAGAAGGAAAGAGAGAAAAAGAGAACGAGCAAGAGAGAGAGGGAGAGGAAGAGGGAGAGGGAGGGAGGCCGGCGGAGGACCGTCGGAGACCGGTGCCGGGCAGAAGGCCGCGGCTGGGTCCCCTATTTCGTTTGAAGTAGGGGTCCGGCCACTAAAAAATTTCATGATTTTCAAGTCAGCAAATCGCTTGCCAACTTCACTTAAAAATCGCAAATTTTTTTAGCGGCCAGATCTTTGTTTTAAACGAAATAGGAGACCTGGCTACGGCCTCCGTCTCCTGCCCGGGCGCCGGCCTCCGATGGCCCTCCACCAGCCTCCGCCACCCCCCGCCGGCCTCCTCTCCCCTCCCTCTCCCCCTTCTTTCTCTCTCTTTTCCTCTCTCGTTCGCCCTCTCCCCCGCCTCCTCTACTGCGTCGGTACAGGCCCGGCACGGTGCAGGCCTGCACCGACTTATGCTGCCAGGCAACCAGTACGGTGCACGGTACCGGCACAACAAACCATGGTTGAAACTAAAGAAAAAGTTTATACAAATTAGGTCCACAACTATACATTCTTTGTGCGTACCTCACAAACCTTATCAATAACAACTTTGTATATTAATATTCCTCTGCAACATGTTGCACATAATTGCTTTAAAAATGATTTCATATAACCACTATAGGTGGCATAACTAGCTGAGCCTGAGATGAGAAGATGAAAAGTACCTTAGAATTTAGCTTAATGATATGATTTAGGACCTCACAAGATACGATTTTTTTATGTTTGATTAGTTCCAACTGAAATCTATGCTTTCAAAATTCTTGACAGGAATCAAGATCTTCTGAGTTTCAGATGAGACCTAAAACATTTAACTTACTAAACAAACATGAGCTTTAACTCTCTTGATCTATGTTCCAGACAAGTATGCTGGGGATGGAGGTTTTAGGATGAACCTCCATGGGATAGTCATCCAATCACAGTACCCGGTCAGAAGTTTTGTCGGCCTTCTTCTCAGGCCTGTCATTGCCATATCATGTAATAGGTGTCTTTTTCCTAGGATAGCAACTAAAATGGGAAAATGGATATCATATAAACATTATGCAGCCCTTCAGCAAGAGAAACCCAGTATGCAGGGAAAAAATCCTTCTTGGCCAGATCACAATAAAATCCGAATCAACTGCATTATGATTTACAGTTGGAAGAAAAACTGCGTAGATTAGATTTAAATAGATTGTTTTTTTATGAATTATATAATCACAGGTTCTAATTTAAAAGAATTAAGATTTGATCAATTAAAATCCTAAATGCAGCCTTAAATTTTTTGAGCTGTCACTGAATATGTTTAAAGAGAAATAAAGAGCGTGGAAAAGAGGCTTTCTAACCTTTAGGCCTGAAGCTGAAACAGCTGTTGATGATCGCAGAACCTGCAAGATATAAAGTTGATTAGGTGGCAAAGAAAGCACTTATAAAAGATCAAAATAGCTTCCTCAATATGCGAAGTCTGAACCTTGGGAGTCTCAACAGCAGCTGATGGTGATGGTGATGCTGATGCTAATGCTGATGGAGAATCTAGTGTCGCAGGTGGGAGGGAGATATTCTGTAGCATGAAATGAAAACCGACCAACAAGTTTGGGGAAATAATGGATATAAAATGTCAGATACTGAAAAGAGCTACAAAAGCTTGATACCTACCCTTGTGACAGGGGTAGTTTGCGGAGGTTCAATAGCATGCCTAGAACTGGATGGCAAGACCTGAATATAGAAGGTTGATTTAGACTTATTGACTATAGGATTTGATGCTTCAAATAAGAACAGTGGAAGAACGCTGTCTGTTTAAGAGGGACTGATGATGACAAAACTTGGTTAAATACTAATTGCAAAATAGTAGTCAAAATAAGTACATTAAAACAAATTTCCCAATAAAATAACATGCTCTGTCAATATTTTGCTTTTTCCATTTATTATTCTCGTTACCTGCCACGATGTAGATTTAGAAGATATTACTAAGTTTAGTTAAAAATTTTGAGCAGTTATGTACAAAATAAATCTAGTTAAAAGGAAACAAACAGCTAGCAATCAAAATAAATGTTAATTCTGCTAAACTTAGTAGATGCCAATTATCATATATTACAGTCCATATAGTATAATCCAATATATACATGAACAAAACATGGTATGGCTGAAAAGCCTTCACTTGCCTGAGTAGGTTCTGCATCCCTCCTATTCTCCAAGCTATCAACGAACATGCACAGGCTATACAGTCCCCGTGTTGTAATGTCCTAATACAGATTTTTGCAAACATTAACTATGACTACAAAGAAAATAAAATAACAAAAAGATAAAATTGGACTTCAGTATGAATTTTTTATAATATACCTGACTTTCTTCTATTCGACTAATCTTGGTCCCCTGAGGCACAACAAATATTAGAATCAGCAGCCATCTTTGCAGAGTTTTTCTTCTCCTATTTTCTTCTTTGTAAGAAAAGGATGGTAATTGTCCAGCTTTCATCAATGGAATAACAAATAAAATAAGAAAATAACTTTGCTTGTATTACTTTTATTTTTTTGATGGAAATACTATGCATTACTTTTAATTCAAGAGAGATTCGTGTGTTTTGTTCTTTTTCTCTTTTTTCTTCTCTATTTCTTTGGAGGGGGGAGGGAGGTTCAGAATTCAGGAATATAATGTGCAAATAACTTAGTAATTCAAACATATCACCAGAGTCTGGATGAAGTGATGAACAGATTCAACATCCTGATGGATCCCACTTAGATCTCCGTTTAGTCTTGAAACCTATAAGTGAATTCACAGAAGTCTTACTGTGCAAATAATATAAAGCATTAACATTGAAAAGAAGAGTTTAGAAAAGTAGCTATCCCACCTCGCCTCTGGTGGCATTAGTAAGATCCCTACACTCATCTAGGTTAATATCTACACGATCAATCCTTGAAGATAAATGTCGCCGGGCATCCTGCAAATCATTAGAACTTTGATAGTAAATGTATAAGAGAAACAAATACAGGGGTACAACAAACCATCTAAGAAGGCAATAGATATCATATTCTAATTTGAAAAACTTATGAATCTATTACTTCAAAAATAATTTGAACAGATTTTAGAAATAATACCTTGTAGTCCAATTCTGACTGGCATTTTCTTTAATATCTGTTCACCATTTTTGGGGTAATTATGGAGAGCCCTACAAGTCTCTAGATTGGCTTCTTTGACTTAATAGGCCATGTTAATATCTATTTATGAAAGCTTTGATTTGATTATGAATCTTTTGGTAACTCAAAGCATGACCAAGAAGTTAAAGTTCAATTTATGCTGGTTCTAGATCCTACTAGAAACAGATAACATTTTAAAGCTTTTTTCTTGTTTTTTGAAATAGAGTTGTGGTAGGATGGACTTCGAGGAACTTATGAGTTATATCAAATAAACTATTTTCTTTTCTGGTAGATTCTGCAGCCCTTCTCTTTTATACCTCCTCTTCTTCCCCTTTTTTTTTTGGGTTCACTATCTCCCATTCATTATCAATAAAGTTTAGAGCTCATCATGTCTTACAGGCTCCTTCTGGTTTGCACTAAGCTGATTTCAAACCAATTATTATCACGTCTTAAAAAAGGAATGATGACAAATGTATGTTAACGATATCTAGCTAGTCTTGATAAGTGTTAGCACTCAAACAAAATGGGCGAGTACTAGAAGCCGCATGTCGTGACAGAAATTCTCACAAAGACGATCATCATGATGGAGCATATGGACTGTTAATTGATCAGTTTTCACGTATTCAAACTCCAGTCTGCCTCACCTCAACCATCAACTCCTATGGTTGAAAGAGTTACCACTGTTTGACGCATGTGCTAGAGAACAAAATAAAATTTTTATGCTTGTGATAGAAAACACAACACAATTTTAGTTGTTTTGACTACAGGAGTTGAAGCATCCAAAACTCAAGCAGCTTTGGAAACCTAGGTCTTGGCCAACCTTGTCTATGGGAATTCAAACAAAGCAACATCAACTGATTAATCATAGCGGAACGAAATAAACTTGGATGTGATTATTTTCTTTTTTTCCATAAGATGGAATCAGAGTGCTCTCCAAATTGGATCGCTATTCTTCATAATTTCTTTCAATTGGCACCAATTGATGGAAGGACAAAAAGTTTAATATGTCATTGTTAAATACAAGGAAATTACATAAATCCAGTGGCATCAACTAATGAGACAAATAGGTCTTCAAGGGTCTTGTCAAAGCATGGGCAAAGATGAACCAAGCTTTTAACCCACAATAAGAAAACCCAATGGATCATAACACGAGAGTTTCTATTATTTCGTAGTTTGAAAAACATCAAGTCTGAACATGCACTCATTTCAAATTACATTCAAACTCAATGGATCATTATAGAAAGAAATTTTGGACCATTATCAAGAGATTTTAATATTTAGCATTATAAATGATAGACTATAGAATATCATCATAGTTAAGGGAAGCTTGAGAAAATTAATTGCCAGTGAGTTTGGAGAGTAGATGATCTTCATGTACTGAAGCATATAAAAGAGGGGCTTGCGAAATGTTTTCAATCAATTACTAGTCTTACACCTGGAACCTCAAGATGAGCATTAGAAGTTGCACAACTAAACGCTCCAAGCACAATAAGTTAATTTTACAGTATCTTCTTGTCAAATAAAGGGGCAAATTTCACGAAATAATATGCTTAGAGTGAAACTTAAAGACTATGAGAATAGAAGATCTATTATTGGAATCTAACAAGTATAGAATGCGAATCCTTTATTATGAAAAAGAGCTTGCTTGTAGAAAATTTTCAAGAAAAACTATGTTAGAGCAACACTAACTTCAACAAACTTAAGAGTGTGTTTTTGGGTCATTACAAATGGTATCAAAACAGACTCAACCCACAATTCATGTTGACTAGGGGCACAATAGCATGGATCCTTTTATAGCTGACCACGAGCCAATCACGTTGATCGTGATTGGATTGTTGGACCCTCATCCTAGCAAGCTAGATGAGAAGTATGTTAGGACCGTGCAGGCATGTTTAGTTTTACATCGGCTATGTGCTGGGCAGATCCTAGATACTTACTAGACCTGTTCATAAGCTCAGCGACCTGCTCGGCCAGCTCAAGCATAAAGCCTTTTGGGCAAGCTCGGGCCAAAGGTTTAGGTCCAACAAGGTACGCCGAGCCTGGCCTGGAAAATGGGCCTGCTTAACGAACGGGCCGAGCTCGAGCCTGGTAAATGAAGCCTAGCTCGAGCCAGGCATGACCCAATTTTTTATTTTTTGTATTATTTATTTATGTTTGATGTACTCGTAGACTTAATTAACAATTGTTGTCATTATGTGAACTTAACGGGATAATAACCATATTGCAAATTATTGGAAATATTTAATTATTCATATTTAGTAATTTTTTATAATATTTTTAACCAATTTTTAGTATTTTTATATTTTAAAAAAATATAAAAAGGGTGATAAAGCCCACGTTTCGGCCTAAAAGGTGTGTTGGTTTGAGTGCATAATAACATCAACTCGTGATCTGATAATTGTTTGTTTTTGTATAATGATAAAATCAGAAAAATAAGCCCATGTATTCTCTTGTCATCGAGCCCAAAAGGATACACAATTTGCAGTAATTAGTTGAAACTGGCAGAATGAGTAGTTACATAGATAAGCAAGCAGCAAAAACATCCAGTGTACATTTTAACAGGAAAAAGCACAGCAAAATGTCCCCTTCATCCTGAATAATAGCATGCAGTTTTATTGGCATGTCATGAAGCAGTACAAAACAATGTTCTTTTAATTTTGATCTTGACATATCACAATTGATTCTTTCTCTTATAAGTTGGTAGCGAGGCTCCCAAGCTCTATGTTAGATTTAGATATACTTACATTAAAAAAAAGAAAAATAGATCTACTTACACAGAGAAAACAATGCTTGAAAAAATTTTGTTGAGGTTCAACAAACTAAGTGGAATAAGTAGTTAACTTACAGCAATAGATGATGAAACTAGCTCGAGTTTTTTGCCTACTGCAGTACAAGCATCAGATAAACCACGTCGTGTCACAAACATCATATCAGAAAACTTCCAGCCCTGTCAAATGCAAAAAGTAGCCTCTGATTAGATCTCAATAGATCTGAAGCCAACTAAAAGAGCAACTGCTTGAGAATGTTCACATGGGCAAGGTAAAATCTAAGCAGTAGACAAAAATATAAGCCTATTGATTTAGCTTCATTTGCTCATGAGAACCCAAGGCACCTTGCTGTTGTCTCATATTGTCTGACATAGAGCAACAGGCTTGCCATCACATGTAATGGAAAGAGGTGAGTATTAATTACCTTCCACCATATATACCCATACCCGACAACTCCAATAACAATTACAGCTGTTACACCATAAGTACCAGAACCTGCAAATGAAATGTGAAGGAAAAGATGTTATGACGCCATTATCTAAGATACACTAGGGAAGTTTAAGATAGCTCATTATTTTGGAAGAAAGAAAAGTTTCATCATTGCATCAGAAAGAAACATCCTGAGACATGAAGGTTAAACGGCTTCAACACAAAAATGCATGCCTTGGAAAAAAAGTCCTGACAGTCAATCAAGTGCTAAAACTAAAGCATCATGAAAAGCAAACTAGAGAAAAAAAAAAAAAAAAAAAAGCCCAGCACCCAATTGGTGTTGGGGCCAGTTCTAGCACCATAAACCAAATCATGGGCTCCTCAGTTAACCCTAAGCAAACATTTTTTTTCAAAAAAGCAAAACAACACTAAAAGCATCAAAACAAATGAAAAAAAAAAAACAAAAAGGAACAAAAATTGAGGGCTAGGATATGTGGGTGTTCGATACCCTATCAACCCAGTCCCCAATAGATGCAGGCACCAGGACATGATTTAAATTTGTTGAAAAATTTGATACACACTAATTTTGAGAGATGGACATGACTTGTTTATCTCTCATCAAAGTAAGAATTGAATTATGAAAGGATATATGTAATTAAAGTTGTAATTAGTTTTAGGGGCGGAGAGATGTGGAGACTAACACATGAATGTTTGAGACTTCTGGTCTAATAGTAGAAAGATGATGCAAAAGTAGAACAAATTTCCTGTTCTTTTCTAATCAAAGATATCTTGCATCAAAAAACAATTTCCTAGTAATTATGTGATAGTGTGGATATTCAGGAAAAGTCAAGAAAACAGCAGGTTCCCCAATTAGAAAACTTATTGACAATTGAACATGCAAAATTCTTCTGCTAAAGGTCAGAAGTAACTTAAATAACGAGCAAATATAACAACTAGGAATGTTGTTCTCTTGCAGCAACAACTAATATAACAAATAACAGGAGTGCACAATATTGCTTTTTCTTTACTAATCTTGAACTATTCAGTAAGATGCAAAAGAATTGTCATGTCCATTTATATCTTAATACCCAAAACACATATTAACATCAACTCCAAATCTTGCAAACAATATACAGAATAAATAAATATTAACAAGCAACATCTGAGAAAGAGAAGGGGTTTATCCCAATCTCTAACCTGCACTTGTACCAGTTACAATTGTAACTGATCTTGATGAGGCTAAAACTTGCAGCTCCTGTCTTAGACTATTAACCTGCAAAAGTCCAAGATGACGTCAGCATAAAATAAGTTTTCCTCTAAAATGTTTAGATAACTGAAAGATTAACAACAGGAAGTATATTACACAGAATGAACAGATATTTTGATCAACATGTGACACAAAATGGTCTAGAGGGGTTGCCACATTAAATTAATTGCTTAATCACAAAGTTGACAGAGTGGGAAGCATTGTTTTAAAAGAAGGCTGCAAATACGTGCACTAAAGGGACCACATGGTGCATATCCAGTATACGGGCTGCATATGCAGGTGCATATATGATTACTATTGTTTTAAGTATTTAAAAGTAAAAAATAATATATTGAATACAATAATAAGGACAATGCAAGTAATTTTCTTACTGATAGCAATATTAATAACAATAACAACTAACAACTAGTGCTTATTACTAGGTACCTAATACCTTCTTCTTTTAGAGATTAGGAGGGGCTAAACCAAGGTTCGATGGATTGGTAACAAGGGTTGTACCAGTTGGCGACAGGTCTGGTATCGGTACGATACCTGTATGTACTGCACCAATCCTATGTGGATCTAAGTAGGGAGAGGGAGAAGGAGAAGGAGAGGGAGGAAGAGAGAGGAGGAAGGAGGGAGGGAGGGAGGGAGGGAGGGAGGGAGGGAGAGGGAGGGGGGAGAGGGGGGCATGGAGAGGGGGAATGGGAGGAAGAGAAAGAGGGAGAGGGAGGGGGGAGGGAGAGGGAGACAAAATCCTAAGCCTGATCCTAGGAGGAGAACTGGGGGTGGGGAAAGAAGATGAAGGGGAGAAAGAGAGATGGGGAGAGAGGGAAGAAACACGAGGGAAGGAGAAAGAGAGAGGCAAACCGGGCATCAATGGTGATCGAGGATGTCGGAGTCAGTGTCTGCATCGATCGAGGGCATTGATGCCGGAATTGGTGTCAATCGATCATGGTGTCAACATCAGGTATTGGTGGAGCTTTCGGCCTCAGGTATCGGTGGAGCTTCGAAACTCTGATCATGATGGAAGGGGGGAGGGGAGAGATAGAGAGAGAACATCGGAGTTGGGGGCGGAGGTTTTTAAGGACCGAACCGTCCTAGTCAAGGTTCGTCATCTTGGTACCGGACCTCATATCGATACCATCTTATTACAGTATCAGTACATGGTATGGTATAAGACGGCAAGGCGTACCGAGTTTTGGTATGGAACGAGACTGCGTACGGATTCAGTACCGATACAATATACTTAGTACAGTACAGTACCGAATGATATGATAAACTTTGGTCCCAATTGTCCAGTCCATCCTAGTTCTTCGACAATTCCGCCTGAACTGCCTAGTTCAGTTCGATACAGCCCGAACCGCCGAGTTCAGGACGTTTGGCGAACCCTAGGCTAAACCCTCCCCCCCTCACCCTATACCCACTCCACTCCTTGAGGGCTGATTCCAACAGAGTCAAACCCCCATCCTCTTGCCCAAAGTGGCAAGGGGTGATACCATCTGAGCAAGCGTTGAGCTATACCTAGTATCTAATACCTAACTGCAATAATTGTAACATAATCAATATTTTAACACTATTGTAACTGTATCAAGCCCCTTGAAACCCACATCAAACCTAACCATCAACTTCAACCTACTTCATCTACAGGTCTCAATGAGAGTGGATTGTATATGTGGCTCCAACATGCTAAGCGATCAAGAGTATGAGGCACTACAATAATAAGCATGCTGCATATGCAGCCACAAAAAGCAAAGTGGACCATCTTCTGATCCATATATGGCATGACTATATATAATAAACACATATATGCAATATGGCCAAGAGATCGCATATGCATGTGCAGGTGCATATGCAACCCTATGCACCACATTTTAAAGCATTTATAGGAAGGTAAGTGTAGGTTATTGCAAAGTATATTATCTTGTTTCTTCTACTCATTATATCGAAGCTAAGACCATCCCATATTTCATGACACCATCAACTCAAATTTAGTCCCTCTAAACAATTTAGATAGGTGAATGATTAGCTACAGGAAGGGTTTAAATCCTAGTATCAAGGCCCATCTTGGTTTGGGGCTGTCTCAATATAGTACTGGAATAGACCGAAATATCCATTAATAACATGTATGAACAAAAAATTATAAACAAGATTATATCCTGAGATACTAGGTCGTCCCAAGTGTCAGGACACAATTGTCTCGAGCATTGCAATACAATCGTCCCAACCAACTGGTACCAAATAGGACCGTCAGAATGTCTCTGTAGGTAAGAGAACTAATGCCCCAGTAGCATCTAAGGACCCAATCTCTTATCAGTCCAATGCGACACTACCAAGACAAACGGGGTACCAAAATCGTAATCTTTGAGAAGGAAGCATATTTTAGAATATGAATGAGTACTTTGATCAACATATGATATCAAATTGTTTAATGAGGCTTTTTAAATCAATTAATTGCCAAATGATAGGGTTAGGCAAAGGGAAGAAGGATAGGTGTAGATTGTCATTCCTTGCATTTTTTTCTCAAAAAAATCAAGTCCATTATTTTCATAAAAATCAAATCATAGGATTGAATTTGTTATTTTAAAGCAGTGTGCATGTTACCATGTTAAACAAGGAGATGATGATTTGATAGCTTTGTATCTTCCAGATAAACATAACAAAAACCATAGGAAAATCATGCATCATCATTCCATAATTTGCAAAAGACTCTGTATTCGTAACTTTTGACATACAAGTTGTTATTTTCCTAACTACATTTCACCACATAAACATAAAACCCAAATAATAATAGATAATTGACCAAGAATCGGAACTTGTCTTTCCGCTCTGATGAAACATACCATAACGACAAAAGAATAAATAACCATGCAGGACAAAATTTAATAAGGCCCCAAACTGCTGGCAAAGGCATTAACAGAAGACAGAAAGGCTGATATCCAAACCTGAGCTAACAGAGAATCAGTTTGTGGTTTTCCAGTAGACCGAGAGTTATCTTTATCTTGATGAAGGTGCTTTGTGATGATCTGCAGTACAAATAAATCAATATATAAGAATAGTGCATAGTTTGACTTGAACTTTATAGCATGATTTAGGCAATGTAATGGAAGAGATTCGCAGGTTTTGCTTATCCCTGTCAAACAGTATCAATCGATTGTAGACAAAATACCTTCAGAGCACCGGAAAATATGTCCGTTACATCAGATAAGCGCCCTTCCTTTGAGAGAGCGGTCCCAACTAAACCTGAAATACAATTACCAGTAACTCAATATTAGACAGCTGTACACTTCAAACGCCAAAACTTCTCTCCCTTTGAGATTATACTTTGACATTTTCTTTTATAGTTTAAACAACAATGACAATGAAAAAAATATATCAATTTGATGGAAAATGCAGAACAATCTCTCAGCTAATCTCCCCAGGTGGTAAAAGATTATTAGTATTCTTGACTCACTTCATGATGAAATATGAAGGCCTAAATATATTGCAACTCAGGGCAGATCCAGATATTTTAATCAGATCTATTTGTAAGAGCATAAACTAGCAATTTTCAATTTCCTTATACATTCATCCATACTCAATTTAGAACTTATGAAAATCCTCTGGAATCAGAAGACAAGTTGTAAATTTAACCTTGGTTACATCAATGAGGCATCAGATCTGAAACATCTGTGTATTTAGTTTTCTTCACTTATAACCACAAGTAACAGTTTAGGTTCTCATATTAAGTGACAATTCAAAGTTTCAAAGACTTAAGCAGCATGAGAAAGGAATAGCTGACACATCAAAGGACTTTGGTCACCATCTTGTAAAGCATTGTAGCACAGAGAATCATAAGCATAAACTGACAGTCAATAAGGGGGCATCGATAAGGATTTAGGATAGGACAGCTACAAAGGGTTGCTGCAAAATCGGATTAGACCTGAGTTTCAATAAATTTCAACAATGAACATAGGAATTTCAACGCAAAATTCATATTAAATGCTAAGATGAATACTAATATGAACTTAGGGCTCAATTGAGGAAATGAGGAGGGCTCGGATGTGCTTAGGGATAGATACAATGCCTCTCTGTCCGCCAGAAATCAGATCTGGGCTTCCTTATCAATTTAACTAGCAGGGTAAGCTGTGTGAAGGAAAAAGAATCTAACCTAAGGATTTGGGATTTCGGGTCCAAGTGGCGGACTATGATCTATTTGAGAGGGACTGGTAGATGGCTGATATATGCAACAGGTTGGTTGTTTAGGTATCGAGGAAGCAATATAGGATCAATAGAAAACAAAACTCAGAAATAATTATGAAAAAAAGAAAAAATAAGACCAAATAACTGAAAGAAAACACTAACTATTGTGAAAAGGACAAAGGGATAGACGATGATATCATACTCACTCCAGGACCTAGGAACCTCACCTAGGGGCTGGTCTCACACTAGATCCATTGTGGAAACACCCCACGTAAGAAAAAACACCAAAGGAGCATTCTTTTATTTATATTCTGCATTAAACCTGAATACAAAGCCAGCTTCCTATTTAAAGAATAAAAAACGCAAACAAAACTTTCAAAATCCCTAAAATGCCATTCATAAAGGGCCAGTTACTGTTCACAGTTAGTATAGTGTGAATAATACTGTGAACGGTAATCACTACAGTAATTGAGCTTGTTAAGACATCAAATAAAATCGAAGATATTTTTAATCTCAGCCTTTGATTACAAATAGACCCACAAAAACTGAAAGTAACTAGAAAGCAAACAGAGAATATAGAAAATCGATAGCTAAAATTAGATCTAATGGAATTTCAGGCCTGTGACACATTATGGGATGAAGTTGGATCTCCATCACAAGCCTTACCCAACTTACGTTATATGTCATATCAAGTGTCACAAGTTCTTTTCTCTGACAACCTTTATCCATGTTATAAAAGGTTTCTCCTGGTTTATCAAACTAATAACATAATAAGCCCTTTTCTTGCAGAGTATTTACGATAACTATTATTCTTTGATGTACATTGTCATACAATGTTTTATGATTTTCCACCACATAATTGATGCGACTCTCTCATGGCCCTCATTTTGAGGCATTGAAAACTAGATCAAACAACATTTTCATCTAGATGGAATTTCATTTTACACAAATCAGACATGCATCCTCATCAAGTGCACTCCACAATTAGCAATGTGGCAGATTTTTCCAAGCAAAATGCCACAAAACCAAACTTCATCATTAACACTTTGCCAGATATGCCATTAAAGAAAATGGCATAAAATCCTATCTGTCATGGCAATAAAATCCCATCCTTGCATTAGTTTCTTTTTTTTATAATAAAACCAACCTAATGCATTTCGTTATAGTGAATCATGTCAAGCTATCCCACTGAATATGAAGATCCTGAACGAACAGCATCCTTAGCAGCCATATGAAGCATACAATTAAAATCCTAGGGCCCTTAAACCTTGTCATTATGTGGGTGCTGATCCAACATGGTGTAATCATGGACATATTGATGTTCATGAGAAAATCCATGAATTGAATGTTTCCCCTAAAGATGAAGTTCATGTTGATGTTTCTAAACACACAGAAATACAAGCTCCATAACAAATTCCTCTTTTCAGTTGGTTAGCCAGTTCTGCAAGTTTTTTGACTTTTCTTCCTTTCTTGACTTGTTTTAATCTGCACCCAATACTTGAAGCAAATTCCTTGGAAAGACCAGGTCACATTGATTAAGCAGAAGAACGATGCCGAATGAGGGCTTAAGCAGGACATAGTTTAAATGCCTTCTAGAACCGATTCATTTTCCTAGTTGGTGTCTCATGAAAAATGTGATAAAAAATGATCATGAAACCAAATTTAACCACTTAAGTTTCTCCTAATCTTTGTCCGTAGTTGACTATTCTTCACTCACCATTTTCTTCAATATGTTGAAACCAAGGATTCAGCCCGTACCGAACCTGTATCGACTCTGATCAGTCTGGTTCGGTGTTAAAAATTGGTACCGGCCCGTACCGGCCCATACCGGTTGGTACTGGCCCGAACTGGTCAGTACCTGTAATAATCCTAAATTTTTTATATATAAAAAAAAGGGATAGAATAATCCTTTAAAATTGATATAAGGGGTAAAATTGGAAGGAATCAAAATATATTGTCCAGGTTTATTATGTGACAGATTATGTGATTGCTGCTCTGACAGGTAGTGTTGTTGTATGTATTGAGATAATCCTGACAGGTCAATATAGGAAAGGTGATCATTTTGTGCATGCATCATGCCAAAATTTTCAAGAATTTATTGATGATTATGATAGGTAAGTAGGGTTCTACGTGGTGGCTAGTGGCCTTATGCCTACCCGCACCCTAGGACCGTCGCGGCGGCCCGCCGGAACGGGGCAGGGGTCGTGACAGTACCGGCCAACTGTACCGATCCATACCGATTCTAAATTTTTTTGGAGCTTTTGGATGCGTGAAACAAGCCAAAACAGTGATACTGATTCGGTACCAGTCCGTACCAGTCCGAACCGGTATCGGCACCCACCGGTACATCGGTACGGTCGGTACGGCGGACCTTAGTTGAAACACTAGTGTTCATCCCCTATTCAACAATTTGTCTTCCAATCTTTAAAATATCGATTTGCAAGACAGCAAATCCAAATTCCCATTATATATCACCATATAATTCGATATCTTCAAATACTATGAACCATAACATTCTTGATCCAAATTTAAACTTTAAAAAGAATATAAATTGTTATTTGAAAATTGAATTCATAGTTGAAATGATAGAGCATCTTAGCACAAAATCAATATTTAGAATTTTCTCCATAGCCTTCTCACTAAACACAAGTCCACAAGGACACCTTATGGTTCTTTCAAATGAGTACTAGTTGATCTTGTGAGATTGACTTTGGAGTTGATCAACTAAGCTTAAGAAACAGCAAACTGAAACTTCCATGACAAGCCTGAAGGGTTATTGGGAGTCTTCCAAACTCATACTCATACAAACTTTCTGGTGAGTCATTCGCAAATATCAATGTTATTAATCAGCTCATCACCAATATTCCAAGAACTCTAACGGTGGTCAAACCCCATCTTTTCCATCCAAGACAAAGAAATCTCAACTTCACTGTCTAATGATTTTCCCACAAGTCCACAATGCAGACAAAACCCGGTTTGCCATTTAATCACAGTCATATTTTTTACATTCACAAGTGCCCTGCTACTACTAAAGGCATACAGATTAGTTAATACCAACCATCAGAAAATCCCCACTATCTCTATGATAGATATTAACGATAAACTTAGAATCCAATGTAATAGGCTTCTGAATCTAATGTTTCAAGTCAAAAGCACCTACTTAATACATAGCAAGTCCTCTTAAAGATTTTTTTTCATCTTAATAATCTTCTAAATTTCCCAGAATATTTTCCTAGGATTTCCTTAACTGTCGATAGAAGAAGATTTGGAAGAAATCTGGTCTCATGAGTCTCCTTCAGATAAAAATTAACCCTCCATACCTCAAAATCCTCTCAATTCCTCTCCCTCAATCGACATACACTCCCTCAAATTCCAAACTTCCAAGTTCCAGTCTTCAATCCCAAGACCAAAAAGGCATACTTGAAACTGAACAACATCCCAAAGATTTAAGTGAAAACTGACAATCAAATTACTTCAATTACAAAAGGGGCCTTCATGCCGTATCAAATTCTCTACGTAAACTCCCAATACTTATCTCACTGAGTACCGTAAAAGGTTTCTTAGAGAAAAGAGACACAATTTCTACTCTATATCACTCTATATGATGCCCAAAATACTCGGTTTCACTAATTTAGTTAACTTCCTTACCAGGACTCGAAATTTACAACATTTAAACGCCAAACCAGTACCACCGAATTAATCTAAGTTAATAAGAACTCAACATCCAACTCACAGAGTAAACTTGCACCAGAAAACATGGTTTAGAATCAGTCCGCAAAAATATAGATAGATCAATTTCCACTATTGAAAAAAAAAATCAAAGAAACCAAATAGTCAAACTAGAACTAAAACCTTCGAAGAAAATACTGAAAATAGCCAAAGATTCTTCAGAAGAAGGTTGGGGGAGAGAGAAGTACCCGCTCCAATGACGATGGCGAGCTTCCCAAGAGACATGGCTGATCGGAAACTACAAAACCACAAATAAGCCCTCCAACATCGCCTGCTTCGATCCCAAATCGAAGAATCAAGTCGCGGGCACAGCTCGGGACTAGGGTTTTTCTACCGTCTCTGCATTTCTCTCATGTTAAAATGGCCCCTACGACGCCGCGAGGGGGGTTCTATATACACCCCCCCTATTGCTAAGGACACCCCCCAAAAACCAAAAAGAAAATACCCAAACTAACCTTTAGTGTAATTACCATATTGCCCTTGAAATTTTCTCAGTACACCCTCCCTTCCTCCTCCTCCGTTTCGTTTTGAAAAGAAAAAAAAAACACCCCTCAAACCCCCCTTAAACCCCTCGATCCATTTACATCGTTTAGGCGATCTTTGAAGGAGATTTAAGCCCCATTCGAAGCATGGACAAGCAACTAGTGATTTGGGACGAAGAATCGGCCGCAAAGGTACGTGTTCCACCTTGTTTCGAAATTTTTTTTTTTCACGGTTCGTGCTCCGTTCGGCACTGGATCGCCGAACAAAAGGCTTCTGTTCGGCTGAACAGTGCCGAACAGAAGCCTTCTGTTCGGCAACCCTCAACCGAACAGAAGCCTTCTGTTCGGCTGCACAGTGCCGAACAGAAGGCTTCTGTCCGGCACTGTGCAGCCGAACAGAAGGGTTCTGTCCGGCTCTGTGCAGCCGAACAGAAGCCTTCTGTTCGGCACTGTGCAGCCGAACAGAAGGCTTCTGGTGCCAAATCGCGTGCCGTGCTGAATTTTGTGCCGAACAGATCCTCTGATTCATTAATTCTTGGTAATAAATTATTTTATATGTAGGGCTATGCTACAACCGAATCGAGTATAATTGGATCAGAATTTGTACTGGATTACACAAGCGAATTTACAACTTACGAGGTATTATAATGTATTGTGCAATTTTGTATTAGTTTAGCGAGCTATTTTTACAACTGTGTACTTACATAAATTGTTTAATGTATAGATCTTCAAGAGTAGAGAGGACTTGTGTAATTGGTGTCGTGAAGCTGGGAGGCGAAATGGTTTTGTTGTTGTAATCAAATCATCCGATGCAGGTACCATTTCTAAGAAACCCAGAATTACGTTAGGTTGTGAGAGGGGTGGGACGTACCGAACCAAAAAAGAAAAGCGAATAAAGACTGCCTGTGGGACAAAGAAGTGTGGATGCCCTTTTGCATTAAGAGGAAAGAAATTGGATACTGCGGATGATTGGATATTACTGGTCGTATGTGGAGTGCACAATCATCCCGCTGCAGAGAATCTGGAGGGGCACTCATATGCAGGGAGATTATCTGAGCAGGAGACGGAATTGTTAGTGGATATGTCAAAGAGTTTGGTTCGTCCAAAGGACATATTATCCACATTGAAGGAAAGAGATGCCCTCAATGTTACGACTATCAAGACTATCTACAATGTACGTCAACGGTACGTGCCGAGATGTGCCGATACGGGATGTTACGACTATCAAGACTATCTACAATGCCGAGATGTGCCGATACGGGATGTGCCGTGCCGAGATGTGCCGATACGGGTCGGTACGTGCCGTGATCCATGTCTGAAAATATAGAAATTCAATGTTAGGCTATATCAAAGAAAATAATTCAATTGCATACATAAATGATAAATGATAAAACAAGCCAAAAAAGAAACAAGTTACTTCTTGGAATCTACATGATTGGGTTTTGTGATAAATAATTCAATGTTACTTCAATTGCATACATAAATGATAATTCAAAAGTATACGACTCGTAAACTCAAGACATAACTCAATAATAGACTTTACCTAAAACTATGCCGCAGTTCTTAGTTTTTGTTTTTAGTTTTTGTTCGTTAACTAATGTTGTGGTTTTATTATTTGATAGAGCATTTGATATGAGATAATCATTCCAAGATCAAGAATGACATCGATGAAGGTAACAAGATCATCATATTTGGATGCACCATGTTAATGCTATATGATAATGATTCTAAATTATCCCTACTTCTCAAATTACTATCTAATCTAGTAATGAAAAACTTGTCCTTGATGTTGGGTATCCAATTCACCCTAAGGACGTGATCTAGGCTAAAATTTGGGAATAAAAATAATCCTTAGTCTAGCAACAGAAAAAAAAAAAAAATTTGGATTCGGCCCCATGGGGACCAAGATACATTGGGTCGGCCCCATGGGGCCGAACCAATGTATTTTGGTCGGCCCCATGGGGCCGACCCAATTGCAGCGGGTCGGCCCCATGGGGCCGAACCGAAGGCACTGGTTCAAAGAACCAGTGCCGAACGATTTGGGGAGGCGGGGGGGGGGGGGGGGGGGGGGGGGGCGGGAGCTACCTCGAGGTGGTCGTGGAGGCGCCGGCGAGGTGCTCGTTGCTCGGGAGATGGCCGGGGAGGTGGTTCCGGGAGAAGCCGGCGAGGTAGTCGGAGATCGGGAGAATGCCGGCGACGAGAGGGAGAAGGGGGAACGGGGGGGTTTTGGGCGTTGGCGAGGTGCTTTGGGCGGAACAGTTCAAAGGGAGACGGAGGGGGTTTGGCCGCCGGCGAGGTGCTTGAGGCGAGGTTTTTTGGGCGGAAGGGAGAAGCCGGCGGGTGTTTTGGAGGGGAAGAGCGGGGTGGGGGGGGTTTGGGGGGTGTAGAGAGCAATTTAGGTGAGGGGGTGGGGAGGGTGGGGGGTAATTTAGGAATTTTAAATTTTTTAGGGGTGTCCTTAGCAAATGGGGGGGTGTAGAGAGTATTTAATTTTTTTTTAATTTTTGGGGGGTGTCCTGAGCAATAGGGGGGGTGTATATAGAACCACCCCGCCGCGAGCAAGCCAGACTTGGTGGTTCCCATAAACGCCCAAATGTCCTACGAAAATCACGGAACAGCCCCTGGCCAAATACGGGAAGGTCCCCAAAATTCGTCGAGCAGTAATCTCAGCCGTCCGATTATGACGCTTGTCCAGATATCGAACGGTCAGTAGCGGCTTGGATGT
Source organism: Phoenix dactylifera (assembly GCF_009389715.1). Taxonomy (NCBI): domain Eukaryota; kingdom Viridiplantae; phylum Streptophyta; class Magnoliopsida; order Arecales; family Arecaceae; genus Phoenix; species Phoenix dactylifera. The sequence continues at coordinate 4,203,294 of NC_052405.1, read as the reverse complement.
AGCACTCAAAAATTAGATGTAAGGCCAAAAAAATAGAAGAGTTTTTTTTTTTTTTTGGGTGGCATGCTTACCGTCTAAAATATATCTAAAATATGTAAAATTATATAAATATTTTTATAAAATTATTATTTACACGTGTATTCTCATCAAATAATTATTTAACAAATATATCCTTCTTTTACATATATATATATACTATCTAATACCATTAAATATAAATAATTTAAAATTAAAATAACTAAAATATCCTTATGGATAGATATGCAAAAAAAAAAACTTTATATGGATATACATGCAAATAACAACTTTGCGAGGGTATTCATGCAATTACGCATATTTAGAAGGGTATGCACTTAAAAATATTTAATAAAAATGATTTCAGTAAAGATAATTTATTAATAAAAAAATAAAAAAATAAAACATATTAATATCAATTCTTATAGGATAAATCATGTTATTTTTATGAGTCAAGATCACTTAATAGAATTACCAAAATGATCGCCTAATATTTTAATTTGACCGAGTCAAGATTTAAAAAAAAATGACAATATGACTCGATCTTTTTTTGACTTGTCGATCTAATTGAATCATAAAAGATTTGACAAATTTTTGCCAAGTTTTATTTTTTTAAAATTAATTTTTGGAATGTATATCTTCTATATATAAGAAATTATATGAATATTCTCGTAAAGTTTCTATTTACGTGTATATCCTTATAACTTTTTTGCATATCTAGATAATTCAACCATTTTAATTTTAAACCATTTAATTTTTTAACGATGCTAAATGGTACATGTATATATGCGCAAAAAAAGAAGAAGGAAAGATATACATACAAATAGTAACTTATGTGGATATTTATATAATTTTGTATATTTAGAAGGGTGTATATGTAAAAACCTCAAAATAAATTGGTAGAAGGCACAACTTGTTAGATGTATGCCCTAGAAGCCAATCTAGCTGACACATTATTAATTCTATGATTATTGAATAATAAATGGGTATTTTTTCATTCATATTGTTTATGTGTCTATGAATCATCCAATGAATTAATAAGATGATGATACATATTCTCAAGAGTTGAGAATTTGAGCCATGTATGATTGGTGATTAATTTCTAAATGCTCCTGATCAATGGATCATCACGAGGATGGTGATCGATCCGATCAGTGCACAGATCGCTTTCCTTATGGATGGACGAAACTCGAGTCCACAGTATAGGGACACTGAAGTGATAGTGCAGATACTTGTTAGAGAACAAGGATACTGAGCATGACCAAAATAAGAAGTTACTTAGATGTCTATCCACTCGTCAATAACTTGCTTGATGTTGCAGTAGTGTGACTGGTCCTTTGACCTGCGGTGCTTCGGCTATTCACAGTAAGATTATTGTAGTTTGACTACACATATACATGGTCTCTAGTCATATGGGTCCACCGGGCGTTGCTCCGACGGACTTCTCATGATAGACTACCTCGGTAATATTTCCTTGCCATAGTTATATGCTATAGCTTTTTTTTATATTTCTATCGTTTTCAGCATGCATGCATTGCACTCTTCCTTACATGATGCATAGCTTTTAGTTTTCTATGGGCTACAGTAGGTTCACTGTAAGAGTAGGGTATGCACTTACATAGAATCTATCAACCTTGATAGAAGAGGAGTGATCCTATGTGATTTATTAGACTGAGTTCTAAGACCTTGGCCAGGGCAGTAATATAAAGTGAAGAAAGAGTTTTCCACCCTCGAACTCAAGTTGAATAAATCTAGACATATGACAGACGACGGGGTTTAACGAGTTATCCATAACCTCCGGTCTGTAGGGATTCACGATAGAAGGACTGTATCATACGATAACTGCACCAAAAGGTTCATCATTCTATTCTCTGGGTAGCCACTACATATTGCTAGGTGTCACTGATGGATGGTGAGACTCATAGGGATTATCTTGATGGTCGATAATCCCTGGTGAGTTGAGTTGAAATTGTTTCAACCAATTGAAAGAAGTTTTTAATGATATTGTGATAGAGATCGCAATATATCTCACTACCAGTCAGAATAGAACCTATGAGGTCACACACATTAGAAGTATTAATCGATCCGATGGTTGAATTGTGATTAAGAATCACATATGATCAATTAAATTGATAAATGGATAAGCCGCTAAGAGTTAGTCGTTAGAAGAAGAAATAATTGCAATCGAATTGCAATTTAATTTAATTAATTGGATTTAATTAATTGGACTTGATCATGAGTCCTACTTGGAGTAGGATTCTTGGAGTCTTAATTGGATTAGGATTTCAAATTAAATTAGAGTCCTACCTGGAGTAGGATTTCTAAAGTCCTAATTGTCTTAGGACTGAGATTTAAACAAGTCCTGATTAGATTAGGATTTTCTTAAATCCTAATTAATTAATCTAATTAATCAAATGACTCCTAATTGGATTAGGATTGAAGAGTTCAATTGAGTCATGGTTCAATTAAATTCTAATTGGATTTGGATTTGGAGGAATTAAATTGGGTGCACTTAATCCTATTTTGAATAGGATTGGACCTAAAACTAGTCCTAACCCAATCCCCACTTAATTTGATTAAGTGGGGCCAACCATATGGGAGAAGAGGGAGGGGCCTACGCCCCTCCCTTGGTTGGTGGCGTGAAGGAAAAAGGAGGGGCCATGCCCCTCCTATTTTGAATTCACAAAGGGATAAAGATGAGCTCCTAAAATTTAGGAGCTCATCTCTATCCACACACCATAAAAGAGGGGTTCAAAGGGGCTCCGAATTTTTCATGATTTTTCTTGGAACTTTTGGCAGCAAGGAACCTCCTTACATTCCTCCTTTTAGCCATAAGGAAGCAAGGGAAAAGAAGCTCTTGGGGTGGTCTACTTCATCCCCTTCCTTGGTTCCAACGCGAAGGAAAAAGAAAAGGCTGCGGGTTTTTGTTCTCCTTCCATTGAACCATCCTTCTTCTTCCTCCTCCCTTAGGCATTCAAGAGTTGATTAATAGGGAGGATATCAGCCATCAATAGCCATCTCTGCAAGGGAGCTAACACCCCGGGGAGATCCAAAGGCTTCGATCGAATCACTACTTCGTGTGGATACCCGTAGAGGCCGGACGCGTGTGCGGCTTCCACTGAACCCTCATCAAATACCACGTGAATCAGACTTGCGGAGACCATCTACCCGCACAAGGTGAAGATCTAATCTTCTTAATCATGATTTTAAAATGATTTAATAAGAATTTAATCCTAATCTATCTATAAATGGTTTTAAAATACGTTCATGCGATGAACGGGATATGCACATGTCTTTCCGCTGCATATCTGAAAATTTTTGAATTTTCAGCGGCACGTGACAGATCCTAACACAACTATTGTACCAAATAAATTAGCATGACATGGCATGAATCTATTGGTCCAAATTAGTGGCCTTTGGTTCTAACATCTAAGTAGCTAATGACACATGGTATTTGAGCATTATTTTCTCATTATCGGGCCCCAATGAATTTACCATTCATTTCCACGAAACTATCAAAAATAATTATTTCACCTACTTCTACACATCCATGTCCACTGCTAGCTTCTTAACCACCGCATAAATTTTTTTTGTGAATTAATATTAGTCATCAAGTGTGCCCATCGAATACATCTTATTCAGAAAAGGAGGGCATCCCACCCCAAAATTTTCTCAAGATTAACTTTGACGATCACATTCTGGATGGTGGGAGTAGAGAAGGTGCCGACTTCGTCATCAGAGGTCCGGGGTCTAGGATGATTGTGGCTGGTGGTTGCCAAATCTTGGATACCTAGGTCCCGAAGGCGAAGTTGAGGGCGGCTTGGGCTAGCCTGAGCTATGCTCAACGAGCTTTGCAGGCTAGAGTTGTACTACTCGAGGGAGATTCGGCGACAGTCATTGGTTGAATCCAGCAGAGCATGGGAGAGGTGGGTGACTACCAACCACTGCTTGGGGACATCCAGGTATGATTTGTGATGGGTTGGTTTTGCAGGCTAAGCATGTATTTAAAGTGGCTAACAGGGTTTGCGGATTGGGTAGCCTCTTATGTAGCCAACCAATCTGGGGATAATCTTTGGATGGGGAAAATAGGAGTAACAACCCAGAACCTCACATAAAATAGCTAGCGGGAAGGTATTGTTTGGGTTCTTTAGTTCTGTATAAATACACAAGATCTTCTCGACGAATAACCGATGTGGAACTAAATACACGCCCGCATGGGTCCTTGTATGCTCCCCTCGTTAAGCCCTAACATTCTCGTCAGGCGAAGGATTTAAATCCATTCAAATCTAATCACATGCACCATGATAGGCCCATGGCCAGCCTCCATTAACCCATGTTGTAGTGTCCCCCTAGTCCACATAGGCTATAGGCTGAGTTCGCTCTAATACCATTTAAACAACCCAGGATCTCCCCCAAAATGGCTAGCCAAAAGGTACTATATAGGTTCCTTGATCCTGTATAAGTATTCAATATCTACCCGGCAAATAACCGATGTGGGACAAAACATACATCCGCACGGGTCCTCACATACTCCTCTCATTCAAGACTGACGTCCTCGTCAGGTTAAATTTATTCAAATCTATTCACAAACACCACGATTAACCTGTGGTCTGCCCCAATGGATTTGTGTTGCAGTGTCCTCTAGTCCACATAAGTTATGGGCTAAACACAGGACCCAGTGTCCTCTCCTCATTCAAATTCCGACGTCCTCGTCAGGCTAAGGGTTCAAATCCATTTAAATCTATTCAAAAATACCACGATCGACCTATGGTCAGCCCCAATGGATTTGTGCTGCAGTATCCTCTAGTCCACATAGGTTATAGACCGAGTCTGCTCTGATACCATTTATAACAACCCAAGACCTCACCCAAAATAGCTAGCCAAAAGTTTTTATTGAGGTTCTTTGATCCTGTATAAGTACCCAAGATCTATCCAACGAATAACCGATGTGGAACTAAACATACGCCCGCATGGGTCCTCACATATTTCCTCGTTCAAGCCCTGACGTCCTCGTTAGGCTAAGGGTTCAAATATATTCAAATCCAATCATGAACACCACGATCAGCTCGTGGTCAACCCCAATGGATCTATGCTGTAGTATCTCCTAGTCCACATAAGTTATGGGCTGGGTCCGCTCTGATACCATTTGTAACAATTCAAAACTTCACCCAAAATGGCTAGCCGAAAGGTATTATTTGCATTTCTTAGTCCTGTATAAGTACCCAAGATCTCCTCGGTGAATAACCGATGTGAGACTAAACACACACTCGCATCAGTCCTCATGTACTCCCCCCGTTAAACCTTGACGTTCTTGTTAGGCTACGGATTTAAATCCATTCAAATCTAATCATATGCACCACGATAGGCCTATAGTCAGCTTCCATTAATCCGTGTTGCGGTGTCCTCCTAGTCCACGTAGGCTATGGGCCGAGTTCGTTTTGATACCATTTAAAAACCTAGGATCTCACCTAAAATGGCTAGCCGAAAGGTATTATATGGGTTCCTTGATCCTGTATAAGTATCCAAGATCTACCTAGCAAATAATCGATGTGAGACTAAACACACGTCCGCATGGGTCCTCACAATGGAGTTATCTGGTTCATTCTGGGACTTATTATTTTTTGACTTTTTTTATGTATCCATACCCGTACTTCGCTTAAGCAAAAATAAAATAATAATAATAATAATAATAATAATAATAATAATAATAATAATAATAATAATAATAATAATAATAATAATAATAATAACAATAATAATAAAGCAGGGCGTCACGCCTGGCGTCAACTTTTGCCATTTCATGACGCGCTTGCTAATTCTCTTGGCAAATAAGTCTATCTGCGGGTACTCAGAAGATAGCCGTTGTGGTACACGACGGAATCCCTGTACCCTGTGACTAACTGCCTTAGGATCTTGATCGGATGGAGGGGAAGTTTGGACGTTGAGATATTTTGTGTGGCCCATGATTTCCCTGGTTTTTGTGGAGAGATTAAAATGGTCGTGGCCATTTGTGGAGCTTTCACTCAATAAAGACTTTCTCGGGGAGGAGGAATATCCTTGGAATAGAGTAAATACGGGACAAACGGTTTACATAACGGCGTTATTAATACATGGGCTGGGTTAAAAGCTTGATGGGCATTTCCATGTGATATTATAAAAGTTGACGGGCTACAAAGCAGCCTGCCTACCTCCGTCATGCCTTTGCGCTAGCATTTGGCAGCCCAACGTGAACCCCAGGATGGTAGCCCAACGTGAGTCTCTTTAAAACAAGTGCTTTAAAACAAAAAATATATTTAAGACGGGAGCTTTTGGAGGGCCAAAAAATATTTTCTGGCCCTCCAAAAGTACTTTTAGATAAAAAAATGGTGTTTGGTAAAATTTTTAGAAAGCTATTTCAGCTTTTTCGGAAAGCTGAAAATAGCTTTTAGGGGGAAGCTCCAATTAAACGTTGTTTTCAGCTTTGTCGGAAAGTTATATTTTTGACCCCAATATCCTCATTTAAAAAAAAAATTTCCTCCCAAAAACCTCTTTCTCACCGTCTGTTTCTCTTCCACCCAACCCCACTCCCTCTCCCCCGCCGCCGCACCCCCTCCATCTCCCCCGTCATCGCACCCCCTCCCTCTCCCACGGTGGGGAGGTGCCGAAGAAGAGGAAGACGGGTGGTCTTCCCCTTTCCGCGGCCGCCGCCGGCCACGATGTCCCCGTCATGGAAAGGGGAGGCGCCGAACAAGGAGGTCATCTAAATGTCACAAAGCTCATCTAAATCTAATTTTATCCAAAGGATATTTGGCTAAAGCTCATCTAAGGCCCTGTTTGGGGAAGCTGTTGGCAGTAGAGCTGTTGGAAGTAGAGCTGTCTGAAGTAGAGCTGTTATAAAAAGCTGTTTGTTATTTGGTAACCATATTTTTAAAGTGCTGTGGCACTTTAATATATGTTTGGTAAACAAACTGATAAAGTACTTTTATATGATAAAATTACCATAAAGGACATTGTATAGTATTATACAATAGAGCATGATAAAACATAACATATATTAATACATAATATACGATATAGTATAATATTACTGTAATAAAATATTATTATTATAATATAGTAATATGATATTGCATAGCATAGCATAATGGTAATATAATTATTAGAGTAAATTAATTTTCTATAATATAACATAATATTAAATTATTTAACATAACATATTAATATATTATGATATAATGTAATATATATCATATTTATAGTATAATACAATAATAAAGGTATAAAATATTATAATTATTAGTATTAATTAATTTCTCATAATATAACATAATATTAAATTATTTAAAATAACATATTAATGTATTATGATATAAGGTAATATAATATAATATGTATAGTATAATACAATAATAAAGGTATAAAAGGGGTAGGGGGGAGGAAGGGACAAGCCCACCCCCGCGTAGCAGCCCCCAACTGGGCCCCCGCCCCGCCAGGAGAATGTTCGATGCGGGCAGAAATGGCCGTGTGTTGGGCACCCCGACCGGTTTTATTCATACCCTTCCCACCCGTGGGCCCGGCTCAGCTACTCCTCTGAGCTCTGGCTCGAGTCCCACGTGTGAGTACGTCACACCCGGCACCACCCCGGCTACTAGCGGTTCAAGAGCGGTCCTACACCACAAGTCCAAGCAGTGGCCAAAGTAGTAAGCTCCGGTCCACAATTTAATCATCGCCGCAGCGATTCGAACTTGGGACCTTGTGGTTAGAATTGCTGCCCAGTACCACTAGGCTACCACCTTGGTGCCCAGTAATGTTTTTTTACATGGTGATATTTTGGTCAAAAGTACAGATTTTCGAAAAAGCTGAAAACAACATTTTCGAAAAGCTTCAAATTGGAGCTTCCCCCCAAAAGCTGTTTTCAGCTTCCCGCAAAAGCTGAAACAGCTTTTCAAAAAATTTACCAAACAGTATTTTTTAGCTAAAAGTACTTTTGGAGGGCCAGAAAGTGCTTTTTGGCCCTCCAAAAGCTCCCCCAAACAGGGCCTAAATGTCACAAAGCTCTCAAGCATAGTGTTTATTTTATAGGTAAACTAGAGCAAGTTAGCTTTGAGACCACAAGTTATGTCTAACAATAACTATTTACAAATATTACTACTATTATATATGATAGAAAAGTGATGATATATTTACATGTTATGAATTTTTATAATTAAATTGGGCATATTTTATTTGTTTCAATGTTGTTCTTACTAAGTGTAACATGAGTCATACCTTTGATTATTAACTTGAAAGCAACATGATCATGTATTTTGTGTTTTTGGACAGGTGCAAATTGTATTATTTTCTGTAATAAAATTATATGGCATTGCAAAAGTTTAGGATTAAACAAAAAGGAAAAAAATGTTATGAAGTTGACTTATTCTATAGCCAAGTAGATATATTGTATAAAGTATGATTATATCAAATTATTCTATCAAATATAAGATATACTACATTAGCAATCTTTTATATGATGAATAATTTCACTTGATAATTTATTTAGATAAATTACTAAATTATTCTTTTTAAGATCTTAAGTCTTGGTAAAAGCTATTAATTAAATAAGAGGCAATATATCTATAAGTTAGAAGTGAGAAAAAAATCCTAATTTATTAATGCATATTGTTCTGAGCTGATGCACAAATCAATATCAATAGCTGTATATCTTGATTTGATTGGATATTTCTATACCAACAATAGTACATAGAAATCTAATTTTAGATAAATTAATATTGTGCTTAGTGTGATAATTTGGTAAAGCTTTTGAAAGGTCAGAAAGTACTTTTTGGCTCTCCAAAAATATTTTTGGATAATATAGTGGTGTTTAAAAAAGGAATCTTAGCTTTGCTAGAAAGCTTAAAAGGTCTACTTAAAAAAAACTCTATTTTGGAGTTTCTAACCAAAAGTATTTTCTAACCAAAGATAGAAAGTTGTTTTGATTTTAAATTTTTTTTCTTGATAATCAAAATATACACCAACAAATCTTATGATTATATTTTATATCAAATCATTCCATAATATATTATTATACTATAAATACAATATAATATAATAATAAATTAATAATATATTATAATACTATAATTATTACATTATTATAGTAATACATAATTATAATATAACATATTCTTATATTTTTATTATAAGCATAATATAACATATTATAACAATCATAATTTTATATTATTATTATTATAGTTATATCATGATAATAAACGATATTATTATTATAAGAATATTATAATAGATGATATATAATATAAAAGATAATAAATTAGACTATATTACATTACATTATAGTCTATTATATGATTATCTTATAATCATATTATATTATTATTAAATATATATAATAATATTTAATAATCATATATTATATTGTATTATTAGATTAGATTCTATTTTGTTATATTATATTAAATTATTGTATTATATTAGATTATTAGATTAACATATATTATACTATAATTATAATAATCTTATATTATATTATAGTAATATTGTACTATCAATAATAATAATAGTAACAATAGTAACAATACTAAAAATAATAATAGTACTAATAACAATAATAATACTAATAATAGTAATAATAGTAATAATAATATTCATAGTAATAGTACTAATAATAGTAATAATACTAAAAATTATAATAGTACTAATATAAGTAATAATACTAATAATAGTAATCGTACTTTTAATAGTAATAGTACAAAATAGTAATAATACTAAAACTAGAATAATACTAATAATATTAATAAAACTAAAAATAGTAATAATACTAATTATAGTAATAATACTTATAATAGTAATCATACTAATCATAGTAGCAGCAGCAGCAGTAGTTGTAATAATAATAATAATAATAAAATTTAAAAAATTGAAATAGTTTTACTACTAATAATAGTAATAATTGTGTTGGAAATTGTGTCCCAAAGCCAATTTTTTAATTGTAAGAAATTGATTAAAATGAATAAAAATTTATTTTGGCATTTTTTCTATTCATCACAAGTGATACATCTTCAAATTGAACTCATGTATATTGTGATGAAGTCCTTAGGACTAATTTAGTGGATGAATGAGGTTTTATTATTTAGTCCTTAAACTATGCGACCAAATGATGAGCTGTCAATTGGACGATAGCTATGTCAAGTATAGGTCGTTGTGTGCCATTTAGTTGGTTGTCCTATTAAACCAAGGAGTATGGAGACACTGTATGACATACAGATGAGATATAGGAGTACATCGTCACTGAACATTGACTCACCTGCGTAGCACTTCACTGTCGAGAGTTAGTTCGCAAAACGTATGGGCATAAGTATCCCTTAGACCTAAGACTGTCATGGTGACTTGCAAGCAACTCACTGTACTTAGGCACTGGTCGACCTGAATTTCTAATTCAGGGATCGGAAGGATGCTGGGTGCAGTCAAGTACTCACGAAGTCTGTGTATGAGTCAAGATGGGATTGACCGCTCCAGATTACAGGAGTTGATGTCTCGTTGTATTTCAATTTAGTAAAACCTTGGCCAGGGTAAACCAAGTGATAGGTCACTTGATTTGATTAATTAAAATACACTATGGATGACCGGACCCAGAGTTCGACAGTCCACTCTGAGGTTATCTTGAGCTTTGATGGTCATAGGGATGAATTATGCAATAACCATACGTCTAGGTTCTTGCATGTTGCTTTGCATATTCGATCTATCCAGACGTCGGGTATCATTGCTAGATGGTCACCTCGATTAGTGCATGGAGTAGTCCATGTACTACCAGCTTAGTGTTCGAAACTATTGAAGTCATGCATATTAATTAAGCTAAGTAGGAAGGTCTTGACCCAATTTAATTAAGAATTAAATTGTGGGTCATTTAAAATTTGGTTCTGTCTATGTTCAGCTAGCACAGAACATGAGGTACATGCTAAATTTCATGGATAAACAACTAATTAAGTCTGTATTTCGGGTCAATCAAGTTTCAATTAGTATAATTGAACTTGATCAGGACTCAATTGTTGAGAATGAGTTTGATTGGGTCTCAATTAGTGTAATTGGGCTCGATCATGATTTAATTGGAATTTAATTTCGTATTTGTTCTGATCTAAGTCGGATTTGGATCGAGCCGAAATTGGACCCAATTGAATCTCCCATGAGTCGGACTCATGTGAAATTTTTTCAGGTCAAAAATCATTTAAATGGGCCATCAATTTGGTTTACAACCAAGTGAACCAATTAGGCTAACCATTTAATTGAATCGACTGACCCAATTCCCATTTAAATAGCTCCTGTGGACCCATGTACCCTTAAGCTCATGGACCCTTAAGAGCTACTTGTGAGCCGCGATGGAAAATAAATGCCTGGGAGCAAAACAGAGTCTTCTCCGTCCTTGGTTCAATGCCACGTCGTGCCACCATCCGGACTCCATTCGGCTTGCTGTCTGGATCGAAATGTTCGATTTTGAACCGGCTATATTTCGGTTCATTTAGATTTTCGAAATCTGGCAAGTTTTCATGGATTCACTAGTTTTTTCCACCGTTTGTTTTTGAAACAAACGTTATGAAATTCATTCATGAATGAATTCTTTAATGCTCGGCCAATAACGCCTCTTAACTCCTCTCAGCGTTGGCCTATTTGTAAGCCACCGTATCCTCTTGAAGAAAAGACGAGGAAGAGAATTTTCTTGAGAACAAATTGTCAGACAGAGAGGGAGGTTTGATTCTGTGAAGAAAAAGAAGAGAGAGGAAGGAGTCCTTTCTCTCTGGTGGTTTGGAGTTCGGCCTAGATCCGGTGTCCTCTCCTCCCTTCCATTCCCTCGGTGATCAGGATCAAGAGACGGGCGTCTGTTCTTAGGCGTGCTGTGAAGAAACGGGAGAAAAGAAACCGAAGAAAGAAAGAAAGAGAATAAAGAAAGAAACAGAAAAGAGAAGGTCCTTTTTTTCTGGATTTCCTTTCTTCCAAGGATCCTTTTGCAAAAGATTGTTTTGCACGAGTAAAGACATCATCCAACCTTCTTGCGAAGCTTGACGTGCGTGCGAAGTAGAGGACTTGCAGATCCAGGCCTCGCAGAGCTACCTTCAGGGATCCAGATCCAGATTACCTCGACCAACTTTCTCTACGGGCTTGAGGTAATTTTACATAAAAGTTAAATTTATAGTTATAATTATTATAAATAAAATAAATAAATAAATTTTAAAAGTGATTTTCATGCCTGGCGTTCGATTTTTTCGGACAACTCGGGATATTTTCCCTTCAAATTGCCATAATAGTAATAGTAGTACTAATAATAGTAATTATACTCATAATAGTAAAAATACTAAAAATAGTAATACTAGAAAAATAGTAAAATACTAATAATACTAATAATAGTAATAATACTAAAAATAATAATAATACTAATAATAGTAATAATACAAAAAATAGTAATAATATTTATATATATGTGTGTCTGTATATATAGATATAAATATGTCTATATATATATATTTATAAATGTACATATATATATATATATATATATCAATATATTTATATTGATATATATCAATATAGATGTATAGATATATATCTATATATCTATACATTTATATATGTCCATATATATATATAGAGACATATATATATATATATATATATGTGTGTGTGTGTGTGTGTGCGCGCGCGCGTGTGCGCATATATATATGTGTGTGTGTGTGTGTGTATTTATATATATATATATATACATCTATATATATACATGTGTGTATATGCGCGCGCGCGAGCGCACACACACATATATAATATAATAATATAATATATATATATATATGTACAGATATATATCTATCTATATATATATGTATATATATGTGTGTGTGTATGACATATATATTTGTGTGTATATATATACATATATAGATATATATACTTACATATATATGCGTGTGTATGTGCGCACGCGCGCGCATATATATATATTTATATATCCATATATATATATACCAATATATTTGTACAAATATATATCTACATATATGTATAGATATATATCTATGTATGTGTATATATATATATATGTCCATATATATATATATATGAACATTTATTACAATCATAATTTTATATTATTATTATTATTATTATAATAGTTATATTATGATAATATATTAGATTATATTGCATTATATTATATTCTATTATATGATTTACTATAATAATATTATATTATTATTAAGTAAATATAATAATATAATATAATCTATTATTAGATTAGATTTTAATCTGTTGTATTATATTATATTATTGGATCATATTACAATATTATTATATTATATTATGTTATCATTATAATAATAATATATTATATTATAGTAATATTGTACTATTAACAATATATTACTATATCATATCATATCATATTATGTTATATTATTATGCTGTAGTATTCAATATTATAATATAATAATATTATGCACAATAATAGAATTTTAATATTTGATAATATATAATATTATCTTGTATTATACTCCACTATGCAGTACTATGCAATCTTTTTTATTGTCATTTTATCATACCAAAAGTACTTTCTTATTTTAGTTACCAAATATATGTTAAAATTTTACGGTACTTTAGAAATATAGTTATTAAACAACAAATAAATTTTAATAAAAATTCTACTTCCAAAAACTCTACTTTTTAAATGCTCTACTTTTAAAAGCTCTAAATGCTCTACTGCCAATAACAATTCCAAACAGAGCTTTACAGACTTGCTCATGGGTTGGGCGGGGCCGAGCTTTGCCCAAAAGTCAACACACTGTACTTTAGACCTATCTTCCAAGCCTAAGTTAGGCCCTTACTTAGGCTTCGAGCCGAGTCTTGGGCTTCATCACTATTTTTATTTCTTAAAAATAATAAAAATACTAAAATAAGTTTTAAAATATTGAAATTTTTTCTAATTATGAATAATAATTATTAACGACAATCTACAATATGTCTATTATTCTATTAAGTTCACATACCAACATTGTTAACTAAAACTACAAATATATCAAATATAAACAAAAAGAGAAAATAAAAAAATTTGAGCAAGACCGGACTAGGCTCAAATCTAAAGCTTTGGTTCAATTCACTTATTAAATGGGCTTATTTTTCATGGTTCGAGCTAGCCTAGAACCTTGCTTGTTGGCTTGGAACCTTTGGCTCGAGCTTGCCCACAAAGCTTCGAGCTCGAGCAAGCCAGGTGGGTTGACCAGCCCATGAATAGGTCTAGTAGTATAAATATATAATCTTCTCAATTTTTTAGAAATATAATTAACCGTTTCTTTTGTTGAAATTCTAATATGTAATGCAATATGCACGCTACACCATGTGCTACTTTACAAAATATGCATCTATATTAGTTTTTTGAACATTAAAATCTAATATCACAATATCTAGTAATAAAAGATTTGACCCATAAAAAAAAAGTTCTAGTAAGAAAACAAAATTGATAATTGCTAATGGATTTGCCGCATTCCATTATGTATTCTTTTTTTGAAAAATTAACAAATCTTATTCAAGAGTGAATTATCGCAATTGTAAAATGAATCAAAACATCAATATAAAAAGATCAAAAATTTGATATGGATCCATACATGCACCCAAAAACTATCAAGTGCAGAATAAGATTTATCAAGTTTCTATTTTTCTTATTCTATGTTTCAAAATGGTTTTTACCAAAAAACCTCACTATTTAAATAATTCAATAAAATTTAGACTATTCAAGCGGTGGCTATATATCAACCTTTGATTTTATTTTTTATAAAAAATTTCTAATAAACTATTGGGCGAGACCAAAACTTCATTTAAATCATATGTCGTTGATTTCAAGAATCAAATTAACATAAATTAGTATCCCAATTATGAATTATCTACTTTCTAATTATATAGGTTATTCAATTGACTTGATTTAAATTATCATCTTAACACTCAACTAATAAATAATAAACTATACAATGAGGATTAAATAAGGCTACCCATATTCGCAAGTTTTTGTAATGTAATTAATTTTCATATATCTACTAAAAATCCTTCAATGTGCTAGGTATTCCTTATGGAATAAAGAGGGCACTCATGAATAAAATGGAGAAATGATAATTTTTTTTAAATAAACTAATAACTTTATTTAATCCTATTGTATAAATGAGTTAATATTCCAAGTAAAGATTATTTCAAGGCTAGTAATGAAGATTAATAACAAAAAATGTTAACTAGAGGGGTTTCATTTGTTCGCTCTATGAACCAACCTAATTTACCTTTACCTTGATTTTTTTTATGCTAGTCTTGTTCAAAGCATGAGATTATATCAACTTTTAATCTAATTCATAGCAATATTTTATTTGAATGCCTTTTCCTCATTCTCTCATTCATACATGACCATCCAGTGATGCATCAATAATTCTAAAATAAGATTTTTAAACTAATTCCTAGTTGTGTAGATCTTAAAGTGTATTAACTAAATTGATTGATATTTGATTTTCCACAACTTAATTTATATCCATTTATTCCAACAAATTTGAGGTGATTTTAGAGCAAATATAGTGTACATAAAAAAGTAGCATAACTACTTTTTTGGATATATTCATACTAAAATTGTATGAGTCATCTAGTGTAGCAAAAAAAAAAATAGTAGCATAACTCAACATAAATTATTGTGTTTGAACAATCATACAAGTTCATTCCTTTACAAGTGCTTTTACTTTTTATTTTTGGACTCATCAGCTAGAGTAAATTTGCATTTGATTCAGTATGTGTTCAAAGTTCTCATTCGATTTCTCTATCGGGTGAGTATGCATTCCCTCATAAGTGGTGACCACAATTCCTTCATCTTTTGATAGGCGTTGAACTTGCTTTTTGACATTGCAACCTTGATGTGTGCATCGGTAATAACTTCTGCAAAAAACAAACATTAAATCAAGAATAAGACACATACTAAATGATACTTATTTCACTTTTCCAATATAGATTCATTGGTTTTATTAATTAGTCTTACTTCTCTTCTTGTTGCTACTTAATTTATGGCATATTTGTAAATTATTTCTAACTTGTAGATCTTTATATGTTAAAGGTCTTGATCTTTTGAATAAAATCAAGAATGTTGTCATTTTAAAGTGCATAACACTTGACACAGTATATTTTAATGATGATGCGCTGGCATGAAGATTCAGTTCATTATTTTCAAATGTTTCCATAATATTACTATCTACAATCACTAGGCATGCAAGTAATTTGTTGCCCTTCACAACTTCTCAACATCTTGTCTTAGGGCCTTTCTACTCTTCCTTTTAAGCAGAAAAGGAATATACAATACTCTTCATCACCATTGCTATCAACTTTTAGGAATACATAGAATAATTTCTCTAGGGACTCTCAAAATAAAGAATAATCAAAAAATATTTAGCTAATTCGATGACATGGTTAGTAAACAAATTCATTAGCCATGTTATAGTAATTAATTCGATGTCCTTAGAAGTATGATCATTTGGATCTATAAATAAAAACTATCATCATCATCATATAGAGTACATGCAAAAAAAGGGGAAAAAGGAAAGTAAAACAAAAAAAATGCATTCTCTCAAATAAGGAAGATATATATATATATATATATATATATATATATAGGCAACGGGCTCTTCGAGGTCATTCAGAAGGACACGATGCAACTATAGATGACCTTACACGTGGAGTAGGATCCATAAACGTATCAGATTCTAAGTCGTGTACTGGATCCTATTATCTGCAGCCACAAGCAGCCTATGATCCATACGGATACAGATATGAATATGGTGTATCTGAGGTATCGTCTAGTGGCTACTACTTTGTACGGCCTGTAACGTCTTACGGGTTGGATTTTGTTGTCGGCTTATTCGAATGGCCCCCTTCACAGTCGTTCTATTAGCTAGAGGACATCTCTTAGAACCAGATCTTCAGCAAGAGATTCGAGAATGCTTATAACCTAAAGTGCGTTCATAATGGGATAAACATACAAGACTACAACGTCGCTTGGTCAGAGGAATAGGCTGATGTGCCTCCTGATTATGCTAATGATCCAGATATCTATGAGAGGCATTACCACTCGATGAAATTTTAGATATTGGTATACATGTTGTACTTTAAATATATATAAACGATTATATTATTTTATATTTTTATCTCAGTACTTGATTTGAGGATATTGCATGGTGCTTCTTGTAGCATGCAATATCTCACTAATCATTATTTATTTGTATCATTTTAAAACAACAAGATACATCATTTAGGTTAAATTGGGATTATATAAATATCAAAAAATATCAAATTAGACTTAAAATTATTGAAAAGGTTCAAAAAGATTGACTATCAATTAAAGCAACTTGAAAAACTCTATAAAAAAAATGAGCGTGCTAGTTACTATATGTCTGTATGGTACCAAATCGGTACTGTACTGACCCGTCTGCCGATCGGTATGGATTCCGGTACCGGTTCGGCAGACCTTACTTGATAAAATGGTGTTGATAGAGGGCAAGAAGTATGACAATAAATATCAGTGATCGGACACGTAGTTGTAGATGAAGTTTTGATGGTGTGTACAACAAGGTGGAGACATGATACTCAAGATGATCGATGAAGTTTCAAATTGGATGCCCAGAATCACTTTTCCCACGGTGGCATGTGTGGGTATCCTGAGGAATTTCTGAAAAAAAAGTTGTAGGTGTCATGGTGAGTGATTTGAGCCATGTTCGGGTGCACGACTAGCTAGGAGTTGAGCTAGTTGTTTCCCAAGGAGGGGGGTGGTGTTGTTGAGAGATGGAAGACAAAGAACTTCTACCACATGATCTCCTGGTTGGCTTGGCAATAAAAGCCAAGGTAGAGAACATTAGGAGTATGGCTTATTGCTATGTAAGAGGACCAAGTCCAAGAGGGACTTAGATTTGATCTCTCTAGTTCCTATTATGAAAAGAAAGGTGTCAGTGACCTCTAATATATGCTTAATAGGGGGACGAGAAAAGAGAAAAAGAAAGGGAAGAAGAGAGGAAGCAGCGAAAGAGAAGAAAGAGAGAGAGAAGAAAATTATTTTTCTTTGAATTTTATCTTGGTCTCGATATGTCAGCAATCTTTCAATGACATCCTTATTCTATGTAAGATTTCCCAGCAAGATCTCTTCTTGTGCTGATTTTTCTTATATTTTCTTTGGATTAATGTCTCTCGGTGAGCTCTCCTAAAAAGGTTTTGTATTTTGTGAATATTATAGTTAAGCTCGCACTCCTCGATGAGCTTAGCCTTGATTTTGGGTGAACCATGATAAATCTTGATATATCATATTGCTTTTATTCTCTATTATTTTTTAATATTCCATTCAACTGTTCATGGGGGCTGGAGAGAGAGAGAGAAAGGAGGAGGAGGAGGAATCTGTTCCTCTAAATCCTATAACATGGTATTCTCTATTACCGTGCAAGACCACGTACTAAAAGGGCGGTTATCATGGTAACTAAAAAGATTAGCCTAACATAAGTTGGTATAACATCTTCAAGTTGCACCGGCACCTAGCTCCCATTACAAGAATTGAACTCTATTTTTAAGCCATTAAATCAAGGCAGCATTGAGAAAACGCATGCATGTAACTCATTCAATGGAGCTGAAAGAAAAATAATTTTAATTAGATTGCAATGTTTGTGGTGATTCGAGGAACATCGGTAAGAAATATATATTATCATTAGTTAAAAGTGATGAAGATCTTTTTGTAATGGAAGTATCGATGCATCTAAGTTACTTTTTAGCAAGGTAGATACCCATTTCTATGTTTCATATTCGCGCATAAAATGAACTTTTGTGGGACAAGCAAAGTGAAGCAAGATGCTCAAGTAAATCAACAGAGTTGGAAGGGGGAAAGTTTAGCAGAAAGGGCAAAAAATAGTGACCTACACAGAAGGAACAATAGAAGCCCCAAAATAGCCTTCTTCTTTAGGGGCAGGGAAAAAAAAAAAGAAAATATTTTTCTTCTAGAAGCCTTGAACTATCTCGAACTATTCTTAGTCAAGATTTGACCACCAAGTTAGTATTCCATGAGTGATGGCTTCCATATGATGTGATTTAGTCCATGTCATCTAAATATTAATGAGGTGGTTGCAGAACAATATAAGCAACCTCCGCAATGGACGCCTGAAAACTTGTCAAAATTTTGCTGTAAGTTAAAATTAAAAAGAAGTTGCTTACTACCCAAAAAGAAAAGGTAAAAAGTTGGCTATCATCTCTAAAGCTTCCATAACCAGTGACAAAAGCTGTGGAAGAGGTGCAACAAGGAAAAGCACTGGAAACAAATCAAAGATGGTGCATCCACAGCCTTCTGCCTCATCTTAGGTTTGCACCATGGCTAATCTTCGACATGGTGCATGCTTAGCACTAAATTTAAAGTGAGAATCTAAATCTTTCCCATGGTCACAGTGAAATGGAAGCGATATAACGGGTGCATGAACACCATGTTAGCTAGCAGAGTTGGTGATCCTACCATGCACCAGTTATCTTGAGAACAGGTAAGAGAAGAAAGGATAAAGGAATTAGTATAATTTGAAGCCAACCTTGGGAATTTGTTATTTTTCACTGCCTTCTGCCCATACTTCCTCCATCGGTACCCGTCGTCGAGGATGTCCACTTGGCTTCTGGTTTGGAAGGCAAACCGAGGTCTCCTGATCTTCTTCTCGCTCTTCTTCTTCCCGGTCTTCGCCTCGTTCTCTGCCCCTCCAAAGGACTCCATTTGAGGAGCTCCATGAGCTTCAAAGGATGAGACCTTGACATCTTCCTGGAGCCCCAAAAGCCCCCTTGAATTGTTATGATGGAGACTGCCAAAGGCTTGGTTGTTACTCAACATATTGGATGGCAAGTGGGAGAGATGTGAAGAGTAAGAAGAAGAAGAAGAAGAAGAAGAAGCTTGCGGAGGGAATAGTATAGTATAGTTCTCCATATCAGATGTGTGTGTGTGTGTGAGAGAGAGAGAGAGAGAGAGAGAGAGAGAGAAAGGTGGAAGGAGAGGATGTGAAAGGAATATAAGAGATAGGAGGAAGGCGTGTTCTGTGGGGTCTTCATGTGGTGGAGAGTTGATGGCGGCTTTCAAGAGGGGCAACGGTCTAGTGATTTGATTAATATCAGCTAATCGCCATCTTAGTGGAGATAAGAAAGGAAGAGACGTAAACGGCACGTAAATATATGGGGTGAGGAAGCAAATATTCAACTGTTTTGGGTGCTATATCCTCACTCTAAAAGGTGGTGTGTGGGGGAATAAGATCGAAAGTGAATTAGTGGCGACCACATATGTCTTCATCTGTATCTGGAGCTCATATTGTTCATGTACATGATCTAGATTTGTCTGTTGTGCGGGTGGGAACCACTAACATGAGCATCCATAGTGGATCCCAAGCATTATCATAAGATATTATTCTTAATGAATTAAATTTGCCACGTGCGAGTTGGTCTATACTTGCATATGTTCATGAATTATATATGGTCGTAGTCTTCCAATTGTCATATGGTATAGACCTCAGGCTCTTTTTGTTTTAGATAATTAACATTTTTCTTAAACAAATACAAAATCCATCAAACAATCAGTGCCAATTACCTGGCTTGTGCATGCACTTTTAGAATTTGCTGCATTACTGGCTATTTCTTTAAAAAAGAAAATCCTACTTCCAACCAAGTGGTTCCGAATTCGAAACGCACGGACGTCGATTAAATTATGGAGATCGAATGCTCCCTACTTAGACACGGAGTTTGGAAGGGCTACTGGTCTGCAGGTAGCCTCAGTAGTGCCAGGTGTGACGTACTCACATGGAGGGTTCGTGCCGAAGCCCAGAGAGGTATCCGAGCCGGGCTCACGGGTGGGGAGAGTATGAGTAAAACCGGCTAGGATGCCCAACACACGGCCATTTTTGCCCACATCGAACATTCTCCTGGCGGAGTAGGGGCACAATGGGGCTGCTACGCAGGGGTGGGCTCGCCCCTTCTCCCTTCCCCTCTCTTTTAGCGCAAAAAAAAACCCTAATTTTTTAGTGGCAGTGTGGCATTCCAGGCCAAGCATGTTTACAGAGAGGCCGCCGCCGACTGGGTGGCCTCGTACGTGGCCAATCATTCTGTAGATGCCTTGTGGGTTGAAAAGAGGGAGTTGCCTAGAGTGCTCTAGAATTTGCTGTTTTTTGACTTTTTGTATGTATTCATACTAGAACTGTATAAATCATCTATTTTAGTAAAAGAAAAAAAAGAAAACTAATGTGGGGCAATGATATATGAGTAATACCACGTACATGGAATTTGAGACTTACATGGAAGACAACGAAATAGTTTGGATCGTGAGGACATGAGGTGGTAAGAGTATAATCAGCAAAAAGGATGTAGCCTTCCCATGAAAAACAAACCTCAATGGATGCTTTAAGCTAAATCCAATTGGTTCCCACTTGATTTCCAATCATTTAAAAGCTACATTGAGGAGCATTCTTTGACTACTATTCACCGTTCTATATTCATCATCGACGTAGCACAACCATGGTCCATACGATTTGCCCAACCACTTGTGAATTGCACCAATTCTTCTTAATTATTCCTATCTCCTTCTACCACATTAGATGGTGCACATGGTGGTGCTTTTAAAGCATTACTCTGGCCACATGTTCATAATTAAGGCTTAATTAAAGATTCATTGATTCTACCCCCAAGATAAATAAAAAAAAGTATGATTAGCTCAACAATGGCCCTCATAAATTGTGCATGCGGTCTTCCTATATCCAAATTATTAGTTGGACCAAGTCCACGTGGTGGACCATTCCAACCACAAACCAACACGTGCAAAAATGGACAAAAAGAAGGAGGGTAAAGCATGTAATACATACATATTTATAGTACAACAGCGGATCTGGTTCAACTAAAAATTTTAGCTACTACCAGCCTATTTGGGACTAGATGTATGAGTTGCCATTACTAACCTTAGGCTTGTGTACCTTAGCCTTGTGGGTTCACTATTTTTAAATGGGTCCGTACAGTTAGTGCTTTAATATTCGGGCTGAATGAAAGATGCCACTCTTTAATATTAGTTCTTTGTTCGAAGTGGTCTCCACTTCAGTTTTGGAACTATTGGAGAAATCTATGTGCTACCAAACTATTTAGTCCTAGATTAGATGGCACGTGGTCTTTGCTTGGTAGGTGGTCACAGAATAATAATCAAACACCTTTTTTTTTTCCAAATCGTGCAGCAGCCATGGTTTTGGTGCAGTGGAATGATTGAGTGCAAATTAAGAGGAATGGTAAAATTAAGTATGAGCACTTTTACTCATATATGAATGGTTTAGTATATTATAAGAATATCTGGAATAGTGCTTGTCCAAATCTATTTGATTGTTTGCATTCATAATGTCATACTATGTCAATGTTTCAATGGACTATGATTGGTTCAAGTGCTAAGTAGTCATAGTTTGATCTAATTATTTGTTACTAGCTGGAACAAAAATATATTTTTGCAATTGCTAATATCATCAGCTGCTTGCTAAATCACTGAATCTATACTTACATCCCTCAAAAGATTGACTGCTGCAGTCTCAAGTAAAAGGCACTAGATAACAATCTACTATAATAATTATTATTGTAACAAAGATGTAAGTGATGACAACAGCATATGTGTGGGTTGGCACGTTTTTTTAGGAGTTGGGGGTAGCTTCCTGTTGATGCTAGTGATGCTGGCTAAAAACCTGAGCAACAATGACAACATCAAAGAAGGAAAAGAAGAAGAGAAAATAGTGGGTTTTATAATCTCTTCTGTTCCTTAGGTATTGTTCTAACTTAGGTGTCGGAGTGTCTTCCACCGAACACACTCTGGCAAGAAAACTTATTTATTTTTGCTGTTTTATTTTGGAGTTCGGTCATGAATAAAGGCCCCAGATGCAACTTTCCATTCTAAACTGCAGCCTCATATGATATGAGCAACTCATCGCCAAGCTCTCCAACATCTCTTCTACTCGGTGTCGGAGTCAAGCTGTTCTTAAGCGGCAACATATTGTATCAGTGCACACCTGTTGCACTTTTTTTTATCAATGGAGTACGGTGCATAAATTTTTACACATCATTTTGCAAGCTCAATCACCATATGATCAGAAAAGCCATAAAATCTAAGCATCAACATAACCCTTTGCAGTATAGAAAATTCTTCAAATCTGGCATCAGGAAGGTTAGAACACATGACAAACGATTGCATGGAGCAATAGACTTCAATTCACATTGAATTCCTCTTCTAAGTCACCATTGGAACTCAAATTGGCTACACCTATCATAATTAATGATGCCTTTTAGGTTAGTTGAGTGATTCAGATTCAATTAATGCATGGGTTGGACATGGCGACTATTGTGAACATAGGGCTCTTATTAGTATTGTCGTTTCCTTGTGAATTATGGCCATTGTCGCATAGAGAAAATGATGAGTCGCCTTGGAATTCCTCATTTCCTCATTGTGGTGACCAAAGCGCTTACCGAACCATGATGGGAATTCCAAATCTGATCTCACATATATTGTCTCTCTTATTGATTACTTAAGGAAAAAGAGAATGACTATTTGAATTGCATCTTTGTCATTTTTTTAGGTCAAAGAACATGCTGCTAGTTTTCAAACTTCAATGAACCTCAATTGATGGTTATGATATTTGGATGTGAGGCATGTAGATAGTCTTCCATGAAGAGAAGAAAGTTCTTACGTCTAAGACCATAATTCATGCACCAATATTGTTTGAACTAGCAATTATGGACCTCTCAATAAGATTATCGGAGCACGACACCCTTATAATGGTTATCACAAGATGCCTATGTGGTTAAATGTCGCTATATATGGGGTAGAAAATGTTTTGATATTGGCATAAGAGGACCAATTAATGGAGGCGTTGAAGGAGCAATTACTTAACTATATATGGTGTAAAACATTACTTCTTATTTAGTACTATTATTATTCTAGAGAATGGTCAATCAAATGATTGATGTAATGTCCTTGAAGAAATCTTACTTGATCGCTGTGTTATATGCCTAATTCCACATTTATTCTACTGTTAAGGCAAATTCTCAAGGAATGTGTAAGTCTCAATCAAGATGTGGTAAATTTCCATGCCATATGTAGCACAGTTAGTATATTTTAGTAAACTTTAGATATAACTCTTAACATTATTTTTGTTGTAGTACATCAATCTGTAAAATGGTAAAAGAGCTGAGGATAAGCCATCGAAGCTAGAAACACCTGCTTGATTGTTATGTCATTTGCCTTGGTCCAAATTAGAACGATTCTTCCTCACAAAACCTAAAATTTTACATGATTCAATGACATTACGACTTAGCATTTTTCTTTTCATAATGGACATTCCAATGTTTCCTCTTTTTGGGTGGACAAGCTTAAGAAATGTTGTAACATTAATAGGTTCTCAGCATTCAATTTGATTAGGAGTTCAAAAGTAGGAACGAGAAGTCATTTGCTATTGATACTAGCGATGGGAGATTTGCTTATGATACTAGCAATTCTAAACTACTCTTTTGCCCATCAAATACGAATGTTTCGTTCATAAGTGATGATAACACTAGTAAATAACCACTTTATTAGTGCTAATTTTTTCCACACAAAAAATCATAAATTTTGACTATACCTTAGAATTTTTTAATGTTTGGAAAGATTATGCATAACCATCATCTCATCCTTGATTGCATTGGAATTTTTGTTTCTAAAGAGTTTCTGCCCATGTGGAAAACTCAACATCTATCAAGGAACATAGTTAGAGCCTAAAAGTAAGAGGATTTTGAAAATCATGAGCATGAATAGAACTGTCAAGAATATTTTAGGGAGAAAAGAAGGTGTGAAATAGAAACTAGAATTCAGCGATTATTCCAAGCAAAAGTGAGCTTTTACAACTATTTGTAGATGTGCAGCTCCTAGATTTTTGTCAGATGGAAGGATAATCAAAGCCTTCACGCGGTTTTACTAAAATCGATAATCAAAGCCTTCACGTGGTTTTACTAAAATCGATAGTCAAAGCCTTCACGCGGTTTTACTAAAATCGATAATCAAAGCCATCATGTGGTTTTACTAAGATCTTTTTGAAATGGTCAAGTTATTCTAGAGGTGGGCTTCCATGCTTAATTATGTTAGATATTTGAATTTATTTCATGCTAGGACTTGTAATGTTCAAAGCAGATAAGTTGACAATTCTTGGATGACTGCATTAAACATTAGGTCATGCTTTCTATTTTAACTTCATAGATTTGTTGAAAATAAATTCAACTTTTAACTCTCTATAATTATGGTGCTACCTAGTGTAGTTAGCAAAGTTTTTGGGATCAGTAACAAGAATCTAGTTTTGAATTTTGCCCTCACTTGGATTTCAGGCAGGATTTCTTCCACCACAGTCCTCAAGAAAACAAACTTTACACTCTCAACTTAATAGAGGGAGGTGTGTGAGCTTGTAGGTAAATGGATAAAAAAGATAGAAAATAAGAGTTCAACAAATAAACATTAAGATGTGGATTAGGTTACTTCGGTATGACCGAATTAACTGTTACTAATTACTATGCATGTGGGTATGCAACCATGTACAACTATTCTACAATTTGTCTTGGCAGTAGAGTAGTGCTACAAGCATGATCACTGATAGCCTCCTTAAATTTGGATGTCAATTGAGTAGATACTAATTTTTCTAAACTCTGTTTGTTTCATTGAATTAGAAATACTTGTGGCTAGGGCTTCATAGCATTGTCCAATGTATGTATGTATATATATGTATATGTATATATACATACATAAGTATATATATATATAAATCTGTCAGAATTGAAATCCTAAATGCAAGGAAGATGAGATTTGAATTTGGCACTACTCTTCTCAGGGCATGTGCTTGGAAAAGTACTAGGGTTCAAACTAGAAAAGTAGCATTCTTTTTGCTCTGCATGCATGAATCTCTCTCTCTTTCTCTCTCTCAATATGGTGGTAGTTTGCCACCTCCAGGATTTGAACATTGGACCTCCCAAGAGCAAGGCCTTAAGCCATCAACTGCTGGCTATCTTCAATTATTGTCATACATAACCTTTTCTATCACAATATCAATATTAGTCTTTGTCAAAGTGTAGTAAGTTTTGGATTACATGCACATGGACATGACTGCTACATTGGTTGTGAAGAAGGCTATTATTTTGACTGGGAAAAGTCTGTGCCTGAGGTCTGATATTTTCCTATCTACACTGCTAAATCACATGAACACACATTGTTATTGCTTATCAGCACCCTTCTTTTTTTTTTCTGGTTAAAGTTATAATGATGTTTTCCGTTGGAATACTTTTCAAGGAAATTATTTCAAACGACAAAACAACTATCAGTCACAATGGCATTGTCCTGCCCTTCTCATCTATGTTTCTTTCATCCTCCAAACAACAAATAAGCGCCATCTTTCTTTTTTATTTTATCTTCATTGTTCTTTTTAATTTTTGTATGATTGATTACAAATAGATGAAGTTGAACAAAGAATGAATATCCCTCCTGAATGACGTTGGACTCGTTCATTAGAAAGTATGAATTACAAACTACCATCGAATCAGAAGGCAGTAGACTTAAATACCAATTTAACATTAGGGTAATTTTCACTGCCTTTAGTTCCTTACACCACTCCTTCCAAACTTTAGCCAAATTTCTGGGCATATATCCTGGCAAGAAGTGCTACTAGAGATGGATGTAAGATCATGACTCATTATTATATATGGAATTAAAGGTGGCATGAAATCAAGGCATGTTTGGTTGGGGGGAGTTGGACTTTGAAATATGAATGGGAATGAGTAATTCCCATTCTAGCCGTTTGGTTGAGGAAGTTACGTATATTCCTGTTCTGATTCTAGAAGGAAATGGGAATGCCTTAATCCCTCAAAATTCAATCTCTACACTTTCCTAGTATTCAAATTTCATTCTGATTCTGGATATGAACCAAATACGTTAAGGTACATGACCATTTTGATTCTCATTTCAATCTATACCGATTCTGATTTCAATTTCGATTCAATTCCGGTCACGAACCAAATGCACCTCTACAGTCATTTAG
Organism: Phoenix dactylifera; assembly: GCF_009389715.1. NCBI lineage: Eukaryota > Viridiplantae > Streptophyta > Magnoliopsida > Arecales > Arecaceae > Phoenix > Phoenix dactylifera. The sequence goes on along the minus strand of NC_052405.1, from coordinate 4,176,193 downwards.
GACAAACAGAGAGAGGGTTAGATGCGACTGAAGAACACCATCGTTCTCGAGATCTCATATAGGCCACATGCATTGAGTCTGGACACCATTACAAAATGTACTTTTGGTTGAATTCATGGGAGATATTTGGACTGATAGCAGAATTACATGCATAAAATGAGCTGCAAGCCAAAAAGCTAACTGTCATGCATGTCACCAGTTCATGCATGGGTATTAGCTTGATGTTGCTTGTTGGACAGCACGCAACAGCCATTCCCCCTGTCCAAAAATTTATATAATCTCACCTCTAATGTCATCCAACACTATAACATGTCACCTTCTGCAGCACTCTGTACCAGCAAATTGGTACAAGAGAAGCCAAGCATAACTTTGCTTGCTTAAAATCTTCTGACAGCAAGCATTTAACATGTGGATGCAAAGATATTTTTATGAAAAAAAAAACCTTATATTGTAATCCAAGGCAGCTTGATTGCACAAAAATTACCTTATCCAGATTCTCAAAGAAAGGTTCCTGGCACAAATTTACCTGCTATGATGTGGAAAGCTGTCATTTTTTGTCAATGAACAAGCTCTAATTTGAGATCCACTGTAAGAATTTTATTTTTTAGATTAGAAATCTATGATGTAAGCCATGTAAGACCTATCTCCATTAGTGATTGAACATTAGGCTTAGTAAAATCTAATAATCAACTTTGCGAGAAAAAAATAGATCTATTTTGAATGATGCGCATTTAGCAGTTGCGGACAATTTTCTCTGTCGATATAACTTAGAGATGATTAATATGTAGTATAGATTATAAACACCTAATCATATTTACTGAATACACAGTTTATATTTATATTGAATATCAGATACATATTTATTTATAGCCCATTACATATATCATACTTGGTTCAGGAGCATAATCATTATAGAACTCCTAAATATGTATCATTTTGCAAAATAGTATATATGATCTTTTATTAATTTTTAATGTAAAATCTGCTTTGCAAATCTTTGTTCCTTCCATGGATAGATAAAATACCATCGAGAGTATTTCATGATGCATTTGCTTCGTGACTGAAATCGGAATCGAAATCGAATTCTAATATTAGGAGAGAGTCAGAATTATGTTTTTGTGGATTGAGGTGCTTTCATTCTTTTCTCGGAATTGGAATTGTAATAGGACTTTTTCAACCAAACGGCTGGAATAGGTATCATTCATTTTCAGTCCTATTCAACAGGCCAACTTTTTTCAACCAAATATGCCCTAGGGTGGTCATTGGGACATGAGTCTTTGTTTGATGGAAAAGCCTGTTGCTCCTTAGAAAAGTTAGACCATTACCTAACCCCAATTTGATGGCTATGTCCTGGAAATTTCTCCACAGTAACATGACTTGAGAAAGGGAAAGGAAAAAAAAAAAACCCACTTTGGTCTCTACTTTCTTGTGGTGCTCCTTGGCTTTTTATTCTGCCTTGTTGCACTTACTTTCCACCAATATCTTTGAGACACAGATGCAGACAGGGGGAGACAGATAAATATAAAAACTATAAAATGGGTTGGAGGATCCGCAGCCCTAAGAAAGGGAAGGTGAGAAAAATCTAAGAAGGCCAAGAAAGATTCCAAACACTTTGGCATCTAAAAAGGTCACCTCTCATGTCAGTGCTAAATGTTCAGTTGCATTGGAGTTGATCAACCTAAATCCAATCTAAAACCATCCCAATAGGAATCAAGCCATTCTATTCCTTTTATAATTGGATCACATCATGTTTAAAAGGGTTTGGCTTAAACTTAATGATGTTTTTTTTAAGTTAGATAAGACAGCATTACTTCACTAGATCTCTACATCACATTCCTCAACCAATAAAATAGAGAAAAGAAGTTTTAAAGCACAAGTAATTAGACCTAATCTAAGCATGGTAAGATGACTTTGGATCATGCTCGATTTCATTGGACTCATTCAACTCAGACATCTGAGTGAAACTTAATGGAAGCTTGCGTTGATTGCAGATTAGGGTATATAGGTAGCTGACTGTTTAGGATAAGCATGTGTTTGAAAGAATAGTATATTACAAGTGACTTAACCTAATCCCAATGATTATTAGCTAGCATGTATCTTTGAAGCATATAGATATATTGGTCTCATATTCAAGCAAAAAGATCTTCAATGGAGGACTTACAGTAACTTTTACCTTTTTTTTGAAAAAAAAAAGCTTGCCTAAACAATTATAATGACTTGGTGCAGTTTGGCTTTGGATTTCCATATGAAGTAGCTTGTAATACATGCTGAACTTTGAGATAAACAAGACACTCACCAACAAAAATTCCAGTCTACCACTGAGCATATCATGTCCATTATGTCTTGCAGCTAAATTTTCACTTTGTAAAAGATCTAAAATTTCTTTCTTTCAACTACATTCACATGTGGGAACCTACATTAGCTTGTATTAGCATCAACTACATTCACATGTATGAACTTATATTAACTTTGATACATGTTTAGGGTGCATGGGAAATGGGGAGTGAACAGAATCACGGAAAAAGAGGACGACTTGCTTCGATATTCGTAAAACAAAAATTATTAAAAATGTGGAGTTGATCATAGGAAGGAGCAGTTGAAGAAAAAGTAATACACATGATAGGTCTTTTCTTCTGAAAAATATTTTTAAAACAGATCCAAACCTAGGAAGGAGTTGAAGGAGGAGAATTTACATTATAGTAGTATTAGCATTCTGCACAGGCAATGCATGTGTCCTGGGAAAAGTGGGATATGATCAGATAAAAATAAAGAATGCAGGAGGAAAATATTGCACATAGGATTCTGCTTCCATATCAAAAAATATTAAAAATAAATCTGAAACTGAAGTAAAGTGAAATGAGAGTTTTTCGAAATCTTTCTTTTCTGCTATTGTTTTCTCATATCCTATTAATTGCATGAAATTCTATGCAGACATGCAAGATCTATCTTCCATTGCTTTCCATTTAGTAGGTTGGTTGTCAACTTGATGTCAGAGTAAAACTAAATCATAAAAGCCCGCATGAAGATTTATGCAGATTATTTTGATACAATATGTGCTCCTATAGAATGTAGTTTTCCATGCGCCTGCAACACATCTATTCTGCTATAGAACCAAAACTCCATAGTGAATTGATGAAACCCCGGTTTCCAAGGCCACATGCCTTGTGCTGTTGCTGATAATCTATTGAAATAAATGGAGAAATTTGATGATAGACCCTACTTTCAGATCTAAAATGACATCAGGATGATATCTGAGAAAACTTATATTGTAACAAAACAGAGTGAAACATCGGAGATTCATGACATTATGATATTTCTTGGACATCTTTGAATATTTTAAAGAAAATTCAACTTAACTTAGTTTCTTCGATTGGTTTTTCAGTGTGCCATTAGCATGAAAATTACATTTCTGAAGAAGCCATGGACAACATTGTGGTTATTGTTGATGAGACAAAATTCTCACCAATTTTTCAGGAGAAAGCTTTAACAAATTATAGAAGTCAAATAAGGCTAATGAGGCTTTGATGAGCATGTTATCAACTATTGTTGTGGGTAGGGATATATTTCCAGAGGGTATTAAGGGATTAATGCAATCAAATTGAGTTAAAACCAGTCGTCATTCTCACTTGATGTTGGAGAGGTGCAATGAATAGGATGGCACAATTGCACAAGACACAAGCAGAAGCAAAGGGCCATCCTTGGAGCAGACTGTGAACAATATCCTACCTTTTGCTTGTTGCTATTTATAAGTTGTTCTTTCCATAGATTTCAGGGATAGCTGCAACATTGTCTGCCATTAAAATTTACAGCCCCATGAGCACCAAAGTTATAAAAACAATGCGATGCATCACCATTTCCAATCTCATTGGCAAGGAAGAAGTCCATGATTTCTAGAATAATAATTCCATGCATCGTCAACACTTCGTGAAGACTTTATCTTTTTCGTTTTTTTTTGTCTTGATTAAAACATAGAAAAATATCTTGGCAAGACTCTTTTTTTGTTTTGTTATGGCGGCTGTTTCCTTGACTGATCATCCCAGTAATATTTTCATGGTCGACGATGAAACAAATGCAATAAATTATAAAATGTATATTTGGATATGTTTTTTAATTTTATCCAAGCTTGTAAGTTTGTATTCTAGTAAGCATTTCATTGTAGTTTATGCCAAAGAGATGAACTCAGTTCCTAAATCAAATTATATTCCTGTCGATCCTCCCAAGACTATACATGTATGACATCTAAAAACCCCAAAATATGATATCTCGCCAGACTTGTAGCCAATGGCACTGAGTTACACAAGATCACAACTTAAAAATCTACACTGCAAGACAACTTATTCTATTGAACATCAGTCTTCCTTCGAAGATTACCCTAGACAAGATCTGCGGAGCTGAGAGTTTAAGTAGATGTCATCTTATTAGGAAAACAAGAGCAGATTATGAGCCACTTATTCTTTACAATGAAGGATTTGTGAAGCAACACTGTTCTTTTTATCCTAATAATGCAAGAATTATCAAAGTTAGGGCTGTCAATGAGCCAAGTAATGGTGGCAATTTATGATTCGATCCATCAACTTGACCTGTGAACAACCAACTTTAAGCAGGATTGGGTTTGTTATAAACAGATTTCGGTCGTCAATAGGTTAACCTGTCCAAACCTATTTATTAAATGGCTTAGATTCTGGTTTAAATCTATGGCCCGTTTAACCTGTTTAATAATTAGGTCAGATTATGACCCGACCCATTTAACCTGTTTCTGACCTATTTAATCCGGCCTGCTTAACTTATTTAACCTATTTAAATCTATTTAACCCATTAAATACTCATCTAACCTGTTTAACTTGATTTGACCTGTTTAATAAATGGGTTATGTGGATCGGTTCGGATTACGTATTTAATAAACAGGTTGGATTTAGATTTAAAATTTTGACCTGTTTAAGTCTGGTTTGGAATGACAAATTTTTGAAAACATTCAGGCCTGGCTTGAGTTACCAGTGAAACAATAAATTATGGCTGGACTTGAACCCATATTGAACAAAATAACTAGACACAGGTGTAGTTTGGTACTAATACTCTTGGGCTGGTCACAAGCTAACCTGGCCGATTTCAAGCCTGGGCTTGACCCAGTCCACTGACACTCCTAATCACATCCCGATAGCTAAATCTCTTTTCGTAGCAAGATTTACAAAAAAAAAAAAAAAAAAAAAAAAAAACTAAGCAGTAAGGCAAAGGTACTCCATTTGGAGTATAAGTTCATAGCACAGAAATATTATGAAAACAATGTTTTTAGTTGCTCAGGAGATTAGCATAGGATGTGATGCTCCATGTTGTTTTCAAACATAAGAACAAGAAGTGCAATAGCTCCATGATCTCCTAGCTTGTCAACAATGCATAATGATATATCTTTAGCTTAATGAATGGAGGCCCACCATGCCTGTAAAAAATGCAACAATGGTGGAATGGCTAAGTGGATCTTCTTATAATAGCAGTGAAGATCCTCACTTGTAGTCTAATACTCTTCCTGGCGAGCTTATCGAGCGTGTATTTAAAGACATGTTCGTATATACTGTTATATAAGATTGTAAATCAATTGAATCACTCATGAATAAATAGATAAATTAAAGAAGAGTACTCACTCTATGCCACGGTAAGAAATCTCAGTAGCAGTCATGACTGCCTGTTTCTTGAAAAAACTTTATTTCGACAAACCATGTACCAAATTGTACATGTAAGTCCCAACTGCACTCAGATCTTCAAATGGCACCACTAGCCATGTAACATCTCTGGCACAGATTTAATTCCAGAATGTATCTGAGGCTAATCAAAATATTCATCATTTATTCTGCTTAGATACTTGTCGCCCAAGTGCAAGCCCCGGGCAATGCTGTTAACTCTTATCTTATGCTTGCCAGTCTCCATTGCAGATGCCTGCATGAGAATATGAGATGATTAAAACAGTTAAGGGAAAAGCGAACTCTAGTGACCCAATGGAAGAAAAGAAACAACAATACACAAGAATGCAAGTAAAGAAACATTTACAGATTTACTGACAGTTATAACAGACTGCAGAAAAAATCCAGATGCTGCCCTTGTGTTTATTCACATAAACCTAGTTGTATGAATGCTTAAATATTAAGCAGAAGAAAATTCAAGCAACCAGTTTATCATTCCCATGTCAAATCGACCGAAAATTCTCAATAGCTGGCAATTATGTATCATTTCTCTATTCTGAACTAGTGAAAGTGGAAGCAATACCAGAGAATATAGGGGAGATTCTGTAAGCTCAATAAAAGGTGTTTGGTTTATCTTAGAACTTTGGCATTGAGATTCATCAGGATTACCATCCAGCAAAAAAGGTAACCCACCGATTCAGCTCATTCGAACTTGATTTGCCCAAATTAAAGTAGGCACAGAGAAAACATAAGCACCAGCATGCATGAAGATGAGATTTTAAGGCCTATACATGTTAATACTCTACGCGCACTTCTGAATTTCTCTAAATGCTGCCATGATTGATTCATCTACTTTAAAGCTACTCATACTTGCATATAACTAGATGGAAGGGTGTAATGGTTAAAATGGTTAATGAAGTTAAAAGGTTATGGCATATGTCGTCCAAACAATAATCAAGTCCAAGATGCAATTACGTTGAGCAACTTGTATTTTCTCCCTGTTTGGTAACGAGTCCGAGGCATTGCAATTCATCATTCAATACAGCCTTTATGATTTCTTTTAGCCAGGCTGCTGGCTTCCTTGTCTCTGGATATATAAAGATCTCCTGAGACTCAAATCAAGCTCTCAAGTTGTCTCTAGCTTTCCTTGTTCATAGGTCAAGCTTCCCATTCTTCATGATGTTGTATAATACTTTCCTATATCTTAGATCTTGTGGCCCCTGGATTCCCTTATGAATTTCATGATTGAGTCTGCAAAACACCTCCATTTCAGCTTCAAGAGGACTTGCAGGAGTAGCTCAAGTCACAAGAAAATTTCTCAGCAGTCAGATTTCTCATTCACCAGCCTTAGCTCAGCTGACATTCCGAGACTCATCAGAATATTGCAAGATTCATCAGAATATTGCAAGATCCATTAGCTGATATAGATTTCTCAGAGTAGATAACTTGTCATCTCTCCATAGACAAATCCGTGATGTATATTAACTTTTTGTATGCTACCTTTCCATAAAATATCACTTGTTTCAAAGGGAGTAGGATTGCTAATGGAAGAACTAGGGGAGCCAGAATTTGGATAGATCATTAGGCTGATGAGCCACTCAAAGAACTTCCTCAAATTTACTTCATGTGGTATGCTTACAAATTTTAAAACACCTGTATCAGCATATGCTTTGGAAGCTAACAATGGAAGAGCTCTGAAGAAAGGAGACTTAAAAGCAAACCATAGTATCCTCACTATGCTCAAGTAGGCTGATATAGTCAAATATGGAAATGCTTTGTATCACTGAGCACTAGAACAGCGGGACATCTTCTCATTACAGGCATGCTTTTGAACTTTCATGGGGTACCTAGCCTTCCAGGCATATGTTCAAGAACTGAATGGTTATTGCCAAAATATGACTTTCTGAAAGCCATGTATCTACAAATGTCTATATGTCTGAAATGGATAAAAAAGTAGACTAGTATTATGTGCAGAAAGGAAAAAGATGACCAAAATAGAATTTCATATACAACATAAGGAGCCTAGGACTGCCTGTTATGCTTGTCCCAAATAGTCAAGAAACGCGTAACAAGCACTAAGAGGTAAATTGAGTAACCACAAGGCTAGATGTCATATACAGGAGAAAATTGTAAGGGCCCAACGACTAGCATGAGAAAACGGGCACCAGAAAGTGATTATGGGTTATAGACCCTATTAACATAGTTTAAAATGAGTTTATAAGGGAATCAAGACAAGAATCTTGTGAATTATAAGGGAAAATAGTCTCCAAGAATGTTCATTCATAGGTTTATAAAAGATAAAAATAAGTTTCAAGATTAGGAATTTTTTATTATAACCTATGTAAACAAGTTCAGCATGCCTCAATTCCTAGGTATTTATCATTTTTTGTCCTACCAGAAAATATTGAAATGATAAAGATTCATTGCACAAAGCAATCCTATTGGCTCAACTAAAAGTAGAGAAGATAAAAACAGTCTCCATTAGCATCTAAGCTAGGTAAAAACATAATTTTTGTGCTATGATGAAGCATTTCTATTTTGCTAGCAGTGCGTCCCTACCAACAAGAAAACTTCTGCTGAAAACTATTGATTTAAATAAGATTGTTCTTCGTTTCCCTGAGTGAGATAATTTGTGTAAGCATGCCTGTGCAACTGCTAGCGCCTTGCCAATGGAAACTAGAAGTGCCAGTTGATGCTGAGATTAATAGTGAGCTTTTCTTATTTTATGAGATTAATTTCAAGTAACAAAAAGTTCCTTTAAAAAAAAAGGAATACTAACAAAAATCACTGGTCTTATTTGATGTCAGCACTATTAGTATGCCACACAGGATATATTCTTATGTTGGTCCTCTTCTTTATATGCTTCATTCTACATTCCATGTTTTGGCCATTTTAACATTGTCTGCACCCTCTCTATGTTTCCCTCTTTCAGATGATGAAAACTCTGATTAATTATCAACAAGAAATGTACAACCATTTTCATAGTAATAATATATCAACCATGGTACGCTGTACCGGCCCGAACCGGGCAGTACAGAGCGTACCATACTATACAAAAAAATCTCGTATTGTACTGTTCCGACACTATGGTAGTGTGGCACCAGTACGGGGGCGATACCGAGACAGCAAACTTTGATATCAACACTTTAGTTGCAACCTCAAAGTATGCTATACAAATAGCAAACTTATAAAGCTATAGCACCCAGGAAGATGTATGAAGAATTTAAATATAGTTTGACAAGATTTAAAATGATGTTATTTTTATCAGTAATAAGCATATACCTTCAAAGATGTAACAATTAATGAAAGCATCCAATGCCCCTAAGGATTTTCATGCTTTATCCACAGCAACATCAAAAGCAGCCTCCTTCTCTTCTTCCATATTCAGGCTGATCAATTCCCTTCAAGGAACTTGTAATCTCTGCCACCATGCTCTGAAGGACAACTTCATCACCCATCAAAACTAGCCTACAGATTACATCATCAGAAACAAATTGCAACTTAGTACAAACTTGATACAAAAAACGAAATATACAAATTTACTAAAGAAAATTCAGAGAGAGTGATTAAACACACCATAATGAGAGCAAAGGGGAAAACATTAAGAAGGAGGTCTAGTAGATGAAATAAAATATTCATTTTCAGATATATACTTAAGAAATTGATGAAATTGAAACTAAGAGTATAACAAATTCCAAACAAAAATATTTCAAAGTGGGGAAAAAAAGTAATTGAGCTCGTTCGGTTCTTTTTTTTTTAACTTGTCAAGAATGAGGTCAGTTAATTTGAAAAATAATACCTCATAAAAAACAAAAAAGACAAAATAAACTATAGCATAAATTTCCAAATAGACCAATTCTAAAAGGGATGAAGAACACCAGAATGTTCGAAAGAGCGAAAACCAACGAATGAGAATCTGGGTTTACACCCTCGCTTTCCCCTAAAGAAGAAAAAAAGAACAGAAATCCAACAAGATGTCAGAGAATAATAAAACCCATCAACTGAAACTCAACAACAACTCCAAAACAGCAGACCCTGCTCACAAAATCACTAGATTGGAATCAAGGTCAAAAAAAAAAAAGATTGGAGCTTTGCATTCCTACCTGCAACCACACTTTGCCAGATTGTACGCGATACCCTTTGAGATCTCATCTCCATTAGAGGTCATCAAAATTCTCTTCCCAGAACGCTCCATCGTTCCAATCTATCAGACCTACACCAACATCAAAAATAATCCACCATGACAAAAGCCAAAAAGGGTCAAAATTTCAAAGAAAACAGAGCTGAAATATAAGAACAAATCGAAATCATAACCAAACTGAAAAAATAAACAATAGAAGAAGAAGAAGAAGAAGAGGTCACATGCAAAGGTGGCACATTTTGTCCTCGGCGAACGGATAAGACGTAGCCTTCTGTCGGCGGGGCCGCGTCCCTCTCGCCTTCGTTTCGATGTGGTCTCATACAGAGACACGAGCGAGCCCGTTGCTTTGCGTCCATAGCGCAGGGGGGTGGTGGTTGCCGGAGCTGCGATTTTTAGACACTTCACGAGCTGAGAGCGGCATGGGCTGGCGTGGGTCATGCTGGACGGGTGCTGCAGACCAGCCCGATTATACTTAAAAGATGACCGGGCTATTGTGATTGGATAAATTTAGAATGGCACCAGCGGTGGTGGAAGAGGCTGCTTTGGAACATTCGGACCAATGATAAGTAGCGATGTGGCCTTTCAGGCTAACCACATGTTCAAAGAGATAAATGGTGCCACAGACTGTTGGTATATAGCCAGTCACTCTGGAAGCATCCTATAGATTAGAAAAAAATAGTTGCCTAAAGCACTTCGAGACTTATTGTTTTTTGATCTTATTGAATATATCTGTACTAAAACTGCATGAATCATCTATTCTAGCGCAACAAAAAAAAAAAAAACAATGATGGAATTGGGGTTGCATGTTCCATGCAAAAGAAGAAATCACCTTCCTTTGCATGTATATACCGTTGGATCACCCCCCGGTAGCTTTGAGAGCTGTGTGGTTGGTGATCCAATTGTAGATTCGTAAGAAGGAAGCCGAATCCTTCCTTTGCGCGAAAGATACTACCCCTATCCAGAGCGCCGAACCTTGGTTTCGGCACACCATTTGCCGGTCATATGTATCCTAAGGACTAAAAAACTAGCCTGCCCACTGGCTCAAGGAAGCGCGCATAGGGTGATCGTATTCTAGATGAACCATTTGTTCCCCCATTGCCATCCAATTTGATCTCCATAACTCCTTGCTTGGACCGGCAAAAGCTGACCCAATCCAAATGTTTGGTCCAGCTTTTGAGTGAGATGGGTATGTCATGGAGCTTTGAAATTATCCGGGACATGAGAATAGTGTCTTGTTTTGATTGTGCCATAGAGTTAGGTTATGAATGGGATACAAGGATTTTAAAGATATTCGGTCTGTTTTTAATACTAACCATGTTTACTTTAACTTGGGGTCAATCTCATGTGGCTGAAGTCATACGAGAAAAGATGGATGGTCTCAGTCCGCCATTTGGTTCAAAATTTTTTTAGAAACAACGAATAAAAAGAAGTGATTGCCCATCCATTCTAGCCCACCGATTTGCATCCTTTCAAATTGGGAGCTGGGTGGACTATGTGAGGGGGGAGGATTTCTACAGTGATAAAATTATTTCTTGTTAATTTTTTGACAAAACATAAGAGACCACGTCCCACCTTTTTTAATCAAAGGGTAGTTTAGTAAAAATATCATATAAATGTCATCGGGAAGAAATCGTTCCTATCTATCCTTCTATATTTCACCAAACATATCGAAGGATGGCTCCCTCATCCATCCTTCGTGCCAAACAGAGGGTAAGCCATTAGAGTAATAGAAGTTGGTCCAATTAAGGTTGTATTATGCAACATAGAGTTAAGTTGGGCATATGGATTAATTAAGGTTGCATATACTGGTATCTTAAGTAGAATTGCTGGCGGTAGAGCTATTGCCGGCTCTAATCTTCTTGCCTCTCGATAGAAGAAGTTAGTATTATTCTTATTATCTTGACAGGGTTATTTGTCTAGATTGTACATCACAAAATGGGTTTGAAGAGAAATTGAAGGCCGCCATGTCTGAATGTTTTTTTCAATATATATATATATATATATATTATGCATGTGTACTATAGATGCACATGCATGCATGTATGTATGTGTTAGAGTAAGTGGCTACTGAGGTATTCTTATTTGAGTGGTACACTGATATTCTAACGGAATGGAGCGACGCGATAATATATGTTTATTTTTGGAATAATTATGTACTATTTTATTTTACCAGAGATGCTGATAGGGATTGAGACTCTGGAGTTAGGATTTAACTATAAATATTTTGTAAATCTTGTTATTTGAGAGATAATGAAAATTACAGCCGTTTTGCTCCCATGGACGTATATGCACGTTGCCAAACCACATAAATTCCTGGTATTGTTCTGTATCATCGTATCATGTGATTTGCGCAACAACCGACATCAAAGCAACGAGAAGAGGTTTCCCTGGGGCCGGGGCTTTTGGGTTTGTGTCTTCTCTTCCCAAAGCCGGAAACGTGAAGAAGCTTTTTCTTCTCCACGGTGGGTTCCCAAGCGGAATCATCTCTCCCGTGGGTTCTTAGGTGGCATCCTTCCCAAGCTGTAAACAAAAAAAAGAAAAGAAAAAGGAAAGGCTTCACGTGAAGGGAAAAACATTAATCATCTTCTTCCAGTGTTCTTCTTCTCGTTTTGGGCGTGTTTTCTCCCAAGTCTCATCGCATCAGCAGTGGAGCGAGAGAGAGAAGGAACGAAGGCCCAGCGGTTTTTTTGGGCACTGTGCTTCACGTGGAAGGGGACTCGGGGGTTTCTTCTTTCCAAACTGAAACCCCAAGTCTCTCTTTTCCCGCGGATCCTCGGTTCTTCAGGTGTCTCCCGAGGAAGAAGGAGAGGAGCCGTGCGAGTGTTCCGCCCACGCCCGTCTCTGCCTGCGTCTGCGCCACTGCCACAGTGTCCAGATCTTGTGGAGGAGGAGGACGACCGCGCGAGTGCTTTTTTTTTTTGCTTAGGAAAAAAGGGAAGGAGGGGAGGAAGGAACAAACCCACCCCGCGTAGCAGCCCCCACTAGGTCTCCGCCTCGTCAGAAGAATGTTCGATGCGTGCAGAAATGGCCGTGTGTTGGGCACCCCGACCGATTTTACTCATGCCCTCCCCACCCGTGGGCCCGGCTCAGCTACCCCTTTGGGCTCTGGTTCGAGTCCCACGTGTGAGTACATCACACCTGGCACCACCCTGGCTACTAGAGGTCCAAGAAGCATTCCTATGCCTCATGTCCAAGCAGTGGCCGAAGCCACATTTTAATCAACGTCGCAGCGACTCGAACTTGGGACCATGAGGATAGAAATTTCGTCCAGTACCATTAGGCTACCACCTTGGTGGCCGCGCATCCGTCCGACGCCGTTCATGTTTTCAGGAGCGCTATTTGGTATATTTTTATTTTTATCAGATCCTTTTTTTTCTATTTTATTTTGCAAAAAGATAAGATTGCAGAGATGTCTTGCGAAGTTTGATGTGATAAAGTTCGATGGAACTGAAAATTTCGGGCTATGGCAGAGAAGGGTAAAGAATTTTAGTATTGCAGAGTATGGTGAAGGCCCTGTATGGGAAGAAACTAGATGACATAGGTGATGCAGAGTGAAAGGAATTGGAGGCTAAGGCTGTTTTAAATATACAACTTTGTCTGGCTGATGATGTAATGTATCATGTCATAGACGAGAAATTTCTGGTAGTAATTTGGTCGAAATTGGAGAGTCGGTATATGTCCAAGTCGTTGACGAACAAGCTCTATCTTAAGTAGAAATTGTATGGTCTTAAGATGGCGGAGGGTGCTAATTTAAGCCAATATATTAACGTATTCAATCAGATTATCAGTGATCTATGGCAAGTTGATGTGAAGTTCGAAGACAAAGACAAGGTGTTGATGTTATTGCAGTCTTTACCCGCTTCTCCTACGTACGAAAATTTGGTTACAACTCTGAGTTAGAGACCCTAGAGTTAGAGAACATTATTGGAGCCTTGTTAGGTTTTCATCAGAGGAAGAAAGCCAGTGATGAGAGTTCTCAGAGAGAAGGCTTAGTGGTGAAGGGTAACCAAGAGTGTGGAAGAAGCAACATAAGGAATGGATCAAATCGCAGTAAATCTCGGTCTAAATCCAGAAAAAAAAAAGGGCATAACGTGCTACAAGTATGGCAAACAAGGTCACATAAAACAAAATTGTCCTAAGAGGAAGAAGGGTAAATATGATGACAGATCTAGGGTCATCTAAGTCTGCAAATATAGTGAAAGAAGACACATATATTAGTGACGGTGATATACTTTCAGTTTCATCCAGTTCAGATCATCTCGTAGATTCTTAGATTCTAGATTCAACATGTTCTTATCACATGACACTCAATAAAGATTGGTTTGACACCTACAGGTTAGTTAATTCTGGTTCTGTTTTAATGGGTTATGATGTATCTTGCAAAGTCATTGGAATATGGAATATCAGAATTACTATGTTTGATGGTGTGGTTAGAATATTGTGTGATGTTAGACATGTTTTAGATTTCAGAAAAAATCTGATTTCATTGGGTACCTTAGACTCTAACGGGTTTTGTTACAAGTCTCAAGGTGGAGTAATGAAGGTTAGTATAGGTGCTATGATAGTGATGAAGGGGCACAAAGTAGTAGGAAATATCTACAAGTTGATAGGAACTACCATTGTAGGTGGAGTTGCTGCTGCAGAATCTGAGTCTGATAATACATTCTTATGGCATATGCGTTTGAGTCATATGAGTGAACATGGTATGTAGGGACTGCATAAAAGAAATCTCCTGAAGGATGTTAAAACTTGCAAACTGGATTTCTGCAAGTACTGTGCTCTTAAAAAATAGAATAGGGTACAATTCAGGACAGCCACGCACAAGACAGAGGGTATTCTTGACTATGTTTATATAGATGTTTGGGGACCAGTCAGAGTACAATCACGGGGTGGATATACATATTTTGTAACTTTTATTGATGATTTGTCGAAAAATGTCTGAGTGTACTTTATGCAGCACAAGTCAAGGGCAAAGGCAGTGAATATGGCATGCTTCTTGATCAACAGGTCACCGAGGGCAGCACTAGATGGTAAGGTTACAGAGGAGGTATGGACAGGTAATGAGGTAGACTACTCAGGTTTGAGAGTGTTTGGATGTCCTGCCCACGTGCATATTTCTAGTGAGGAGAGGTCAAAGCTAGACCCGAAGTCTAAACAATGTATCTTTTTGGAGTATCAGAATGGGGTGAAAGGGTACAAGCTTTGGGATCCGAAGGCAAACAAGGTGATGATCAGCAGAGATGTGGTTTTTGATGAGAAAGTCATGTTGAAGAGTACTCAAGAAGAAGAGAAGTAGGTGTCAGAAAGTTGTAGCAGCAATAAGCAGGTGGTGCAGGTGGAGTTAGAAAGTTCTGTTAAGAAGAATAATGTTTAGGGTACAAAGAATTCTACCTCAGCAGATCAAGAGCATCACAATATAGCCACAGACAGACCCAAGCGCACTATCAAGCCACCAACCAGGTATGATTTTGAAGATTTGGTTTCCTATGCATTAATCATTAGCAGTGGAGATCCTACTACTTTTCAGGAGGCAGTTCACAGCTAGGAGAAAAGCAGATGGATGGGTGCTATGATGGAGGAGATAGAATCTTTGAATAAAAATCAGAATTGAAAGTTGGTGGAGCTTCCGGAGGGAAAGAGAGCAATAAGATGCAAGTAGGTGTTCAAGAAAAAAGAAAGCAATATCAGAAAAAGAAGAAAAAAGTTTAAGGCACGTCTGATAGCAAAGGGATACTCACAGAGAGCTGAGATTGACTATGATGAGATTTTCTTCCTAGTGGTCAGACACACTTCCATCAAGATAGTGTTGGCATTGGTAGCACATTATGATATGGAGTTAGAGCAGATGGATATGAAGATAGTTTTTCTTCATAGTGAGTTGGAGAAGCAAATTTACATGCAGCAACCAGAAGGATTTTCTGAACCTACATAGGAGCACTTAGTTTTTGACTTGAGGAAGTCACTTTATGGGTTGAAGCAGTCTCCGAGACAGTGGTACAAGCATTTTGACTCCTACATGATTCGGATTGGCTACAGGAGATGTGAGTATGACTGTTGTGTTTATGTGAGGAGCCTTAATGATGTTTTTTTATTTTTCTGTTACTTTATATGGATGATATGTTGATTGCTGCGAAGAGTATGATTGAAGTCAACAAGTTGAAGACTTTGTTGAGTAGAGAGTTTGACATTAAGGATTTGGGCGCGGCTAAGAAGATTCTTAGGATAAAGATTCGTAGGGACAGAGATTTCAGAAAATTATGGTTATCTCAAGGTAGTTATATACAGAAGGTGTTGGAGAGGTTCAGCATTGATAACACGAAGCCAGTGAGCATACCTTTAGCGAATCATTTCAAATTGTCCACCTCGCAGTACCCGAAGACAGAGAAAGAAATTGAAGATATGTCAAAGGTGCCATATGCAGTAGGATGTCTGATGTATGCTACGGTTTGTACTAGGCTGAATTTGGCGCATACAATTAGCGCAGTGAGCAAGTTTATGGCGAATCCAAGAAGACAACATTGGGATGCAGTCGAGTAGATTTTCAGATATTTGAGGGGTACTACAGACTATGGTATCATGTTTGTCAGACAACAGAATGATCCTTCAGTCGTGGGGTATGTTGATGCAGATTATACAGGGGACTTGGATGACAGGAGGTCGACTACAAGCTATGTATTCACTCTTGCATGAGGGCATATTAGTTGGAGGTTTATGGTTCAGTCTCTAGTTGCACTATCTACGACTGAGTCAGAGTATATGGCAGTGGCTGAGGTTGCTAGGGAAGCATTGTGGTTGACGGAATTAGTCAAGGATGTGGAGTGATTGATTAAAACCCTATTTGATTTTGATGAGATCAAAGCAATTGAGTATATTTCTTATTTACTAATGAATTCAATTAAGTGTTTCAGTGAAAATCTTGTCTAAGTGTCTTAAGACTTGGTTCATAATTTTTGGATAAGTTAAGAAGACAGCTTGAACCAAAGTTTGAGACTCGAGTCGACTCCAGAGTATCACGAGTCGACTCCAAGCGTATCAAGTTCACTGGCACGGGCTCGAGTCGACTCCAGATCTGTACGAGTCGACTCCGACTGAGAACAGACAGAAGAACAGAAAGCTTCAACTCAGAACCTGTCAACGAGTCGACTCCCAAAGTGCGCGAGTCGACTCCGATGTTCACCGAGTCGACTCCAGGATAGTAAGAGTCGACTCCAAGAGGAACACAAAGAAAAAGTTAGAGAGCAGTTTTCGGGTCTGAGATTCGAGTCGACTCCAGTGAAACGCGAGTCGACTCCGATGGATGGCAAGTCGACTCCAAAGAAGGTGAGAGTCGACTCTCAGAGGAACACAAGAAAAAGTCAGAGAGCAATTTTCGGACTCTGAGATTCGAGTCGACTCCGAGATTCGAGTCGACTCCCGCAATATGCGAGTCGACTCCAAGACTCCGCGACCATCAACAGACAGAAGACCAAGTTACTGCCTCTGAGATTCGAGTCGACTCCCAGACAGCTCGAGTCGACTCCAAGACAGCTTCACATCAAAAAGGCAGAAGATCAAGTTTCGGAAACTGAGAGCCGAGTCGACTCCGAGGAAGTTCGAGTCGACTCCAAGACTGGACGAGCCAAAAGACAGAGAATCGGGAGTTCGGGCTCTGAGATTCGAGTCGACTCCCAGGACAGTCGAGTCGACTCGAGTGGATCAAATTCAAAATTGGATCCACGGACTTCAGTGGATGAGCCGACTCCGAAATTGCTAAGTCAGCTCCAGAAGTTGGCGAGTCGACTCCAGATCAAGACGAGTCGACTCCCAGTCGTGAAGGCAACTTTAATTCAAATCTGGAACAGTTGCCGAGTCGACTCCGGAAAAGCTTGAGTCGACTCCCGCTACAGCCGAGTCGACTCCTGATCGCGCGAGTCGACTCTAACCCACCAACGGACACATTGTCAGGCTGCGCAGAGTGTGCAGAACGGGCAGAAAAAGCTCTCTAACGGCTAGTTTCCGTGGGGGTTGGTTTAAATAGCCACAGAAGACTGTAGCAAGGCAGAGAAGAACCATTCCACTCCAACTAATCAAGCATTCAAGCTCTGCAACGTGTTCTTCAACGAAAAAGAGGAAGATCTGCATTTACTGCATCCACCTACATCTTCCCAGCAATTAAAGCCTTCTCCTCCTGCATTCAAGTCGACTACTCACTCAAGAGGAGACCAGAAGTTTAAGAAGCCATTCCTCTTCTCCAACCTAAAAGCGTTTGAGGCTTCTTAACTTCATTTATTGTTCATATTGTCTTTTATCTGCTTTTGAGAAGCTGTATTTTTCTGTTTCTTCTTTTTATTTACACATTGTATTTGCTTGGTTCAATCGGGAGATTGAATCAAGGGGATTGAGGTTGGTTGGTGAGCCGAGTGTAAAACCAACGTGTATAAGGGTTCGATTGTGACCCCGAGAAAACAATCGGGGTGGTTCTAGTCGGTGAGCCTGGGAAAACCGACCGAGTTCGTTGTGAGCTCGTAAAACAACAAGTTTGGTTGTGAGCTTAGAAAACAACCGGCTGTAATCCAAGGGGGGTTATAGTGAATTCCCAAGTGAGACTTGGGGAGTGGACGTAGGAGCAAGGGTTAGCTCCGAACCACTATAAAACTTGGTGTTTGTGATTGCGTGTCTCTATTCTTCTTCCTTTCATATCACTCACAGCACATAGTAATTAATTAAATAACTTACACTAGTTTTAATTACTTATCCACATCGTTTTAAATATCCAAATTATTTTAAAACCCAATTCACCCCCCCCCCTCTTGGGTTGTCTATCTGGGCAACAAGTGGTATCAGAGCCTAAACTCTTCCACCCAAGAGTTAAAAGATCAAAATGACAACCCCATTTGGATCTTCCCACATTGAGGGTCAGTCCACCCAAAGACCCCCTTTCTTTAATGGATCCGACTACTCATACTGGAAGGCTAGGATGAGAATATTCATCCAAGCCCAAGACTATGAGATGTGGACCATTGTAGTAAATGGCCCATACATCCCATCCACATATGTAGAGGGTATCACGGTACCCAAATTACAAAAGGATTGGGATGAACATGACATGAGAAAGGCACAACTAAATTCTAAAGCTATGAATGTGTTTTACTGTGCCTTAGACAGAAATGAATTCAATAGGGTCTCTACTTGCAACTCTGCAAAAGAGATCTGGGATAGACTTGAAGTGACCCATGAGGGCACAAATCAAGTTAAAGAATCCAAAATTAATATATTGGTTCATAAGTATGAACTATTTAAAATGGATTCTAATGAGACAATCACTAGCATGTTCACTAGGTTTACTGACATTGTCAATGGCCTAAAAAGCCTTGGCAAGAACTATACTAACAGTGAGCTTGTCAGGAAAATCCTTCGGTGTCTACCAAGGTCGTGGAAAGCTAAAGTGACGGCAATCCAAGAAGCCAAGGACTTGAACAAATTACCACTCGAGGAGCTTCTTGGATCCTTAATGACGCACGAGCTAACCATGAAGCAACACAACGAGGAAGAGTCCTCCCACAAGAAAAAGGTAATAGCTCTGAAATCTACTTCATCTAACAAGGAATTATCTTGCAGTAGCAGCAGTGAAGGAGAAGAACATGAGGAAGATGATGGTGAGGCACTTCTTGTGCGCAAGTTCAAAAAATTCATCAACCACAAGAAGGATTATCATCAAAGGAGAGGCCCCTCAAATTCCTACCGCAAGGACAAAGGTAAGGAAAGGGAAAATGAGGGGATTGGGTGCTATGAGTGCAAAAAGCCGGGACACATCAGAGCTG
Source organism: Phoenix dactylifera (assembly GCF_009389715.1). Taxonomy (NCBI): domain Eukaryota; kingdom Viridiplantae; phylum Streptophyta; class Magnoliopsida; order Arecales; family Arecaceae; genus Phoenix; species Phoenix dactylifera. The sequence goes on along the minus strand of NC_052405.1, from coordinate 4,156,580 downwards.
AGTGTCCCTTACTAAAGAAGGGCAGCAAGTACAAGAAGAAGAAAACCCTTGTCACCACCCTATCGGACTCCGACACATCATCTTCATCATCGGATGAAGAACAAGAAGAGAAGGCCAATTTCTGCTTCATGGCCAATGAAAATGAGGTAACTTCCGAAACACAGCTTGATTTTACATTTGATGAACTTTATGATGCTTTTAATGAATTAATGATAGAATATAAGGCAATAAATCTTAAGAATAAAGAACTAAAAATAACTAATCAATTATACCTACATAAATACGATAAATTAGTTAAGGATAAGGATTTAATCACCAAAAAAAATATAGAACTTAAGACAAGCAACCAGCTTTTAACTCAAAAGACTAATACCTTAACTAAAGATAATGAAAAACTAACTAAGGAATTTTCAGAATTTAAAAACCATAAACAAATCTTAAACAAGGATCTAACAAACAAACTAAATGATCTAAAAACAGAAAATCAAACACTAACTAAAGAACTTAACAAATATAAACCCTTAGTTGAAAAATTTACATATAGTTCTGAAAAGTTAAATATGATACTCAATAGTCAACGAGCAGTATTTAATAAAGCGGGTTTAGGATATAAACCAAGAAATAAACAAAAACTTCTTAGTAACTTCTTTGTTAAAGCTGGGGAAACTAAAACTAAGAAAATAACCTGCTTTTGTTGTGGAACTATAGGTCATAAAGCAAATGTGTGTAATTTTAGGAAAGGTAAATCAAGAAGAAAAATTAAAAGGGTATGGGTTCCAAAAGGAACCAACTTGACTAACCATGAAGGACCCAAGAAAACTTGGGTACCTAAGTTGACATGATTTGCTTGTGTAGGAGTGTCTTGCAGCCAAGGTCAACAAAAACTGCTGGTATTTGGATAGTGGCTGCTCAAGGCACATGACGGGTGATAAGGATCAATTTTTCACCCTTGAAGCTAAGAAGGGAGGTGCTGTGACTTTTGGAGACAACAACCAAGGTCACATCATTGGTATTGGTAAAGTTCAAATCACCCCTTCAACTTTTATAGATAATGTTAGATATGTTGATTGTCTTAAGCATAACTTGTTAAGCATTAGTCAATTATGTGACAAAGGATATGATGTTATGTTTAAACCATCACTATGCATTATAACAAACCCTAATGACAATAGTTTAGTTTTTAAAGGGATTAGACGTGGAAATGTATATGTTGTTGACCTAGAAGATCTTGCAAAACATAACCAATGTTTAATTGTTAATGAAACTAAAGATAATGATGCCAGTTGGTTATGGCACCGTAAGTTAGGTCATGCAAGCATGGACACAATAACTAAACTAGTTAAAAGAGATTCCGTGATAGGTTTGCCAAAATTAAAATTTGAAAAGAACAAAATATGTGAAGCATGTCAATTTGGCAAACAATCTAGGAACTCATTTAAATCCATAAAATGTGTCTCTACCTCTAGGCCTCTAGAATTATTACACATGGACCTATTCGGACCAACTAGAACAACAAGCCTAGGTGGAAATAAATATGGTCTAGTTATTGTAGATGATTACTCTAGGTACACATGGGTCATGTTCCTAGCACATAAGGATCAAGCATTTTCTATTTTTAAGAAGTTCCATAAGGAAGTAACAAATGCTAGAGAGTCTTCAGTCATAGCCATTAGAAGTGACCATGGAACTGAATTCGAAAATCAGTCATTTGAAAAATTTTGTAGTAAAAAGGGGATAACCCATAATTTTTCTGCACCTAGGACACCACAACAAAATGGAGTTGTGGAAAGGAAAAATAGGACTCTAGAGGAAATGGCTAGAACTATGTTATGTGAAAGTAACCTCCCTAAGTACTTTTGGGGAGAAGCCATTAATACTTCTTGCCATATATTAAATAGAGTTTTATTAAGACCCATCATAAAGAAAACACCTTATGAACTTTGGAAAAACAGAAAACCAAAGGTTAATTACTTTCATGTTTTTGGATGTAGGTGTTTTGTTCATAATAATGGGAAAGATAATCTAGGTAAATATTGACTCTAAATCGGATAAAGGAATATTCTTAGGTTACTCTACAACTAGTAAAGCCTATAGAGTCTTTAATAAAAGAACCTTAGTTATAGAAGAATCTATACATGTTGTATTTGATGACTCTAGTGACATCTCCTCTAGTAAGAAAGTTAATTTTGATGATGATGTTGAAATTCTTGAAGAAAAGATAGATGAGATGGCATTACAAGATGATAATCAAAAGCTGAGTGAAGGAGCATCATCAAGCCAAGAGGCTATTGTGGATCATGGGCTAACTAAAGCTTGGAGGTATGCTCACGGGCATCCTAAGGAACTAATTCTAGATGATCCATCTCAACCGGTTAGGACTAGAGCATCCCTTAGAAATTTAAATAACCATCTAGCTTTTGTCTCACACTTTGAGCCCAAACACATAGAAGAGGCCGAAAATGATGTAAATTGGATAAATGCAATGCAAGAAGAATTAAACCAATTTACTAGAAACAAGGTATGGAATCTAATAGAGAGACCTTCTGAATATCCTATTATAGGCACGAAATGGATTTATAAAAATAAACTTGATGAAAATGGAATTGTTATAAGGAATAAGGCTAGACTAGTAGCAAAGGGTTATAATCAAGAAGAAGGTATAGATTTTGATGAAACCTTTGCTCCTGTAGCTAGACTTGAGGCTATTAGACTATTATTAGCATATGCATGCTCTAAGGACTTCAAACTTTTTCAAATGGATGTAAAAAGTGTATTTTTAAATGGGTATATTAATGAGGAGGTATATGTAGAACAACCTCCTGGTTTTGAAAATCATCAATACCCTAATCATGTATATAAACTGAACAAAGCACTTTATGGTTTAAAACAAGCACCTAGAGCATGGTATGAGAGACTTAGCAAATTCCTATTAGAACATGAATTCTCTAGGGGAAATGTAGATACAACCCTATTTCTGAAAAAGCAAAACAAAGATATGTTATTAGTACAGATTTATGTTGATGATATCATTTTCGGTGCTACTAACAATCGCCTCTGCGAAGAATTTGCTGATTTGATGCAGAGTGAGTTTGAGATGAGCATGATGGGAGAGCTGAACTACTTCCTCGGGCTTCAAATCAAACAGTCTGAAGGAGGCATCTTCATCAATCAAGCCAAGTATATCAAGGAGATGCTCAAGAAGTTTGATATGGAGGGAAACAAGTCAATCAGCACCCCCATGAGCTCATCATGCAAATTAGATCAAGATGAATCAGGTAAATCTGTAGATCAAAAATTTTATAGAGGTATGATAGGATCCTTATTGTATCTTACTGCAAGTAGACCTGATATTATGTTTAGTGTTTGCATGTGTGCTAGATATCAGGCTAATCCTAAAGAATCACATCTAGCTGCAGTTAAGAGAATTTTTAAATACTTAATAGGAACTAAGAACATAGGGCTATGGTACTCTAAAGAATCTAGCCTAAACTTAATAGGATACACAGATTCAGACTTCGCTGGATGTAAGCTTGATAGAAAAAGTACCAGTGGATCGTGTCAATTTCTAGGAGAAAATCTTATCTCATGGTTTAGCAAGAAACAAAACTCGGTTGCATTATCTACTGCTGAAGCTGAATATGTTGCAGCCGGGAGTTGTTGTGCTCAAATCTTGTGGATTAAACAACAATTAGAATATTATGGCATTAAACAAGATAAAATTCCCATTAATTGTGATAATACAAGTGCCATTAATCTAACTAAAAATCCAATTCAACATTCAAGAACTAAACACATTGAGATAAGACATCACTTCATAAGAGATCATGTATTGAATGGTGATGTGACACTCCAATTTGTTTGTACTGATAATCAATTAGCAGACATTTTTACAAAACCCCTAAGTGAAGAGAGGTTTAGTGTGCTTAGGAGGGGATTAGGAGTGATTGATCCATCCTAGTGGTGGTTTCCACTAGATTCATTGATTTTGATAACTAGATTGTGGTTAAAATAGAGTTTCTTTTCAATAATCATCAAATCAGATCATACTTTAGTGTTTTTCCCTCATTTGGCACGATTATAGCATGATTTTTAGGTGCGTGCCAAGGTTAGAGACGACTCAAGTAAGTTTCAGAGTCGGCTCCTAAGGGGGAGTCGACTCGCGCATTTGCGGGAGTCGACTCGCAAAGATGGCAGCAGAGGGGGAGTCGATTCGCATATAGTCGGGAGTCGACTCGAAGTCTACAGGCGCATAAGGAGAGTCGACTCGCGCATATTCTGGAGTCGACTCGAGGTCGAGTCGACTCGCGACTCAGTGGAGTCGACTCGCAGTCGGGATCCGACTTTTTAACCCTAGATTTGTCGTTTCGAAAACACTTTTCTCTCAAGCCGCCACTGTTCAAAAGCCCTAGAGCCGACTCCTAGGTCGTCCCCGATCGTCTCCAACCCCTTTTCCGTCGATCTTTCACCGGTTCTTAGGTTTTTCATCCCTTCCTAGGTCGACCCCCGGTCGGTCCCAAGCCTCCTCCGTCGACCTTTCTCCGTCCTTTAGGTTTTTCATTCCGTCTAGGTCATAATGCCGCGTAAGACCGTTGTCCGGAAGAGGTCCCGACCCGAGGCCGGTCCCGAGCGGCGCTCCAAGGCGCGGCACGATCCCGCGAGGCAACCACCTCCGGCTCGTTCCCCGCCTGGGGCGGTTTCCGCGAGGCCATTGGCCGAGAAGGCCGTCACCACCGGGAGATATGTCGATTTCGACTATCTCTCCCGGAAAGGGTTCACCATAGGTGATAGGCTTAGGGCACAAGGATTAGAGTACTTCCTCACTTTAGATCTCCCCACTTACTCTGGCCTTGTTAGAGAGTTCTATGGTACCGTCCATCGGGGAGATGGGGGTATCGAGGGCACAGTAGCCGGTGTCCCTCTGTTTGTTACGGAGGATCTTATTGCCCACATCCTCCACCTTCCATTAGTAGGGGTGGCTCCCACACACCCTGAGGACAGGGTTGAGGCGCCCTTACGGCCGTTCTAGGGCATCCACCCCAGTCACCTCTAGACGAGGTTTCTGCTAGCTCACTTCCGATTGAGGTGAGAATCCTTTTGAGTATACTGTCTAGGTCCATCTTCCCTAAGACAGGGAGATTTGATTTTGTAAACGAGAGAGACCTAGCTCTTATGTTTTATATTCTTCAGGACACCCCGATCAACTTCCCCAAACTCATCTATAGGTATATGTGTGAGCCCCTAGATAGACCTAGGCTCACCCTCCCATACGGCATGATATTCACCCTTCTGTTTAGGGAGTACGAGATTCCCATTCCTGAGGGGGAGCCCTTTCGCGCATTGCGATGGACTGATCGCATGCGTGCAGGGACCCTACACAGGATGGGGTTTCGGAAGAGAGAGGGAATCTGGGTTAGGAAGTCGTCCCTCACCTCACAGACCACCAGACCTTCCCCCAGTCCTGAGCCCGATTCAGACTACCCAGACCTTCCAGACCATCCAGATCTTCCATCCACTCCTGCTCCTACCACCTCCGCCGGACCCTCCTCCTCAGCTCCACCCACTCAGCCTATGGAGGTCCGGATCTCGTCTGAGCAGCTCCGGGAGCTGCGGCAGGAGATAGTCCGAGATCTGCTCCAGGAGCTCCGGGGTGCGGTGCCTACTCCCTCTCCTGCGCCCACATCTTCCGCATTGGTCCCTTCCCTGACAGCCGTGACAGACATGACGGCTGAGGTGCGGCAAGAGATATACAACATGAGGACCTTGATACAGGCCCAGTTCCACAGCATGAGTGAGGTCACGAGCACCACTCGACAGATGCGGGATGACATCGGCCGTGACATGTCCACCACCACCGCAGGGGCCGAGCGCTTGTCGAATGTGCTCATCGACAAGCCGGACAGACTGCAGAAGTCAGTACTCGAGCTGGATACGACACAGAGCAGGGCCATCCGGGCCATCATTCGCCAGCTAGAGAACGTGACCAATGCGGTCCAATCACTCGTGGAGCGCATGCCTCGAGGAGATACATCCTCGAGAGGAGGAGTCACATCCTCGAGAGGAGGAAATACATCCTCGAGAGGAGGGCCTACATCCTCGAGGAGACCGTAGCTACTTTTTGTATTTTGCTTTGACATGTATTGCTTTACGTTACTTATTGTATTCTGAAATGTACTTACATACAAATTAATACAATGAGTAGCCGCATTTTTCTTCAATAATGTGCCTTTTGATCTATGTTTGATTGTGTGTTCTGTTTACCTCCTTTTTGATATGATGACAAAAAGGGGGAGAAATATGTAAAAGGAAGAAAAATATGCATAAAATAATGGAAATCAATAAAAAGATAAACTCTTAAAACACACAAATTTGTTCTAAGTGGATTCGGTACCCCGAGGCTCATTATCTCTCTTTTGGGGCTCCTAATGGAGTAATCTCCAGAATCTATTCAAGGGATATTCGGAGATTAGCTGAATCCTACGCAAGAACAAATTGACAGATTTTCCCTCTAAAAACCAAAATTTCAGTTCAAAAACTTCAAAGCATTAAAAAGGAAATTCAAAGAATCAAAACAAAGTAGAATGCATATCTTGAGGGGGAGAATCTGAATTTTAATCAAGCAAAATCATTAATGACATATAAGCCAAACAATTGATTGTATAATATGAAGGCTTATATCATTCCAAATGAAAGGGGGAGCTTTAACTCCGAAATTTATTGTTTCACTCCTTTCAAGCTTGGATAAATTGAATTACCAGACATTTGAATTCATTTATGGATTTTATTTCATTGTTTATTGTGCAATTCACTTTACATATACTCAGTGTTTTGTCATCATCAAAAAGGGGGAGATTGTGGAGTGATTGATTAAAACCCTATTTGATTTTGATGAGATCAAAGCAATTGAGTATATTTCTTGTTTACTAATGAATTCAATTAAGTGTTTCAGTGAAAATCTTGTCTAAGTGTCTCAAGACTTGGTTCATAATTTTTGGATAAGTTAAGAAGACAGCTTGAACCAAAGTCTGAGACTCGAGTCGACTCCAGAGTATCACGAGTCGACTCCAAGCGTATCAAGTTCACTGGCACGGGCTCGAGTCGACTCCAGATCTGTACGAGTCGACTCCGACTGAGAACAGACGGAAGAACAGAAAGCTTCAACTCAGAACCTGTCAACGAGTCGACTCCCAAAGTGCGCGAGTCGACTCCGATGTTCACCGAGTCGACTCCAGGATAGTAAGAGTCGACTCCAAGAGGAACACAAAGAAAAAGTCAGAGAGCAGTTTTCGGGTCTGAGATTCGAGTCGACTCCAGTGAAACGCGAGTCGACTCCGATGGATGGCAAGTCGACTCCAAAGAAGGTGAGAGTCGACTCTCAGAGGAACACAAGAAAAAGTCAGAGAGCAATTTTCGGACTCTGAGATTCGAGTCAACTCCCGCAATATGCGAGTCGACTCCAAGACTCCGCGACCATCAACAGACAGAAGACCAAGTTACTGCCTCTGAGATTCGAGTCGACTCCCAGACAGCTCGAGTCGACTCCAAGACAGCTTCACATCAAAAAGGCAGAAGATCAAGTTTTGGAAACTGAGAGCCGAGTCGACTCCGAGGAAGTTCGAGTCGACTCCAAGACTGGACGAGCCAAAAGACAGAGAATCGGGAGTTCGGGCTCTGAGATTCGAGTCGACTCCCAGGACAGTCGAGTCGACTCGAGTGGATCAAATTCAAAATTGGATCCACGGACTTCAGTGGATGAGCCGACTCCGAAATTGCTAAGTCAGCTCCAGAAGTTGGCGAGTCGACTCCAGGTCAAGACGAGTCGACTCCCAGTCGTGAAGGCAACTTTAATTCAAATCTGGAACAGTTGCCGAGTCGACTCCGGAAAAGCTTGAGTCGACTCCCGCTACAGCCGAGTCGACTCCTGATCGCGCGAGTCGACTCTAACCCACCAACGGACACATTGTCAGGCTGCGCAGAGTGTGCAGAACGGGCAGAAAAAGCTCTCTAACGGTTAGTTTCCGTGGGGGTTGGTTTAAATAGCCACAGAAGACTGTAGCAAGGCAGAGAAGAACCATTCCACTCCAACTAATCAAGCATTCAAGCTCTGCAACGTATTCTTCAACGAAAAAGAGGAAGATCTGCATTTACTGCATCCACCTACATCTTCCCAGCAATTAAAGCCTTCTCCTCCTGCATTCAAGTCGACTACTCACTCAAGAGGAGACCAGAAGTTTAAGAAGCCATTCCTCTTCTCCAACCTAAAAGCGTTTGAGGCTTCTTAACTTCATTTATTGTTCATATTGTCTTTTATCTGCTTTTGAGAAGCTGTATTTTTCTATTTCTTCTTTTTATTTACACATTGTATTTGCTTGGTTCAATCGGGGGATTGAATCAAGGGGATTGAGGTTGGTTGGTGAGCCGAGTGTAAAACCAACGTGTGTAAGGGTTCGATTGTGATCCCGAGAAAACAATCGGGGTGGTTCTAGTCGGTGAGCCTGGAAAAACCGACCGAGTTCGTTGTGAGCTCGTAAAACAACAAGTTTGGTTGTGAGCTTGGAAAACAACCGGCTGTAATCCAAGGGGGGTTATAGTGAATTCCCAAGTGAGACTTGGGGAGTGGACGTAGGAGCAAGGGTTAGCTCCGAACCACTATAAAATTTGGTGTTTGTGATTGCGTGTCTCTATTCTTCTTCCTTTCATATCACTCACAGCACATAGTAATTAATTAAATAACTTACACTAGTTTTAATTACTTATCCACATCGTTTTAAATACCCAAATTATTTTAAAACCCAATTCACCCCCCCCCCCCCTCTTTGGTTGTCTATCTGGGCAACAAAGGAGCTGGGTGTTCAGCAAGGTGGAGTTCAGTTGCATTGTGACAATTAGAGTGCAATCTATTTGGCGAAGAACCAGGTGTATCATGCGGGAACCAAGCACATAGATGTGAGGTATCACAGGATCAGGCAGTTGGTTTCTTCCGGTGACATATTGCTTGAGAAAGTTCACACTTCTGAAAATGTAGCAGACAAGTTGACAAAACCCGTTACTGCAGATAGTTCAAGCATTGCTTGGACTTGGTTAACATCCTTAGGTGCTAGAGGGGAGGTGTTCCAACCCATCAGCGTCAAATGGTGTCCCAGGCTATCTTTTTTCCTAAGGGGTGAATATTCACCAAGGTGGAGATTGTTAGAGTAAGTGGCTCATATTGAGGTATTCTTATTTGAGTGGTACACTGGTATTCTAACGAAACGGAGCGAAGCGATGAGATACGTTTGTCTTTGGGATAATTATGTAGTATTTTATTTTACCAGGAATGCTGGTAGGAATTGGGACTCTGGGGTTAGGGTTTAACTATAAATATCTTGTAACCCTTGTTATTTGAGAGATAGTAAAAATTACAGCCGTTTCGCTCCTATGTACGTAGGCACATTGCCGAACTACGTAAATTCCTATGTTTGATTTCTTCTTTCTCTTCCTCTCTCAATTCTTCATATTGTTCTGCATCATTGTACCCTGTGATTCATGCAACAGTATGTTTGTATGTAGAGCTATCATATTAAACCAGCAAAACTTCATTGGTTTTAGAGCTTCCATGACTAATTGTTGTTTATGCTATATTATTTCTCTTTCAGCCTTTACTAATGTCTATGTTTAGTAGTTTGCTTTTGTGGCAAAAGAACCATTAAGGTTCTTATAGATGTTAAGCTAAAATTCAAGTGCATAGCTCATTCAACTTTAAACCTCACATAGCATCAACAATGAAGAATAAGATATAGCAAGTATTATGCACCTTACGTTAAGCTTTTGTTTTCTATTAAGTACAATAAAAGAAATTGTATCAATGGACATCTATGGTGAGGTGGGTGGAGCTGAGGGCTAATGCTAATGTAACTTAATTCACATTTCTCCCAGCCTAATCATAAGTCCCAACTTTTCTGATGGAACCCAAACCAATCTTGTCTAAATTTAAATCACTGTTGGATTAAATTAGTCAGGTTTGAAGGGGTTGGATCAAATTAACTATGTTAGGACAGATTATATAGGTAATTTTAGATGGAGAAGTTTTGAACATTTCTGTTAGGTTAACATGGGGTTTTCAAGCTTTTGAGATGCTTTAGGTTAATTACTACATAATATGATTTCATGACCGGAATCGAATAGAATTTGAATACTAGAAAAAAATAGGGATTGAGTTTTGCAGAATTGGGGTATTTCTATTTTCTCCGAAAATCAGAATGAAAATGAGACTTCTCCCAATCAAACGTCTCAATTGGAGTCACTCTTTTTTATTTCCATTCTAGAGTTCAACTTCCTCCCACCAAGTATGCCATAAATACAATTATGTGGGTGAGCGACAAGAATAGCAAAAGAATCACATAGATCTTATCATTTTGAGATACTATTTTGTTTATCAATAGGGTTAAGACTTGTCAGCAAACAAAGCTAGTGTTCGTCCAAAACTAGCATATGCTCAAAGCCAAGGTGCCGCTTTTGTCCATTCATGGTATCTTTTTTTCTGTTCTAAAAAAAAGGGAGAGAGAAAATTTATCCAAAATTGTGATTACGTAGATGACAATTAGCTACAACTTAAATTTGAATCTTAAACCTCTCATTGAGAGAGCTGATGATCTAACAATTGGCTATGATCAAAAAAATCTAAAAAATAAAATTAATATAAAAATATAGATATATTAAGTTTTTAACAAATAATTATTTATTAATTTTTGGTTTATTTTTTTTAAAGAGATCAAAAGATGACCCACGAGACTTCTATTTTTGTGGATACGAGAAAAGTTAGTTGTACATAGTCTAAGCTCAAGCTAAAAGTTGGAGATCTTTCGGTCATAATGAAGTAATTTTAACGTTGGGCCACCTCAATCTCGAAGACTGGTTGAAGTTGACTTTGACCCTAAGAATTAGAAGCTCCGCCAAATTACTGGCAGGGACAGGTCACATCTCAATTTTAATTTCGCGTTGCGTAGATGTCAGGTACTGATTGGTCAATATGGTATTTGGTATTAAGATCCCATTACGTGATCCCCTTCCGGAGTTCCGCCCCCCAAGTGTGAAAGGATCCGAGAAGTACGAGTCCCCCGCGCCGAATGACTGAAGAAGGGCAACGCCAAAAAAGGAATCAACCATTATGAAAGCCCACATCTAGACACCACCGGTGAGGATAAATGGAACGTGCAGTGTGCTTGAATATCCTAAGCTACAAGTGGATCTTAAGATCCGGATCCGACCCGCTAAAATCTCAACCACGTATGAATTCTAGGCAGCAGATATGCAGAGCCAAGCAAGCTTGTTTAGGTTCAATTTGGTTGTATTACAAAAATGCTAAAGTTCATCCGCAATAAAAGTAAAAGCTTAGCTAAAATATTATTTAAGTTTAACTCTTTGCACTGCTCAAAAGGAGCCAAAACTCGAGCCAACTCTAAATAGTTCAGTTCCCGTAGGTTAGTAGTTGTGATCATTTTGTTTATTTAATGAAAGCGTAACCCGAGCTCAAGTTAATATTTAAACTAACTACAACCAACTAATTAACAAGCCAAGTCTAAGCTATTCATGTAAAACTTGTTTCAGTTATATTCATGTAAAACCAAATCTAAGCTATTCTTGAAGCCAAAGAGAAAGATGAACAAAATTGGATTACGGAATGAACACATTAGTAATCCAATATCAAATACTAAGGACACATAATTATATTACTTTGCTCTATTCCTGCTGACATGGCAATTGGTTAGTGGCCCAACTTCTATTGGTGAAGCATATGATGGAGGAAATGCGGTGGTGATCTCACCGGTCATCATGCCTTCATAAAGCGTGTCCCTTGTGCCACGGCATAATAAACACATATGAAGCGCCCCCTTCGTTGAATACCGTCACTCCAACCATATATATATATATACTCGTACCCTTCTCTTTTCTTTTTTATCTCTGATACTTCTTGCATAGGTGATATCCTTACATGCCGTTCTGAGCTCCGTTTCTATAACTGTTGTGCCACAGATGCACCGTCTTTCTATGGTAATCAGTCTGAATTATGATCACGGATCACAAATTCTATTTTTTTTCTATTTTTTTCTGCTAGCATACTACTGTTAAAGTTCACCTTGAGGCCCAGCTTCCACTCCAAACCCAGTAGGGCTCACTTGCATTGCTGCATAGAAACCAGCGGTGATCTCACCGGCAATCATTGCCTTCATAGGGCGTCCCATGCGCCACGGCACGAGAGACATACGAGGCCCTCGTGCTGTTTCCTCGCGCCGCCCTCCCTCGTTGAATCCCGTCACGCCAACCCTATATATATGTTTATACCCACACCCCCCTCTCCTCTTCTTTATCTCTTTCCCCGATCGCCGGGATGGAGGACTTGGTGCTCCGCTTCCGCGCCTCGGCCAACTCTTTCCTCTCCCAGTATGAGCCGATCGCCCTCGTCCTCGGCCCCATCCTGGCCCTCCTCCTCGCCCGGGCTATCCACTCCCTCCTCGCCGTCATCCAGGAGAAGGGGATCAAAGCCACGGTCCTGGGGTTCCTAATGAGCTCCGTCAAGTGAGTTCTTGTGCTCTCTGTACCCTGTTTGAATGATTTTTTCCGGATTGCTCTGTTTTCTGGTCTGATATTCTTTTTGGATTGGAGCAGGTTGATACCTGGCGTCAGCAGCTACATCGAATCCGAGAAGAGAAAGGTTTGTTTTATTTGGATCGATCGAGATGAAGTAGTTAGGTGGATCTGGTGTTTGAATTGAGGGATGGTGTTTTTTCCGCACCAGAGATTGGGTGAAGTGTGATGTTTGAATCAATGTATTTAAATCTCAAATTTTTGATCTCTTAGATGTTCTTGTTGAATCTAGATTTTGATATGTTCGTAAGCAAGACCTTTGGTGCGGACCGTGCTGTCGGACCTAGGACCGTATAGGTGAATGGAAGTATAGCTGGAGTGATTTTGAAATCACTGAACGAAAAAGGAGCCAACTTGGGGTTCTTCTCTGATTTAAATTTCGATTCCGTTCCCTCGAAACATGACTAGAAATTGGTTATAATAGTGGAGTTGCTAATAATAAGTCAGTTTGACTGCAATGCAACTAAGTATGTTCTTCTTCTACAGAAGGCCTTGATAAGTTTTAGATGGTTTGTTGGGTTATACCTTCAACTGATTATAAATCTGGTAGTGCCTGACACTACAGCTGACTAGACTGGCATAGGTCTGGATTTTGTGACTAGGAATATCTTGTCAAATTAATATGGTTGTATAGGAGCTATCCTTGGCCCTGATATTTATTGGCTGCATCTGGGATTTTGAAGAACTCAATCTCAGTCTAAAATGCTTATCTCAGAATTGCATAAATGGTGAATTTTGGACATTCATGTTCTTCCATGTAGTGCATTCATTTCTATCTATTGCATACTGAAAATCTTAGTCTTTTTCTGGTTTCTCTCTTTTCCTAATTCACTGAATAAAATACCCCAAATGTGAAAAATCTTTTGTGACTAATTCATCAGCAAAGTATTTCATCAGGTCGTGGACAAATTACAATCTGGCAGTAAGTCTAAAAAGGATAACTGGAGAACTGAGTTGCCGAATATTGGAGTTGGTAGAGAAGTTATACAGGAGCTGGAAGATACAAAAAGTAAGGATGTGACTTGGCAAGGAAAATGCTCCGGTACAGTGTATGTCTGCCTCTAACTGATGAAGTCACATATAGAACTTTGACTTGTATCCTTTATTCATTCATTTGTTTCCTATATCTAACCTGTTCACGAACTTAAATTCAGCTATATTGGGGGAACTGAGTTGGAGGGCCATTTTGCTTTGACAAATGAGGCGTACTCAATGTTAGTAAGAAATATTATAGTTATCTCATTTTCAATTTACTAATGCATTTTAACACAAGATCATGTTCAGTATGCAAACCTAGTACTCTCTACATGCTATATGCACTGTTGATTACCCCTCTTGACTACTCTTAAATCCTGGATCCATATTTTGTGACTTTGGTGATAAACACAGGCATGTCTGTCATTTAACTAAACCTTTTGCATCGGGTATTACTTTGTCATGGTTGAATAATTGCGTTTATGATGTTGATTTCAACCAAATATACAGTTGATGTTGCATGTTTCTTGATCCATGGAATTCTCATTCTTTGCAACTAGTGTAGCACGTATAATGTACCTAGTGCTAATGCTTGATTTATTTGATTGGTGTCATATACAAATATAAAATCAAGAGTGCACTCACTGAGCAATGTGATTTTCTTTTGCTATTATTCTTGGTAACTGATAGAACTTGTTGATAGTTCATGAACTCATTGAGTCCCAAGCCTACTTTGAAAGAACTCATCCTACCTACGTTTAAGATTTGTTGGATAGGAAATTGATCAAACTAGAAATTCTTTGAATGGGCTTGATAATATTTTAGTGTTAATTCCATGGTCTCAGTTCTGCCCCTTTGATATGTTGGTTCATTTACCAGAAAGCTGAAGATCAAGCAGTAGGTAGCCTCAATAAGAAAACAATATAATTTGTTATATGTTCTTTTTGCTTCAAATATTTAACATCTTTTTATGAATCAAATGGTTCCATCTATATTCATCCTTATGGTATTAGTTTTCTCATTTTTTAGGTTTTCACACACCAATCCATTACATCAAGATGTATTCCAAAGTGTGGCACGATTTGAGGGAGAAGTGGTTGCTATGACTGCTGCACTTCTTGGCAGTAAAGAGAAGACATCTGGAGGACAAATCTGTGGCAACATGACATCCGGAGGAACTGAAAGTATATTATTAGCTGTTAAAACATCACGCGATTATATGAGAGCAAAAAAGGGAATCACAAAACCAGAAATGTGTGTAAAAATTTGCTGTGATGTCTTTAATGCCTTTAGGAGTGTTACAATGACTTCACAGTTCATTTAATGCTTATTTATTTCTGAAATTATAGGATAATTCCTGAGTCTGCACATTCTGCATATGACAAAGCTGCGCAGTATTTTAACATTAAGGTACGACATGTTCCTGTAAATAAAGAATTTGCTGCGGATGTTAAAGGTATCAGGCGATGCATCAACCGGAACACGATAATGGTATGTGTTTATGTCCTAGTTCATGTATTGTGCTCATAATCATTGTAAATATCTAAACATCCAAATTTTCGCATCCATCTCCTTATCTAAGTTCAGTTCCCTATGCGACTTTTTAGCTACGAGAAACATAATACTTATTGTTCCCTTAGTTAATTTTCATTCACACCCCTCTCAAGTTTCAGTCCTGGCTTTTTAGTTCTTGATCTTCTGTTCCTTTATGTATCATTTTATTACATTAGCACATGCTTTAGCTTTGATATTGTTGTGGTGCAAAGACTTCTTCAAACATAGTTTTCCAATTATCAAGTGAAATGTTTACAGTTTACACATTAGATTTGTCTGGTACCAGTTGAAGGTAATCTTGTGCAAAGTAGGGATCTTTTCATGTACTGCAGCATCACAATATTTTTGTGCTTCCTCTTGCTTTTGTTTCAAGCAGATCATGATTTTATTGAAAGCTCAAGTACCTCTGAAAGTACGGAATTTTTTGAAATTCCAGAGCTTTCCTACTCTTTCACCTTCTAGTTTTTGGTTTCAACTCCTCTTTTATTGATAGTTGTTTAGTTTATTCTGGAAGTTCAAGATTTTGAAATTTCAAATGTTCTGAATGACTGGAAACAAGTCAAACAACTAAATTAATTTTGAATATAAAACCCACATATTTTAGTTCTAGTTATATTTGTCACTTAGATGTATGTTGTAGACTGTCATGTAGAAACATAACCACCACCACCAACACCCGCCCCGCCCCACCTTTCTCTATTTTTGAGAATTTAGAAGTATTTCTTTCTTGAGTAGCCATGGTGTTGGATTGGAGTCATCTGACTTGGGACCCTTCAGTTTGAAACTTTGAATCCAGGTCATAATTCATGTCTGGATCCATTGACCATATAGGTTGTGGATTAGAAAAATGAAAGAAATAGAAAATGGCCAAACACCCTCTGCAAGCAAGCTGAAACAGTTGCGATCTAATCGATTTTTCATTCCTTATATAATATAACCAGAAGCACCACCCAAGTTATATTTGGATAAAACCTGCATTTTTTTAATTAGTTCTTCTTAAAATTGGTGACTGTCTAAACTAATTAGTTCTTGTGTTATGCCAGATTATTGGATCTGCACCAGGGTTCCCACATGGCATCATTGATCCTATTGAAGTACGTCAAATTGTTCTAGTTTGTATTATCTACTGTCTCTATTAAATTTATGATGAGCTTTGTTACCAGAGATAAGTTTTGCTGTTGATTGTTGCTTTTTGTCTTGATTCTAATTTATTTACTAATTCATTGTACTCAGGAGCTTGGTGAATTGGCATCTAGTTATGGTATTTGCTTCCATGTTGATCTTTGTCTCGGTGGCTTCGTATTGCCATTTGCTCGTAAGCTTGGGTATTTTCTCGATTTATTCTGAATTATTCATTATCATCATATTTTATAGTTACCTATAACCACCATCATTCCTTTTCTATGAGAAATGGAAAATTATGAATCTAAATGGGGCTTAGGTCCTATCACCACCTAACAAGGCAATCTACTTTCCATTGGCCGGTTACTGCTGTTGGCTGTCCGTTTGACTCCAACATTTGATCTCTGCTAATTCACTAAATGATGTTTTAATTTTAGTGGCATAAAATAGAAAATCAAAAGTTATTTGCTTTAGGGTAGAACTTTTAGCGACATTTGGTAGAACCATATTTACCTTTGCTATTAATTCAGTTTCGTCAATGATGAATATAAGAAGCATCTAGCCTGAGCTGCACTGAGAATATTGTTTGAATACCTTCTGTAGCCAAGTAGTTATTTGGTGATTATGCACAATGTCTGTTGGGGGCAATCTTGAGAATATCATTCTTCTGTCTTGCAATGAGAACCTAATACTTGCTATTGGATCAATTTGTTGGTCATGCATTAGAGAAATTATTTCTTTAATATTGAATTTACTGAATGTGAAGGGCTTTTCTTTGCATTGCATGTTGGAGGAACTTTGCATTTAGTTATTATGTTTGACCGGCAATCTGCTTTTCACCTTGAAGGAATTTTCTTTGCACTTACATGTTGGGAGTAACTTTGGGTAGTTTTCTTATGTTTGAGGGAGATCTCCTGAACCATGTCACAATAGCTGCATTTTGAGGTGGACATGGATGTCCCCATTTATATAATGCCAGAAATGAGCCTTAATGTGCTTCTTAGTTCATGACTGGTTACTATCCAAGGCCAATTCCTTCAAAAATAAAATTGTTCATATATTCAATGCCCATGAAACTTCAGCTTCCTCTTCTTTGTCTCCTCTTTGCTCATATTTATGCTTCCCAATGTCTTGTACCAATGCCTTATAATGATCTAACAAAGTTTTTTTCCCCTCTCTAAACCTCAGAGTCATTTGCTTTGCAGAAAGTGCAGAACACGTTGGTGATACAGATATCCTACAAAAAAAAGAGTAGAAGTCCCTAGAAAATCCAATGGTGCACCACTGCCTAATCCACCCTGCATCTCCCCCCCTTCCTTCCTTCCTTCCCTCTCTGCCCTCCTCCTTCCTCCTTCCTCCTTCCCTCCCACTCGCTCTCTTTGGGTGAAATGTAAATGAGGGGGGAATCCACACCCGATTCATAAATCAAAATCAGAAAACCCTGCATCGTCAAATAGTCGTATTGAGGTTATTCTTTACCCAGTGTTGTGTCCCGTTCATGCCATGTTAGCCACATCATACCCTCTTAAATGTTATGGTTTTATGGTCATAACTTCCAAGATGTGCCAGACTGAATGAACATAGGGGCATTTTCATGGAACACAAGGCCAGTTGGCAAATACTTTTGAGAGGTTGATTTCTTTTATCATCTTCTTCTCTTCTTATCATAGTTATAGAAGAATTTTATGTTGATCATGTCCCACTTTGGTCCAAAGTTATTCTTGTAACTGTTACACACACTAAACAATCTAGTTTTTAATTATTGTTCAATGTTTTAAGGCACTGACTGCCTTTAAATTGATGTGCTTTTGGAACCCATGTAAAAAGTAATCACTTTTTTCCCATTAATCAGTCAAAAAGAAAACACAATGTGATGTTAACTTGCTTGCTGTTCTTCTATGGTAAAAATATGCAACAAGCAAAAATTATCTTTGTTGTTCTTTTTCTATTCTGCTGCGTGATAAGTCTCATTCATTTATATTTTCTTTTGTCGAATTATCTTGAGTTAATAAATAACAATATTTTGGTTTTTTTTGTTTTTATCTAATTTGGTTAAGTTCGTGAGTTTAACCACTTAATTTGTGGGCAGTCACGTATACTAACATTTATTGTTTTCCTTGCTGCTGTCTTCATGACCTTCAATATGACTTCAGTAAATCATTTCATATGCAGGTACCCGATTCCTCCTTTTGATTTTTCTGTAAAAGGAGTTACATCAATTTCAATTGACGTGCACAAGTATGGACTAGGTCCTAAGGGCACAAGTGTAGTTCTTTACAGAAATCATGAACTCAGAAAGGTAATACAACCTATTCTCAATCTTTAAGCAAGATAACCTTTAGCATGAGTTTGGCAAATATTTTGTCACTGGTCACTATTGAATATTTTGTTTACAGATTCCTTGATGTAATTATTTTTATAGGGTTGTTATCTGAAAATTGTTTCTTTCATATTAATACTATAACAATCTTTGAATTGACTAATTTAATGAAATAAAATTTGCAATTAGTTTTTCTTTTATGCATTTTGACACAGTTTTGATACCATCACTAGGAAATCTACTTGATCTTGAGTTATACTGTTTTGTTTTCTCTGAGTATGGGGATTCAACAATAATTTTCAGATTATTTGTTTTTAATAATTCAAAGCAAGCAAAAAGAAACCATAAAAAGATCGGAGTGACCTCTGTTGCTAGCCTGGTATAGTAGTTTCTCATGTTGGTGTTACAAGCCTTGAATGGCATGGCACATAAAATAAATTCAGTTATTTTGTATGTCACAAATTATTGTTTTTGTTGGACTTAAGAGTCCATTTTTGTAATTCCTCGAGATTGGGTTAGTTGTGGCCTAAGGGCAGTAAATCTTCTGTATTATAGACTAGAGGTATGGTAGACAATACAGCAGTGAAATTTGAAGGACAAGATTGAAAAAAGAAAGAAGAGAGGAAGGTGAGAAGACAAGGGATGCATGGACTGCTTAGTCTGACTGGGCGCCTCCTATTGTTTATTTTTAATTTATTGCAAGCAAAATAATTGACTGGAAGACCAATAACCCTACTAGTCCATGGCCTGTCACCCAGGCTCGTCACATCATTTTTAATGGCCTAAAACAATTGCTAGGAAACTCATCTTAGAATTTGTTTGCAACAATTTGTAACCATTTCTCTAAACTTAGCTTACTCTTAAAACTTAAAAGCAAAAGAATTACCAAATGATATATTATTACATTGAGATTATAATTATTGCTGTGCTGATTTTTTGTTATTTTTTTATCATAAGGTGAGAATAGATAGCTTTACTTATTGTCTTGAGATATATCCCATCAATACTGAAATTTTCTGAAAAATAATTTCACTAGTTTATTAAAAAGATGTGCAAGATTCCCAGCATATATTTATATGCCATCTACATGCAAATATGTAATCATGAATTTATGTTCCCATGCAATCCTGTATCTGCACATGGGTATGTATACCGGAGATATTTCATAGTTTTTTCCTCGATTTTGTTGTTTTGCTTTTCATATTGTGCTACCTATAGGCTGTGTAGTTCTTTGGAAGTTTTTGCTGTCATTCTGTAGCTTAACCTGAATTCTGATTACAAGAAAATAGCAGAAATATAGAATTGCACTGCCTGGTCTTTGCAGTTCATCTTTGAGCAAATATAGTTACATCATCTTGTTCTTTTTTCACTTTTGAAAATGTGTATTGTATGATTAAAAATTTCTTGTTTTTCTGATGATGTTGAAAAGCAAATTTATTTTGGTGTTCATCAAATTTCAAAGCTACTGCAGAATGGGGGTGACTTGCTCTGACTTAATAGCAATACTCAAAAAACCAACCTACTATGGTATGTACCATGCCATACCACCCCATATTGGCAAATCATGAGCAGATATAGGGGCATATCATGGTATGTATCATTCCACTACATGACCAGTATGCCCTTGTACTGCATATTTTAAACTAAGGTCGGAGGAACCGGTACTGTTTTTCTGGTAGCACGAGTCGGTACGGGCTGTGTCGGGCCTATACCAACAAAGGAGAGGGCACGGTATCGCGGGAGAGGAAAAGAGAGAGAGAGAAGGGGGAGAGAGGGAGGGAGGCCGGCGGAGGGTGGTGGATGCCAGCGGAGGGCCGGCAGATGCCGTGGGGGGGCGGCGTCTCGACCTCTCCCTCTCCCTCCTTCCCCCGCTTGCTTTCTCTTTCCTTCTCCTTTTCCGGCTCCGGCAACGGGTTTTATTTTTGTTGCTGGAACCGTACCAGTGAGCCATCGATACGGCTCGGAACGGCCGGAACCACTCGGTTCGGGACGGTTCCGTCTACCCTGTTTTAAACCTTGAAAGTAGTTCTAGATCACCATTTCTACATTGAAGTTTTAGTTTCTGGATAAATTTTCCAAAGAAGATTATAACATTTCCAATAAAGCTCATCTCAACTTTTTTTTTTTTAATAGAAGTGCTTCTTGGCCATTCATTTTACAGTAGTGAATGAGTTGGATCATGTTAAATCCAGAAAGATCCATACACAAACCCAATAAGCTAATGGGGTTTCTATTTGGATTAGGTTTTACTTGTTGGATTAAATCTGAGTTCTGAATTTGCAATGGGATATTTGACATCTTAAGAATATGCTTATAAATGAATGGTATTATTAATAGTTTTATTAATATCTTCGCTTGCATTGTCATACAACCTTTTATTTTCAGACTAATTAATTAATCATTCAGATGTTCATATTTGTGATGTCTTGCATTTCTGTGCATCTTAATAGTTTCCATATAACAGAAACTGATGACCATGGTTTTTCAGTATGAATTCTATTTTTAATTTGATAATTTTACGAAGACCCTGATTAATAATGTTTAAAATAAACTGAAATGCAGATGGGATATATACTCTACACTTTGACATATTAAGATTTTTAAACAAATGATAAGTGCATGCAAATTATTATTCGGCTTTTAGTTCAGCTAGGCCATAGCCAGACTAACACAAAAAGTTTATCAGATCTACTTTTAGAATTGAATTTCTAAATGCTGGTTCATGTTAGTGATCTATCAGCATGACCCATACATTTATTTATATTAAGGGCAATTTAAGACTATGAAAAAAGAGACCTTCCTTTTTTTTAAAAAAAAGAAATAAAAGTGAAAACTCATGTTATTTCAGCTATTTCTTGGAATGCCATATATTCACTATGATAAAATGATGCGATAAATCAGGCAGATTTGTCATAGCTTGCTCTGAAATGCCACTAATATTGTCGAAAAATCAAATATGTTATTGCTTAGCAAGTCCACTCAGCTCAAAAGGATGTCATGCTCACTAAGATGTATCCAAGAGTCAGATGCAGCTTAGCATAGTCAACCAACCTTTGTCTGAAACTCCTGACTTGGCCATATGTGAAACATTAATGTATGAAAGTCTGTATATATTCTTAAGCCAAATACTCTCAGTATATGCTGTCAGATGGAAAGTAGTCCAAGGTAGAAAATGGAGGATATCTTCAGTGTGTTACCCGATCAGAAGAAAAACATTTAATGATTGTCTTTACTGCTTTGTGTATACATATTCTTTCTTGTATGCACCTTGAATGATTTGGTACTAACAGTTGTTTTTCTTCCTGCTGTGCAATTTGTGTCCTGGTTATCACTATTCATCTTCAACAGCACCAATTTGTTGCGGGTAAGTTAATTAATTTTCTTATTTAGTGTTTAATGCTTAATTGATGGAGATGGTTTTCTTCTGATTCTTGTGCTCTGCAATATATCATCAGTCTAAAATCCCACATGAAAGGTTTGCACTTAATATTAAAACCTGAGGAACAAGTACTGCTGGCTGCATTGCATGTTAGTTCTCCTTGCTGTTACTTTACATGCTCATGTGTTGAAGGAAGACAATGCTTTAAGTCCTCCACATATTTAGGAATTGATGTAGAGTAATCGAACATCCTCTTTATAAGCTATATATCCACATGTGAGATGTAAGGTTCAGATGACTTAGATATTTTTCCATTCATCAACCAATTTCTCCCAGGGCATTAAATTCTGAGACACCACATTAGCCTTGTCTGAGTGGAACTGCAAATTAAGTATAATTGGGATGCCATAGCTCTGTTGCAGATGAAATAATGGAGATTGACATTTGGGGATACCATTCTTCTATATTCTGTATTAGAACATATAAAGGAATAAGAAAAGAAAACATCTTGCAGTACATGTTAATCAAAACTGTCTCATCATATTTGGTGGCTAGCCTGTGATGCTGAAACTTTAAAAATGGCTTATTTTTCTTTTCTTGTTTGTAAAGTTACTTTTAATAGATTTCTTCAAATGCTACTCATTTCTTTTGAACAGTAACCGAGTGGTCAGGTGGGCTTTATGTTTCCCCTACTATTGCTGGAAGCAGACCTGGTGGATTGATTGCAGGGGCTTGGGCAGCAATGATGTCATTAGGACTGAATGGTAACCAAAATAATGTTTCTTCTTGAAGTTGATCAATTTCTTCATTAAGCTTCCTTTCACCACTACGTTAATCTTGTTTTCAGGATACTTGGAGAATACAAGGCAGATCATGGAAGTATCCAAGAAAATACAGAAAGGGTAAATGGTGCTTCTCATAATAATTAGTTTCGTGCAAGATCTGCATATTTTAAATTTTTTTTCTGGTTTTGAGCAGGATAGAGGAGATTCCAGAGTTGTTTGTTGTTGGAAAGCCAGACATGACAGTAGTGGCTTTTGGCTCCAATGCTGTCAACATCTTTGAAGTCAATGATATAATGTCATCAAAGGGGTGGCATTTGAATGCTTTGCAGAGACCTAACAGGCAGGCTTTCTTTCCAACGCATTACATACTGCAGCTTATCATAATTATTTTACTTCATGTTAACCTAGCCACTGGACCACAGAAACTTATGTTGTTAGGGAAGGAGTCAACCATGTATATGAGGACTTTTAACACCCCCCTCAATAGGGAGGGAGCCGAGGAAAGAAAAGACTCAAGAATGACTCACTGGGGAGTGAATCAATGAATTGGGACTTGAACCTACCACATTTGGCTCTAATACTGTTACCTAACTACTAGATCCCAAAAGCTTAAGTTGTTGGGGAAGGGGTTAACAAAATATATCAGGCCTTAACACTACATGTTCCATTAACGGTGTTTCTTTATTCTTCTCAGCCTTCATATTTGTGTGACCCTTCAGCATGTTCCAACGTTTGAAGACTTCCTAAGAGATCTGAGAGATTCTGTAAGAACTGTAAGTCTATTTTAAATGTCATTTGAAATCTTTTGGTTGCTTTGCCTTACTACTATTACTACTACTATTGCTGCTACTATTTCTATTATCTTTCTATCTGTAGGTAAAAGAGAACCCAGGTCCAGTTAGCGGCGGGCTTGCTCCAGTCTATGGTGCTGCAGGAACGATGCCTGATAGAGGCATGGTGCACGAGTTACTTGTAGAATTCATGGACAGCTCCTGCTAGTCCTGGCTTCTTGTGCCAGTCCATACAAAATGTCATAATATTTCAAAAATTTTCTCCTCTTACCTTCGTTGCTCAAGGAAAATGCCATTCAGCTATCAAGCTGTATGAACTTTCCTGACATGCTCTGTCAACATTCGTTATCCCTTAGAGAGGGTGTACGTCATTACAATGCTATGCATCATAAATAATCCTGGTAGGAGATGATCGATGTGAATGAATTATTTTAAACATTTATGAAGGAATGACATATTCTGTTTAGTTTCAGCTAAACTCTCTACAAGAGTTGCATCACATATTTCAACAGGTTAATCCTTATTTTTCCTTGGCTGACAAACATCCGAGAAATTGTGTGTACCAAGGGTCCTATAGTGAGCAGCTGAAGCTCAAATTTGGCGTCTGAACTGAGTATGGCTGATCTTGGAATTAAATTCGGAAAAAAGCACTTTGAGGGTCACCACTTAGAGAAATATCATGTCGATTAGTGGTCTCAGATGAAATGTATGTGCAGTGATTCAAACCATGGTCCAACATAAAGCCAAGTCTCGGGTAAATAAAATGCAAGAGAATGCGCCTTGTTTTTTTTTGATAAAAGCGGCATTTCATATAGCTCTAACTTGAGTACATCCAGCCATATCAAAAGAAAGTAAAGCATACAGGGTAGGAGGAATATCTCCTACAGATGTCCATGTGACCTTCCCAGAATGCCGGGCAACAAAAGAGAAAGCGCCTTGTTTACCTGGGACTTTTTCCTTCATACTTGAAGTTGTTTAAATCGTCAAAGGAAAGGTTTGTTTAGAGAAATCAGTGCAGAGTGACATAAAAAGATTGCTTTTCAGATCATGAGCAGATAAATTTAAGAGAGCTGGGAAAATTATTTTTATCACATTGAGGAAAATTGGGACCTTTTGTCGCTAAAAAGGCATTGACACCGTCAAAATATACATTTAAATGCCAAATAGAAGCTACAGGAAGTGAGCTTCCTGGGACACACACAAGGTTGAAACAATGGCGTGGCGTGGGATCATCTTGGTCGATGGGTAATATATCCGAGACAAGCTTTTGAATGGCAAATGAGTTCAAAACCAAGACAAGCTATTGAATGGCAAATGAGTTCAAAACCAGGTAATGCCATGATGATTTGAATGGCAAATGAGTTCAAAACCAGGTAATGCCATGATGATAGTATCCTGGATTTATGTAAAGAGGGAGTCATATAATGGAGAGAGTTGGTCTATGGGTAGGTAGATGTATGCCCACGATTATTAGGCATTTTTTTTTCTTTTTAATGAAAAATAAGCAACCATCTTATAAATGGTAAAGTTAATCTCTTATCATATATAATGGAAACTATGGGCATGATCGACTACAACTCCCAATAATATTCATGTGCTACTCTCATGGGGGTTAAACCAATCTCATATCCCAATAATATTTACCATCAGACAATATTTATTTTTTACTACTATGTAGAGGAAATGAGAGGAATTTATTACAATAAGACTTTTAAAAAATGAAACCCTCTTCAAATCCTGATACAATGCAAGAATAAAACGAGAGGATGATAAGACTAATAAAAATCAGAAGCCTCTAACTCATTGAAATAATAATATTAAAAAAATATCGAGAAACCAACCTACTCTTAGATCATATTGATTTCCGATAGTCATTTTTCTCCCTAAAATGAATTATTTCTAAGAGACAAGATCCATTCATCCACTTTCAAGTCATGTGCAAAGCATTTGTAAAATCTAGTTGGATTCAATTGTCTTCAGTAGGTAGTTTTCTTACTCTTATTTTAAACCCACAGCCATGCTATCATGTGGCATTCCTACCTTCGCCTTGACCTCCCACTCCTTTTAACTGCCCTCCACACTTGAGCCAAAATTGTGACACATCCTTTATCCCCAACGAGATAGACTATCATCAGCTCATGAAGAGAACAGCACTAGAAATTAAGCTCAATTGTAGAGACTAGAGGCTATTGCATGAACAGGATTAGAAATTAGAAATCAAGCTCAATTGTAGAGACTGGATGTTATTACAGGAACTTTTCAAGATCGGACTGCATTTTCCCTTGCAAAGCCTGCCCAAAACCACACACTCTACAAAAGCCTCCTTTCCACCTTAGCTTTTCTTCTCCATCCTCTCTATTTCTCTCCCCATTTCTCCTCAATGAATATTTGGTATTTTCTTCTCCATTTTAAAGAACTTGACAGGAGGAGAGTTCGCTAAAATTTGGTTGAGGTACTGACCCCAGTGACTTTACCAACAGCAATAATTGGCACCCTTGAGGATTTTATATATATAGTCTCTCTCTCTCTCTCTTTAAGAGCTATGACAAGAGAAAAGGTGTCCAATATCAGGTAAGGTACTAACC
This sequence comes from Phoenix dactylifera, assembly GCF_009389715.1. Taxonomy (NCBI): domain Eukaryota; kingdom Viridiplantae; phylum Streptophyta; class Magnoliopsida; order Arecales; family Arecaceae; genus Phoenix; species Phoenix dactylifera. The sequence continues at coordinate 4,130,448 of NC_052405.1, read as the reverse complement.
CTTATGATTTCACTAACTGCATTAATTAGCACCTTTGAGGATTTTGTATTCTTTCCTTCTATTTTGTCTGTAAAGAGGTAAAAAAAGTAGGCAAAACAGTGTCCTTATGCTTAACAATAGCTTATGACAGCTCCCTCTAATTAGTTATGCTTATTATAAATTTGACTAGAACAACTATTCCTTGGTTGTACCTTCTTTCCGAATGTTGCTTGGTAGGCACAAAGCTAATTCCAAGCCTTATGCCTATATGCATGCATCCAATGCAAATGAAAACTAGATAGATTTTCCTCTCTTTTTGAAAAGAAAAAAAATAATGAATTTTGTTATTGCAATTCTTCGTCTTAAATGACCATTGTGAGCCATGCAATCCATAGTTCCTGTTTGAAACTTCTTGTCCTTTTGGTGTATTGGATCTAGTAGGAGTCGAACAGGGATAGGTTCGCCAATTACAATCTTTTTCTTCAAGTATGTGCATGCACATGCTTGTAGAGAGGGAGAGAGTAATGCTGCATTGAGGCTAGTGTAGTTTCAAAAGACAATGCAATGTAAGTTCTTTTTAACCTCTAGAATTTCGATAGAATTTTATCAAGCCTAGCATATATAGATGTAAACATGTTTTATGTGTAGAAGAGAAAAACACGTCAAGTTATTAATTTGTCCAAAACCATACAGCATTGAGGCCATGGTGCCATTTTCAATTCATCATCACAGAAATGAGATCCATTGCCTATTTCTAAATTGGACATCGTATCGGCAAATTAGGTCCTCCGGAAGTTTAGCACATGATTTACCTTTTTAATGTGGTAAATGTCATTTTTGGACTCGGTCTAATTATTCTCATAGTAGCCAAAGTAGTTTATATTGAATCAGGTCCTGGATCACGATACTATGGCTGTTGAGTGTCTGTGATGTAGATGAGAGGTGGCGGCACTGGGATGGGTCTGTCTGAGTTGGGCTCAGTTTATTTAGGCTAGCCCATTCAAGCTCGAGCCAAACTCGGGGTCAGATTGGGTTTAGGCATGATTCTCCAAAAAAAAAAAATTTTTGAAGTTCAACCCAACGCAAAATCTGAAAATTTTCTAGGCTAGGCTTTGGGCTAAGCCCGAAAGAGTTCAGACGGGGTTTGAGCTTAAATGTAGAACCCATTTATTTTTGGGGGCCGGGCTCGGGTATCTTATTAGCCTGGCCCAAGCCCAAACAAAATCCGAAACGGAGTCCGAATTCAAGCCCAAATCAATTTGTTTTTTTTTATGTTGTTATTTAGAGAGAATAATGAGAGAGTAAAGGATATTAAAATGAGATTAGCTAAGAATAAGATATCATGTATCATTTACTTGTGTTATAAAAAAGAGCCTAATTTTTAACAAGCCTATTTACTTATGAAGCAATATTTTGGAAATATCAAACTTTAATTGGGTTCAGGCTGGACTTATTTTTGGCCTAAATGGATAATTTGGGCCAGGCTCAGGTCGAGCTCAGGCTTGCATTATTCAAAAATTTGCGGGACTAAGCCTGAAAAAAATAAAAACTCGGGCTGGGTTTAGGCAGAGGCATGGCCTGGCCCGACCAACTTCAAGTCCTACCTCTTTATAGTAATTCAGAATGAAACAGTAAAAAAAAAAAAAAAGGTAAAAAGGTCGTGCCATCTGTTCCTACGTCATCTCTCCAAACCCCTTGAATGACCTACGCTTCCTCTCCAACCTGTGTGAACTACGCTCCTCACTCCCAAAGTCATCGTATAGCGTTTCCATCTCTGAATTTAATAAGTACTGCTTTTGGATAAGAGTAGGGATTGCATCTTCTGCATGAAAGAGAGATTCACCTTCTCTCGTGACGTCAACCATTGGATCATGTAATAACTATGAGATCCCTGCAAGCATATGAAAGTAAAGTTCGAAGTGCTTTGAGATCTATGCAAAATTCAATCCTATGGTTGACGTTGCAAAAAAAGATAAATCATTTTTTCGCCCCAATATACAACCCGGACACAATAAGTTGGTTTTGCTGCCAGCTCTCCACTGTTCTCATCATGGTTCAATATTACTGGAACCTCAATAACTGAGGAAAGGAAAACCCAAAAACTGAAAATGAGATGCAAAGTTGGGGTGGAAGAAGGTGATATACATTATTTTCTTCTTCATTTTGTTTTCTATTTTCCTTTTCCTTTTGCCATGCACAATTGGAATAATTGGCATATCCCAAGGATGGAAAACTGCTCATAAACCAATAAAACCATCTGCATTTGCAATCTCTGCAATTCTTTATGATCATTTTGAAACAGAAAAAAAGCTTACTGCCAGTGAATATTGATGATTCCACAAACCTGAACAGAAAACAAAAGCAATTCCATATTTTGATATTCAGAGGAGAGTTAGTTGTCATATACATCATGTAATGTCTAACATAAACAAGCAACAACTGCAACGTAGATGTTTCCTTGCACACATTCTAATGGGATTTTTTTTCAAAAAAAAAAAAAATCCTCCAACAGTACATACAGCGATCATTATCAGCAAACTACAAGCAGTTGATATGGTTACGAGGAGTGATCAACTTTTTCAGGGATAGCTCACAAGTCATCCAAGAATATGGACTTCTTACGTTGGGGCTCATTCGAGGTGCATGGTAGTATCATTTGCTAGATGCAGCGACATCTCCCTTGTCTTGGGTAAAATCATCATGCAAATAATGGGACAGGAAAGGGGACTTGTAGCATCATATAGGTAGGGGTTCTTCCTTTAGCATCCCTCCCATTTCCATCTTCCATGATAGATCCACCAGACTTGATAGTTCCCTGAAAATTTTAGAACTCCAAGTTAGAATGGCTATCATTTTCAGACAAAATTTCTGCTTAGCAAGAAGCATCATCTTTACAGCAGAGGATGTATTGGTCAAGAGCACACGCAAACACACACACACACACACAGAGAGAGAGAGAGAGAGAGGGAGAGGGAGAGTTACTTCAAATCATGACTCACGACAAGTAGTGTTAGTTCATTCTTTAGATGCTTTAGCAACTTCACAACATCAGCACGAGCTCTCCAATCTGATCTCAAAAGTAAAAAAAATGAAAAGAATATCACAAGGATTTTTGGAAGATAATAAATATCCAAACTACATAAGAGGGAACAATTTAAGTAGTTGAAAATTAACAGTGCACTCCAAGAAAAAGGACATCACCAAGTTCAAGACTTTGTAAACTTGGTTTCGTTTCTACATATTTGATACTGAAGGGAGAGACGACCATTATAGAATTACTAGATACTAGCAAAATCATACCAAGACCTGCAAGAGGCTCGTCTAGTAGCAGCAAATCTGGCATTTGAACCTGAAGATCCTTAAGAATTCAGAAACTACATAATAGAGCAGCCATCAAATGCCACTATTTTCATTTGAGTATCAGCCACTTCAGATATCTTACTAATTGAATAGCCAAAGCCAGCCGCCGCTTGAAACCACCACTTAAAGAATGTGGGTCTTCCTCCAAGGAGATCGTATTCAAACCGACCTGGAATATTTATATATTCAGCAAGTGACGAAGTAATAAGTTTCACTATTCCCATGGTGAGTTTATCAGAAAGCTCATTACTGGGAAGCAGTTTGAAGAAACTTACATAGGTCTGTAATTAGCAATTATTATTGGACAATTAATTAGATGGAAAAATAAATGTGGAATGCAAACATGGTTGATGCATATAGAAACTTAAAAAGTTCTCCTGTATACCGAATTAATTGCAAATTGAAGTTTCAAAGCAAGTTGTTCTCTCAATGCGAGGTCTGCCTTCTGTCTTGGCCAGCCAAAAGTAACTTCCTCGAGCACAGTATCAGCCAAAAGGTACCTAGAATATATCAACTTCATGAAATTATAAAGTGATTAAAAAAAGCCTACAAAGATATAGCTAGCAAATAAGTTGTAGTATCATATATAACAATCATCCTTCAAGATGTTTGTTTAGTCAATCTAGCGAGACAGTTCTGGTCATAGAAATTATGTTCCGGCCCAGACCACAGGGAATTCTGTTACAGCTCAAGTGAAATCATAAACCATTCTACCGCTAAAAATACCAGAAAGATCTATGATAAAATTAAGCAGTATCCAGAAAGTTCCCCTCATACCTCTATTCAAGTTATCTGCTTTTATGAGAAATCATGTTTAATACCAGAAATTGTGTAAATTTCAAAAATTTATGAGCCTAAATTGATTCTAGGTTAACGATTAGGATCTGAGTCACTATTTTAGATTAAATGACACATTCCACACATTGCAGTGTTGTCTCTTATATACAAGATTGCTTATATTAACACCAGTTTCTGTCAATGAAAATGAGTTATTCTCTAGCCATTAGTAGAATCATATTTCAGAAACACTAAAATCCAACACATTTATTTCTCATTAAAATTCAACCTAATAATCAAGCCTCCCATAAAATTAAACTGTTAATTATTGGCATCTGCTGATTGTTCTCGGAACAATGAGATAATTTTAATATGAAGACATCTTTTTCCCCCTTTTACTCGGAAGTAAACACCATGCAAACATTACAGTAACCTAGTTCTTACAAAAGTTAAAAAAATCCTTCTGATAACAAACTCAATCCCACCAAACATTATTAACAGTAAATAGCATCATCTCTAAATCATGAATAAAAGATCAAAAAAAAAAAAAAAAACCCTACAATTGTTGTCGCCTTTGACTTAGTGTTTAACAAAACCTAAGAAGCACTTTATACCTCTCAGGAAACTGAAACACAATGCCAACCCTTTCCGGTGACAATGTTTGTGGAGGTCCATTTGGGTTTCCATCATTTCTATATCTTTGAATATTGATTGATCCAGAGGTAGGTTTGGATAGTCCAGCAAGAAGCTGCAATAAGGAGCAGATAAAAGGGTGAGCTAGAAAAACATAGTAAAGAAGCCATCAATATCAAAAACATGCCCAAGTTTTGAAGGCAAGCCTGTAAAAGAGTGGTTTTCCCGCTTCCACTTCGTCCAAAAATCAGGCCAAAGCTACAAGAATTAATAAGAATGGTTCATTCATGGACAAGAAGCTTCATTTGATGGCAGCATCCATACTAAAATGATCAAGATAAATATTATAATATTTACTAATCAGAATGTAGGAAGAAGTTCTTTTCATGTTTACCTTTTCTGGGGAAGGGAGAAACTAACTTCACTCAATAGGTTGTGCTGGGTCCCAGGAGGTCGATAACTGACCCTTCTGACCTTAAACAAACCAATTTCATTGTCACAAAGCACCTGATGCTCATGAACTTGCAGATAGGTATGAAATACAACATGTGACATCAATACACAACAAGTTCTATTTTGCTCTAGTTCAAGGAAAAAATATTGGTCAATCAGGGATGATGATCAACATGCAAGTTCTAACTGAGATTGCAATAGCACTATTATAGTATTAGTTCATATAAACCAATATGAAGATTCCTCGGGGAAAGAAATAATGAAAAATCTATAGAAACATCTTTGTTACAAGCCTAAACAAATCCAAGGCATATGTATCTAAAACCCATTGGAATAGAGTTGTAAGGATTTAAGAAAAGAATTCAGCAGAATATTCTTCAGCTACTGGAGCAATACACAAATGTAGAAGGTGGAATGTAAAACAATGATTTTGAGCATGTGCTCAGAATAAAAAATACACAATGATCTGAAAATCACCAAAATGAACCTAATCGATAAATAATATTAAGAAAGGACCGCAGCATCAAATATTATAGTTACTAGATGAAATGAATGCGGAAATAACACTAAGAAAATAACAATAAGAACGAATATGGCAACATAACTTTATTGGATTTTTACATAATGGCATAATGAAGTAAGAACCATTCCAAGCATTCGTTTAATTTTGCCTCAGGACATAAGCACAAAAATTATTTTTCCTTTAATCCATGTGGACAAATCCTCACTTCTAGAGCAAATAATGATCTTGAACAGAAGTACAGAACTAGTGTATCGCAAGGATATAAAGAAACATGCAATGGATACATGAATATTTGGCTTTAGAAGATCATTATCATCCTACATGCCAATGATAAAGATACTGATCATGGTTGCAAGGGCACAAAAATTGAGATGAAAGTAGAGACAGAGTCTACCCATGAAATATGCTCTACCTAAAGTTCCTATGCAAAAACTATCAGAAGCCAAACTTTAACTTACATAATTTTATGCCTCAGCCACATAAGTTAAATCTCCCAAGGCATAACATATTCAGTTTCTCTTCTGAAACATTAAGTGGTAGAAAATATTTTGTAGAGAAAGAGCAAATAAGATGCAAGGATTGCTGAAATTAAAACAATGAAGAAACAAAAAATAGAAGAAATCGACAATCCTAGATACGGACGGACATGTAACTTTTAATGCAAGTGTTAGAGTGAATGCACGATAACATTTAAGTGGAAAAAAATCTAGATATGCATATCTAGAAAGTATTTAGCACAATGAATAAGGTCCACCATTAAGGGCCTGCAACATATCCTACAGGAATCAAGCCTGTTGGCTCACTCAACATTGCATCTTCTAAAAGCCCGCCGAAATTCCAATCTAAATCTTAGCATGTGGATCTGTTGGTCTTGTAGGAAAACAGAAAAAGACCTATAGAGTTCTTTTGTCCTTCCCACCGGATTCAGGCTGGAGGGGTGTTATGCTGATATAGGCCCAACTCAAATGGGCTTCCCAATCCAAGAATCCAATATGAAATTCAGCCTAAATCCTATTGGATTACCCAAACAGGCCTTAACTAGTGATTTTATAGAATGCAATATGGATTTTATAATATATGATGTATGCTATAGTTGCTTGAAGAAAAAATGTGGACGACAATGAAGGAGTAAAGGAGTAAGGAAGTGATGAATTTAGATACTGCTATGGTGCAAGAACACTACTAGCCTTAATAGTATTTAATATTTCTTAATTAAATGGATTTCCTTAAACATCTCGATATAAATAGATATGATGAGCAGTAATAGTTTAACTTTGCTTGTTTAGATGCATCGACACCAACAAAGGGTAGAAGCACAAGTAAATCAAACTAAAGAAGGTCTATAAGATCGAGGAGCAACAGCAAATCTCCAAACCTAATTCAACACCAAAAATCGAATGTTCCTACAAGCAAGACTAAGTAAAAACTCATTCAAAGAAGGGGAAGATAAATATATGATGACAAACTAAACATGTAAGCTCGACAATCAACACAAATATGCGTAGACCAACAATGCATCATAACCACGAGCGAGGGGTCACAGCTCACAAGCATGAACAAGAGCCCTTTTTTTTCTTTTTCTTTTTTTTTGATAGGGAACAAGCATCGATGAATTGATGACCGGAAGGCATGAGGATGCCATTCTAGTTGGAAACTTGGAAATCTGGTTAGATGAAATAGAGAGAAGATCCACAAATCCACCAAGACAACATGACATCACAAGGAATTGGTAACGATTAAAAAAAAAATCCATCTTTAAAGACATCGACGAAATCTATTACTAATTCAGTATACCCAATTTCACGAGACAATTAAAATAGGTCATAAGCGGGAGATTTTGTGCTAAAAAAAAACACATCGGGGATTAAAAAACAAGAAGAGAAAAAGGACTTACTTCGATGCGGTAGTGGTCGGCTGAGACCCGTAGTGCCGGAGACTTCGAAGGAAGCCTTCGTAGAAGGGAAACGGATTGGATTACGAGACGGATAAAAAGGTACTATTCTCATTTATTCCAAGGAAAAGAAAAGGAAGAAAGAAGGAAAACTTTATACCGCAGAGGATTGTGGGAATGGAAGACCGGCCGGATTGGAGACAGGGGTGGAGCCGATCGTAACAAGGGAATGGAAGTCGTCTTCATCGTTCCTCTCTCTCTCGAAGAACACTTTTCTTTATATATAAATTGGGGAAAATAGCAAGGAAAAAAAGAGAATGTAGAAGGGCAAAGGTGGAATCTGAAAAAATAAAGTTAAAATCAACACTGACGGATGCGTACTTATGGTGGCGGGAGAGGTGATGCAGATTTGGGGCGGACTCCACTCTAGGGGGCGTTTGGTATGGGATGATCGTCCCAGGATGAAGAATGATGTAGGTGGAGGTGATGAGATTACCGCATTTGATTGCACCATGATGATCCTATGTGGCGGTGATTCTAAATTACCTCCACTCCTTCCATCACCGTCCAACCCCATCCTTGAGGTCGGAAATCCAAGATCACCACTCCAGAGCAGTAATCCTAGATTAAAAATTAAAGATAAAAATACCCCTCAATATACCATCAATATATTATGTCAATGCTATATATATATATAATATTATATTGATATTATATATTATATTTGTTGGGGGAATACAGTTTTCCTCGGTAATACAGTAACCCCGCCACTGGAAGGCCGCATGACCGCTGACCCCAGACGACTGAGGTCGGCGTCCGACCTCAGAGCCTCCGACCCGGAGAATTCCCGACCTCGAAGGTCTGTCCTCGTCAACCACCTACTACGGCCGTACCCCTCAGAGGTCTGGCCAAGGGCCATACCCTGCCACTGCCCCAACATTTATTACGCATGATCTCTGCAAACCCCCGGTTCACTCAACACTTAATGAAAGTCTCCGGCCTACTCAACAATTAATGCGCACCTCCGGCTTACTCAACAATTAATGCGCGTGGCTCCTGTTGTCTACGGACCCATGACTCTCCACGGCAGATCAGCCCAGCGGGGTCCAATCAACCGTGTTAAGTCTCTGATCTCGGCCTCACCTCCGACACCAACGCAATAATTCGCCCGATCGCGTGCCGGCTCGGGTCGTACGACGGCCTCATTTTCGACATTAATGCAATGATTCGCCCGACCGTTCGCCAGTCCGAGCAACGTGCCGAGTCGTACAAACGGCCTCGCCCTATCACATCACAGGTACGCCGGCCCCCTTATAAAAGGGAACCTTCGCTTCTCAGAGGGAGGGTTGGACACTGAAAACTCAAAATACACTGCCTTCTTCCTCCTTTTGGCACTAATTGCCCCCCTCTGACTTAAGCATCGGAGGGCCGGCGCCGGAAGACCCGGCCACCGGCTTTTTTGCAGGCACCCCGACGGAGGACGCCGCCTGCCGACGGACAGCCGCTCCACCGCCGCTCCCCCTCCTCGACCGACGATCGCCCCCGGGTCCAATTTCCAGCAACAGTTGGCGCTAGAGGAAGGGCCCGAGTCGCGATCATGAAGTTGAGAAGTAAGGGAGCCTCCAATGCCTCCCGGCGTCCCCCACAGAGTCCTGGACACTCCGTCCAGAATCCACCTACTCCGGCTGACCCGGTTCCCCAGGTTCAGCCGGAGCAATTCAATGCTTTGGTGCAGCAAGTTCAGGCCCTGGCCGCCGCCGTTCAAGGCCTGCGGCGCGAGGAGGCCTTACCAACACATCCCCCGCAGGCCCAGGCTGCCGGAGTTTCCTCCCAACGGCCCGATTCTCCTAGGCCAGAATCTCCACGGCTCCTCCAGGGTCAACAACGAAGGGCGGGCCTCCCCCCAAAGAGAGCTGCCGGGGGAAGGTCTGAACGGAAGACCCCAACCCTCTGAAGCCGAGTCAGCCCCAGGCCGCCGTGAGCCAGGGCAAACCACGGCAACGATTCCTCGGGTTGGGGAGCTCGACAGGAAAGTCGAGCACTTAGAGCGCCAGATCGAAGCGCTCCGCAGCAAGAAGGCAAGACAAGAGGGGGATTTCGAATTTACCACCGAGTCCCCCTTCTCCCGCCAAATTGAGGATGAGCCAGTCCCCGTGAGGTTCAAGATGCCTCATGTGGAGCCCTACAGTGGAGTCACCGACCCCCTCGACCACTTGGAGAGCTACTGGGCTCTCATGGCCCTACAAGGATCCTCGGAGGCCGTACTTTGCAAGGCCTTCCCGGCGACTCTTCGAGGGACAGCTCGACTCTGGTTTTCTAGGCTAAAACCGAGCACGGTATCTTCCTTCGAGCAACTCGGCAGGCAATTTGCTACCAATTTTGCCGCCAGCCGACGCCTAAGGCGGACGTCGGACTCCCTTCTGGATATCAAGCAGAAAGAGGGGGAATCCCTCAAGGAGTACCTAGACCACTTTACCACCGCCACGTGGGAAGTCCATGAGCTGGACCAGTCAATAGCCATGTCGGCTCTAAAGACTGGGGCCCGCTCTTATCGATTCCTCTTCTCCATCGAGAAGAGCTTCCCGGCCGACTTCACCGAGATGCTGGCCCGAGCTCGGAAGTACGCCAAGGCCGAAGAGGCAATTGCCTCCAGGCGGGGTGCAATCGAGCCCGCCTCAAGGAAGCAGAAGAAACGCCGCGAGGAGCGCGGCCGACGAAGAAGCCGATCCCCCTGTCAGGAGAAGAACCTCCCCCGACTGAGGAGCCCACCTCGGCAGCGGGGACAGCCACAACGGAGGACCTCACCTCGACCAAGGTCTCCACCACGGCCTCGGGCGTACCCAGGAAGGTACGAAAATTACACACCTATCAATGCGCCCCGGGCCGAGATTTTGATGGAGATTGAAGGCCGGGACTTTTTCCGACCTCCACCTCCTATGCGGGATACGGGATTCCTGCGTAATCCCAGGAAGTACTGCCGCTTCCATCGGGATCATGGGCACGACACGGAGGACTGTATTCAGCTCCGAGACGAGATCGAGGCGCTTATTCGCCGCGGGGTGCTCAATCGGTTCATATGGAACCGACGTGAAGAGAGGAGGCCGGCAAAAAACACCACGCCCCCCGAGAATCCAAATGACAAAGACCCATTGCCGGCACCATCAATGTCATTAGAGGAGGGACTTCCGCTGGAGGGCCAGCCCATGAAGCTCCCTCGAAGTGCCCACACGCTTCCGAAGCCATCTCGTTCTCGGACGAGGACTTGGAAGGGGTTGAGACCCCTCGTGATGATGCTGTGGTCATCTTCATGATTGTAAATAAGTTTGATGTGAAGCGTGTCTTAGTTGATAATGGGAGCTCGGCCAATGTTTTGTATTACCATGCCTACCAAAAAATGGGATTGCCAGAAGGACACCTCCGAAAAATTAATACCCCATTAGTCGGGTTCACCGGAGATTCGGTCCCAGTTGAGGGTGAGGTCAGCTTTCTTATTACAGTCGGCCTCACTCCCCAGGAAAGCACCGTGAGGACGGACTTCCTTGTAGTCCGTCTAGGCTCAGCCTATAACGCCATCCTTGGGCGGCCAGGGCTAAATGCCCTCCGAGCCGTGGTCTCGACCCGCCATCTACTCATGCGATTCCCCACCGGCCAAGGAGTAGGCGAGGCCCGCGGGGACCAGCTGGTCGCCAAGCAATGTTACATGGCGGCTCACAAAGCGAAATGACCAGCTGAAGCGCCGCCTCAGGCGACGGGCCCCTCGCTACCCATGGAAACCCTGGACGCAAGGGACGACCTCTGGAAGAAGCAAGTAGAGCCTGTTGAGCTCCTCGTTCAAGTTCCTCTGCGAGAAAATTTTTCCGAGCTAACCGTGCAGGTCGGCTTCGGCCTTGGCGTCCGCAAAAGGGACCACCTCATCGGCTTCCTGCGGGACAATGCTGATGTCTTCGCCTGGTCGCCCACCGACATACCAGAAATCGACCCTGAGGTCATGACCCATCGACTCCAAGTAAAGCCGACCAGCAGGCCCGTGAAGCAGAAAAAGAGAGGCTCCGCTCCAGAACGACAACGAGCCCCAGCCGAGGAAGTGGACAAACTCCTCGAAGCTGGCTTCATCCGGGAGGTCTCCTACCCAGACTGGCTCGCCAACGTAGTCCTTGTGAAAAAGGCCAACGGGAAATGGCGCATGTGCGTGGACTACACCGACCTGAATAAGGCTTGCCCGAAAGACAGTTTCCCCCTTCCAAGCATCGACCAGCTCGTCGACTCCACCTCAGGACATCAATTGCTGACATTCATGGACGCCTTTTCCGGATACAATCAGATCCGGATGGCGCCGAGCGGCGGAGCACCATGTAGCCGACCTCAACGAAACATTCTCCAAGCTCAGGAGGTACCGGATGAAGCTCAACCCAGCAAAGTGCGCGTTCGGAGTTACCTCAGGCAAGTTCCTGGGTTTCATAGTGACCCAGCATGAGATTGAAGCCAACCCCGAGAAGATCCGAGCGCTGCAAGAGATGGCGCCTCCAAAGACAGTCAAAGAAGTGCAGCGGCTCACCGGACGAGTTGCCGCCCTGGGGAGATTTGTCTCCCGATCGGCTGAGCGCTGCCTCCCATTCTTCAAGATCCTTAAGCGGCCAAAGGACTTCCTGTGGTTAGAAGAATGCCAGTAGGCCTTTGAAGAGCTCAGGCGCCTCCTGGCCTCTCCCCCGCTACTCACCAAGCCTCAGCGGGGCGAAGTTCTTTATTTATACCTGGCCGTCTCCCCGGTTGCAGTGAGCTCGGTCCTGGTCCGGGAAGAGGACAAGCTCCAAAAGCCGGTCTATTACATCAGCCGGGTCCTCAGGGATGCTGAGACCCGGTATTCCAAACTGGAGAAGACAATTTTCGCCCTTGTCATCTCGGCGCGGAGACTCCGGCCTTACTTTCAAGCACATACAATAGTCATACTGACCGACCAGCCTATGAAGCAAATATTGCAAAGGTCGGATCGTGCGGGGAGGATCGCCAAGTGGTAGGTCGAGCTCGGGGAGTTCGACCTCGAATATCGGCCTAGGCCGGCCATTAAAGCTCAAATACTCGCCGACTTCCTCGTGGAGTGCACCTTGCCAGACGACCCCGAGCTACCGTCTGCACCTATGGAGACAGCCCCGAGGCTACCTGGGTCCTGTATTCAGACGGGTCCTCAACTTCGGGGGGTAGCGGAGCTGGACTCATCCTCACCAGCCCAGACGGAGTGGTGGCCGAACAAGCCTTGCGCCTCGAGTTTCCGGCCTCAAACAACGAAGCAGAATATGAGGCGCTCATTGCTGGGCTCAAATTGGCGAAGGAACTGAAAGTGGAAGACCTGAGGGCCTTCAGCGATTCTCAGCTGATAGTAAGCCAAATCCAGGGAGACTTTGAAGCAAAAGAGCCATCAATGCAAAAATATCTCCAAAAAGTGCGGAAACTTACGGCGGCCTTGGGCTCTTTCGGCATCCAGCATATTTTCAGGGTGGAGAATCTCAGGGCAGACCAGTTGTCCAAACTGGCGACCTCCCGCATGAGCGAGCTTTCCAAGGAGACGACGCTCGAGTATCTTCAGACACCTGGCACGGAGGAACCTGAGCCTACCATGTGTATCGACTTCGAGCCGAGCTGGATCGACGGATTCGTCCGCTATCTCCAGGACGGAACCCTCCCCCATGATGAGATAGAAGCTCACCGGATCAAGCGCCAAGCCTCCTGGTATGTCCTATATGAAAACAAGCTCTATCGTCGATCATTCACTTCTCCTCTTCTTAGATATCTCCGCCCCTCTGAGGCGGACTATGTACTCCAAGAAGTCCATGAAGGAATTTGCGAAAATCACCTGGGAGGTCGGGCGTTAGCCTATAAGATCTTGCGGCAAGGATATTACTGGCCCACGCTCCAGAAGGACGCGGTGGACTTCGTTCGGAGGTGCGACCGGTGCCAACGGAACGCCAACATCCAACGCCGACCCTCGGCCCTGCTAACTTCGATCATCGCCCCCTGGCCGTTTGCCCAGTGGGGGATCGACATTTTGGGGCCCTTTCCTCTGGCCACCGGGCAAAGAAAATTTCTGGTCGTCTCCATCGACTACTTCACCAAATGGGTTGAAGCTGAACCCGTAGCCTGGATCACCGAGCAAAAGATGCGGGACTTCGTATGGAAGTCCATAATCTGCAGATTCGGACTCCCCCGAATCCTTATATCTGACAACGGTCGGCAGTTCGATAACGTCTACTTCAGAGAATTTTACTCCGAGCTCGGCATAGACCACCGCTTCACCTCGGTCGCCCATCCCCAGACAAACGGAAAAACTGAGGTAACAAATCGTACCATTTTGCAGGGACTCAAGGCTAGGCTTGATCGATCCAAAGGACAGTGGGTCGAGGACTTGTACAATATCCTCTGGGCATACCGGACTACGTTCCGATTATCCACAGGAGAGACCCCTTTCAACCTAGCATATGGCATAGAGGCTGTCATCCCGCTGGAAGTCGGCCTCCCTTCTTCAAGGGTGGAGCACTATGACCCCGACTCCAACTCTTCCCGACTCAGGAATAATCTGGATCTCGTTGAAGAGACACGAGAGGTCGCCCGGGTCCGCATGGCAAGGTACCAACAGAAGACGGCCCAATACTACAACTCCAGAGTCAAGCCCAAGCTCTTCAAAGTGGGGGACCTCGTCCTCAGGAGAGCCGAAGCTTCTCAGCCAACTGAGCGGGGAAAGCTCGTCCCAAACTGGGAAGGTCCATATCAAATTGCCCGAGTATAACGACTCGGGGCATACAAGTTGAGATCTCTCGAAGGGACTCCAATTCCACGAAGCTGGAACTCCGAGAATCTACGGATGTATTACCAATGAAACCCCTAGGGGTTCTGGGCAATCAGGAACATGGATTCAAATCTCCTCTTTACAATGATTTATTTCTTTTCGATAATTATGACTCTTCTGATGTTGGGTCGTTTGTGATCCTCAGATTCCTCGACTGAGATCGGGATGCCCCGAGGTTCGACCGTAGAGTCCCAAACTCCCTCGACCTCGGGAAGCAACGCAGGACGACAGAGCATTGACCTGACGCATGGTTCCTTGACTAAGGTTGGGATGCCCCGAGGGTCGACCGTAGAGTCCCAAACTCCCTCGACCTCGGAAAGCGTCGCAGGTCGACAGAGCGTTCCCAGACCCCTCGACCTGGCGCACGATTCCTCGACTAAGATCGGGATGCCTTGAGGTTCGACCGTAGAGTCCCAAACTCCCTCGACCTCGGAAAGTATCGCAGGACGACAGAGCATCGACCTGACGCATGGTTCCTCGACTAAGGTCGGGATGCCCCGACGGTCGACCGTAGAGTCCCAAACTCCCCCGACCTCGGAAAGCGTCGCAGGTCGACAGAGCGTTCCCAGACCCCTCGACCTGGTGCACGATTCCTCGACTAAGGTCGGGATGCCCCGAGGGTCGACCGTAGAGTCCTAAACTCCCTCGACCTCGGAAAGCGTCGCAGGTCGACAGAGCGTTCCCAGACCCCTCGACCTGGCGCACGATTCCTCGACTAAGGTCGGGATGCCCCGAGGGTCGACCGTAGAGTCCCAAACTCCCTCGACCTCGGAAAGCGTCGCAGGTCGACAGAGCGTTCCCAGACCCATCGACCTGGCGCACGATTCCTCGACTAAGGTCGAGATGCTCCGAGGATCGACCGTAGAGTCCCAAACTCCCTCGACCTCGGAAAGGGCCGCAGATTAATGGAGCATCCCCCAAACCCCCTCAACCTCCGCGGGCAACATCGGGTTCATAAGAAGCCCGAGCTCTTCGAAAGTCAAAGAATGGCTCCGAGAGTCGGCAAGTAAAACAACTCACACCGCTACGAGGAGCGCGACTTCGGAAATGCATAAGGTACATCTTACTCGATATTCGCCTTGTCATATTCATCTACACGTTGCTAGCGAAATCCCGATTGAGGTCGGGAATTTACCCCGGCCAAGGCCGGGTCGCCCCTACAAGTCGGTCTAAGGCCAAGGTCCCATCGACCTCATGCATGCTCCCCCCCCCAACCGATAACCCCCATGACAGCTCATGCGAACCTTTTCGAGCAAGGGTCCGGTTCGGCCCCCATACATCGAGGCATCAATCGCAGATGACCTCGACCGCGGGCGTGCTAATCGAGCTCAAGAAGGCCGAGGTACCCTCTACAGTTTCCAACTCTGCTTGCCGAAACCTCGGCAAAGCCCGAGGGCAACGACCGTGAAAGCCCCGACGGCGGTTTGGCTATTGGCTCATGCCCCCGTCGGGGAACGGCCCTGACATTCTCGAGAACCTACGTCCCAAAAAAAAAAAAAAAAAGCCAAACTCAAAAGCTTGGCCAAGTGCCCCAATAATGACTTATACAAGTCTGATAAGGCCCCTTTCCGGGGGTCTGAGGCCCGAACTTGGTGCCTCAAGAATCCAAAAACCGAGCCCAACAACCCCTGTGAGCTCTAAAATCCGAGCTCCAACACTTGGTGGAATTTGTTGGACACTTAAACAAGCTAAGGGAAAGAAGAGCAAAACACAGCCGAAAAGCATGTCTTTATCAAGCAGCCCAAAGGCTAGGACGCGAAGTCGAGGGTCGGTAAGATAATAAGTTAGAGCACCGATCTCGCTTACGGCTAAAGGAGAAAAAAGGGAAAGTAAGCACAGAATGGCAAAAGAAGATACTTTCGTTAGCAAAATGCCGAAAGGCTAAGTACAAAATTGGAGGTCGGCCGTTTGACAAGTTTGAAGGCCGACCTCATTTACAGTAAAGAGAAGATAAAAGCCTAAGTCCTAAGAGGCGGCAGCAGCGTCAGCGTCACCCTCGGGGTCATCCACGGCGATGACCTGGGGGCCTTCGACGGGTACGGGCTCGGGGTCGGCGGCGGGGGCCTCGGCTGGCACCGTGGGAACGTCCTCGCTGGTTTCGCGAGGGAGGGCCTCCGCCACCGCCGGCTCGGCCGCCTCGGCTTCGGCCTCGGCGAGATCTTCGTCGGACATAAGGGCGGCGGGAACGTCGTCAGAGTCGGAGCCGTACCCTAGCCTCATCCTCGGACGGATCGTCGAAAGGTCGAACTGGGGGCAGATCCGGGCCATCTGCTTTCGAAAGTTATCAAAGCCCCGGAGGAACCCATCCACGGTTTCCTCCTCTAACATATCGCGGAACTCCTCCGACTCCTTGAAGAGCTCCACGGCGTTCTCGGCTCGCTCGAGCGCCTTCTTCTCCCGGGCCTCAAGTTGTCCGATCTTGAGGCGGAAGACCCCGGCCTCGTACTTGAGGCCGGCGATCTCAGACTGGGCCTCCCCCAGTCGCGTCTCGGAGGCGCGCAGGGCCGACTTGGTCAGCGAATGGGCGGCCCTTTCCTCCTCGAGCACCTCGACCATGGCTAGTCGCCCGGCCTCAGTGGCCTCCCTCCGCGCTTCGGCCTCGGCCAGCGCCGCCTCCAACTCGGCGATTCTTTTCTTAGCCGGCTCCAATTGCCGGCTGACCCGCCGAGTCTCCTCTTGACACCCTTGGGCAATGAACACCAGGGTGTCAACTTCATGAATATGCTGTAAGGGAAAAAGGGGAAAACACTTATGAGTTGAAAAACATACAACATGTTCGCCAATAGCCTAAGAAAAATTAGGAAAGTAGCTTACCCGAGCGGTATTACGGTAGGTACCGTCGACGATCTCTTCCAGCGGCAAGTTCGCGAACTCGGCCCGGTCCGCTGGAAGCATTGCACGCCGAAACACGGCCCTTGCGACCTCGGCGTCATGGATGGCCGAACTCCCCTCAAGGAGTGGGGATCCTGGCTCGGCCGACTCCTCCCTGTGGGCCCTTGAAGAACTCGGCTCGTCCGAGCTGGGGACCTCGGGGCCTCTGGTCGGCGCAGATCCCGGGCGCCGTAAATGAATGGGGTCGGCCTCCCCCGCTGGGCGACGGGAGCGGGACAGAGAGGGGTCGTTGGGCCCGTGTCGCCGGCGTCCCGCGTACGCCCCTGGCAAACTGTGGAGGCCCCCGCCTCCGAGCCTCCCGTCCCGGCCGATGTAGAAGCACCGGCCGACCTCGATTTCTTCCGAGGCTGGGGAATAGCCCCCCCGGCCTCGGCCTCTCGCCTCTTTATCCGAGAGAAGAGGGACGTGTTGCTGGTCGGCATGCGGGGAATATCTGAAACCAAAAATTTTTCCAAGTGTCAGATCAAAGTTAGCGAAAAGAGAAAACAGACAAAAGCAAAGTGATGCGACCACTCTTACCCTCAGGGCGCGCCGAGCTCAAGCCCACGCTCGCCAAGGCGTCCTCCCGTAGGAGCTCGGTCAGGTTGAATCCTTTCCCAAGGGCTCGTAGAGAGTCCAAGACCCTCAGCTCCCTCTCCGAGGGCTCGGAGAGCCTATTGAGAGTCTTCAACCGGGGGTGCCCCCACCTCGGGTTAAACCCCCATGGCACCTCGGATGCAAGAAAGAAAAATTTGCCCTTCCACTCATGAATAGAGGAAGGGGTACCCTGGAAGAGCGACATACCGCCCCAAAAGGCAAAGTATAGCCACCCCGCATCCGCCGGATTTTTCTTTAACAAAAAACATCGGCGGAAGACACTCACCGAGATCGGGATCCCGTGCCCAAGACACAAGGACAAGAACCCAATTATGGTCCTCCACGAGTTCGGAGCAAGCTGTGCTGGAACGAGTTGGTACTCTACCAGCAAGCTGTTCACGAACTCGTGAACAGAGAACCGCAGGCCGGCCCAGAGCGTCTCGCGATAGACCGCGATCCGACCTGGGGGCGGCCGCGTCACCCTGTCCTCCGGCCCCACGGTTTCGAGACGAAACCCGGGCTGGAAGAAGAACCGGGAGCGGATCAACTCCAACTCCTCCCCCGACAAACTCGACCCTACTTCCTCCGGACCAGAACCCATCTTACAAAAAAGTGAAATAAGCTAGAGGAAAAGAGAGTGAAGAGGAGGAGGAAGAGGAACCCTAGCTGGTACAGGGTGGAAACCTATGGGAAAGTCGCCGGAAATCGCTCCGGGCGCCGTCGGCAAGACTGGGTTGAGAGGGGGAGCAAAGGAGAAGACGGCAAAGACGAAAGGCAACCAAACGGAATTTTTAGGGCAGATTCGTGGGGTTTATATAGACCCCCCTAACGGCCCAGATCGGTGGGCTCGGTTCCCACCCCCCGTCTGGATTGCGCCACGTGTCGGCCTCGGAAGCCGAAGCACCGCATTCAATCCAGAGCAATAAGTCGAGTACAAAATCGAAGCGCCGTCCCATCGGATCTCACGGCCTCATCATGGGTTCGCAAAACCGGACCATCTTGAAAGACGAGCGGACGCCACCCCCGCTCCCCCCATTTAATAGGCCTCAGGGACACGTGGAGCGTCGATCTAACCTCCGCCTTCCCAAATCATTGTCCAACCAATACGAGATCAGAAACGTCCGACCTCGGATCGTGCCACGTATTCATTTTTGAGGCACGAAACGACGTACCTAGTTAAGGGGGGAGCCCTGACCACGAGATCGAGGCGCCACCTCATCGGGCCCAGGGACCCTCATCATGAGTTCGCCGTACGAAGCGATTTCGGAGATCCAAAGGGCGCTATCCCCGTTGTAGCTGCTTCGGGATGCGTAAGGGCGCAGACCTCGTTATAAGTTCGCCATCTAAAAGCGACCTCGAAGTGCCAAAGGGCGCAAACTCCGTCATAAAGGCTCCAAGACACGTAAGGATGCGGGCGCGATCCCCTCCGACCTCAATAACCACAAGGACGACTTCTACTTTCCGCGTCTGAGCTCGCAAGCTGCTCGGACTCGGAAGTCGGGGGTAGTGTTGGGGGAATACAGTTTTCCCCGGTAATACAGTAACCCCGCCACTGGAAGGCCGCATGACCACTGACCCCGGACGACTGAGGTCGGCGTCCGACCTCAGAGCCTCCGACCCGAAGAATTCCCGACCTCGAAGGTCTGTCCTCGTCAATCACCTACTACGGCCGTACCCCTCAGAGGTCTAGCCAAGGGCCATATCCTGCCACTGCCCCAGCATTTATTACGCATGATCTCTGCAAACCCCCGGTTCACTCAACACTTAATGAAAGTCTCCGGCCTACTCAACAATTAATGCGCACCTCCGGCTTACTCAACAATTAATGCGCGTGGCTCCTGTTGTCTACGGACCCATGACTCTCCACGGCAGATCAGCCCAGCGGGGTCCAATCAACCGTGTTAAGTCTCTGATCTCGGCCTCACCTCCGACACCAACGCAATAATTCGCCCGATCGCGTGCTGGCTCGGGTCGTACGACGGCCTCATTTTCGACATTAATGCAATGATTCGCCCGACCGTTCGCCAGTCCAAGCAACGTGCCGAGTCGTACAAACGGCCTCGCCCTATCACATCACAGGTACGCCGACCCCCTTATAAAAGGGAACCTTCGCTTCTCAGAGGGGGGGTTGGACACTGAAAACTCAAAATACACTGCCTTCTTCCTCCTTTTGGCACTAATTGCCCCCCTCTGACTTAAACATCGGAGGGCCGGCGCCGGAAGACCCGGCCACCGGCTTTTTTGCAGGCACCCCGACGGAGGACGCCGCCCGCCGACGGACAGCCGCTCCACCGCCGCTCCCCCTCCTCGACCAACGATCGCCTCCGGGTCCAATTTCCAGCAACAATATTAATGATATATTATATTATAATATATTACTAATCATATTATTATCCTATTATTATTGAAGGATAATTTTAAATTATAGTAGAAATATATTATTCTATTTTATATTTATATAATTAAAATATTTAATATATTATTCCTATTTGCCTTATTTTTCTAATCAAAATAATTATTAGTATTAAAAAATCTATTAAATTATAAATAAAAATATTAATTCTATAATGAAAAATAGGATATTTTTTTAAGATTAATAATTTATAGAAGTAATAAATATATTTTTATAGAATATATTAATAATTAATATATTGATAGATATATTAATATTTTATTATAATATATTTTATATGATTAATAAATATATGATAAGAGCTACTAAAAGTAGAATATGTGACAAAATTATAATGCTATTATAGAAATTAGCATATGGACTTGCATTTTTGATTCATGAGAATTAAAAATACTTAAAAAATCCATCTAAAATATATCAGGGGTATTTGTGGTATTATGTGGTTCGTGATCTTGGATCTCCGTACCATACCAAACAAGTTACTCATGGATACCCGGAAATTTTTAATCATTGGACCATTGCCTACCAAACAAATTGATCTTTTTTTTTTTTTTTGGTCAAAGCGGTATTTCATTTCAAGTACCTCTAACGTGAATACAACCTGACATATCAAAGGAAACTAAACAAAATAAGGAGTGTGGGATGTACTCTAAGCTAGTCCAGAGAAACTCCCCAGAGTGCCGAGCAACATAGGAGGCGACCCAGTCTGCTGCACTGTTCGCCTCCCGATATACATGAGATATCTGACAGAAGGTCAGCTCCCGCACCAATCTACGCGTATCCCATATCAGGGGGTGGCCATCCCCATATGTATCAACACCTCGTATCCAATCAATCACCGTGGAGGAGTCACCCTCGAGGCAGAGGCAATCGGCCCCCAACATCCGTCTCGCATACAAAATGCCCTCCCAGGCTGCCCGCACCTCCGCTCCCACGACAGTCGTACCCGGTGTACTCCGTCCTCCAGCAGCTACAAGACTGCCTACATGATCTCTGATCACAAAGCCCACGCCCCCCGAGGCGCCATCCTCTGCCATGCCACCATCGAAATTCACCTTAAGATAACCAGGAGGTGGGGGTACCCAAGAAAAACATCGAAACCTGGACGCTGAGACAGCAATACAGGTACCCCAGATATCCCTGGCCCTCTCGGGTGGATACGATGAGGCCATCATAGATGCCTCCGCCGCCTGCCGTAGGGCTCTCTCAATCACAACTCGAGGAAAGGATCGCCCGCCCTCGAACACGCGATCGTTCCTATCCAACCAAATATGATAGGCTAAGTAAGCCACTATAGTACCTGTCTCAGCAGAACTCGGCCTCCGCGTAGACTCACGCAGGTACCGAAGCATATCCTCCAATGTCTCCCACAGCAAAGGAAGCAACGCAGATGCACGTCTCCAACACTGCAGAGCAATAGGGCATCGAAGCAGTACATGGCTAATAGTCTCCTCAACATCCAGGCACCTCTCGCAAAGTAGATCCAACCCCATCCCCCGCCTAGCCAACACACTCCTGGTCGGAAGGCAGCCCCAGGCCACCTTCCAAAGAAAGAGCGCCACTCTGGGGTGCACCCTCATCCTCCATATCCAGCCACCGTCAATCCGCCTATCGGGCTCCCTACTGGCCCAAGCGTGGACATCCCTGGTCCGTACCCTCGCCCGACCTGTCGGCAACTATACCAATCTATCTGGCTCCTCCCGGGTCGGTATCGGTAAAGCCAAAATCCTCTCTACCAACTGCTCTCCAAAGGCCTCACGTATCAGATCCACATCCCATCTCCCCTCCCCTGGGATAAGCAAGTCACAGACCCTATGCCCCGACAGTCTGCCCGAGTCCACCATGGTCGGAAGTCTACTAAACGGTAGATCAGTCGTCCAGCTATCCTCGAGAACATCCACCGACCGTCCATCCCCTATGGCCCACCGGATCGCCGGAAGTACCAATGGAGCTCTAGCACAAATCTCCTTCCAGATAGGAGAATGGAGCCGCCCAGCCCTAACACCAACCGTCAGTGCACCATACTTAGCCCTCATCAGGGAGGACCATAAGCTCGCGGACTCCAACATGAAACTGGCTGCCAGCTGCATAACAGACGCCTCCCGTCTCGCCACCAACGAAGGCACCCCCAAACCACCGTGCCGAAACGGCTGACATACCACCTCCCATGCCACCAGGTGGATCCCACCCCTCCCCCAGATGAAATTCCTGATGAGCTGCTCAACTAACCTCAGGGAAGATAAAGGGATAACAGTGTTGGACACAAGATATGTCGGAATAGAACTAAGTACTGACCGAGCCAATGTGACTCTGCCCATCATGGATAGTGTGTGCATCTGCCACCCCTCAATCCTGCATCTGATGCTGAGCTCAAGGGGAGACAAGTCTCCTCGCCTCAGTCGTCGTCCAAGTATCGGCACCCCTAGATATGTCAAAGCACTCTCCTGCTCTCCTACTCCGAGAGTCTCCATGATAGCGGCCCTTGTCTGAGGTTTGGTCTTCGGGCTGAAGTGAATTGTCGATTTGGCCAAGTTGATTCGTTGGCCAGAAGCAGAACAGTAGACATGGAAAATCATCCTAATCACATGGGCCGCCTGCCTAGTCGCTCTGGTCAACAACAAGCAATCATCAGCAAATAGCAAGTGGAAAATCGGCAAAGCCTCCTGCACTGGCCTATACACCTCCAGAGTCTGTGAGCTCACTACCTGGCGAAGAGCTCTGGACAACGCATCTGCACAAATGATAAAGAGCAAAGGGGACAAAGGGCACCCCTGGCGGAATCCAACTGATGAATCAAAGAAAGAAGAGGGTGTACCATTAACCAAAATGGAGAAGGAGGGGGCCCTCACGCAGCCCATGACCCACCTGATCCATAACTCATGGAAGCCGAAGCTCTGCAAAGAAATCCGAAGAAACTCCCAACACATCTTGTCATATGCCCTCTCCATATCAAGCTTGACCCCCATGAGACTCCGTCGCAACGGGGCCCTCTGAAGGTCGAACATAAACTCCTGGGCTATTAGGACATTATCTGATATGCTCCTACCCCCAATAAATGCACCCTGCTCTGGACTGATAATCCTGGGTAGGATGGCTCTCAGTCTAAGCACCAGGATTTTTGCCGTGACCTTGTACAGGGTGGTGCATAGGCTAATCGGCCTAAAGTGGCCCGGCTCAGTAGCATCCTGACGCTTGGGGATCAAAGAAATGAAAGTCCTCTGCCACTCCGGACTCATCGTAGCTGTACTGAAAAACTGCTGGATAGCCTCAATCACATCGTGGCCAACTATCGACCAATACCTCCGGAAGAACGCGGGTGGGAAGCCATCCGGCCCGGGTGCCTTGTCCCCAGCTAGAGACCACACTGCCTCCTGAATCTTCCCTCCTGAAACCGGACTGGTCAGTACAAGAGTTTCCTCATCGGAAACTCCCTCTAATGGCAGAGGTAGCTCAATATGTATCCCACTCCCCATCTGCTCCGTCCATCTCGCCCTGAAAAACTGCTCTAACACCCTCCCTATCAAAGCAGGATCCTCTGTGATCTGTCCATCCTCACCCCTAATAGCTCTGATCCTGTTTCGCTGACGCCTGATCAATGTCGACTGGTGAAAAAATTTGGTATTCCTGTCCCCTTCTTGAATCCACTGTACCCTTGACTTCTGCTTCCAAAAGATCTCCTGTTGGTGTAGAAGAGAGTCATGCATGGATAAAAAAGACCTCAACTCATATAGCTCATCAGCTGATAGTCCTCCCCTCAAAACCTCTTGTGATTGTAGATTTGCAATGGCCACCTCTAAATCCTCAATTCTTCTAAAGATATTCCCCACTTCCTCCCTATTCCACCTCCGAAGACGTCTCCTTGTCAACTCCAATCTGCGGGACACTCGGTACATAGCATCTCCTCTAACCGGTATCCCCCAAGCCTCACTCACAACACCCCAAGAACGGGGGTAACACAACCATAGCATCTCAAACCTGAAAGGACAATGAACTGGGATGGGCCTATCAGTACTCACCAGGATCGGGCTGTGGTCTGAGGCAATCCTCGGTAGGTGTCTGACATGGAAGTCTGGATACTCCTGAATCCATCCCGCCATGGCAAAAGCCCTATCAATCCTCTCCCAAACTCTAGCTGGACCCTGTTGATTGTTGCACCATGTAAATCTTGGACCCGAGAAACCCAGATCTATGAGCCCATTTGCAGTAATGAACTCCTGAAATTCCCTCACCTTCCTTTGATAGGAGAAGGCCTTCCCTCCCATCTTCTCCTGCGGATCATCTATACAATTAAAATCTCCTGCAATCAACATTGGTTGCCCCTGATCCACCAGTTTTGAAGCCTCCTCTCACAGGATCCTCCGAGCCCTAAAGTCGGTACTGGCATAGACTGCAGCACAAACCCCTGGCCTCCCCGTCCCCTCCGAGATCACCATTATCACTTCTTGGCTACTAACATTAAAGATATCCAACTTGCCGAAATCCAATCTCCAAGTAACAATAATACCTCCAGATAATCCCTGGGACTCCACAGCATAGAACCCCCAGGACCTCGGCAGAGCCCTCCTAGCTCTCACAATACTCCTCCTGGCTAATCGGGTCTCAAACAAAACACATAAATCTGGGATGTGAAGCTGCACTAACCTCCGAAAAGCCGGGGCAAAGGAAGGTTTCCCCGCCCCCCGACAATTCCAAAATATCATCTTCATAGACAACCCAAAAGATTGGCCCGGCTCCTCCCCTCGAAGCCAATCCCACTCTCCCCATTCAAGCCTCTTTCATTGGGTGATGCCTCCACTTTCCCCTTCTCAACCGCTGCCTTGATTTGAGAAAGTAATTGGCGATGACACTGTTCACTGTCTCCCTGTGCCAAATGGCACGCAGCCTCCACAGTGCCCGGTCCCTTATCCTTGCCGATTCCACCCTCCAGACCCGCACCAGCAGCCCCCGATGCCTCCAATGCCTCTGCCTCCGGAGGAGCGGAGCTTTGCGCCGCCTCGGTCGCCCCGAACGCCCGTAGACCCGCCGTCAGGTCGCCCGCCGAGGTAGCTCGGAGGAGTCTCCAGCCGGGAGGCCGTCCGCTTGCTTTGGATTCCCGCCCACCTCCGCCTCCAATCGTAGCCCTGGGTGGTCGGGAGCTCGTCGGTGCCGTCGGCGGGGAACTCCGGCTTCTCCGGCGACCCCCCAGCTCCCCGCCCCGGGATCTCATGGCCGAACGAAAGCCTCCCGCAGGGTACTGCAGAAAAGCAGAGCCCCCGGTGTTCCGTTTCGACGGGCTTCGGGCTCGCTTGAGTGGGCTCCAACCCGATCCACCTCCCGGCACAGCAGTGGGCTGAGAGCTCACTTTCGGTATTGGGCTCAGCCCGTTGCCAAGCGGGTCGTGGCCCGTTTCCGCCCGCGTACCACTTGGGGACTTGGGCCGCATAACGGGCTGGCATCCCAATATTCGGATCACCGGAGATCTTAGATCACCATGATGATCCTGTTGGGGTTACCAAACGCCCCCTAGAGTGATTGCTGCTGGCGGGTGATATATCTTGACATTTTCTGCGGGCCAAAGCAGTTTTGTTCGACAGTGACTCAGCTAAATCTAGGGGGCACCGGTAGAGTGGACAGGTGCCATCAATATCCGGGCCATAGTGAGAGGTGATGTTGTGTTCCAGGCCGGGCACGTTTACAGAGAAGCGAATGGGGCCGTGGGTGGCCTTGTACATGGCCGATCACTCTAGAGGAACTGTTGGTCGGGAAAAAAGAGCTACATAGAGCACTCTGTGATATGTTGTTTTTTGATTTTTTTTATTTTTGATGTATCCATATTAGAAGTGTACGAGCCATCCACTGTAACAAAAAAAAAAAAACATAATACTCCGTTAAAACCTCATTTGTCGCTTTATTTGTGATTTAAAATTGTTAATATTAAAATAATTATCATTATAATTTCTAACATCTATTGTAACAGCATAAGAGTAAGAAATAACGGACAATAGTGGAAGAATAACAAGATTGTTTTCTATAATTTCTCATGTAAATGTAAATAATGACTTACATTAGTATGCTTAACATAACAAACTCCTCTTTGAAATTGTTATAATTGGCTGTCATGGCGTTATAATCGCCGTCACTTTGAACCATGTCTTTTATTTTAGTGTTTAGGAATATGTACAACTTAAGGACTGCTCCTAGTTATATTATGCCTATTGGTTGTTACTTAAGAGAAATTATCACTTCATGCATGTTTACCTTATTTACCAATTTAATTTGTTAATTGATTGCTGAATCGTTGAAGCGAGCTGCTTTTCGATTTACAATAGATTTTTTTAGTTTTTGCAAGTATACGATGGTGGTCCCAAGGAGCCACCAATCTCTTGCTTCCTCAAGATCAATTTGAATAGTGGTGTGCATGACAAGGGAGCTTATGGTAGAGCGGTTTTTGTCACCAAAGATCATAGGAACTCTTTTCTTATCGCTCGAGGTACTTAGTTATTTGATACGGCTGTCTCTATAGGCGAGTTGCATGGAGCATGGAAAGTGCTAACCTATGCTATAAGAACTTTAGGGGCATATCATATTGTGCTAGAGAGAGATTTGGGTATAGTCATTGAATAGCTATCGCACATAGCCTCTAGGACTAATGGGGAGATGTTAGATTCTCTTGATCTATTATTGCAACTTATACTAACAAGAGATAAATAGTACAGTAGATTGGATAGCGTCTTATGCAGCTAATCACACAAGAGTTATCTTGTGAAACCTTTACTCATCTCTTCGTTCTCCTCTTATGAAAATTTTATATCCTGATTTTCATAGATATATTTATACGCATGATGTATAGTAGATCCGTCTTACCAAAAAAAAAAAATGTATAATATGGTCCGGAAATAATTACTTAGGCACTTTGAATACTATTTCAGCTGCAGATGGAAAAGTTTAATTTTTAACATATCTATTGGAGGATTAGCTCAATAAAAAACTAGGAGACGTCATGTTTGCTTTTTCAACTTTACAATGGAAAAGTAAGGCCATTTTGTGCTGGAGCCGCCAAATCTTACATCACTTCTTAGGATATTATGAAGTGCAACTAAATATTGACAAAAATATGCAAAAAGCCTACAAATGGGGCTCTAACACATAAATGGTGATATGCAGAGCAAAATTGAACTACTATTTTCAGAGCCTGGTTGCATTACTCTCCATTCTTGATAAAAGGTTGTGGCTTATATAGTACTTGACTTTAGTATTGTATCCTAACCGTTAGTCATCGAGATGCTTTCTTTAGATGATTAGATCGCAGAAGTTTATTACGAGTTCTCTCTTCTTGAGTTAGAGCATGCTCGGTTAAAGAGTTTTTGTGAAAATCGTTACAAAACATGAGAATTTAAAATAAGTCTAGAGGATCATAGTATAATGGTTAATGTGTGAATTAATTATGAGCATTACCATGAATTAATACGTATTGAGGGGAGGAAAAGAGTATGAAAGCTCACTCCTCTCCTTAATAAAGACCTCTTGATAAAAAAAGTAGGTAAGTTATTATACCTAAACTAATTCGTGAATGCAAAGTATGTATGATGGGTGTTGAGAAAGAGAAAAGAGAGAGAATAAGGTAAGAGAAATGAGCTTGAAGAAAAGGCCTTGGGATGCCTTTTGATGAAGAACATCTCCATTGCTCTGACCTATTATGCACTATTAGACAACTCCCTATCTCTTATAAACAAAGAATGGAATGGAATTAGCAAATGATTTATTGATCTTGAGTGACTCCTAGATCCCTCCTAGGTATTTCTAGAGGCTGTGGTGTAAATAACCTCGGCTTTTTGGCAATTCAAAAATATAAAATTGGGTTCACAAAAATTATATGGATGAAAGGACTTTCTGATGGCAGAAAATTGCCATCAGAATGATCGAATGATAGAATCCTCCAATCAAACCAAATCGGACGGTGAAGACCTATACCATGAACAGTTTCAATGGTACCAAATTTGAATTTCGAATCCAACTGTAGGATTGTTATAGGAGCATATTGACGATAAGAATTTATCATAAGGATTTAAGAGGTAAGGAAAATTGACCTAACAAGATCTTGAGAGACTTCTGATGGTACAAGTCTACTGTCAAAAGGGTCTAACGACAAAATCTTGCTATCAAAAGTTGGCAATGCAATTGAGGTGTTCTGAAAATAAAAAATTATTGTCAAAGAGGCTTTGATAGCTAGGGGTGGCAATTTATAACCCAATCCATCAATCTGACCTATAAATGTCCTGCTTTGAGTATGTTCTAGTTTGATATAAATAGGTTTAGGTCATAAATGGATCAACCTATTTAGACCTGTTTATTAAATAGATTGAGTTTAGGTTTAGACCTCTGACCTATTTAACTTAATGGGTCAGATTATGATCTTATCCATTTAACCCCTTTAAGACCTATTTAATATGTTTAATCTGCTTAACCTATTTCTAACTATGCATATTTTTTTCTTGATTGTATACCTTAAAAGTGGAGAAACTTGAGATATTGGGGTATCATACAAGTATATATCCCCAAAATATGCGCATGCGACTTATAATAAGGTGTCTACACCTTTTTTTTAATCTTAAATACTTTTTGTTTCCCAAAGAAAGATCTTAAATCCTAGTTAGGGAGGAATATCATGTAATGTTTCTATCAGCATGCTCCATACCTACAAGCCTCTTTTGGCCCTCACCCTTACTCACAAAAGAAAAGAAAGAGAAGAAAAAGCTCACAATTTTTGGGTCTAGCTTGAAACCTTGTGCAATGCTCAGAGATTGCTACTGATATCTCTACGATTTTGATGGCAAAAGGTTTTTGTAACTGGACTCTTAGCCTCTTAGGGTTCAGAGGCTTTGTGGAGTGTGGACTTTCTAGAGAGAGACTTTGTCTTTCTCTCCTCCTCCCCTCTCCTTCTCTTTCCTTTCTTTTCTTCATTTCTGTGCATGTATTTGTTTCCATCAATTGTAAAGCAAGTAACAAGTGCAAATACTAGAAGCTATATCTCACTCTCTACTTAATAAAGAGTGCGTAGGGGGGTACTTCGAATAATGCAGAACACTAGCTTGGTTTTTATGACATTCATGCCAGAGTTCATCATATATACTTTTAAATTTATTCTTTTCTAAGCCCTCTAGGAACAATAACACCACATATAATTCACACACAGCACTCAGTTTGCAAGTAGATAACTAGATCTTAGTTTAATCTATAGATAACCATTGTTCTTGCTTTGGAATCCACTCCTTTAGCTGCCTCCTCTCCTTTCTAAAGCTCCAACACCAGATCTGCAGAGGAAGGTCAAAGAGCACAACATATAAGACATACATGAGCAGTCTCTTAAACAGACTGTGAATCCAGAAAGTAATGTTACCGATTTTTTTTCATGAAATGTGTTGTTGACAAAATATTATTAATTTGTCTTTGATTCGTAATGAGGATATAACAAGTTGTTGATATATGGACTGATGTAATCAAAACATCTGCATGCAGTCAAATTTGAAGAGAGAAAATGAAAGTTGTTCTCAAAATTAAGCTTTTATATCATCATTTTTAAATCAAAAAGAGAAAGCATGCAAGTAAAGAAAAGTGTACCTCCGAAATAATTATGGTTCTCTCCAAAAGAAATGGCTCTTCTGAAAGATATACTCAGTTTCGACATGGTAACCTAGGCAAACTTTTTGTTGCCATGAAGTGTTTACAAATAGATGATGAGTCCCAAGAAGACACTCAGTATATTCCTTTAATCTCTGCAAATAATTCTTTATCATCTTCTCTAGCTCTTGATGATGTGGTCAGCAATGTCTATAGGTTTGATGCTTCTAAATATCTAACGTAAACAATAATGTCCAGATTGAAGCAAAGCAATGAAGGCATAATTTGCATATAAATGCACTAAAATTGTGATAGCAAGGAGAAACTAGTTCATTATTTCAATCTACATTGTCTAGAACCGGAGTTGCATGCACACAAATCATGAACTTATGATGCAGCTATGTCACTAATTAGTTGTAGTCATTGGGATCAAAATGTTGGACCAGTCTTCAGTACCAGGTCATGCATTTTGATCATGCTGTGAGAGGCTCACTTACAGTCTGCATCGGTCTTGATCCAATGCTCGCGGTTGGCATTAGAGCCGCTTCCACTGATGGCGAGAGGTGGAGCATTAGAGCAAGACTTGAAGTTTGGAGTTCCTTCCTTTCTGCAAATGCTCTTGGAAGCAGCTATCGCGGCGCCCCCGCAACCATGGAAGTCATTTCCTCCACCATTCTTCTTGCCTGACCTTGCAGTTTTCTTGGCTGCAACGGAGTTCTCAGGGTGAACTTTCCGGTGGAAGATTTGCAGGATCTGTGACATGAAAAGCTTAATACATGAGGCTGATGAATTCTGAAATTTTGTTTGGAATTTGATTAAAAAGCGAAGCATGTCTTATAATTTGTAGCTGTCAGAAGATTTATCTCAGTTACTTCATTCAGAGTTACATGAAAAGATTACAAAATAACACATTCAGATAAACATGGTTGCAGAATCGCTTAGAAGGTATACATTCTTTTCATCTGTTAAGTTGAAGGTGGTCAGCGTATTTGTTAGCTTCAAGAGAACCACAACTAAGGCTGTAAAAAAGGCCTGAAAATATTCAGGCTGTACTCAGAGTTTAATTACATGGTGAAAAATAAAATGAGACCAACCTGACAAAAGACCATGGACAAACCAAAGGAATAAGGACATAGAACAATTTTATGCCCTTACTAAAAGTTGATGCTAGGTTTTGGACATTTATGTCACCAGGATCTTACCTACTCATCATGTGCATCTATTGCACAGACCATTTTGATCACAGGACTACAGTTGCTTGCTTCCACATTCTAGGGTACATGTTATAACCCAAGATTTCTTTTAAAAAAGCTAACCGGAAGGTATTATTTGAGCTCCTTAGTTTTGTACAAGTATCTAAAATCTACCTAGTGCATAACTAATGTGGAACTAAACATACACACCTGTACGGGTTTTCACATACTCTTTCCATTTAAGTCATGGCATCCTCACCAGGCTAAGAGTCCAAATTCATTTAAATCTAATCATAAGCATCACGATCGGCCTATGACTAGCCCTAATGGGCATGTGTCGTAATATCCTCTAGTTTACATAGGTCATAGGCCGGATCCGCTCTGATACCATTTGTCACAACCCATATTTTTTTCTAAAAAAGGTTAGCCAGAAGATGTGATTTGGGTTTCTTGGTCCTGTACAAATTCTCAAGATTTATTTCATGCATAGTCGATGTGGAACTAAACATACGCCCACATGGTTCCTCACGATACAAATCTAAGGTTTCTAAGCCATAGTATGCTCTTCCTAGGGAACAGGGCTATCTACTAGATTTGGATCTTCATCCATCTTAGCCTTGCAAAACCATCCCACTCACAGGTGCATGGAACTTGAGTTGATAATGATAGCTTCAGATGACTTGAATTAGGAAGCTAGTCTTGTCCATCCCCCAATCAAACATGATGAGCTAATTGCCAAGTACATAACTAGCTAATCCAATCTAATCATGGTTTAGCAGTGTGTTCACTATTTGGACAGGTAACAGAGCCATCTTTGACCATTGATCAAGCAAGGTGCACAGATTATGGATGTGGATGTCTCAATTTTGGGACACCTTGACACATTAAGGCAGATATAACTAGACATTTTATTACTACAACCTAGTCTAACTAATGCAACACGCTGGTCAAGGGCGAGGGATGGCTGGGGATTGAGCGGTTGAGACCACAGATCATACGGTTGAGAATGGACCCATGTGTCTAAGATCTTAAGATATCCGGAGTTTTTCATGTCACCATAACTAACAAAGTGTAGGTCAAAAGACCAACAATGCCCCAAAAAAATATGGGTTAAAAGGCAAAAGAAAGATTCATCTTTTTTTTCTTGTACGAGTATACTATTAAATTATGCAATGGTCACTTCAAAATCTATACTATAAAGTAAAAAAATATATAGAGTACTTTGAAATTTGTGCAAAATGTAACCAGATGATCGACTTCATGAAAGAAAATTCATTGTTCTATCGTATGAAAAGTACAATCCCAAACTCGAGCCTCAGAAAAAAAAACTAAAACAAAAAAAACAAAACTGCTCGTCATTGTCCAAATATAATTAGCACAACTTAAAACTGTTCTTTTAAGAAAACTTTTTTTTTATATATAATTTTGTGTGTCAAAAAGGCAACTTTAAATGCTAAGACAATCTAATAAAAAAAGAAAGTGAAGACATGAAAAGACATTGATAGATGTTTTGCTCACCAAGCATGCAATAGTCAAGTGGCCGGCGCTCTCCTTTGTTTGGAAGGTCATAGGTTTATCTTGCCCAATATCTTTGGGTTATTATGGCTGTAGTATGTTTGAGGCATCTAAATAGTGTATTGGCTGCACCCTCATCTATCGAGATAGAGATTCTGGTTTAATCTTAATAGTTGTTATGTGCAAGTATTTTTCTCAAGTAATTATAAAGCAATTATAGCCGGTAATACTCCCGATCATAATTATTTTCAAAATAATAGAAAAAATGTGTTGGATAAATCTTGGTATGATCTCTACTTAGATTTATTATAGTATAAATTACAGATGAAGCTCCGACTCGGCCTAGTTAGGCATGGATCTTATAGAATTGGACTCCCCGTCGAGTCGAACAGATCCAATAAAATCCAATGACAAACATCTTAATTTATTTCTCAAAGTATATACTTGGAAGTAAGCAAGTTATGCAAGAAATGGATCAGATCTAACCAACTTATGGCCTCACACATGATATCATTGGGCTCTTTAAAAGAAAAGGGGAAAAAATGATTTCATAAAAGGAAAAATAAATGTAGGTTTATGGTGCTATCTTGGGTTGGACCTGGTATTGAGTATCATATACATAAGGTAGATCAAATCCTTTCTATCTAGCCTTAAGGTTAATAATAAAAAACAATAGATTGATATGTCACTACTTAGAAAAAGAAATGTGTGATAGAATATGCTTGTCACAACCTTAATCATATAACACTTTGTTATAAGAGGCTAAATCATAACATACTAGGTAACATATCTTGTAGGTTAGCATAATTCAAAAATAATTTTTATATTTTGTTAAAAGATATTATGACCAGTAGCACATCTATAGTTACAACTACTGCGATAATTATTCTTGACAAAATGAATTGTTAGCCATCTGGTTGTAAATATTTTTCAACATCTTGAATCAAAAAATTAGAGACATGCTTGTTAAGAGATTTGATCATTTGACATAACTACAAATCAAGTAAGATCAATAATATCCAATTTGAATTGATTCTTTATCTTGTAAAAATAAATGACATTCATCTCGTAGACTTAAATCAAACAAATTTCAATTTTAACACCTATGGCAATTTCAACGTGTTTCTCTTTTTTTTTAGTTTTTCTTTTTTTGGGGGGGTGTTATTGGCATGGTTTGATATGATTGAAAGTCATATAGATTAATTCACTCTTCTTTAGATTTACCCAGTGCACTTGCATCAATATTTAGCTTTTTTTTGTACTCTATATAAAATTAATATATCTGAACAATATAATCTAATTAGGAGGTGAAGGGTGACACAGCAAACAGCCTTCCACGGATGACACGTACAAGGAAGGCCAGTGTTTGGTAATATGTGTCCAACAATGTATACACCGAGAAGGCTGTCTGCTGTTCGGAGAACAGACAAGAATCAGAGAGGAAAGAAGAGTTTATGCGATCCACCAGATGGACGGTGGTGATGCACATGATCCTCACCTTCTGGAACGGGGTCTCCGCCGCCGAGGCCTCCCCGGGCCCGCCGCCGAGGCCTCTAGATCCGCGACGCTTCAGCTTCTTCATCAGGTGCATCCCGGCCGTCGACCTCCCGTCCCCATCGCCGATGGCGGTGACGCCGCCTCCGGCTGCCGTCGTTTCCTCCCTCTTCCCACCGCCCTCCTCCGCCATCCGGCTCCTCATGAACAGCTCTCCAAGCGAGGCCCTCCGCTCCCTCCGCCCGGCGGCCGCCGGCGCCGTCTCCGCGATCTCGATCGGAGACCCGAAGAGGAATCCTTGGAGGGGGCACGCCGACGATCCGGCGCTGACGTGGCTGGGCCTGGCGGAAGAGAGGCGGTCGCCGCCGCCGCCAGCGGCGGCGGTGGCTTTCTCCGTCTCCGCCGCCAGCACCTTCTCCAGCTCCGCGCTCACCACCATCAGATCCGTCTCCGTCGTCGCCTCCGCCTGCTTCTCCGTGATCGCCTCCACCGTCGCCCCCGCACCGAACCCCGGCGTCGCCGCCTCCTCCTCCTCCTCCACCGCCGTCTCCTCCTCCTCGATCGGTCCCGTCCCGATCCCTAGAGTCCCGATGGCGAGCAGCCCTCCGAAAAGGTCCTCCACTGCCTGTTCCCTTCCCCCTCCTCCGCCGCCTCCCTCTTCGACAAACTCCACCGCAGCCGGCAGGCGGAGGCTCCGCGACGGGAAAGCGTTTAACTGGTGTCGCCGGCGGTTGTGCTCCTCCTCAAGCGACGGCCGCCCCGAGAGGCAATTGCACGTGCCGCCTGGGACCCGAATCGGCTCAATTTAGCAAACTACAATATATCATACTAACGTACGCAGACAACGGTCCGCGCGTGCATGTGTTGTAAGATGTGCCTTAGGGTACACTTTTAGTCCGCTTAAACCCCAATACGACAGCTTACAGGAAACGAAGGAGACGATAGAACTAGAATGCTTACCTCCCGGAAGGTCTTTGAACCCATCGCCGCTATTCTGCCGGAGCTTGCGGTGCATCCAACCCAGCAGCTAATACAGTAGCAAAGGACCAGTTAATTATGATTAGCTTTCCATCAAAACTTAACTAATAGAGTACCCACCAAATAAATAATGATGATATTAATCTCTCTCTCTCTCTCTCTCTCTCACACACACACACACAGTGAGAGAGAGAGAGAGAGAGAGAGAGTTGGAAATAGGTGGAGCAGGCACCAAAGGCACTAACCTTCATCTTTGAGAGACTTCACTCCAAGAGAGAATGGGGGAGGGTGAAGAGAGTATTAGAGGGACATGGATGGGGATAATAGTACGTAAAGGGGAGAATAGGAGTGGAAGTGGGGGGAGGGACCAAGAGAGAATAGTTTGTTTAAAGGGAGGGGGTGGGTAGAGGGAAACAGAGAGAAGAGTACAAAGAGTGGGGGAATAGCACCGGGCTCAAGATCAAATCATAAGTGCAAACTGGAGGAGGTGGTTGTGGGTTCCATGTTGAGGGAGTCCGGGCAGTGCGACATGGGTCCCTGCATGCATTGTACCCTTTCTTTGTACACGTGTGAATGAACGGCAAGGTATGGGCTTAGCATGGTGAGGATAAGGCAAGATAAATTATTATATGTAAGGTAGTTCATGGTTACAACCATGTTGGGTTTTTTTTTTAACTCGAGACATGCCAAAAGATCAACAGTCTCTTAGCTTTAAGGAGATATTCCTTTTGAGTCTACAGTTCGAGCTTTTCATGACATGAAGTGTGAGTGTTCGAAGAAAACAGCCATCTACTGCCTTCGAGTGATATGAGATCTACATAGTTCTTAATACTTACAAGTAGCCAACTCGTTATGACTTCGATGATTCATCAGAGACACTGCATGTTATTTGTAACAAGAATATTGCAAGAGAGCTTTGGAGGAGCTTGCATTATATATTCTGAATAGATATAATGTAATAAGTGGTCTTCTCTTCGTAGAATAGCAAGCTAGCAATTGCATTTAGAGCAGTCTTATGCCACATGACCAACATATAGTGCATGCCTCGACTAAATCCATGCGCCCATATGAATCATGCACATGTCGCATGATATATATTCAGATGACGCTATCTTTTCAAATGCAAACAATAGATCACCTCGGATTAGAATGTCACATGATGCATGGCTTGCATGGTTATACATGAGCCACCATCGCGCATGGCTTGACTGAGCTGGTGGACCTTCATAACTCACATGCAACACGTACCTCACATGCAACATGACAAGCACTCAGTTGAAACTTTTTTGCGTGAATGTTGGATCCAGAAGCAACGTTGTCTTCCACAAGAGCTACGTATCCAGTTCAGCATGGCGTCATACCTGAGGAAAAGCTACAGTCGTACATGGACAGATCATGGTTTGATGCACATAGTAAACAATAGATTTAGTTTCTATATTACATTCTTTATGCAAGCATACAGAAAACAGCATTATTGCTGCTGTGCAGGGCAATAATGCCTATATCGATCCTAAGTAAGAGCTCGGTTTCCACTATTATATGTCATATATCGTGCATCACTTTTGAAAGCTATTCATCTTTTAATGACGATCATCGAATACTACACAGCATTCTGCGGTGCAAACAGTATACACAGAAGATCCTACACAGCAACTCAGTATACAAATAGTTGTAAGCACCGAGCACAGCACTCTGTAGTCTTTTTCCCTTGCTGCAAGAAAGCTCATGCATCTCTGCAGATGATACATGAACACTTATGATGTACTCTTGGCATTAGCTAGTGTCAATCTGAGTGGAGCAGCATGCACCAAAGTACAGTTGGCTTCATGAATTGTATAGTCCTTTTCCATATGTGAATAGCATTATTGGAACTTCTTCACCCATCATAAATACATGTATATTCCATGTGGATTTCATCATAGTTTGTGTACATGTCGAGCACTAGCTAATTATTGGATTTGATATCCAAGATGATAGTGGATTAATCAATGTACAGGCTATGTTCACCTTTTTTTTTTTTTTTAATTAGAATATAGATGGTTTACATATCTGTTTGCTATTACTTTTGGAGGGCTAAAAAGTATTTTTTAGAGAGCCAAAAACTCTTTTGAATTTGAGATGTTTGGTAAAAAAATAGAAACAACTTTCTAGCTCTTTCAAAAGCTAAAAAAAGATCTAGTAGGACGAAAGATCCAAAGTTTGAGTCAATGCAATAAATTATTTCAAAAAACTAAAAATAGTTATAAGTTAACAATACTTTATAATAATAAATCTACATAATTAAGAGGTAAATAATTAAGCCTAATATTGATTGCTGACCCATTTCCAGTCAACTTAAGCTTTTGAGGTTTATTAGCTAGCTACTATAGTTTCATAGCTCAATTTGCTAGAGATCATGAGTCCAAATTCCTTCTTAATCAGATGTTTATATAATTAATCTTATTATTTTATGGACTTATTTCATTTTTCTTTTTGATTTATTTATCCCTTCATGTAAATGGTTTAGAGTACACGGTGGAATAGATATTGCCGATATATTTTATCCTATTAGTTTAGGCTTTTGAAGTCAATTACTTAGCTATCATAAACATCATAATTACTACATTATTTAATTTAATCAAAAAAAAGAAAGAGATAACAAATCAAGAATATATTTCAAAATTTATATTTCATCCACCATACAAGAGAAAAATTGTTTTTCTTAAAAAAAAGTGCAAAATTGGCTCTCGAACCTTTACTTAATATTGATGTGATTTTGCAACAACTTGATATTACATGCAATCCACTTTTCCACATAGTCAAGTTCAAACAAATAGAGAAGATAAATAGGATCAATCAAACATTGAATCATTTCTTTTGCTACCAATTGCATATCCACATTGAAATTTCATTTCACCATGCATGTATATAATAACACTCATTTTTTAACAATAGACTAAGTCAACCCCCACCCCCTCTTCCCTCTCTCACCCACACACATAGCTCCTACCCTTGAAATGTTAGGTTTTGTGATGAAAACCTTTAAGGTTATCAAATTATTATTTTCCTTTCTTTATGTTTTAGTCTTAAAAAACCTTCCTAGAGATCAAAAAAATATTGCAGCAAATAGTCAATTTAAATGATAACCCTCCAAAGCATGAGGAATCTTAATAAAATGCAAGCTTCAAGAGATTTAGGTAGACAACATTGCTTGCGTGCATCAGTGACCAGCACTCGTATATGACTTGTATCACACAGTCAATTTTCCTTTATATAATTGATCAAAACATGGTCTCAAAAAATGGGTTCTGGAAGTCTTGCTATGATAAATTGTACCTATACAAAACCGATGTGCGTCGATGAGTATTATCCATTCTTCCACTCCAAAATAATTATCTTCTATGAGAATTTTTCATGAAAAAATTTCCCCTTTGCATGCTCACTTATAGACATTCAGTAAAGCAAGCAGACAAGTTGCACCCCCACACAATTCTAAACCATTTTTTTCCCTTAGAAAGGAACAGGAGGATCCCCTTGGAGAAGCAAACAAAAGCTACAAAACATGGGAAACAAAAGGATCCTGCCCGAACTCCACAAAGGAAACATGAGAAAGGAGAGAGATATGAGAAAGGAAAAGCCACTAGCGAGCACCTCAATCAAAACTACCAAACAATAACAAAATAAGCAAGAAGATAAGATTTAGTTTTGGACCAATGCTTAACAATTGGAGGGAGGTTTTGCCTGATTTGGATGGCTCAGTGGCACCATTGCTTACATGGCATTGCGGTCCAACTTGTTGGTCTTTATCATTGCAATAGTGCCATGTACGCATACTATAGAGACTACTTGACTTGTGGGCACAATCATTGATTTGTTAACCATCTTCTCGAAGGCCTCTTAATTATTGATAAAGATGATAATGGACCCTGTATTGGTTCACTATTGATAGATCCTCCGTAGAGTAGTAGGTATCTATTAGTGTGCAAGTATTTAGAAGAAAATATTCTAAATTCTTTTCGACATTTTATGTTATGTACAAAAAAGGATGTACATTATGGAAAACAATAAGCGACAAAATGCGCACCATTAAACCCTCAAAATGGAGTTGGAGCCACTCTTGTCTAGCCAGATCATTTAGAATAGATCGAAAATGCATAAAGTTGTTGGCATATCAACCATCTATACAGCAGAACTGATGTATCACAAGTTAGATGATTTTTGCAATGCTATGTCTCGATATTGTATTAGAACGAAAAAGTCCAAATACATTGGAACTAAAAAAAAAAAAAAAAGAAGGGAATCAAGTCATTTAACTCTCAATTATAAGCTTTCCAATCATGACCCCTCACACACACCTCTTTTTCTTTCTCTTTATCTATTAGGGTCAGGGCCGGCTAACCCACCCCGAAATTTCTTTCTCAGGCTCTGGTTTGAGCTTAGACCTGAAAATTTTAGAAAATCTAGGCTCGAGCCATATCTGAAACTTAGCACATTTGGACCAAAAACTGGACTGACTCGATTTGGCCCAACTGAGATTAATTATCCGAATTCCATGCCAGTGAAAGAAAGCTTAGGATCAAAGTAGATAGATGACGTAACTGTTAAAATAGACAGAAATGTTAAAATGTAACGATCTTGGAGAATAAAAATCTGTTTAATCTTGAAGATGCTTAGAGCATGTCTAGACAATATTTCTTCAGATTCAAACAAATAGCAACTGCAATTTCTGACCATCCCCGTGTGGGTGAGGAACTTCGGGAGTCTTTTGTTTAAGACTAACTATATTAATTAGTGGAATGAAATCTCGATCTACTCTTCCATCTATCCACCATATATTACAATCACAATTTGTAGCATCTTAATCATTTAATTTTCCTCGACTTCATGTTACCTCTCCTTATACAAAAATTCTGGCAAATATAATCCATTGAAAAAAAAGATAATTTTAAAATTAGAGAATATTTCCCATTGATTCTGTTGAAATATTTGGGGAAGAAGAGAAAAATAAGAGAAGAGAGAGAGAGAGAGAGAGAGAGAAACGTAAATTTATTTCTCTGTTGTTTCTTCCTATGCATTCGGTACAACTCAGGAGTTATATATACTCGTATACAGACTCCATACATAAAAAATAATATAAGTGATACAGGTTATCGTGTGATCCCTAAAATCACTCTAATAAGATTATGCTAAAAAGGAAATTAATATATGTTGACACAGAATTATGCTAATAGAGAAAAATATTATGAGTGATGCTTTTATGTGATCCCTAAAGTTATTCTAACAGATTCTATTCATCAATTTTGTAGAAGATGCTCTTACACCTTTTTTTGTAATACTGTTGACTTCATAAACTTAAATACCTGATCATCAATCTCTATGTTTCTTTGTTAGTTTAAGTTTGTTCTTGTACTTGAAGACATCAAGTGTGATTCAACCCAAAGAAAGGAAGAGGAGGATGTGAATGAGCCAACGTCATTACAAAGCTCATAAGTGGTATGCCAATGATTACTAAAATTCTAATACCCAAATTTATAATTAAGAAGAACATGAGAATTGGATAGTATGTTAAATGTTTGTGTTAAAATTAATGTCGCTATTCCATTCAAAAAGACATGTTCAGGCAGTTTGTTGATGGGGGATGAAAAATCCCTTGTTTTGAGATTTATGATAAGTTAAATAGTTTATGTTGAAATATCTTCAAATCCAAGTAAACAAGGATTAGCAGCATCTTATACACTTGAACTTTTAAGTATAAGCCATGAAAGAATGTGCCAAGGTGACAACCATTTTAAGGCTTGTTCAGAAGTTAGAACAAATTATCCGGGATAAATTTCACAAGCAATGAAAAGTCTGGAATGGAGCAATGATGTATCAAAAGTATTTCAGTTAATTGGTAAGCCCTTGGATTGTGCATTTCTTAAATATTAGGATGTCTAATTCCTCCAATCGTCCTAAAGGGTGATTTATTTATGCTAGAATTTTAAAAATCAAAATTTTCCATATTGGTAACTTCTCTCTCTCTCTCTCTGCACGATTAACTTCTCCTCGAATATATGATTTATTCCACGAACAAGCTGTTGAGCATCCAAACAACCTCTTAATGTTGAGCATTGCTTTATAATGGCTACACTTTATATTTGTTCTCAGTGGTTTAATGTTTCTATCTTTAGTGTCTATTTTTGGTTCACTTATGTTTTCTATTGTAATCTACAGACTCTGTAATACTTTTCTCTATAAACAAGCTGCAGCTCCTCTTTCTACCCCCCCCCCCCCCCCCCCCCCCAAAAAAAAAAAAAGAATATAAATGTATGGGATGCAAACTCTTAAATCTATCCAACTGTTATAAATCTATGGTATATATTTCTCATATATACCTAGAGGCCAAGCAACTAATTGATTCATTACTTAAGCATGGGGTTTTTAATGCAAAGTAG
The DNA here is from genome assembly GCF_009389715.1 of Phoenix dactylifera. Lineage (NCBI taxonomy): Eukaryota > Viridiplantae > Streptophyta > Magnoliopsida > Arecales > Arecaceae > Phoenix > Phoenix dactylifera. The sequence goes on along the minus strand of NC_052405.1, from coordinate 4,088,923 downwards.
AATAGCTTCCTTGCACAGCCTCTGAATGAGCTTTTGATTAACGTCAATAGTTTAGTCTCTTGCACTTTGTTTGAGTTGGGATCAAAGGCGGTTTATCCTTAGAATGGCAAGCAAAACAAGTTATTGGGCAGATAAGTTTAGCCTATGTATTCAGTCAAACTCTCATGCTTACGCCTACACCAGGTTAATTTGTGCCTATGGTCCCATGTTGCAAGTTTAAACATGATATAACTTGGTTTTAACACTCCCCCTTATCCCCTCTATTATTAGAAAAATTGGCCAATATAGAACCCCAAAATATCAATATAATATTATAATTTATAAAATATTTTTTAAATACTTTTATTATAATAAAATACCATAAAACCATATAATAGTATAAGATTATTATATAATATAAAACTACATAATTATCATAATATTATATTACAATAACATTATAATGTAATGTAATATTATAGTATAATATTCTAATGTATAACATATTATATAATAACTTTATCATGTTGTTATATTATATAATAACATCCAAGCAGCATTTGTCATCTCCCATCAGCGTCCAAATACACAAACAAAAAAACTACAATTATTGCTTGGTATAATACTATATTTTCCTAAATAAAAAGTAAAATTTATACTTAATCGATGATGGGAAAAATATGAGACATCTCGACTTTAGGCTAGACCGACCTTCCTGACCTCGGACATGAAGCGAGATGAACGATTTTAGCTCCAACCAAGGAGTCGCCAGTCGAGGAGAACCATCAGCATGCGTCGACTGGAGTTTATAGCCCTGGTAGTCCGCAGTTGTGGCAGCCCCACGTCCCGCATCAGACTTGTGCCACACTTTGCCCACACAGACTGACCTCCGTGCCATGTCCATACCACCGGCCGCTGTCTCGCATTATTGCACGTCACATCAGCCTAGGTAACGACAAGACTAGCTCCCTTATATAAAGAGAGCAACCTGGGGAACGTGAGGTATGCGCATAATAAGCACTCACCATCACTCACAGAGACCATCCTCTGTTGAAATCTCTTCCTTCCACACTGTTGTCTCATTATTCCGACTTAAGCATCGAAGGGTCCCCCATCGGAAACTCTCCAACAAGTGGATTTCTTGCAGGCTAGCCAGCAAAGGAAACTAATGCCCGATGCCTCAATCGGCCTACTTAACTCACCTCCAGCCGACCTCAGGGTCGTTCGAGCTGCACTTCCACCTCAGTTCGAATTCGGCGACATAAGGAAGGACCCAGCCTCCAGCTATATCAACTTCATTCAGAGGGAGGGACAACTAGCATAAGGGTGCGAGGAGCCCGCGGTGCATCATGTGCTTTGCAATACCGCGCCCCGACCTCCCGAGGGTTGTTGCAGAGCCCCAAACCTGCTCCACCAGAATGGCCCGCCGCGCTTGTAGACAAGGAGCAGTTCGACTTGGTCACTCAATAGGTGCAAGCATTGATCGTAGCGGTCCAAGGCCTGCAGCAGGCGGTAGTGCGATCGGAGCTAGCCCGACCAGAATCCGACAAGCCTAGCCCCCCGCTCAATCGTCGGTGCACTGCATGCGCTTGGTCAGCCACCACTCTCAAAATTGGGATCTCAAGCGATCACATCAGAGTCGACGCACTCAGCGGAGAGCCCCCGGCCAAACTAGAAAATAACGCACTCCAAATCCTCATTCCGGTAGGGATTCTATCTAGTGCCTCTTGCTTGTTCGCCTTGTGGAGCCCCCGCCTTAACAGGAAGCCGACCTCGATAGGAGAATCGAGAAAATGGGCTAGCAAATTCAGGCCCTCAAAGGGTAGGCTCCAAAGGCAAGCAACGACCTCAACTTCTCTTCAAAGCCCCCCATTTTTTGGCAGATCATGAAGAAATTGATCCCACCTCAGTTCAAGATGTCGTAAGTAGAGACATACGACAGCACCTCGGATCTCTTGGATCACCTTAAGAGCTTTAAGGCTCTCATGATGCTACACGAAGCCACTTAGGCCAGTCGGTAGCGATGTCTGCAATGAAGAGCGGCCTGCAGCCGTCAAGTTTTCTATTCTCTCTAGAAAAGTGCTTCCCTGACGACTTCGCTGAAATATTGGCGTAAGCCAACAAATATGCCCATGCCGAGGAAACCATGGTCTCCCGTTGCGAGTTTGCCGGCAAGAGACCCCCCCCCCCAAGGAAGCAAGAGGGGACACAAGGAGCAGAGGAGTATCTCACCTCGGCTAGAGAGGGGCCCGCGACTGCCTAAGAGCCCTTCTCAGAAGTTTGAGAGGTATACCCCTCTCACCGCCCTAAGGGCCCAAATCCCTATAAAGATTGAGGGTCGAGGCTACTTGTGCCCTCCGTATCTAATGAAGGGCCTAGTGACCAAGAGAGGCCAGAAGAAGCAATGCCACTTCCACCAAGACTGCGACCGTGACACCTAGGAGTGCGCTCAGCTAAAGGACAAAATTGAAGCACTCATCCGACGTGGGCGGCTAGATCGGTACGTGCACGCCCAGCGGGACCAAGGAGCACCCACCTTGGCCTCTAATCCACTGCCTCAAGAGCAAATCGACAATCGTCCAACAGCCGACGTCATCAACACCATTGTTGGCAGTGCCTCAGGGGACCGAACCCTTCAATAGGAAGACCACAGAGCAACCACAAGTCATGCACATAGATGGGTCCTTGGGTTCGGGGGGTAGCGGGGTCAATCCCACGCTTACCAGCCCTAGCGAAGAAATCATTAAGTACGAGGCGCTTTGTATCAGATCTCGAAATCCAACAACTAGAGGCCTTTGGCGTATAAGATAAGGACCTCGACGGTGCCCCGATCCTGCGGGCTTGGAGTTGTGGCAACCTTCGCGCTTGTCGTCAATAAGGTTTATTGTAGTCCGAACTCATTACTAATAAAAATTCTCTTGTTTTGTTTGTCTTTCAAATCGGATGACCGTGACAATTGAGTTCAACTTGGGACACCTCGGAGACGCCTGGGCACCAACAAAGGAGACACCTCGGGGACGCCCGAGGCTTGTTCAAGATCGAGCCCAATCGAATTTTCTCTGGGAGCCAATCCCAAGAGATGCCTCCGGAAGCATATTCCGAAGATAAAACGAGGCGCCGACCTCCTCAAGACCGAGCCCACTCGGATTTTCTCTAAGAGCCAATCTCAATAGATGCCTCTAGAAAAATATTCCAAAAATAAAAGGAGGCGTCGGCCTTCTCAAGACTGAGCCCACTCGAATTTTCTCTGAAAGCCAATCTCAAGAATGACTCGATGAGCATACTCACAAGGAATCCCACTCAATTTTTTTCCAGCTTATTTCTTGGTTGTGCTATTTAGGGGCAGCCCAATGCATTTGAGAGCCTAAGGCGAACTCACTAAAAAAAGCCTTTTTCTGAAAAATAAAAAAAAATTAATGAATATAAAATACTTTAAAATTTTATTTAAAATAATTCGTTTTGCTTTTTGAGATGCAAATTACTAATTAAATTTTTGCACTCAAGATTCATTAAAATACTATTTTCAATCGATAATATAACTAATCCATTTAATCTTTCTTGTGACATAGTTGACCGCAAAGAAAATTTTATCAACTTTAAATTTGAAAACTTCTTTCAACAGAAGTAACTGTTATAGGTATTGTTAACAATATCTTATAAGCAATGCATGCATTTCGAAAAAATCTATTTTTTTATAAAACTTAAAGTATCAATAGGAGTACTAGTTTCTGTTTGTAAAACTTCTTTTAAAACTTTTAACTCAGAAAACAAATCAAGATCATTAATATCAGAATATTCACCATGCTTTAAAAAATTTTCAAGATTAAGACAACACTTTTTCAAATCCTCTTCATTCAAAGATTTTAATTTTCTAAAATTAAATAAAAAACCAAAAATATCTTCATATATGATGCATTGTTCAAACCTATTTTGAATTAAAAAAACAGCTTGATCTACTATATATTCAAAGCAATCAATTCTAAAAGATTCTTCAGCTGATCTTGTTGTCTCATCATCACTATTTTTATCAAATTATTTTTTCTATGGATCACACATTTTTCACGAAATGTAAGTTTTATTTTCATTTCATTTGTAATTTTTTTAGACGAAATCAAAGCAGTCATGAATTCATTTTCTTTATAACTTTTCAAATAAGAAAGAAGACATTTTAATTGATTTATAGCAACATCAATATGCATGTTTTCAAAGTGTAAGTTCTTACTAACTGAGTTAACAGCAAACAATATATCATACCAAATATTCATGCCCAATAAGAATTCAAAATTCTCAATCTTATATGTAGCTAAGCATATTGCTTTACTCTTTATTTTAGAATCTTCACTTGTTTCCACTAATTGAACTAAGGCATCTCTTATTTTAGAAGCTTGGTTTTTAATTGCTTTGACACTTTCAATACGACTTTTCCAAGGTGTCTGTGACAAGAGATTAAGAGTCAGTGTGGATACATTATTTTGTAAAATTTTTCATCATTTTGTAGAAGAACAAAATAGGGTATAAATTCGTTGTATCACTCCAAAAAAAATATAGCCTTAGAACATGAGTTAGCAGTATCACATAATACTAAATTCAAGTTATGACATCCACATAGTATATAAAACGCTCTAGGATTTATATCCAATAATCTCCTTTGTACGTCTTGATTTTTTTTTTTATATTAGACCCATTGTCATACTCTTGTTCTCTTATATCATTAATCTCAAGTTTATGTTTTTCTATTATATTTATAAGTTTACTAAAAAGATCTTTTCCAGAGGTATCATCTATTTGTAAAAATTTTAAAAAATATTTTTCTACTTTTACTGGACTTGTTGAAGTATCTACACATCTTAAAACTAGGATCATTTGTTCTTGATGGTTTGCATCAGGAGTGCAATCAAGTATTATTGAAAAGTATTTTACTTCTTTTATTTTTTTAATTATTATAGCTTTAATTTCAAATGTTAACATTTGAATCAATTTATTTTGAATTTTATGATCTAAATAATGATTGTGAATTTCATCATATTGAATGCGTCAAACATGTTCTTGCATTACTAGTTTAAATTCTGCAATCATTTCAATAGGACTTAGAAAATTTTCGTTATTGCTTTGGTAGATATTTTTATTCTTTCTCCGAAATGCTAAATTATTTTTTCGCAAATTTTTTCACGACAACAATAATTCTCAATAGTACTTATTTTCAATGATCTCTCTTGGTTTATTTGCTCTTGGAGACTTTTATCAATTGTCTTGTTTTTCAACAATCTCACTTCTAAATCAATCCACTTATTTATACTAGTAATATGTTAATTAGTTGTTTCATGACTTTTGAGCTTAATACCTAGATTTTTCTAATCCCCAGTTTCTTCATTGACTAAATGACTCCTACTAGGCGTTGAATCAAATAATTTACAACAAAAACAATATATCCTATCCAAATCTTTTGAATACACTAACCATCTTCTATCATATTTTTCACCATTAGGTAACTTACGAATGTATTGTATCGTAGAGAAGTGTCTATTGTTTTCATCCCTAGAAAAATAAAGATCGTAATCTCTAATTGAACCTCTTTCCACTAATACATCTTTCAACTTTTTATCAATCTGTTTTCATTGATCAGGATCATATATATTTGTAGAAATAGAACGAGTTTCATTAAGCTCTACACTATCCTTGTTTATCCTATCTTCATTTAATTCTTCATTGTGTTCTTAACTAGAGACTGTTTCAGTATATATTTGAATACTACTATGAATCTGGTTGTCAATCTCATTTTGTTTGGTTCTTTTCATGTCATCTTCTAACTCTATTTCGGGTGCTTGTTCTGTTGCTAATTCCTAAGTTGAATTTGATGTAATATTTTATTTGTTTATGACAACAAATCTATCTAAAGCTCCTTTTTTTTAGATTGAATGAGTTTTTCGTTTTTTTTTCTTTTTGAGTTTTTCATACCCACATTCATATTTTCTATTAGATATTTGAATCTAAAAATAATATTATCAAACAAAGCAATTAAGACAATCACCATGAACAAATCAAAATATAAAAGAGTTGAAAATGATAAACTTGATAATGTCTAGAGAAACGAACTCAAGTTCCGACATGTGGTGCCGAACTCAACAACGAGAAGCGGTGCCGGAGACTGACATGTGGAGTTAGAGAAGAGGCCAAAGATGCAACCGTCGAGATTTGAGAACGCCCAGGATGCAAACTATTCAAAAGCGGTAAAACTAAAATTTATTCAAAAAGCTGGCATTTCTAGGGTAAATTAGTAAGCATAAATAAATTCAAACAAAACATGAATTGAACTAACTTGCAATACATGGAAAAATCAAACTAGAAAATAAAATATTCAGGCACCATAGCAGTCACAAGCTAAAGGATGTAACACTTGGATGGATGGACAAGGCATCCTATTAAATGATGTACACCTCTCGACACTGTGTGGTGAATAATTAGTGGGCTGAAAACAATTAAAGATCTACACAGAGTTACAGACTGACGTACTCCCTTGAAGAAGATTACTAATGCATAAACAGGGATGAAATGGTGGTAATCAATTATTAATCATGATAACAGTGTTACTGGTTGAAGCACTTAAGCAAGCCCCCATCTGCATCTATAACATGCTACGTAGCTCCAGTGGAAAAAAAAAAAAAATCAAATCCCAGTTGCAAACTAGAACTATATTGTTTTCTTTAGTAGACACAATAGATGTTCAAAACCACAAAAGACCATTAAAAGTTAATGTCGGCAAATTGGAGCATGTAAAAATCAAAATAAAAGCCAGTTTTAGCACAATTACGCGTCCCACTTCTACAAACTTCCATCGGATGTATTCTCTCGTTTATTGTGAGACCCAAATCATCAGGTTCTGAATCCAACCCAACTATCTAACCTTCTCTGAACCAAGAAAAGGAAAAGAACTAATCTCAACTTCTTTATACAGGGGCATCCCACCTAGCGGAAAAAACACACAAAAAAAAAAAAGAAAATCAAATACAAAAGGGAAAGAATAGGGAAAAATAGGATAAAAATGTCAGTTTAAAACAATAAGCCATCCCACGCTTCATACTGTGCAACTCAATGGCATTCTCGCTCCCGATCATTCTTCTATTAAACGTAGTGATTCATACACCCAGAAGAACCAGAAAACCAAAGACCTGGAGATTATAATAGAAAAAGGAAAAAAAAGAACGATTTCTAAAGATTTTCTCATATCTAAGCATACCATCGTGTCGAGAGAAAAAGCGCGGAAAAGAAGAGACAAGATTTCCAGGGTTTCTCAAGGCCAAAAGAGACGGACGAGCCGATTCGGGATTTGGGATTCTGGGACTGGGAACCAGGGAACGACGAAGGGAGCTACGGCGAACGGGCGAAGGCAAGGAGCCAAGGACAAGGTCAAGAGGTTCCTGCCTTAATTACAGCGGAAGGAATAGGATTATAGAATCAATAGGTTTACTGTTTACAGCTCTACAGGTTACAGCGAAGGAATAGCCGAATAGGTTCCTCGGATTCCTCCGTTCCTTTCTGGCTGCGATGGCCGATGGGCGATGGGATTGAGACGGCGACTCACACTCAGTTTTTCCACGTCTTATCGAGGTAGCCGGTGGCTCCATGAACTGCGACTCACTGTAGCTCTACGGAGTCACGGACTGCGGTGGGCGTGGGCCTTTTTTTGGGCTGGAGTCTTGGGCGACCGCCTCAGGCTTGGGCCGGCTCGTTGACATCGTGCTCTCTCTCTATTTTCGTTTCTCCAACGAATTAGGAGGATGCCTTCGACTGTGGCCGAACGGCCCAACTCATAAATGACACCTACACGATACCACGAGCGCCCCTTCGCTGCCTCGATGGGTCCGTCATCTCCAGCCACAAGGAAAATATTAATCTCGCTCAAGCTTGAGGCCTCCGAACAGGACTCCTAATCCCGTACTCGAACCCCCTGGCCGGCGTCGCTCGGAAAGGAGAAAAAAATTACAAACACGTCCCTTAAATATTAGAACTGTATCAATAAAGGCCTTCATCTTATTTTTTTTATTTTTTATTTTTTTCGCTGAAAACGAAAGTCTCATACATAACATGTACAAATACAACCAAGAAAATCAAAAAACAATACATCACGGAGAGCTGTAGGCAACTCTGCCTCTTCCTCCTATAGGTGGTCCTCCAAATGGTTAGCAATAAAAGAAGCTACCCAATCAGCTGCCCCATTAGCCTTTCTAAACACATGCTTCGCTTGAAGCACCAGCTCGTCGGAAACCATGGCTCGAATGTCTCTCACCAACGGATGGTAGTTGCCGAGCCCCCCAGAAGTCTGTCGAATCCATTTAATAGCCATCGCAGAGTCACCCTCCAGGAGGACGTCTCACCCCCGCAGGGCACGCCAAACATAGCACAAGGCCGACCAGGCCGCTCTCAACTCCGCTCCCGGCACTGATGTGTCAAACAAGTGGCAACCCCCTGCCGCAATCACCTTGGATTCCGGGCCCCTAACAACGAAGCTCGCACCTCCCCTCCTACCGCCTTACAAAACGCATCCATCGAAGTTGACCTTGAGGAAACTCGGAGGTGAGGGCTCTCAGGTGAAAAACACCAAACGGGGCGCTCCACGAGCAGATGTGGAGCCTCAAATGTCCCGAGCTGTCAAAGGTCTATCCGACTAGATTGCCTGAGAGGCCTCTAGTGCCAGCAACCGCGCCCTCTCCGTCACCACCTCCGATGGGGGCACCTCTCCCCAAATGTCCATGCATTCCTCGCAAGCCAGATCTGGTAAGCAGTATAGGTCGCCTGCACTGCCTCCGGTCTAGACTGCGAGGCTCCGGCCAACTGTCAAAGAACCTGAAGGAAGGACGCTGCATGACACCAGAGGTTCGTGGGGAACCCCGCCTGCCTCCAAGCCCTCCTCGCACGGTGGCACAGGAAGATTAAGGGTGGCAAAATATGATCCGACCCGCCAACCCAATCTGTGTTCGACCTGCTATAAACAGGTTTGGGTTTGGCCTAAACATGTTCGAGTAATAAATTAGGTTAAATTATTAATTGGGTCGGATACAGGTTTAAAATGTCTGACCCGTTTAACCTGTATAACCCGTTTAATAATCTGTTTAATATATGGGTCAGGTTGGATAAGGGCCATAGCCCATAGCCCACAAGGATCGTCACCCATTTAAAATCCTCTCTCCAAGTTCACCCGGGCACCGCTGCCCTTTTCTTTCGGTTTGACCTCTCTGGCTCTCTCTAGTCCACCTCCTCCCCCATCCTCAAGCCGGCCGCCTTCGACCCCTCCGACGGCGCCGCCGACCCCTCCTACCTCCTCGACCGCTTCTTTCGCCCCCGCAAGCCGGCCCCCTCCCTCCCCTCCCACCGATTCGTCGGCACCCACAAGTACGTCGCCCATGAGGTTGCCACCGGCCGCTCCCACAATCCCTTAAAAGCGTCGCGTCCGCCTCTACGAGCTTCTCTACGGCCGGACCCCCTTCACCGGGCCCAGCAACGAGGCCACCCTCCAAACATCGTCAAGCAGCCCCTCGCCTTCCCCCAAGCTGGTGGCCCGGCCGACGTCAAGGCCCACCCCTTCTTCAAACGCTTGAACCTAGCTCTCCTCCGCTCCTACCGCCCCCCGGTCATCCCTCCACTCTCCGGTTCGGATCCGAAGACTGAGAGGTATGAAACTCTAACTCTAGATCTCCTCCAAGGATTCGGATCATCCCTTGGTCTGTGATCTTTGCGAAGCCATGGCATCTGGGTTTCCAGGGCGCGATTTCCACAGGGGCTTCTGGTTCGGAGCCGGATCCGCGATCTAGATGTCGCCGTTGCCGAACCGATCGGAGCCTGTCGGCGGCGAAGGAGGAGCCGCAGCGGCTGGAGGTCTACTAAAGCGGTCGCTCAACGAGATGGAGAGGCAGCAGTGGTTGCAGCTTCAACACGCTCTTTTTCTCCGATCGGTGAAGTAGAGGACCCATCTCGCCTCTCCCATCTTCTCCAACGACGGGCGGTACATGAGGCTCGACAACGCATCCTCCGAGACTTCGATCTGTTGAAATTTGTCAAGCTGCCGAGGTCCCCGAGGACAATTGTTAAACGGGTCGGGTAGGTGGGGACGGGTTGGGCAATTTATTAAACAGGTTAAATGGGTCGAGTCGGATTACCTGTTTAATAAACAGGTCGGGTTCAGGTTGTAATTTCTGACCTGTTTAATAAACAGGTCGGGTTCAGATTTATGATTTTCTGATCCGACCCGTTTATGTCTGACCCGAACCGATTGCCACCCCTAAAGAAGATAGCATGGTCCAGCGACTCATCAGCCTAGCACGTAGGGCACTAGAGGTGAATATTCATGCCCCTCCCATGTAACAGAAGTAAGGCCTCCATCTTGTCCAACCCTCCCATTCCCAACAAACCCTGACGGCGTGTCTGAGGGAGAAGGGGCGGGAGGAGGTGGAGCACCCGCTTCTGGGCGACATTTGTCGGATGCTACAGAAGTGCCGGGTTCTCCAGAGGCATGTCCTGCGAGAGGCGAACCAGGCGGTTGACTGGGTCACCTCATTCGTTGCGCACTACTTCAAAGATCTTCTCTAGACGCAGCAATCATTTGTTCCTTTGGCTTTATGTTGTTTGCTTGATGCTGAGGTAGCTGGTTGTGCTCATGCTAGGTTAGTGTGGGTAGTCGTTTTCATCCCAAAAAAAAAAAAAAAAAACCCGACAGTCATGTGACAAGAAGTTATAAATAAAATAATATTTTAAGAGGGATTTTTGTGAAAAGGTAAAAGATATGGGCCTAAAAGTCCCTAATTTAACGCTAAAACCCCTCGGAGACGGCAGCTCCCGGCTCCACCAAACCCCGTCTCTTCGTTTTCTCCGCAGGCTCCTTCCTCTCCTCCTCCTCCTCCTCCTCCTCCTCCTCCTCATCCGGTTGCCGAAACCTTAGCTCGATCTATCGATCGATGGAGGCGGCTGCGCTGTCGCGCATCGGGCTCGCCGGACTGGCGGTTATGGGCCAAAATCTAGCCCTCAACATCGCCGACAAGGGTTTCCCGATCTCCGTCTACAACCGCACCGCTTCCAAGGTCGACGAGACCGTCGGCCGCGCGGCGGTTGAGGGCGGCCTCCCCCTTTCCGGCCACCACTCCCCCCGCGATTTCGTCCTCTCCATCGCTCGCCCCCGCTCCGTTATCATCCTCGTCAAGGCCGGCGCCCCCGTCGACCAGACCATCGCCTCCCTCTCCCAGTTCATGGACCCCGGTGACTCCATCATCGACGGAGGCAACGAGTGGTACGAGAACACGGAGCGCCGCCTCCGCGAGGCCGCCGCCCGCGGCCTCCTCTACCTCGGCATGGGCGTCTCTGGCGGGGAGGACGGCGCCCGCCACGGCCCCTCCCTCATGCCCGGCGGCCACCTCCAGGCCTACCACAACGTCCAGGACGTCCTCGCCCGCGTTGCCGCCCAGGTCGACGACGGCCCCTGCGTCACCTTCGTCGGCGAGGGTGGCGCCGGCAACTTCGTCAAGATGGTCCACAACGGCATCGAGTACGGCGACATGCAGCTCATCTCCGAGGCCTACGACGTCCTCCGCACTGTCGGCGGCCTCTCCAACCGCGAGCTCGCCGAGATCTTCGCCGAATGGAACAGCGGTGAGCTCGAGAGCTTCCTCATCGAGATTACCGCCGACATCTTCAGGGTCCCCGACGAGCACGGCGAGGGCGAGCTGGTGGACAAGATCCTTGACAAGACCGGGATGAAGGGGACTGGGAAGTGGACGGTCCAGCAGGCGGCGGAGCTTTCGGTCGCGGCCCCCACAATCGCCTCCTCCCTCGACTCCCGATACCTCAGTGGGCTCAAGGAGGAGAGGGAGGCCGCTGCGAGAGTTCTTGACGAGGCCGGGATCGGCGGCGAGGTCTCGGGGCCGTTGTTGGGACGAACGATCGACAAGAAGCGTCTGATAGACGATGTCCGGCAGGCTCTGTATGCCTCCAAGATCTGTAGCTATGCCCAAGGGATGAACTTGCTCCGGGCCAAGAGCGAGGAGAAGGGGTGGAACCTCAATCTCGGGGAGCTGGCGAGGATCTGGAAGGGGGGTTGCATCATAAGGGCGAGGTTTTTGGACAGGATCAAAAAGGCGTACGAGAGGAACCGGAGGCTTGCGAACCTAATTGTGGACCCAGAGTTCGCGAGGGAGATGGTGCAGCGACAGGGTGCTTGGAGGAGGGTCGTGGGGCTGGCAATTGAGGCTGGAATCAGCACGCCGGGGATGTGCTCCAGTTTGGCATACTTTGACACATATCGCCGCGCTCGGCTGCCTGCAAACTTGGTGCAGGCGCAGAGAGACTACTTTGGGGCGCACACCTATGAACGTGTCGACCGCCCTGGGTCGTTCCACACTGAGTGGTCCAAGATTGCTAGGCAGAGCAATGCCGGTGCAGGTATCCTTAATTGAGGGCTTTGATGGTAATGCAGTGAATTGGAAGAAGGTTTTCTTGATATTGTTGTCTTTTCTAATTTCTACTTCTAGGTAGTTTTCTGCTTTTAATAAATGGTGCATCTATTTTGAGACCTGCCTGCTAAGAACAACTTTTTTCTGTTACAGTTATTTAAACAATTGTTCTGGGAGTTGCTGATATCTTGTTGCTCAATTTCATCTTCCCTTACCGTTTACATGCAATGGTTTCAGTTTACTCAAATGGTTTTCCATGTTATACATATCTGTTGAATGTTATGTTTCTAGCCCCTTTTGGTCAGAATTCTCCTTATACAAGACCTAAGGCATGCTAATGTTTTTTTTTTGCTTATAACCATGTAAAATGATTATATGGTCATATTCTGGAATGCCATTTTATTTGCAAAAATTTTAACTAGTTTGTGCATTATGTATGTTGAACTACCATGCTGTGTTCTTATTTTACAAAAGATCTGTCTATGATGGCTTGATAATTTCACTTAGTGTTATCCATTTGATGAGATATTGGGAATACAAAGTGTTTAATTTGTGCTTATTTGGATGGGTAGGGTCAAGAGCTAGCACCATCAGGACTTGATTTGAACTGGGTTTTAGGTTGAAATGTGGGACAGATGAACCATTATTTGCATTTGTTTATGAATTTGGATTCTAATAAATTTCTTGCTTAATGAGGATGAGCAGTTTGTGAAGCAAATGAATCATCAAGCATTGAGTGGAGATCATCTTTTGATCGCCCTTTTAGGGAGATTGCACATTGTTTCCCTCTTATTTCAGAAAAAAATCAAGTTCTTGCTTTTACTAGTTTAATGATAATAATTGTTAAAGGTTTTCTCATCCACTTTTTATGTTGTCTTTTGTAGGTGGATTGTAATGTGAGTTTGTAATCAAGTTCTCGCTTATAACCATGTAAAATGATTATATGGTCATATTCTGGAATGCCTTTTTATTTGCAAAAATCTTAACTAGTTTGTGCATTATGCATGTTGAACTACCATGCTGTATTCTTATTTTACAAAAGATCTGTCTATGATGGTTTGATAATTTTACTTAGTGTTATCCATTTGATGGGATATTGGTAATACAAAGTGGTTAATTTGTGCTCATTTGGATGGGTAGGGTCAAGAGCTAGCACCATCAGGACTTGATTTGAACTGGGTTTTAGGTTGAAATGTGGGACAGATGAACCATTATTTGCATTTGTTTATGAATTTGGATTCTAATAAATTTCTAGCTTATTGAGGATGAGCAGTTTGTGAAGCAAATGTATCATCAAGCATTGAGTGGAGATCATCTTTTGATCGCCCTTTCAGGGAGATTGCACATTGTTTCCCTCTTATTTCAGAAAAAAAATCAAGTTCTTGCTTTTATTAGCTTAATGATAATAATTGTTAAAGGTTTTCTCATCCACTTTTTATGTTGTCTTTTGTAGGTGGATTGTAATGTGAGTCTGTATTTATGATGTAATTATGCAGATTGGGGAATCCTTGAGTAGGACTAATGTTTTAATGTTCTACTTCCAGCTGTGGTTTTGTTGAATTTCAAAAATCATTTGCTTTGAGCTTCAAAATAGTTTAGCTGTCCTTATATATAGAGGAACCAAGATGTGATATTATGACTTCATTTATGTGTCGGACTAGGAAAGGACAACCAAATTTACGTAGCTTACACAATTTGGATCTGGAAAAAAATCGAGGTTTTCTCGTCTTTCAGGGTGATGCCATTTTCTTCTTCCCTAGGTGATAAATCCATGGTAAACAATTGGGCAATGGCTCTTTACAAACTTGATAGTGGTGAGGCCACTGTTGTTATTTATCCTTGTAGGTTGTCCTTTTAATTGTTTATATTCATTAAGGTTCTTGATCTGCTCCATCACTCATTGCTGTCTTCTCATCATGTAGTACCAATTTCTCCACTTCTTTTTGGCTTTAAAGTTCAAAGGAAATTCATTTATAAATAGTTCAAATAGGTACGTGTTGCAATTTGCCAAAACTTCCAGCAACTTTTAGCTTATTTTGTGGCTCAGATACCACGTACAAACTTTTGATAATCCTTCAAAATTTGGTCCCCAAGTTAGTACTCCAAAAAACTAGCAAATCAATTCCTCTTCTGCATCAATTTTTTTATATTGAAGCTATCTGAAATATTTTACCTAGATCAGAAGCATTTTTGAATCTTAATAAGTCTGTTGATTTCATTGTAGCAGAAATAGTGTTGTAGTATGGGTTCAAATATTTTGGAAGGTTCTCGAATAAATGTCTGCTAACATCGAATTATTGGTTCTTATACATTCCTTTGTGAATGATTTACATATTCGTGATTATCCTGTCCAAGTCTCGCGATTACACGAGTTAACGTTCTTCTAATAGGTTTTATGAAATCAAAACATTGTAATATTTACTTTTTCTATTTAAATAATACATATTGCAGGATACTATTTTTATTGTGCGAATGAAGGGATGAGATATGCAGAATGATAAGCTTTAGATTTCATTTGTTACGCGGTTAAAAATCTGCATGAGACCTCGAAGCATGTAACATTAAAGATCTTGCAGGATCATATCGAGAATATGCCTGGAGGTTATGCGAGGATGGTATTTTAATCATAAACGGGTACATGGGAAAACCATAAAAGGTAGGTTTACCAGATTCTTTTTATGTACTTCTGCATGGAGCCATCTATAAGTGCAAGTATATATGTTTTCAATGAGTGTTAGCTAACATTCTGATTTATATAGCTCTTTTTAGGCAATTCAATACTTTTTTGTTTGTCTTTATGAAAAGCCCTAATTTTACTGCATTTAGTGATCCACATAGGGCATCATTGGTTTGATATGATTTTGAGGAGCCTTTATGCAAGTTTTAGTACTTGGGACACTAAGGCCTTGCTCAGTGCTGATAAAGCGAGAAAAATTTGCTAGGGGAGCCTTTTCCTCCAATGTATGTTAGCGAGAGGAAATCCAAAAGGAAATTTTTCATGAGATGACATAGTGCATAAATTTGCTCGCCAAGGTACTATTTTTTGGAAAAGTAACCAAATCTCATTCCTCTTCTGGAATTTTATATAAGATAACAACAAACTAACCCATGCAAAACCACCTCTAACACAACCAAATAATAATTTTCCAAAACCTTTTTCTTCTTTTTTTAAAATACTTTTCGGTTGCCAAAAAAGTGAAGAAAACTTCCATTGCTTGGTACTGAAAAGAAAGTCAGGAAGAGAATAAAAGGAGAAATAATGGTCAAGAGTTTCTCCTACAACTGTAAAGTTTCTTCTTCTCCAAAAGTTAGCGGTTTTGGGAAAAAATTAACAAATAACTTAACAAATTTTTAACTATTTTCTCTGCAATTTTCTCAGTTCAAACATGAGAAATTTCCCAATTTATTTCTTTTCTTTTTTCTGCTGCTATTTTTCTTTTCTTTCTTATTTTTAAAATGACAGTCAAGCAGAGCCTTTGTGCAATCAAACGATGGAAAATCCCCATTTTTTCCTTTTTCCATCGGATGAAAGTTTTATTTCTCTTTCATTTTCTAGTAGATACAAAGGGCCTAGGAAAATAACAATTAAGAGTATATGGTTAAAGACTCTGGACACTTGGTCTGACCAAGATTCAAGCTTTGGGCCTTGGTTTTGCAGGTGGAAGATGTTTGGCACCTGTTCTCACTCGATGACTTCAGCATCTACCTAGCGTTAGAATTATTAATGAGAAAGGATGCTAAGACAAGAAGATTTGAGAGAAGTATGAAAGAAAAAGATAAGAGGGAGTTAAGAAATTCTTATCAAATGTGCAGCAGCCCAGAGCTATCTTTCAAGATGCGAACCTTGATGTAATATGTGCTTACTGCTAGATATAGGAAGTAGAATGAGGTAAGATAAGCTACTTTTACATCCTACATTTGGGTAAGGGATTTTCATGATGTTAGTGATGATGGATAATAGTTCCTTTAGCTTTATGGTGATGGTAAAGATCGTGACAGAGGTGTTCCTTGGTTTAGGGAACTAAAATTTCCCACTAAGCCGATGATGCATTTGGTCTAGAAGGGCTGTCTCTCCTTACCTTTGGTATTCACCTTTTAGGCCCTATTTGGAAAAGCTGTTGGCAGTAGAGCTGTTAAAAGTAGAGATTTTATAAAAAATTATTTGCTGTTTGGTAACTATATTTCTAAAGTGCTGTGGCACTTGAACATGTGTTTGGTAAACAAACTGAGAAAGTACTTTTATATGACAAAATTACCATAAAAGACATTGTATAGTATTATACAACAAAGCATAATAAAATATAACATATATTAATATATAAATATACAATATAGTATAATATTACTATAATATATATAATATTATTATAATATAGTAATATAACATTGTATGCTATAGCATAATAATTTAATATAATATTAAATTATTTAACATAACATATCAATATATTATGATATAATGCAATATAATATTATATTTATAGTATAATATAATAATAAAGATACAAAATATTATAATAATTAGCGTACATTAATTTTTCTATTAAATTATTTAACATAACATATTAATGTATTATGATATAATGTAATATAATATTGTATTTATGGTATAACACAATAATAAAGGTATAAAATATTATAATTATTAGCGTAAATTAATTTGTATAATATAACATAATATTAAATTATTTAACATAACATATTAATGTATTATAAAATAATGTAATATAATATTATATTTATAGTATAATACAATAATAAAGGTATAAAATAATTATAATAAGGTACAATGGAACCTTCTCCATGCTTTTGCAATTCCCCAATCAAAATCAACTATAGCATGGTTTAAGTGCCAATACACATAGATATGTGTCCTGCAGATATGTGAGTTCAAGATATTTGTAGAGTATACCAAAGACATCAATAACATCCAAGGCATGAGCAAGTACACGCTTCTTCCCTTCTATCTCATGGTATGCTTGCTTCTTAAGGTGCAGTTGTTGGCCATTCTAAAAGATTATTTTACTCCTCAAAAACCACAATCCACTTTCTACCATGTTGTGTTCGAAACTGGGGAGATTGACTGCCACACAACTGAAAAACATGTATGTAAAAATAAATAAAAAGAACAAGAAGAAGCAATATTAACAACTACTAGAACTATGGCAATAATAATTCTGACAATAAGGGTACCAACTGTCCAAGTCAGTAAAAATCTCTTGTTTTGGTACAGCAGACCTGAGTTTGTTCCTGCCCTCATTTTGATATTCAGCTTGGTTTCCATCCGTCCTAGTTCTCAAAAAAGTTGTAATAGTCGTGACAGTAACAATAAAACAAGTGGTAAAGAAGAATGCAATCTGTGACAAGATCATAACTGTAACACGTCTTACTAGTGAATCATCTAGGGATCAAAATTAGATGGAGTGAACCCATACAAATAGGCCGCATTGCTTGTGAGCCCATAATCTAGCTTGAAAAGATTCTCTGTTGAAGAGACCTATTGTTTCCTCTTGTTAGGATGGTCAACTAATATATGTTGCGGAGTGAACATATTGGCAGGCAAGGTGGAGAAGCATGTATCTGCTCATTTCTCAAAGGCTATGATGTCTTTGAATCACTGCATGCATGGCAAGAAACAATGGAGAAAAATTGGCACTAAGGCCATTTGGCTATACTGATGTTGATTATGATGAGCCGTTTGTGGAATATGGAATGGGTTGATTCTACTATTTTTTTGATTCTTATCTAGCCAGCAGTGATAAGCCAGATAAGTTGTCTTAATCTTCAATGACAGGAGGCCCGTTCTTCAAGAAGACTTAGCCAGAAGTGTCAGAAACTCCTCTATCGACGATTACCTCTAGTGCAGACGAAAGCAGGCCGAGGCACACTCCCATAACGAAGCCACCCTCTGACAACCAAAAAGGGCATGGAAAATAGTCTCCTCTATCTCCTGACAGGCCAGCATCTCGGGGTGATGTGCATTCCTCGTCGGGCTAGGACTCCCCTGGTAGGTAGATACCCCCAGCCTCCTTCCTTACAAGTATTATATATCCACAAAAGTATAAACTTACCTCATTGTGAAAAAATATAAGCATTCATGTAAAAAGTATCTTCAAACATACCTCGTTTTGAAAAATATATGCATCCACGTAAATGCATGCACCATCCAAATGTGTTCACTTGCCCTTATTTACTCAAACATATTATTTGAGCGTATCTATTAGAGCTAAGGGGCCAAAGCTTCCAAATATTTCAAAACTCAATCATTCTTTGAAAATAAATAAATAAATGTGATCAAAAGTTGTATGATAAAACAGTCAAGTCATTTGTGCATAATTTCCTCTATTTTATACAAAAATTCAATTAAATAGCAATTTGAGAAAGCATGCCATTAGAAAAGGACATAAAAGTCTATTTCTAGAAATCGGTCTTTTTTTTTTGATATATCGGCAACTCGCACATAACGGGTGTGAGTATTGCCCAAAAAGTCAGAAAGTAAAATAGACTGCAAGGCAGACAGGACAGAAGCCTGATCCACCCAGATGAAGTCGCCTGAATGATGAGCCATATAGGAGGCTATCCAATCCGTCTTTGAAGTGCAATTGTCTACACAAGTTGTAATATTCTATTCTACAAAGTAAGGTTTTTAAATTTTGATTTAGAGAATGGACGTTGGATTTTGTTCAAAACATTTGACACTTTCAAGAACATTATAATACAATTAAAAAATTTATTATTTTATTGATTCTTAAAAGAAATTTAGTACTAACAAACTGTAGTAATTTAATTGGATGATAATATCAACAATTTTCATAAAACAAAGTCGTTGATTTGGATTGGATCTTGTTGATTGTTATCTATATTTAACACATCCAAATAAATGAATATAATTTGTCTTTTTATAACTGGATTTAGCTGTGTTATCTGAGCTGAGATGAATTTGATCATAAATGGGCAGGTTCAGGCTTGCCCTTAAGCTTGATAGGCCACCATAGCTCAAGATTATGTACAAGTAGGAGTATCTACTAAATTTAAATTATGATCTACACCCCAAGCATTAAGACCAGCGTATGCCGAACCGGCCGGTACGGGCCGGTACAAACCGGTCCGGCCAGCTACCGGTACGGCGGAGCCGTGGAAACCGGTACAGGCCGGTTTCTTGCCGGAGACGAAGAAGACGAGGAGAAAAAAAGGGAGCGCAGGGAAGAGAGGGAGGGAGCCCACCTTCGGCCGCCATCGGACAGCCGCGGAGGGGCGTCGGAGGCCGGTGGGGGGCGGCGGAGGCCGGCGGGGCACGGGGGAGCCCGTGGGGGCGCTGCGTATATCCACATTTATTTTATCAAATAAATCAATCGGCAAAATTTAATAAAAACTAATATTAATCATATAATCATAAAGATGGTAACATAAGTCACTGTACAAATTGCATGTAATACAAAATAATTAAAGATTTAAATTATAGTTATTAAATCTACATATTAATCGACTAAGTCAAGAGTTTAAGTTACTAGTTCAACTTAATCTATATTAAAATATTTAAAATTAAAATCCTGTATATATATGATATAAAGATTATTAATAGTTTGTTAATCCAATATCATCGTTTCTTTTTAAATAAAAGATCATAAATTATCTATTTTTAGAGAGTGAAGTTTATAAATACATAGAAGTTATAATATTTATAAATACTTTTAGTCAATAAAGTTATGAAATTATCTAAAATTAAAATTTTCATTTTTACTAAAAAAATACTTATTTTCATAGAAAATAATAATTATATATGAAATAATTTATTAATGATCTTAATACTTTTAATAAATAAAAAAATAATCCATATAAATCAGATGCAACGTTTTGCTATGGTCGGATACATATCCGATATATGTATATGCTAAATATCCAGATTTGTATATAGATCGGAGTGGACAAAAAAAAGAAGAATAAGAAGTTAGCATTAGAATCCAAATCAGATACGGAAATAGATAAGGCCGGATTTTTTTTTTCTTCGTATATATAGTTTCGGATACGATATATATAGCACCCTATCTATATTTATAGAAACTATATATATAGATATAGTACGCATATATATGAAAATAAACCTTTTAGTGGGATTTCGGATAAGCCTTTCCATATATAACCCCCCCTCTTACGTGAATAGTACGCATAAGTGCTTTCGTAAACTAGCTCCCATCCTTGTTCACTGCGAGCGAGCGAGCGAGAGAGATATAGAGGGCGACGATGGCGCGATCGGCGGGGCGAAATCAGGGTCACGGGCCTTCATTTCGCCTCCAATGGCTGCCTTTCATTCTTCGCAAGGTGTAACCTTGATCTCTCGAAGAATTTTGCTGCTCTAATTTCCTCCTGTAAGTTTTCTTCGTCCAAACCCCTCAGAATTTTAGCTTTCTTCTTGCTTTTTGTTTTCTTTGACTGTTTTGATTCTTGCTGGATTATCATGTGATGGTCTTTTCAAGTTCCCCCGAATAAAAAAGTTCCGATTTGGGGATTTATTTGATTTTTTTTTTCCAGCATCATCTGAATAGGAAGACATTCTGATGACAGTTTTTGGTCATCCTAACTGCAAGACTGTGCTTTCATTCGATTTCTCCCCTAGAAAGTTGAAATCAATTCCCTATTAGCAGAAAATTTGGATTTTCTTCAATTTCCTGGGATCTCATATGCTGGGTATTGGGATGGTGTCAGAAGTGTTCCTGTGTTATGTCCTCAAATTTCTTTTGTGAAGGACAGAAGGCTTCCACAGGTTCTCTGAATGTTGCCTATGCAGCAAATGGGAAGCAAAAAGGTCGAGATATGAGGAATGTTAAATGCTACGGTTGTAAGGAATTTGGCCACATTGCAACTCACTGTCAGAAGAAATTTTGCAATTACTGCAAGGAGAAAGGGCACATCATCACAACATGTCAGACGCGACCATAAAATCGCAATCAAAGAGCATTTCAAGCTATTGTTAGTACTCCAGCTTCTGATTTCTTAGATTTTCTCTCTAAAGCAACGATTTCTTCGCAAACTTCTTCAACTACAGTTGCTACCCCAGGTTCTCTAACACCTGAAATGGTTCAACAAATGATCTTGTCTGCTTTTTCAGCACTTGGACTCACTGGTAATGGTAAATCTCCTTCAAACCTTTGCTCTTTGATTCTACAACCTCGAATCATATGTCCTATTTCTCCAAGAATCTTTCTAATGTCAAAAACTATAATGGGAATATGCAAATTCATACTGCAAATGTGGATTTGCTACCCATTACAGCCATTGGTGAAATCTCTTCCTCTTTGAAAGATGTTTTCTTTCTCCTGGCTTATCTTGTAATCTTATCTCCATTGGACAATTGGTTGACAATAAATGTGAAGTTCTTTTTTCTCGACCTGGTTGTACTGTGCAAGATCAGGTGTCGGGAAAGTTGATTGCATAGGGGCCTAAATGTGGACGACTCTTTCCTTTACACATGCCTATACCAGTTGTTGTTCATGATTTCAAGTTGTTTTCCTTTGCTTGTATTGCTGTCAAAAATAAGAGTAAGATATCGTCTAGGCCATCCAAACTCTAAAGTTTTGCTTCATGTATTGAATTCTGGTTTACTTGCTAATAAAACTCAATGTTCTTCGATAGATGTTGAGTTTGATTGTTCTAGCTATAAATTGGGCAAAAGCAAAGTTCTGCCTTTTCCAACTCATAATACTCTTTCCACCAACTATTTTGATCAGATTCATATTGATGTCTGGGGTATTGCACCTGTTGTTTCTCATGCTCAATAAAAATACTTTGTGACATTCATTGATGACCACAGTAGATTCACATGGATCGACTTTCTTCGGTCAAAATCTGAAGTCTTTGAAGTGTTTAAGAATTTCTTAGCATTCATTGAAAATCAATTTTCCACCTGCATCAAGACCTTAAGATCAGATTCTGGTGGAGAATACATGTCTCATGAATTCCAGGATTTTCTCCAACAAAAGGGAATCGTATCTCAACGATCTTGCCCATCCACTCCACAACAGAATGGTGTTGTTAAAAGAAAGCACCGTCATTTTCTTGATGTGGTTCGAACTTTGCTTCTTGAGTCATCTGTTCCATCTAGATTTTGGGTTGAGGCTTTTAGTACTGCAGTTTACTTAATTAATCGACTTCCGGCTTCTAAATTAAGGTATGAATCTCCATATTTTCGACTATACCATTGTCATCCAAGGTACTCTGATCTCCATACTTTTGGATGTGTCTGTTTTGTCCATCTACCTCCTCATGAACGAAATAAACTTTCTACCCAGTCTATTAGATGTGCTTTTCTTGGCTATGCTCCTCACCAAAATGGTTTCATGTGCTATGATCCTTCTGCTAAGAAGATTCGTGTCTCAAGAAATGTTATATTTTTTGAGAATCAACATTTTTTTTACATCTCACATTGAGTCTCCATCCTTACCTTCCATATCCTTCTTACCTGATTTTTCTGTTGACAATTCTACATTAATTGTTTCTCCTTTTGCAGCAAGGTTTAAACCAGGTTTTGTGTATGAAAGGCGTGTTCGTCATGCTGGCCCACAGCAAGATCCTGCCCCACCACCTGAATCTGCACCTATTCCTCAACCTCTTCGCAAGTCAACCCGCGCATCTTGTCCTCCAAATAGGTATGGATACCCAGGTACATCTTTAGTTGCTACTTTGTCTACTATTCCTATCCCATCTTGTTATACCCAGGCTATGAAACATGATTGTTGGCAGAAAGCAATGCAAGAAGAACTCGATGCTCTAGAACTGAATGATACTTGGGAGATAGTTCTATGTCCATCTTCTGTAACACCCATAGGCTGCCAGTGGGTTTATTCAATTAAACTCCAATCAGATGGATCCTTGGACAGGCGTAAGGCGAGACTTGTGGGCCTTGGCAACCGTCAAGGATATGGTATAAACTATGAAGAAATGTTTGCTCCAGTGGCCAAAATGACTACAATTCGCACAGTTCTTGCTATAGCTGCATCACAAGCTTGGCATCTTCATCAAATGGATGTAAAGAATGCATTTCTTCATGGGGACCTTAAGGAAGAAATTTATATGCGTCTTTCTCCTGGTTTGACGAGTACTTCTCCTACTGATGTGTGTTGCTCGAAAGGGTCTCGTTATGGTTTAAAAGAAGTCCAAGGGCTTGGTTTGAAAAGTTCCGAGAGACTCTTTTGGCACTTTCCTTTATGCAAAGCCAATATGATTCATCTATGTTTCTACACAAGACTTCTACGGGTATTGTTGTCCTTCTTGTCTATGTTAATGATATCATTATAACTGGCAGTGATTCATCTTTGATTGATCAGCTTCGAGAGTCTCTTAATGCTAGTTTTCATATGAAGGATCTTGGTTTCCTCACCTATTTCTTGGTCTTGGAGGTGCATACTTCTCCTGAAGGTCTTTTCATAAACCAACATAAGTACACTAAAGACCTCATTGCTTTGGTTGGATTAGAAGATTCTTCTTTGGTTGATACACCCTTGGAGGTTAATGCTAAATATCGAAAAGATGAAGGCGACCCTCTTCCTGATCCCACACTGTATCGCAAAATTGTTGGTAGCCTTATCTATTTAACTGTAACTTGGCCAGACATTTCTTTTGCAGTTAATCATGTCAGTCAGTTCATGTTCTCTCCTCGAAATCTTCATATGGTTGTTGTCCGTCGAATAATCAGATATCTTCTGGGTTCTCCTACACTTGGCTTATTTTTTTCTACTAGATCTAATATTCAACTTGCTGTCTATAGTGAATCAGATTGGGCTGGGTGCCCTGATGCACGTCGCTCTATGACAGGGTGGTGCATGTACCTTGGCAATGCTTTGATTTCATGGAAGTGCAAGAAACAAGATCGGGTCGCTAAATCATCTACTGAAGCCGTATATCGTGCCATGTCCTCTGCTTGTTCAAAAATTATTTAGTTGCGTGGACTGCTTTCTGAACTTAGATTTCCTTAATCTGTTCTGATTCTCTGCATGCAGACAATATGAGTGCCATTCAAATTGCAGCAAATCCAGTTTATCATGAACATACCAAACATATCGAAGTCGATTACCACTCGATTCGTGAAGCTTTCGATGCACAAGTTATTTTCCTGCCACATGTCTCAAGTAATCTCCAAATTGCAGATGTCTTTACAAAGGCTTTGCGTAAGCAACGACATGATTTTCTCGTAAACAAATTGCTACTAGTTTCTACACCAGCATCAATTTGAAGGGAGGTGTCAAAGCCAGCTGTCGATGACAACCTATCTCCAGTATATATTGCTGTAAATAGAGATTTGATTTTGAAATGTCAAAGCCAGCTGTCGATGACAACCTATCTCCAGTATATATTACTGTAAATAGAGATTTGATTTTGAAATGTACTTTCCATAGTTAGGTTGTATTATATTTATTACATGCTTAGATTAAGGAGTCTTAATTGCTGTAATTAATCTCTTTATTCTATATAATGAGAAATGACTCAAAGGAGAGGGCATCCTTTTCCAGCAAACCCTTGTTTTGACACCTGCTAGATGCAAGTCCCTACTCATTTGGTAGTCCCATGCCGCTCAATGATGCCGATGTACTCCTAGGCACAGGTTGGATCTACCTCCATGATCTAAGCCTTTGCCCTCTCCATCATGTGATACAGAAAACTTATCTGTAGGTACCTTTTGCTATCTATGTCTCGAAGTACTTAATACAATGGTCTGATAGCCTTCACTATCACAGTGGCCTGCTGCCAGAATATCTGCCTCATCACCAAATCTTCGACACTGCTCCCTTCAGTGCTGTGCTGGCATTTCTACTTTCTTGCCACTCGGAACTAACAAACATCTGACGTAGGGTTGCTTTCTTCTCAAAAAAACTATCAAGTGCAACATAGTTGGTAGCAAATCATGTGACTTCTGATCTCAAATCTCTCTTCCTGCATACCTCCTCATCAGTGAAAGGACCTAAGTATGGTTATAAATATACCCGGTGATCGTTTGGGCTGTCTCCACTGTCTGCTGCATCCTACGAATCTTTGCAATGTCCATCAATATGAGGTCTATACAATGTGCAGCATGTGGGGTCCAGAAAATATGTTGTCGCCGCTCCATCAAGATCTCCACGACGGCCTTATATTGTGGCCTATTATCAGTGATGATTTGCACAACATTCTCCTCAGCTACCTGATCAATCACCTCTTCCATAAGTTTGAGGATGTATGCGGTGTTGTGCATCTGATCAGAAGCATCAACCGACTTGTGGAAAAAAAATTTTGTATTATAGTATGTCAGAAAGTTGATGCTCCATCTGATTGGATCGATCATACATCACAGTCCATATATGAACCACTTACTCTTGTAGGAGGCAATCCATTTCTCTAGCTTCTTCTTATTACTGTTAAGAAGCTCACTGTAGATGTCCTTCAGGCCTTGAGGATCTATACTGGGACCGGCAGCCTGTATGACAGAAATGGCAGACTTGTAGTGTCTGCCATATTTGCTGGGATATGGCTAAAGTGGAATCAGGATCCAATAGCTCGCCATATATCTTTCTTCTTATTCTTCTTCAGTATTGAGTCAACCCTCTGCCGTTTCAAATTTCTGCTGTAGAAGGTATGTAGATCTAATCATAGATTGCTTCTTCTAGTGGAATCTCTCTCGATGACTTCTTTTTGCTAGCAAAAGCTCCCAATATAGCTGCAATCCGGCCACCGCCTCTGCTGACGGCCTCTCTGACTGAGGAGGTCCTCCTGAACTCTGGATCTGCCTACTGCTTGCAGAATCGAAGCCCGACTCATAGTACAAGGGCCTAAATCGAGCTCTATGCCACGCTACCTCATCCTACTGCCATTGATCATCCAGACTCGCCTGCATGGCAGTTTGAATCTGTGCCTTTTCGTTATCTGAGCGGACGCCTCCTCTGACTCCCTAGAGTGATAGGAAGGTGCCTCTACTGCTCGGCTGTTCACCTCCGTCTTCTTCTTTGCAACCCTCTCTTTCGCTGCTCTGAAATCAACAAAGTGCTTTTTCATTAGCTGTCGAACCTCCTATGGGCATTTCCGGTACATAGATACGTCAGGATAAACATTAGTTAAGTATTGCTTCAACTTGGTTACCCCTTCTCCTTTGAACTCTATGTTGCACTAGTTGCACTGCCAATGGTACCGATCCGAGAGCATTTGCTCATGCTCCCAGCCACTATCACGCTCTAGGTCCTTTTTCCTTGATGGCCCCATTCTTGCAGATTTATCAAATACGACAATTTATCAATTATTTAAAATTAACAAAATATTAATATGACGATGATAATTTTTTCTATTTTCGAAAATACATCTGATTTATTTAATACATAACATTAATTTTTTATATTTTTAATTTATTTATATATTTTTAATAATTTTTAATTTTTTAAAAATATTTATATATCATAAATTCAGAAAAATATTTCTATCTCAAAAATTACTTCTGAATTATGTAATACTTAGTACTAATTTTTCATATTTTTTGGTAATAATTGTATATTTTAAATTATTTTTTGTATTTAAAATTAATTTTTAATTATTAATATTCTAAAAAATTAATTTCAGCTTAGATCCATGTAGAACCCAACAATGGATGCTATATATACTTTTTAGACCCTTGGGCATGCATAAAAGGCTACTTATTTCTCAATCTTTTTCAAAGTTAGGCCTAAGCTACTGTGCACATGATCACATCAAAATTTGAATGAATGGGCACTAAATTTTTATATAGAGTATCTTGCATTTTCTTAAATACGTTTCTGATTTTATACTTTTTTATTTATTTTTAAAAAATTTAACTTTTTTAATCCAAAAATATATTTTTAATTTTTAAAAATTATATATAATCCAAAAATTAAAATTTTTTATGTTAACGTGTACATCATTCATAGATCTACAACATATAAAAAATCAAGCCAAATCAAAAATTTTGGAATGATCTCCTGATTCTTCTTTTATTTTGTAATTTTTGAGCTATATTTTCAAGTCTCCCCCCCAAAATAAGGAAGGAGATAGGGAAGAGGAATCATACCTTATTTAGCCTTGGCTCTTCCTTCTGATAGCCTGAATCGGTGGTGTTTGTGGATTTTTTGGAAAGGAAAAGCGGCGAAGAATGTGTCAAATTCCGTTGGGAAGGCCTTCTCGGGCCTTCCCAACGCCTTCAGTGCCTTTTAAAGACATCATGTGGACTGTGGCATTATTATTACCATCCGAAAAGGATCGGTACCGGCCGGTCCCTTTGTGGTTCTAAACCGTAAGGGCCGGAACCAAATTGAAATGGCAAACCGACCCAGTTTCGCACCAGGTCGGCTCGGTACTACCTGAACCGGGTGGTTTGGCCTGATTCGTCAAACCTTGATCCTAAGTGTCATGGCATTGGTTAACCAATGTTGCAATTTAATGCATATCTTGATGGAGGTGGATAAAAACACGAGAATGGCCCAAATTTCTTCTGTCACTTATTCTATAAAATGATGTTGTGAACACAACTAGGAAGGACGGAAATTTCTTACCTCACTTATTTAGTTAATTTTAACACTTTGGAACTGCCTCGCATAAAGATTATCATAGTGATTTTTTGATTATCTGCAACTGATTTATAGCCTATCAATTTTCCTTTGGTTAATAGAAATGATATTGAAGTATTGGCTCCTTGAGTTTTTGAGCCACATGAGTGCAATTAGGATTTCTTTTATCAGTTTTCATAATGTAAGCTTTTGATGCCTGAACCATGAAAAATTTATGAAACTTTTGCTCTCTCTGTAATTGCATGATGTATGTACACTATATAGCATAGTTTCCGGTGATCAATTTGCGACAATACACTACTTGTCGGACCTGAAAAGGATATTATTTTTCTGAATGATTAAAATTAACTGAGCAAGAACAATGACCTTTATGAATTTAAAGGATGGGTATATTGTGATCATATTTTTAACCAGGGGCTATCTAGGTTCTGAAAGATAGACAGGTTATTTTGCTTAATGATGATACAGTTAACCTAGATGTTGTCACAAGAATGGATCCTCGACTCGACTTCACATTTCCTTGAATGGGTTGAACCATTTCTATAGTTCATTGCATCACGATCATCATCAAACCAACCTAACCTGAGCTCTCACAGATCTAGTTCAGCACAAGTGGTCCTTCTGAATGGTCTTTCAGGGAGGGCGAAAAAAGAAAAATCATAATAAGTTTCATCTATGATCAGAATGACCTGGAGTTAGAGTGGTTGTCAGAGGATTTGATTATCCAAAAAATAACTTATAAACCTGATGGGACACTGGTGCTATCTTGTTAGTAATTTAATCATGAACAAAGAAGTATTGGAATTCAACTGCACATATAAGCATTGAGACCACCAATGACATGACATTGTCGTTTCTTACTTTAGCATTGTTTCTTGTACCTTGAGCCTTGGCTGATCATCATGTTTCATATCAATTTCAACATAACCTCATCTTGAATTCTAACATTTATTCTATCCTTAAATTTGTGAATATTTTTCCAACTTAGTCTCCACCAAGTCATTAATTCTCCAGACCGATGATTTTGTTTTTTAGTTCGTATAGTCCACTTGTTGCATCTTTCGACATTGTATTAGTATTTAATTGCTTAGTCTATACCCAGTATAAGTACTTATATTAATAACTTTGTTTGCCATATTATTATGTTGTTCTATTTGGTGGGCATTCAAATAACCAAGATGTTATCACTATATGGATGTTCAACTCTTAAGCTTTATTACAACTTTGGCACCAACTCTAATTGTAATAATTCTTAATTTGACAGCTTTATTAATACTCTGTTGTTTATGTTCCTCAAGACCTTGGTTGGGTGCTGGAAGCCACAATCTATCTGCTAGGGAACAATGAGGAGGAAATACAGTGCAGAGCGGCCAAAGAAAGTAGTTGTAAAGGTAAAGATGGCTTGCTCTTTCCCTCCATCTTGATTCTTCAGAGATTACAGATTCCACCTGCAAGGTGATTTTACCTTATCCCAAAAAATACGGATTTTGAATGCGGTTGGTGTCCTGATTCTCTCTAACTCCTCCCTTCCATCAGCCCTTTACAGCAGAAACTCTTGCCAGCAGGATGTACGAGGTCTTCCATCGGCCAGAGAGGCCATAAAGGTATGGTTAGTTTATCACCAACTATCATGTTACATGAGTGGAAGCATTTTAATTTTGACAAAGTCACTACGTAGAACCATCTACCTCAAGAGATCATTAATCAATATGCCCCAATATTATGAATGCAATATATTACTTATGAACAGAAAAAAAGAAAAAAAATGTAAGATTTGGTATCTAGTAGAAGTTGTTTCTTTGATTTTATTATGTTGAATGGAGTTAATCTAGTGTAAAACATTTTTTAGGTGTTGTTTATTGAAAATGGCAGCGCATATCATATTGGAATTCATAGTTAATGATGTATTTATTAGAGTCAACATGTGTTGGAAGCTACTCCTGCAATCAGGACTTTTTTTAAGTGGAAATCCATAATGTTTCCTTTGGGATGCTTTGCTTATTGAGTTGGAATTGTGAATAGCCATACTTTTCCTTTAGAGATATGATTCACAGTGTGATAAAATAAAATACTTAAAAGAGACCCTTTTTTCTGTGAATTCATATATACATATACGAAAATTTTGAACCAGTCCAGTGCATAAGTTATTTTAAATCTGACTTGTGATAGCAATAATGATGAAGAAATGTCCTATTTAAACTAAGGTTCCAAAAGTTCTCGCTGCCTTTCCATAGGTACTTATGCAAAAAACAAATCTTTATTGAAAGACGCACATATTTTCATTGTGGTTAATACAAATAGACGCATATTATCTTCTAAACCAATTATTTTTTCAAAAACTTTGTATTGTTAACAACTATTTTGCATGTTATCATGCTTAAGTGTAACCTCATTAAGATTTACAAGCTACATGGCAGGATTCTGCTGCTAGTTAGGTTCAGATCTGACGAATCCTGAGCTATATCTATTCAGTATTCACTATTTTTTTATTGCAATAAACCAATTATCTAACAACAGATTTGATCTCTGATCTTAATCATCTGATTCGCGGTGAGAAATTTTCTGTTAGCAGCAGTACTTTAGCACAGAACATAGAGAAAGTAAAGTGGAAGAGAGAAGAGAGGACAAAATAAGAGAACAGTAGAAGATAAAGAAGAAAGGAAACACGGACCTGTGGCATTCATATTTGTATGAATATTAAATCTCATACAACTTTATATCCTACCTTAACTTAGGAGGACTCTTTGAAAGAGAATGAAATAAAACTGAATCAGTCAGCCAAAAGCCCAAAACCTTTCTGATGTCCTATTAATCAATAAGAAATAAGCGGTTAATAGTGGCTGACCAATTCCTAACAATATATGTGCTGACCAGACCCCAATTTGACTGACAATAGAGACTCAACAACTAAAAAGTTATATGAAAACAGTGAAAAATAGAAAAATAAAAGCCCAAAAACTGAAAGTAAATTCAGCTATCTAAATTCATGAACTTTTGAGTTGCTATTGCTTCACTTTCTTCAGAAAATGTAACGGGTTCCAATAAGTAATGTGGATTTGGTGCTTCTATTCAATGTAGTTGCTGCAGGTGCAGCAGTTAATGAATTGTTATTTTACATATTTTAGGCTTACCTTCATCCCTGTTTATAACATAGTATATCTCCCAGAATGCTATTTTTAGGTCAGTTTAGAATAATATTGGACTATTACTCCCATGCATGGTCGCTTCTGCCATTTCTATATGATGTTTACTACTACCTGTTTTACTTAGACATGTCATTGTATTTCGGTGTCAGATATTGTATAAAAATATTAATAATAATAACTATTTTTTATTATCTATTCTGAGCATCCAAAAAGAAAAAAATCATGATATGAAATTTGAGATGCTTCAATAGGTAGATCTTGCAGTAGGCATTTGTTGCATGGGCCGGTACAGCAAAATCTCATGTCCCTCCATAACTTCCTAGGTGAGATAACTAGCTGCTTTTTCCACTCTTATAATTAAGTTGTGTGAATCAAATTTCAACTGCAAGTGTTAATAAAATTATAAAAAGGATTTTAGTCTATGGAAAACTAGCCCTTCTTATTATCACTTAGTAGAATCCGGTAGTTACATCCTTTATAGACCAAATAGGGTATGTTGTGGGAAGAGTTCTAGGTGATGCCTTTCCCCTCTGATCACAAAGTTTCATTTGATTAAGAATAGGCGTTTATTATGTTTCATACTTTAGGTAAAGCACATTGTTCTGACTTGGCTTTTTATTTTTACTGGGGTGGCTAAACCTAAACAAATGAGGGGTGCTGCCTGATCTGAATGATCTAGCTTTCTCAATGTACATTAATTTTAAGAATTACAACTTTCTTTAGGCTATGATCTCATTTTCATTTTGATTGCAGGTCTGAATGGCCAAACGTGTTATTCTTATCTCAGCTTATATATCTTTGGTAAATATCTGATGTCTTAACTAATACCACCCACAACAACTAAAGGTTCATATGGTATAACATGATGTTATGCTTGTTAATGTTTTACCTCCATCATATCTTTATAATAAGCATTAGAATGCTTGTCTTGCTTGGCTTACCAGAAAATAACAAAAGGGCTTGGTTTATGCAATGCTTTTCTTAACAACCTATCTTTTGGCAGAAGGAAGAGTGGTTTCTTATGCCCTGTTCCGTGAGAAGATGATTCCTTTTCTTTTTGGTTTGCCATCATATTAAAATGTGCAGAAGAAATGCTTGAGTACTCAGTGTGAGGTTTAAGAAATTCTGGCCTCAATAGCACCAAGACTGTGACATACATATAGAACCTTAGCTGGACAGGCTGTGGATGTATCATCAATTGACTTGTTGGGAAATTGATAGTGAGAATAAGAATTTTGGTTCAGAGAGAATACTAAAGTCCTGCATGCACAATTTGCAGGGTTTTGAGAGAATAACTAAAGTAACCTGAATTTGAGAGCATTCTTGTAGGTTTGCGCTTTGACTATGGGACCCGATCATATGCATGCTTGTCTGATTATGTACTTCTATCAAAATTGGCATGCCATACTTTAAAAGATTGCATGGCAAGGAATAAATTTTAGCTACTTCAGTTCAAATAAAAAAAACAATCTGTAATTTAGTATTGATGGGAAATGTGTAGCAGTCTAGTCTCCCTCGAAGCCTTCTGTGCATGTGAATCATGGTGAGTACATGATTGCCCAATTATAGTGGAATTGAGCAGCGGAACTTGTGCAATTGATCACAAAAGTAGAGATCAATAACTAAGTTGCTTGTTGTTTGAGCCATGGTCTGCCGTACCGGCCCGTACGGGCCGGTACGTACCGGTCCGGCCTGGGACCGGTACCGGATCAGCGTGGAATCCGGTACCGGTAGTTTACTGTTGAAAAACTGGTACGGGACCGGTTCGGACCGGTACGGGACCGGTTCGGACCGATACGAGACCGATTTCGTACCGGTCCGGGCCGCCACCGGTACGCCGACCGGTACCGGTACGGCGGACCTTGGTTTGAGCAATTGAAATCTTTGATTCACAAAAGAGAAATTGTGGTCCACCCCCTGTATTGACTGCCATTTTATGTTTTCTCCCTGTCGACCAAATGCTTATTCCTAGTCCTTGAAAGTGATGACCATTTTATGCGTAATCCTTGGCCTGTGTTCGTATGGTCTAACTAGGTATAACTATGTACTTAAACAGGCATTACTGTTGACTGTGTGCAAAAAACAAGTCAAACTGTGCACAAGGGACTAGACATAAGTAATGACTTAAAGAATAATGGCAATCAAATAAAAGACTAGGTGTTAAGTTCCCCATTTATGAAAGGGCGGGTAAGTCTCTTTGGTCTGTATGACATTTCTGATGCACTAATGTTCATGCCCCATGGTTCCATTTTCCCCTTTATAGTAAGATTTTATAGATTCTGAAGTGACAGCAAGTTCGATTTGATGTATTAAAACACTTTAAAATGGTTGTCTTCACAAAATAGTAAAGATGATAAATAATAGTAACTAGAATATCGTGTAAGATATATCATCATTTAGAAATGCAGTTATGAAAGGAATGAAAAATGTAAATGTGTTGGAATGCTAGAATTTTAAAGTAAAATCAGATGAACCCAACAAGGAAGAAAGGAAAATACCTTTAGAGAAGAAAAGACATTGGAAGACATGTTATTCAAATTGTTACTTCAACATCATCCAATTGTTGTAGACAAAATATGTGAGGTCATAACCTAAAACATGATGGGTTGGCTCTTGCTTGAAGTGTAGACTTAGAAAAAGTCTCTTCTTTATACATGCTCCAATATGCTAATTAATTTGCACTAAAGCTCTAATATATTAGGGTTTTGTGATGGACTTTCTCCTCCTTTCTTACCTTCTCCTAATCAGGATGGAACCAAAGGAATTTGTATTAGCTGATAAACTCATTCTAGCACATTAACACTCTTTGTGCATGTTCTTCTCATCATGTATGAGGAAAATAGTTCCTTAAGGATGTGCCACACCTTCTTGGGTGCTACAAGTGTGAACATTTTGACATGTTGGCCATTTTCTGAAGTTTATCAGGTATGCAGGGAACAACTTTTTTTATTTTTATTGTGATAACCTTAAATTTATGTGGTGGTGCATTATGCAAAAGGAATGGATAATCTGCTAAATGGAATCTGACTCACTGTTATATCTTTCATCAAGATGCTTTAAAATATGGTGAGGAAAAAGGATTATTCTTGCAAGAGAAAATAGCATGGTCCGTGGAGAGAAGAATTTTCAGATAAAATATTTAAGTATAACTTGTCATACCCATGCTGGTCAGAAAATAAGAAAGTAAGGTGCCATGCCATGCTGTGTTAATTACATGTCAGAGCCTGTTTCAGAAAAAACATGGGTCCATGCTAGTTGCTACCGACAGGCACAGACCAATGCATGCTAGTGTGTTATAGACCCCCTGAAACATGCCCTTATATGGTCAATATGGCCATGCCAACACCTAATTCCTTGCTCTAAACTCCTAAATTTCGGGCTTCTAGTATTGGTACCATGGCTGTACATAGTGTGTGTCAATTTTATAAGAAAATATATTATGTACTGATATTGACTACAAAGAGAGAGAGAAATAAAGGGTGTTGGTGGACATAGAGAAATAAAGGGGGTTGGTGGAATTTGAAGCCACTAAATATTATCTTTCTCCTTTTCAGAAAGGTATTCCAAAGATGGAGAATATTTGGAAGGTAGATTCTAAGTGAGAAACATGGACTAAAACTTCTACGGGACTACTGGTTTAATCATCCAAGCATTTGAGAGACCTTATTTGAAACTGCTGGAAGGTGGCAGTCATACATTCCTTCATATGAAGTTGAAAATTTGTGGGCCCAGAGTCTTTAGGTTTGTTTTTGTCATAAGCATTCGTAAACGCCCTAAATGGTGCTAATCGCACTCACAATAAGTATTCTTTTGGTAAAGCACAATGAATGGTCGATTTAGTTTTTCTAGTCAACCAACTATTTGAAGAAATGAATTGTTGTTGATTGGGGAAAGCTAAATTCACGTGAACTCTATGGCCGCCAGTAATTGATCTATAGTAAAAAGAGGAGATGGCAAACTATCACTACTTCCGTGTTATTGTGTTATGGATGATATCTAATTCCTATAAAATGATTGGTAGCATTGGATTGTTCTGTGCTACCTTACGGAGGTGTTACCATGAGATAGTGACTAAATTGGAGGTTTTATAGATAAAGAGAAAACATGATCAGTTGTGCAGTGGTGTGGAGTATGTTAAACAACCATTTGGAAGTTCTAGAAGATACATCTAGGATAAATGAATTAATCACTGAGATAAACTAACAGACTGTCATTTTGCCAAGATGTTGTTTTAAGAATGCAGAATAATATTACAATATTTGAGGTGGTGATTAGAAGAACCTGTCCAATCTATAATTTGCTTATATTAGTGCTGAGCCATGATGAATATCTCTGCTGAAATTTGTCAAGCTGAAAGCTCATGCCTGATCCATTAATTGTTCAGTCCTGCCTAAGAAGGTGCCTCTTTTACTCACATCAGACTTCAAAAGACTACCTCTTTTACTCACACATCAGACTTCAAAAGACTATCTGTGAAAATGTTATCTATTTGTATGTACAGATGGGATGTATGGCTGGATGGATGGGTGGATGGATGGATGTATGGGTGGATGGAGACCCTATCAAGGATTGAATCTTCACCTTGTCCAGAAAGACTTGAAAAGAGAGGGGTAAGGGCTAGGTAAACATGATGGAAAGATGTTTTTACTGGCATTAGATGTTGCCCTTCATACAGATAAATGGTGGAAAAAGATCCATAAATCCTGCATAATATATGGAATAAGGTTTGTTGATTTTGCTTATATTTGCCATAAAAACGAGCCAAAAAAAAAAGTTGAGCTTGACTGGGCTTAGGTTATTCAACATAGCCTAGTGCTGATATTGTTTTTTTTTTCTTTGCTGAAAAGTGCTGATATTGTTTCAAGATGCACTAATAGAATTGGTTTGGTGTCTGGCCATCTGGTAAAGCAAAGATGTGAAAGAATGAAACTAATGTTACTTCTAGTTTTGCTTATGTTAAAATGTTCTCACCAAGTAATATAAGCGTTGTATTCTCAGTGCATCTTAGCATTGAGAGGAACAAACGACAAACTCCATTAAACATGTGGGAGACAGAGCTGTTTTTTATCATCATGGTTAGAATTTCTAGTTCTGTTTGGTCTTATTACTGAGACTACGCGTTAAATTCTAGGACATATGGATATCCCTTGATTCTTTTAAAATTCAAGTCTGCAGTGAATCATAGTTTTGTGCCTGTTAATTACAGGGATCCCTTGTCACATGTGAAATGGCTGTTACAAGTAGAATTAGTGTTCTGAGAGTTGACAAGTTAGCAGTAGTTCCTTGATATGCTTTATTGTCAAAATTGTATTATTTTATCATAATATTAACTGCAACTTTAACTTCCTAGTAGAAAGTGTCTTGCTACCGACACTCGGTTTGTGGCTTAAATTTATATGTTATGGATGAGATAAACATCTTTATCTTTGGACACCTGTACAATATGGATCATTCTGTGCGGATGCAATAAAATTACCATCTTTAACATGATTGTGCCTTTTGCCTCGTTTAATGACCTATTTCGGGCTCATTAGTGTGCTCCATGTTCAAGTCGTGCTCTGATGATGCATTGTGGTCAAAATCTGTTTCATTATATTTGGGTTCCATGCCCACCAACATGTTTGTGCTGCTATTTTTGCATGTATGTTTCTGGTTCTTGTAACAAGCAGATGGATACGGCTGCAAAGTATTTTACAGTATATTAGGTATCCTCATCCAACTTGTATCAGGTTGGCTCAGATAATGTTTTCATTTTAAAGATTCGAATCATCTAGATCTTTGGGTTATCTAATGGGAGCCACTGTTATCCTGTTTTGGTCCTGTTTCTGGTCCCACATCCTTTTGCCTTGAACAAATGGTTCGTCCATTTTCCCTCCATCTTGTCATTGCTTAGATCATAATCTACCACTACAGATAGCTACCATACTAAAAGAGCAGAGATATGCAGCCCATTGAGAGGAAAGTGGTGGCCATTGCATCTAGGCTGCATTTATATGGTCCTGACTTTGGTGGAGGTGCTTCTTTCCCTTTTCAATATAACATGTGCACCCTTCATCAATCAAGGACTCGTCGAAATCATTAGTGACTAGAGGTCCCCATGGTTAGATCCTTCCTGAAAAAGTAAAGTAGGCCTCATCTCCATGCAGTGCTAGCATCATTGGATATTTTTATCCTTGCTTATCTGTTCTCAGATAATTTCTCTCTTCTGATTCTATGCTTAAGGGATTCAACTGTGGACTTGAAGGCATTTATAAGAGATTGGTAAGTTAAACTAACTGATAAAAGTACTGCTTTAAAATATTAAGGAAGCTTTTCTTCCTCCCTGCTGATCTGTTTTAGGATTTTTTATTGCAGTGATACTTGATCTTGCCAATTAGAGGAGGCATCGAGCATTTATTATTGCCCCACTATCATCAGCTGCTTTCTTTAATTAGAATGAGGTGGTGGACAAATAGTAACCACGTCGGGCGACACCGTGCTATTGGTGGAAATGAATCTCATCAGATCTATGAGTAATATCACATGTTGTGCAGGTATACTACTTTAAAGACTTTGGTTAAACACATCAGCACCCACCCAAAACTTTCATGTTCTTGATATCTGTGGCAAAAGGTTCTCTTTGATAATTTAATCTGCTGCAAAGACAACATGCTTTATCTGTTTAAGGAGAAACACCTCCAATGAGTCCCACTTAACAGCAGCACGATGATGATCGGTTAAAGGCCCTTTTTTTTTTTTGCTACGATTTGTGATCCATGTCGTGCATTCATTTATATGCTTTGCATTAGCTTTAATTATATTTTTTTTTGTGGCATGAAAGGAAGATGTGTGAAGGCAAGTGTCCTGGAGGTGAACTTTTTGGAAAAAATTGTGCAGATAGAAAACGAAACTCCACCTCCCCATTCTCCCTTTCTTCATATGAGCAATAATGAGGTACTGCTAATATGGTCTACAAAGCGTATCATGTCAGGAATCCTTCATATAGGCTTTGTGTCAGCTTTCAATTCATCCTCTTATGGTTTTCAAGGTATGCTTCGCCACTCTACCGCTTGTTTGCTTCCTGCTGGTTTAATGATTCATGATGGTCTTGTTTATTGCTAAGGTTCTTTATCGCCACCTAAAACAAGGACATAATATATGGGGCTGTTGTGGTCCCCTTATTTATGATGGTGATAGTATTTATATTTAGAACTGGCTGGGCAAATTTGATTTGCGCAATGGCCAACATCCTTTTCTTCAATCAAATTCTTGAAGAAACAAAGTGACCCAATCTTTTAATTACCTAGGTCCGAGTACTCGGGGATACACTATCCAGGGCTCGGATCAGGAACCTCCACTTGTTAGGTGGAGTGTGATCACTGAGGCAACACACTGTTCACATCAATTATTCATTATAATTCTGTTCGGTCGAAAGATAGATTAGGTGGAAGAATCATGTCCATATCTCTTTGTTTTGCTTTAAATTATAGGCTCCAGGTTTGGAGGAGACAAAGGAGTACAGGGGGCTAAAGGGGATTGGTAAGAAAAAGCACTCTGGAAGCATGGACAGTGAAAGAGAACATCAGAATTCTGGAGGAAGCAACTGGTCATGCTTTGTCTCCATGCATTCTATTTTCTGGAGCAATCTAGCACTCTGGTGCCTGGCCTTTTTTACTACAGAAGACATAAGGTTTTGGTTAAGTGGCTGTTGGTCTGTGGCTTCAGGACACTAGACTGGAAGCTTTTGCACATGATCCAAAAGCCAACTACTAGATGGAGACCAATCTATGTGTTACAATCCATCTTAAAGCAAACTCCTTTGTCCTGAAGCCTTAGAAGCTAATGGTGTAAATGATGCTGTAAATGGGACCAATTTTGCTTGAACCATGGCTGAGTAACTCACCCACTTTGTGGACTCACTAGTCTAGTTTAGGCACCAAACTGGGTTGGGTTTGGGTTTGCATGACCCACTATTACCCCTGTGTGTTGTGACTCCTTGGATTTGAGAGCAATTTTGTTACCCATCCATAGAATTTTATTTTCTTCTTTAATAAGGTTCAGTAACTAATATCTCTGTGGCATTTAGAAATTGGAGAGTATCTTTGGTTATGCTTATGGGACCCCTGGATATTTTTGTACAGGAATAAGTGTTTTCAGAACTTATGTAGTCGCCATCTAGAGAGGAAATAAGTGGGAGGAGAGAGGTCTATTACTTTGTGACTGGCACTTGGCACTTTACTCAAGTTAGGATGGGGAATAAGGGCCATTATATGCACCTAACAATGGTTAATTTCTATGACACTTGGAGACTGTTTGCAATGGCCGACCAGACAAATCTGCTGAGAAATTTAGGAGTAATCCAAGGATCAACTGGTTGTCGGATATTTGTCTGTGATGGCTGTTCTCTGGATCGATCCGGTCGCATCGGCTGGATGGTCTGGATTTCGGATTCCAAATCTCTTTTCAAAAAGCTTTCGCATTTTTCCTCTTTGTAATTGTGGGATGCACCAAGCTCTAATCCACCAAGCTAGATACATCTTCATCTTCTATGCTTTCAATGTGTGTTCATTTAGGAACTTAGCGGTTCCCGGCAAATTCAAATATTTGGTATGTTGGTTTAAAAGCTTATTGAGGTTGATCTAGATTGTCACCAACCCAAATAGAATCAACTTAATACATAATATACAATGCATTTCAAAATGTACCATTACATTTACACCAAAAAAAAGGGGTACAGTTATGTGTAAATGATATCTAATGAGCACTGTGAATGTAGTTATAAAATTGCATATCATATTCTGTGTGCATTCTGTGCATGGATTTAAATTCTTTTAGGCTGTCCTTTGTTGCTATCACAAAAAAAAATCAAATGGCATTAGAAATTCATTTCTAGGCAAGGCTAGAATAATATTTTTTTTATATTTTTTCTTCTATTTACATTTCAATTCTTTCATTTTCACAACAACTGGCTGCAACTATATGTCATAGCCGCAATACTGATCATATTGTTGATCATGATCTATAGTATCTAAGTCATTTAAAATTTTAAAAATGATGCAAATCATGTCATCAGACTATAAGTAGTTTGATTGCCCTAATATTTTTAGTGTATATATACATATATATACTAATATGTATGAAATATAAAATTGATTATATTAATTTTATTTTAGGTGACATATCATATATGTGTGTGTATATATTGATACCATAGAAAATAATTAGGCCTATATGTATAAGTGTTGCGTCACATGAAGATTAAAATTTTATTTGAAGATCCAGGATCATGGAGTGGAGTTGACTGCTAATTAATTAATGGATGCATATGTTCTTTAATCCAAGGTGTTGGATGAAGATACGTTTAATTAGGGTTGGAGCCCGTGCCGCGTCACGGATAGGTGAGTATAAATGTCGTGTTGCCGCAGGAGGACGGTGTACACCAGGGCTTACAGTTGTTGGGACAGAGTTGTGGGCTACCTGGGAGGATTTATCCTATGCCAGGCAGGTAATTGGCGTCGAGCGGGTGCATCTTGAGGGAGACTCTATGGTGGTGATCGACTGGATCCGGGGGGGGCGGATAGGTATGGTGATGGTCACCCCCTTATTCGGAAGCCTCACAGGATGGCTCAGCTGATGAGCGGATTTCAGGCAGACCGTGTGTTTAGGGAGGCGAACAGGGTCACAGATTGGGTCGCCTCGTTCGTGGTCCGACATTCCGGAAATTTTTTGTGGACGTCTGCTTCATATGCTTCTTTTTCTTTTTTGGCTTTTCTTTTCTATAACTTGGCGGGTTGTACTTATGTTAGATCTATATGGATGAACAGCCGTTAAATAAAAAAAAAAAGAAGAAGAAGAAAAAAGAAGGGAGAAAAAAAAAAAAAAAAAAAAAAAAAAAAAAAAAAAAAGAAAAGAAGAAGAAGAAGAAGAAGAAGAAGAAGAAGAAGTAGTAGTAGGGTCGCGACCGCCAGGTTTATGGTACTTTTACGATATAGCCCCTCTCTTTTGGGGAAATACTGAAAAATAGTCCGTTGATAAGGTTGAGGGGCTTAAGGACGAATACGAGGAGGTCGGTCCGCTTTCCTCAGCTTTGTGTTTTATTTCACCAACACCGAATCTAAACAAAGTTTGCAAGAAAATACTTTCTACCGTAATGAGTTAGAGAACCATATTATTTACCATACCAATAGAATGAATTGATGTTGTTTCAGTTTGCTACTAACTGGAAATTTAGTTCCTACATTGGGCTAGCTTGCACTTTAAGATGTGTTTTCTATAACATGTTTAAGAGTTGTAGCAAAATTTGCCCCCCCCCCCCCTAAAAACCACAAAACCAACTCTCCAATCATCTTATATTCCAGAGTTTTGCAGAGTTGTAAATCTTTGGTGTTGTTTATAATTAAGAATGATTTGGTTGGGTATGATATCATCATAAATGGTCGACCATGAGAACTTTTGTTCATTTAGATACCCTTGTATTATGAGATTTTGCGAGGATCCTATTTCTTGCATGCATCTGGGAGTAGCATTCATGGAAAGATTCGACAACTTTCTTTTTGGCCAAACACTAGAGAGGGCCTAATCAAAGGGTGAAGTGCCACATCATGTAGGGATGTGACTCTAGAGTCCGACAACCATTCTGCTAGCTTTTGTACGGTCTCTATTATTATAGCAAGAAATTTAGTTTGCATGATGAGGATTTATTAAGAATTATTTGATGGTGCTAGTTACAATCCGAATACTTGTTTTATAAGTACAATTATTACAAAAGATTTTGGTTCCAAAATACATGATTTTTTTTTTTTGATAAAATTAGATATATCATACTATTTTTTGAGCAAATTTATCCATGTTAAATGTTCAAGAGCTTATATATTTTGTGGCCAATTATTTTGTGAGAACTTGGGGAGCTATTGTGTCCGTGGGTGTGATTGTCCTTCACGCGAGAAAAGGTCTTGGCCCACTTGAAATAAAAATATATTTTAAGATCATCTTTAGTTTCGGGAACCTACTACCAGATCACAGGAGAGAAAAAAAAATTAGAATACAAGCTCTTGGCTCTGGTTTTTGTCCAACCAAAACACTCTCCTCTCAGCTATAAATAGGAGGGCCATCGCCTGCCACTCTCCACATTTAGACATTAAAGAACTCCAAACCAATCCTGTCCTCCTTCCAATAGTAAGAAGAGCAGTAGTATCCGCTCTCTCTCTCTCTCTCTCTCTCTTCCTCCAATGAGAACCCAGTTGATGACCAGCCTCTTCTTACTCATCTTGTGCCTTGCAGCTCATAACCATGCCCCATGGCCCTTCCTCTTCCTCCTCTCCACTCTCTCTCTCACTCTACCGCTCTTCTTCGCCGCCTGGCTCGTCCCTGGTGGCTTTGCATGGCACAAGTACTCGGGGAATGCTCCGGTAGCCCCCGGCCCGATCGGGTGGCCGTTGCTCGGCAGCCTTCCTCTCCTGGGGCCGCTCGCGCACCGCAAGCTGGCGAGCCTATCGAAATCCCACCGTGCGAGCCGCCTCATGGCGCTCAGCTTCGGTGCAACGCCGGTGGTCGTCAGCAGCCACCCCGACACCGCTCGGGAGATCTTGTGCGGCGCGGCATTCTCGGACCGGCCGACCAAGGTGTCGGCCCGGCTGCTCATGTTCGAGCGGGCCATCGGGTTTGCTCCCTCCGGTGAGTACTGGCGGCACCTCCGTCGCATCGCCGCCGGCAGCATGTTCTCCCCCCGGAGGATCGCAGCCTCAGAGACCCTGAGGAGTGCAGTGGCTGATGGCATGATAGATAGAGTGCGCAGAGAGATGGAAGAGACGGGGATGGTGGTGTTGAGGGGAGTGTTGCAGAAGGGCTCCTTGGAGAGCATGGTGGGGAGCGTATTTGGAAGGAGGTCGCTTGGGGAAGTGGAGGGCAAGGAGTTGGCTGACATGGTTAAGGAAGGGTATGAGTTGATTGGGAGCTTTAACTTGGGAGATTATTTTTCCTTGGGTGGCCTCTTGGACTTGTATGGGGTGGGAAGGAGGTGCAAGCATCTGGCTTTGAGGGTTAAGGCTCTTATGGGTAAACTTATAGAGGAGAGAAGAACCCATGGTGAATTCTCCAAGCAAGATGACTTCCTAAGCTTGCTGCTTGCTTTGCCAAAGGAAGAGAGTCTTAGTGATTCAGATATAATCGCAGTGCTTTGGGTGAGTCCTCTCTTTCTCTCTCTCTCTCACTCACTCTCTCACACACACACACAAGCACATACCTCTTTGATTTGTTCTCCCTGTAGTTCTTCTTTATGGAATATTTGTGTGCTGATTTTTTTTTCTAGCGAGTACCATGATACTTCTGCCTTT
The DNA here is from genome assembly GCF_009389715.1 of Phoenix dactylifera. Taxonomy (NCBI): domain Eukaryota; kingdom Viridiplantae; phylum Streptophyta; class Magnoliopsida; order Arecales; family Arecaceae; genus Phoenix; species Phoenix dactylifera. Next base: position 4,045,517 of record NC_052405.1, on the reverse strand, counting down.
CGGCCGAGACAAAGACCTCAGACAATCTAGTTCGGAAGTAGCCAAAAATGCTCACGATAACCTTCTGACTCAGGAAGACAGAAAGCTCCCTCCACTTTGTTAGAAAAGGAATTTGATAAGTGATGTTTGAAGCTGACAGGGCAATTTTCTTCTACCTAATCCTATGTTAGTTAATTATTTAATCATTAGGATGCAAAAGGGTTGGATAATCCTTTGGTCTTGATCCTAAATGGTCGGATAGTAAATTAACCTAGATACTAATCATAAAACAGGTTCCAACTTGGACCTGATTTGGAATAGTGTTAAGACCTGGTCCCTTACAAACTTAATTGAATCTTGCCTCATTTAGTGTTTGAGCAATTCAGTGTTTGAACTTTGCCTGACTCATTATCTTCTCATTGATTGTTTGGATGTTATTGTGTTGAGTAGGAAATGATATTCCGGGGAACGGATGTTGTTGCCATCCTCTTGGAATGGATCATGGCAAGAATGGTTTTGCACCCGAACATCCAAGCCAAGGCCCGGGAGGAGCTCGACACCTTCGTCGGCGATCGATCTGTGCAAGATTCAGACGTGCCGAAGCTCCGGTATCTTCGGGCCATTGTCAAGGAGGCCCTAAGGTTGCACCCACCTGGCCCACTTCTCTCATGGGCCAGGCTAGCCATCCAGGATGTCCATGTGGACAAGTTCTTGATTCCAGCAGGGACCACAGCCATGGTGAACATGTGGGCCATCACCCATGATGGCTCCATATGGAAAGATCCATGGGCCTTTCAGCCCGAAAGGTTTTTCGAAGAGGATGTGAGCATACTAGGTTCTGACCTGAGGCTCTCGCCATTCGGTTCCGGCCGGAGGGTCTGCCCTGGGAGGGTCTTGGGCTTGACCACGGTCCACTTGTGGCTAGCAAGACTTATACAACAGTGCAATTGGACTGCTAATCATCCTGTCCAACTGTCGGAGTGCTTGCGCCTTTCGCTCGAGATGAAGAAGCCATTGGTTTGTCAAGCTGTCCGACGAGATCGCTCAAGATGAAGAAGCCATTGGTTTGTCAAGTTGTCTGGCGAGATTGTGTAGTGAAGTAAAGCATGCTTGATTGCTTGTCGTAATGTATCGATAACACAGGAGGATGTGAATGTGAGAGTGAGGGTGGTGTATGTTGTTGTATTTATTGTCCAATGTGGTATTTGAACTAGTTTACTTATGAGTCTTCAACTTGAACAATGTTAGACTCCTATGGTAACCTTTCAAAGACATGGGAAATCAATAGCTAAGATGCACCATTCTCTTGTTTATATTTACTGCAGTGTAGCTCTCTCTCTTTTTACGAAATTAAGCACTTAACTACTAAGGCTACTAAGATGCGTAAATTAACTAGGGTAATCTTTCTAGGGATAAAAGATGATTTTGGTAAGAAAAACGCTCAAGTAACATGATAGCAGATGTACAATGTGAAAAAAGTCAGCATCCACATCTACTTAAGGTGTAAAGAAGTGCATGGCCATGGGTGGTAGGTTCTCCTATAAGGCTATAAGCAGAAGCTTTTGTGCCCTAACCTTGATATTTTTAGGGTTACTCGTCTGTTTTCTTGTTGGTTTAGCATTGGTCTTTTCATCATACTTGTAAGAGAGGCCTCCTTCTTGGTGAGGGTACTTGACCATGAATATGTTTGTGGCATCAGTGACTGGTTCATAGACAAAATTTTCTGAGGTTGGAGCTTCAAGCATGACAGTATAAACTTCATGAATTGATGGTATGCAAGAGCCTCATTTTGGACTATTGTTTTCCCCTCATATCAGAAGATAAACCTAACACAAAAAGGTACGAAAAATATATAAGTGTTCATGAACTAAAATAGCCCCCACAGTGATTGGATGAAGATCACCAAGTGGCAGCAAAACACTACTCATAACCTCAATATGTAGCTTTTTTCACCTTTTCCTTCTCTTGGTACAATCTCAACTTGTGGCTTACTCCAGAACATTCTCCCTTTAAATTTCCCTCATTTCCATTGGTGGGCTTCACTCTTCCCAAGTTCTTAATCCACCAACTTCTATAGTTAATGATTAGCCTTGGCAGGCTTATGACATTTGCCCCCAAAATTCTTGGCTTTAATAGATTTAATTCCTTGCTTTTTGCACTCCAAATCCACATTATTAAACGAGACTTAACTTTATTGCCTATTTGATGCCTTGACACATTTAGCCAGTCACTACCAATTCATGTCCTGTGTCCGCCTCTAAAGCTAACTTTAAACCCTAACACCTATCCAGGTGTTTGTAATCATAATCTATGGTTCTTAGGCGTAAAATGGCCAGGTTGGATTCTTGTATGTAGATTGATTGAGTCTAGGATCTGCACCCAAAACAAACTAATTGCTCGATGGATTTGGCTACATCCGTTTTAAATTTGTGGCACCCTTCCAAACGTTTTTGTATTATTTTTGTTTTGGTTATAATTTGATCCAAGCTTACCAAATCCACACTCAATCCTAGAGGAGGTATTATTATAGACCAGGCTCTCCAGCCTAATTAAATAATGTGTATCTCTATCTAGGCCTACCACCCAGTGAACTTGGTAAATTGCCATTCCTTGGAAGTAATCAAAAAGATCTTCCACAATTCAGATAACCATGGTTGTGTGTAGATCAGGCATTTAAGAAATTAAGAGCATGTTTGGTTGGGGGTATTTGGACTCTGAAATGGGCATGAAAATGAGTGACTCCCATTTCAGCTATTTGGTTGGAGAGAGCCCCATTCCAGGGAGGAATTGGAATGCCCCAATCCCTAAAAATGCATTCATTGCTCTCCCTTAGTATTCAAGTCCTATTCGATTCTAATTCTGATTTTGGTCACAAACCAAAATGAGGGATGTAGCTATTCCGATTCCAATTCTAATCCATTCTGATTCCAATTCTGGATGCTAACCAAGCGCAATATAAAATTTGCCAAACTGTGGCAACTCATTTAAATTAGACCAAACTTAACAACCAACATCGTGGACTTAACTAGTCTAAGGTTCATTATGTTACAACTTTGAAGAACCAAGAGCAACAAGTTTGAATCTGAAGCCAGGTTGTAATTGATTTGAAAAGCTTGAGCTTGGTTTTAAAATAAGGTTGATCAGGTTCATCTCAAAGTTGATTGAGAAAGGTTAAGAAAAACTTGCTTCAATCAAAATAGCAAGATAAGGCTCAAAATGAGGTGCATAATGTATATATATCAATAGATAGGATCATCATATACAAAAGTTGAGTGAAAATCAAGAACTTAAGTCTTTGCAGGACAAGGGGCATTTAAGGCATCCTGACTATCTTATCCCATTTCTTTGAGAAAATGGAACCAGGATGGGGGCTAGACTTTGAAACCCTTCCACGATGAAAAAATTGAAAAAAGAGGAAAGAAAGAAGAAGAAAAGGCAAAAAAAGGGAAATGAAAGAAAGAAGAAAATTGAAAGAAATAATGGAAAGGAGAAGAAAAATAAAGAAAGCAATGTAAGAATAAAGAAAGGAAAGAATGCAAGGAAGAGAGAGAAAAAAAAGGAAAGGAAGAAAGGAAATAAGAAAATAAGGAAAGAAAGTAGAAAGAAAAGAACGTACAAAAAGGAAAGGAAGAAAGAAAAAAGAATAAAAAGCAAGATAATAGTGTGGAAGGAAAGAAATGAAAAAGAAACAAATAAAAAAGAAAGAAAGAAAGAAAAGAAGAAGAGAAAGAAATGGAGGGCAACTATTATGATGCTCGATTGGGACAGGGTGAAATAGCATGTTCCATAGAGAAACTAGGACACTTTTTGTCTCACAAGGTTTAAAACCTTTGATAATAGTCGTATGTCTAATAGTTTTAACATTCTAATTTTAACGGATTATTTTATATGTTAGAAGTCACATTTTAAAGTCAAATTTGGACTGAGCTTTTATCAAGCTTAGATTGATTCCGGTTCAATTTAACTATCAAAATAAACATGGGTAAGCTAGATTCGGAATTATAACAATAAAATAATAAATGATCAGTTCTTGATATCAAACTTTGAGTTTGAAACCTAGTTTAATTAAGCTCAACTTGATTACACTCCTAATTTTAAACACACTGCATCTGAATATAAGATTTTGTAGGAAACTATTTCAAGTACATCAATGTACCATATCTCAACATCATCTTAGGGGACCTTGGTTTTGTAATCTTGCATCAAAAGAGGCCTGCAATTTAAACATCCCAGCCCACCAGCCCACAAGCTAAGACCTGTTTCTTGGTCACCCCCACAACCTGGTTATATTAAAATTAATTTTGATGGATTTGTTCGTCCTCAAGCAGCAGGAGCAGGTTTTATTATCAGAAATGAGGATGGGCAAGCCCTTCTAGCTGCATCGATTCCTATCTCGTTGACTTCAGTTCCTAGTACAGAGTTTTTGGCGGCTTGGTATGGATTGAGAACTGCTGTGATGAATTTTCAGAATGATAGAATCATCTTAGAAGGAGACATAAAGACTGTGATGTCTTGGATTAATGGTCATGATTCTTATTCTTCTCAACATCCAGCACTTGGAAATATTAGGACTCTTTGTGCTACATTGCTTGTAACAGCTTAGGACTGATTTTTTTGTCCTATATAAGTACTCAAGATCTTTTCGGCGAATAACTGATGTGGAACTAAATATACGTCCGTATGGATCCTCACATACTCCTCTCGTTTAAACTCCGACGTCCTCATCAGGCTAAGAATCCAAATCCATTCAAATCTAATCACAAGCACCATGATCGGCCCATGGCCAACCTCAATGAGCTCGTGCTGCAGTGTTTTCTAGTCCATATGGGCCATAGGTTGAGTCTGCTCTTATATCATTTGTAATAACCTAGGACCTCATCCAAAAAGACAAACCAAAAGATATTTTTTGGGTTTTTGATCCTATATAAGTACCCAAGATCTCTCCGACGAATAACCGATGTAAAACTAAACACAAGCCTATATGGATCTTCACATTACCTAACTTCTCTTGTCACAACACTGTGGGAAGCAAACCATGCAACTGATTTTTTGGCTATGCAAGTGTGGAGCACTCAAAAGTAGCTTGGAATGACGGTTTTTCTATTGTTTTTGCTTCTTTGATTAGAGCAGATGATACTAATTGAGTTGCTTTCATAAGATTGTAGTGAAGCCCTTACACTCTCTTTTAAGCATCGTCCTCTTTTTCAAACTGCCGATGCTCATTAGAAGTGTCGGCAAAATTTGGCGCGAAAGCCAAACTTACCGATACATCTCCCTAGCTTCGGCGTTTTTCTCCTTTCATGCAGTGGATCTTTGGTTAAATAGGATTAGATGGAACCTTCTCCATAAGTTCTTCATGGAGCTAGAGAATTGAAACTTGCTAAAAGCATAGCAAAAGAGATGAAAGAAAACACTGACCCAACATTCTTATTCCCCTCTCAACCTGAATGTGCACACAGCCTTTGACCATGGCTAAAGAAAAGATGCTTGACACCCCATGACATTCTTTGTCCTATAACACTCCTCTAGGGCTGAGCTCTTTCTTTAGCTTGGAAATGGCTTTGTCTCGGCACTAGTGGATCATTGGCCATGTAATATAAGGAATCCCATTGCTTAGTAGTACTTTCTTAGCAACTCTTGACATTATTTATAGCAATATAGCATCATCATAATAATACTTGATGTTGTGGACTAAAAGTAACCGTGTTTCTCCCTAGAAGTATTGTCCGCTTTGAGAGGTTCGTAGATCGTAGCCTGTGGGGGTTCGCATAGGTACTACCCCTTTTCTGACAGGAGCCACCTGCCCCCCCTCACGGTTTTGTCCCCAAAAGGGCCCTCTGAAGAGAAAGAGGGAAGGCCCCCCACTTAAAGCACAGCACTCTTTGTCACACAAGCAGTATGGGACTAAAGGTCTCCCCATCCCCAACACAGCCCTTCCTGACAGAGAGTGCTGTGATTCCACACTTAAGTTTTACAGGGTATGGGGGAGTCCCTGAAGGCGCCAGCTGTTGTGGACTAAAAGTAACCGTGTTTCTCCCCAGAGGTATTGTCCGTTTTGGGGAGTTCGTGGATTGTAGCCTGCGAGGATCCGCGTAGGTACTACCCTTTTTTGACCGGAGCCACCAGCGCCCCCCCCCCCTCACAGTTTTGTCCCCAAAAGGGCCCTCTGAAGAGAAAGAGGGAAGCTCCCCCACTTAAGGCACAGCACTCTTTGTCACACAAGCAGTATGGGACTAAAGGTCTCCCCATCCCCAACACTTGATATTATGATATCATTTCTTAGCAATACCTTAATGCAATCAACAGATTATAATTAAAAAATTATTTGCATGGGCATATATTTCACCAAAAACAAATATATGGCTGATAACATGCTTCAATGATATATGTTCACACATTCACGCAGGAATTTACGCAAAGTCTTACAAGTATATAGCAAGCATGAAACACCATACAATAGGGTTGCACTTGCTAGAGAAATCAATCAAGTTGGATGTAAAAAAATTTATGTGACTAGAAAAAAAACTTCCGCAATCAACATATTTGTGATAACAAGTATGATGCAAAGAATAACCACAACGAATGGCATGGTGATAATGATGGTGATGACGATGACGTCGGCGATGATAATATCATTATCACCGGAGAAAAGTATAGGTTGCTTCTGTTTTTATTTTTACCACTAAACCCTGGCCTCCAACTTTCATGATGGTAACATTCAATTCCAGATCAATAATCTCTCGCGAATCTGCTAAGACATGGCCTTTTTATCTTTTTTTTTTTTGTTTTTGAGGAAAACGGTGGCTAAGTCATCTTCAAAAGAGAGTGGAATGGTACAAGAAATGGAACCTGAGGGTCAATTCAGGAAAACCAAGCGTAATTACCAAGAGCTGTTTATGTAACCATAAGAAAAATAAAGAATCACTGCAGCTGATAAAATCTCGATTGATCACCCATCAAATGCTTCATTCTATATGTCCAATAAGTGCATGTATCAAGCAAATAAAATTTGGTTTTCTGATCAGAAGAGCTATAAACATATATGCAAATCTCAGTTTATTCTTAAGTTTGAGAAGATGGTTAGTTTTATCCGTCTCTCTATAAAAGTTTTTGGATTCCTTTTATTCGCAAGAAAAAGAAGAGGAACGTAGGGTTAACGAAAAAATGGAGATGCCTCATGTTTGATTGGAGTTTTCAAAGAAAAAAGATGAAAAAGTGGCTTTTTTATGAGAATAAGATTTTCATATTTCATAGAAAAAAATACATGTGGAATATTAAAAAAATCTGGTAATTTTTTTTTCAAAGTATTCTTAAGTTTTTAGATAGAATAGAATAATATTTTTTTCTTTATTAAAGATATAACATGTATTTTACACAATTTTTTTTTAAAAAGTAGATACTCAACCAAACACTAGTCATTCTAAAATGTCATTTTTTTAAACATGCAAAAGCCACTTTTCTAGATACCATATATATTTAGGTATCAACTTTCTAAAAAATTTTAGTAAAAAAATTTCTTTTCATGAACCAAATGAGTCCTTATCTTTTTCTATTGGTTCCATCGTTTAGACTTCCATACCACCTTCGACTGCTTTGTCCATTGGCAACTTACCTAACCTCTCTTACAATAAGGAAGCCCAAGCCCATTGTAAAGAACTATGCCAGCAAGTCATTCATTCATCTACCTACATAGATCTCGAAGCAACTATTGTACGATTCAATGGTGAATTTGTTCATGAGGAATCATTCTTTCGAGTGAAAGATACAACTCCGGTCCCACATAACGGCACAAACCAAATGCAATAAGCAACATCCACCCCCCCCCCCCCCCCCCCCCCCCCCCCCCCAATCCCAACAGTAACTAGTTTAAACCTCAATTCACCCTAGTTTAAAAATTTTCATTTATATTTTTTTTTTTGCTGAAATTTATAATTATTTTTAGCAAACAAGTTAGAGCACAAACCCGGAATATGGAATGAAGGAATTCTAACGAGGAATAAGGAGGAATTATCATTTACGTATCACAGAATCCCCAAATATCCTTCTTGTCTCTATTGGAGCGCTTAAACTGAACCGCTGCGAGTGCCAGATTTTCAACATCTTTATTTCATAAATAGAGTTGAGAATGGTGTTGGCTAGTTTGGATTACGCATAACGTGCTATGCAGATCTGCGTAGTCAAGCTCGAAAGTGACTCGACCATGGTAATCAACTGGATCCAAGAGGGCACAGGGGGCGTGGATAGGTTCCACTCTCTACTTCGGAATATTCGGGCCATGGTGAGAAGTGATGTTATATTGGTATGTTTACAAAAAGGCTAGAGAGGCTAATGAAGCCGCAGTTTAGGTCGATCTTTTCAGAAGACTTTGTAGGTCGGAAAAAAAGGGCTACCAACAACATTTCATGATATATATATATGGATTTTTTTGCATGGATACCCTTCTAAATATCAAATTTTACATGAATATAATCAAAATTGATATTTGCATGTATACTCTCGTAAAACTCTATTATTGTACAAATGACCGTAATATGACGATTGTTCTAATTGTGTTAAGAAAAATCATATTTATATTAATTAAAAATAAATAAAATTTTAAAATTATGTTATTGTCCTTGTCTTCTTCTTCTGCAATCGGGATCACAATCTATTTGCATGCCTATACATTAAGGGTATTTTAGTCATTTTAATTTGAAACCGTTAATTTTTTAACGTCGTTAGATAGCATGGGTATATATGCAAAAACAAAAATAAAAAAAAAAAGTAGAATGACAAAACAAGTGTTTTACGAGGGTATACATGCAAATATCAATTTTAGAAGGGTATTCATACAAATCTGATATTTAGAAGGATATTCATACAAAAAATTATATATATATATATATATATATATATATATATATATATATATATATATATATATATATATATATATATGCATGCATGGGTATGTATGTATGTACGTATGGCGCCCCACCCGAAGCCCGAGTGATGCGGCAGTTTGGACTGTCGGCTTTTCTGCCCATGGAACGGTCCATCCGGCCGGTGCCGGCTGTTTTAGCGACACTCCCCCCACGTGACACGTACCCATCCGCCGGCCACGATTGGCTCCGTGTTGCTGATCTGGAGAACAGCAGCGGTCCCTTGTCCTCCTACCTATCCCTGTCCCTTATCCCCAAGAATAAAAGGAATTAACCAGGTGGTGACACGTCGACTCCCTTACTCAAAAAAAAGCCGCATCGCTTTGTCCTGTTATCCACGTGGCATAACGCCTATGACATTCATGATAGGACTCAAAACAAGTATCTTTTATCACCTAGAAATCTTAGTAGCAGCAGTGGTAGGAGTATAGGTAGCGTATAAGCTTGGGATTGATAGATAAGGACCTGTCATTGAGAGAGCTAGGGAATTGTAGGAGAGGATAGGGAGGTCTTAATCAAGGTGAGAGAATGAACAAGGCAAAATCCAAGAAAAGATCCATGGAAATTGATAGAATGGAGAATAAAGGATTGCATGACTACTGGTCTACGTAGATGGTGGAGGATATAGCCAATGATGGAAAGGTGCCTTGCATCCAAGGAAGGAAGCCACAGCCTTGGTAAGGGACATCAAGTTCTTTAGGTCAACCTCAGAATAAAATGTCAATTTGCCCAGCATTGTGGAATAAGCTAGAGATGACTATGATAGCAGAAAACTTATGGATCAAATTTGATCAAATGCAGTACTTTTGGGTGACACTATCATGTTTAGTTTGGAACATTTTGGACGCAAATTGTAAGATCAAAATTTATTTATGAATGAGATAAATCTTGGTGCAATTTATTTCTACATGGATACTGTACTGAGCCGGTCATGGATCTAGTCATATGGAAAAAATAAAATTTAGCCTTGTATGTTCGATCCTATTTATGTGATGTTTAATTAAAACCATTCTATTTATTCATCTAATGTTACGGTCGAGTTAAAGCAATACCCTACGGGACTTGTCCACACCCATGATTAAAGGTAAGGGAAATGATCCGATAGCTTATTACACTTGGATGTCACCTTATGGAGTTTCAAAAGGAGAGATTTTAGTAGCTTTTCATTCAAACTAACATGGAGCAATTTAAATAATATAACTTTTCTTTTAGAAAAAATGATTCAACTTACTATAATAACCTAGGACTTCACCAAAAAATACTAACCGAGAGGTATTTTTTGGGTTCATTAATCCTATATAAGTACCCAAAATCTTCCTGAAGAATAACCAATATGATTATAATTATCTATGACTGTTTTTGTCTCTAGCATGACCACTTGATGAAACGTGAAGGAAATGGCCGATACTACTGGAGGGATTCCTCTTTGGCTGATAGGTACTGTAAGAATCAATTTATAAAGACATACATAGAAATTTTCGCCTAGTCCTATAGCGACATGCCGTGGTTGGACCCGACACCGGTTGAGCATCGTTTGATCACCTTTTTTTTTTTAATAGGTAAGACATTTGTTTCCAGGACGACACCGACCCTGAAGCTCAATTGGTGCTCGGACCGGGCTTTAGTTTTTGGTTGTCATCCTGGAACCAATGGTTAGAAGGGCCAACTATGTATCAAAATTGTCAAAGTTGGTGATATGGATTGATTCGTAGATTTAGATTTAGAAGTAAGGTTCCATTGAATCAAAGTATCATGCATAGACTTGGGTATGATTGACACTTCAACCTAACTAAACATACACCCACACGGATCCTCGTATACTTCCCCGTTTAAGCCTCGATGTTCTCGTCAGGCTAAAGATCCAAATCTATTACAATCTAATCATAAGTACAACGATAGGCCCTTGGTCAGCTTCAATGATCTAAGATCCCTTTGTCTACATAGGCCATGGGTCGGGTCCGCCCTAATACTATTTTGTAATAACCTAAGATCTTATCCAAAAAGACTAGCTGGAAGATACTTTTTAGGCTTTTTGGTCCCGTATAAATATTTAAGATTTTTCCAACGAATAATCGATGTAGAGTAAATACATGCCCGCACAGATCCTCACACTTACGGTCCTTACACTTAGGGTCCTTAATAAACAACCCATCCACTATGTGAGGAGCAAAAAAAACTGGGTTTACGTTGGGACTGAGGGGAGTTTTGGGATATTTATGTAGTTAAATTTAGAGATGATTGCCTATTGCTCACTCAATCAGTACAATCTTATCAAATTTCTAAGTAAATTTTCTTTTCGAAAATGTGCATTTGAGCAAATTTGATTGATTAACTTATGTAGGGAACACAATTGCTACATATATAACATTTGATAGTCCTCGCATTATGCTTGAAATCACATCCACCAAAAAGAAACAACCAACAGTCAATGGCCCTTTCATGTAAGAGCCCTATATTTAACATCGCCTCTCACTCCTAATGAGCTTTGTGAGAAGAGATATTGTGGGATTTGACAATTTAGATACTTTGCTACGTAAATACCTGCTTGCTCGCAATTGGTTGTCCCTTCTTTCATATATTGAAACAAATTTGCTTGTAGTTTTTAAATTTGAACATTTTTCTTGAGGAAAGTGTTTCTGAATGATGAAATAGCATGAAAGCATTAAACTGGACAGCTGACTGTATGATAAACTAAACTCATTAGCTTGGCTAATTAACCTTCCCCTAGACTTTTTTTCTTTTTTTGAGAAAAAAGGAGTAATGCAATGTCACATTTCCTCTTAGATTTTACTTCAGTATGATTCACATGAGTCCTATACCTTTTTTGGTTTGTTGGAACAGTCTAAATCTATACCGATGATTCCACCCTTCTTCAATTTGAAAGATGTTCTACATATCATTAAATTTTGTTAAGTATTTCCTTGAGTGTTGCACATGGATGAGCAATTCTTGTATCATTTCTGTGTATTTTATTGTTTAGAAAAGTTCTTAATTGTTGATGATGTTTAGATATCTTTCTTAGGTTCCATTTTATTTTATGTTTTAGTCATTAAATCATTACAACTTCAAAAGGAACTTACTTCTTGCTAAGATCCAACACCTTGATTTGTATCATTTGAACTGAGTATGTTACTAATTGATAACATAAGTCAAGCAATACAGATGTAATGGGATACTGAAGGATCCTACTAAACCTATAGTTCATCAAATGTGGTTTGAGTCTACCATGAGATTTTTTTTGTTTTGTTTTTTAAGAATTAGATCAGATATAGCTGGCCAGATACAACTATGGCAAACTCGAACTACCTGCCGAAATTGAAGAACAAGGCCTGTGATTCGAATCAAACCTAACCGATCGTCGTAGCTTCATAACTAGCACTAAATCTAAGCAAGCCCTGCTCAAGTTGGGTCCATATCTACAAATACAGGTAAACTAGCTAATCAAACCTTGTATCCATTTAAATGCATGGTTTCATTCATTCATCTGGTCTTCCTTTCAATTCTTCTTTCATAGACTACCATCTGCCCACCTGCTTAAGACAAATACAGATGGTAGACTTAAACCAATTAAAATGCTTTGTTTCTCTTTATTTGTCATTTACACCAAATCCAAGTAGGTCATGTTCCATTAAATCCATGCCTCCATATTTTGGTAGCCTATCCAATCCAACCAAGGTTGTTCATGCTTTAAATTTTTCTTACATAGACTGCTATCTTGGCACCTACCATCTGCATGCATCTGCCACACCTATGAATCAAAAACAGGGATAAAGGAGACATAAAAATTTCATTACACCAAAATGATCGAAAGGTAATGATGGCAAGAAGCATGCTAATAGTTAGCAATGTGTTCATGAAAGAATATTTGCCCTTCTCCATTTAAAATCTCTCAACTATGGCTACATGACAACCAAAAAGTATTATGGTGACCACTTCCTAATCCAATTGGAGCAATCAAGGTACTGATGCTGCTGGAAATTCTTTTATGGAAGGCTGCAAGGGACAGCAATTCTATCTCATCCACCTACCAATAAATCATCAGAACATGCAAAACCACCATCCATTATAACATTTGAGCTGGTGGGAGTCAGGTATCCTCACCTTGTAAGGGCAAGCACTAAAGAGGGACTTGCAGGATAGATAGGAATAACTACATAAACCCACCCCTCCCTTAAAAATAAAGTCTAAAATTAGCATTGATTCTTGTTTAATTATGATGCTATCTTTTTTTTTTGGCAGTAGTTACTATTCCTAACTTTTAAGGTCTAATTCAAAAATGGGATAAACAGTTCATGGATAAGTTGTTCTCATCCTTGATGAGTGCAACTAACTTTGGATTAAGGTGGGATAAAGCATCTTTTTTTTGGTTTAGATAAATCATTTTCATTCAAATCTCATACTAAAAGACCCCTTTATTTGTAGTTATTTTCTTTACATAACAAATTTAGAGATAAGTTGCTATTATCCTTGATATGTACATGTGCATTTTAGTACAAAATTTGCATTTGAAGTTAGCATTTCTATCATCATATGTTCATTATAAAATGTGGGTTTAGTGGAATTTAGAAGCTCTAGGAAACCCATTTATTTCACCCAATCATTTGGTCTGCTTGGCATTTATGCCAGCAATAAGACAGGATAAATATTTTATACTAAGATAAGAAAGACTTTTTTTTTTTTTTTTTTGCTAAAACGGTTGCCTATCCTATCCTAGTAGTGTAGATACAGCCAACTGAATCAAAAACAAGAATCTGGCACAAAGGAAGAACCTCCTAATGAGTCAGAGGACCTAGATAAATATCTAGATGAGTCTACCCTTCGAAATAGATTATTCAGCAGTTATTCCTGGAATAGATCTAGATAAATATTCCATTCCACAATTTCGCCATTTGGATAGTAGGTACATTGGGGATAACCCATTTTTTAGTAAATAATAATAATAATAATAACTTTTTGTTAGTATTAAGTAATGAGGAGAGAGGACTTTATTCAAGCCAGAGTTATAAGCTTAACCCCAACGCAAAGGCGTTTTAACCTGGTCCACCTCATGTGAGTAAATCAAAAAGTTGCTGAAAAGATGACGATAATATGAATAAAAGTCGTACAAATATTATTAAAAAAATAGAAATAAAAAGTAATAGAAACAAAGAAGAAAGCCGGTCACGAGTCACAAAATATTTCACCAAGACCCAAAAAAAAAAAACTCGAATAAAATAAAAGAACGTCTCTTGAGATTTCGAACAAAAAGATAACATTTTCTCACAACTGTACAGAAAAGATCAAAAAAAAAGATAAAATAAATTTAAAAAACAAATAAAAAACAGGCGGCGCCTCAAACCTTGTACTGCTATGCTTCTCCATGTACTCTAATAATTCATCAGGCCGACGGCGCCGTTCACAAGTGGTGCTCCGGCGACAACGGCGCCACCGGCGGCGTCGAGCCACCCGTCCATGGGTGAGCACTCTGCCTTGTGGGCAAGCTTCCAGTGGAGAGCCTGACACGCCCGGGAGCAGTAGTTTACAGCGCCGCAGACCGAGCACCGACGGAACTCGTGCCGCCGAGTCTCCGACCGGCCGCAACCGCCGTGGGAGCACATCCTCAACCCGTCTCCAGCGGCGCCGCCCCTCATAGCGAACCACTCCACCATGAACCGGTTCGCCGGGTGGGCCTCCGGCGCCGGCACGTTGCAGCCGAAGTCGCTGAGCAGAGAGCAACCGCTGGCCCCCTCCGAGACGCCGTGGTGGCGGTGAGCCTCCCACGCCGCCTCGGCGGTGGAGGAGAGGACGGCAGCGAGCTCCCGCGCATTGGCCTGGACTAGGTAGCGCCGCCCCTCGGCCACGTTCTGGCGCACGCCGTAGCCGTCCTGCAGGCAGTGGCCGAGCTCGCGAAGGGCGTCGACGTGGCCGAGCTTCGCCGCGCGGACGCACAGGGCCACACCGGCCCGGAGGTCCTTGTCGTTCTTCGATCCCCCGCTGCCGTTGAACTGGATCACCGCCAGCGCGTAGAGCGCCGCCGCGTGCGACCCAATCGCCGCCCGCGCCATCAGCGACGCCCCGCTCGCTCTGCTCTCCAAACAATAGAAGCGGATCTTCGAAACCAAAAAAAAAAATCAAATTTTTAGCCTCCAATCCTCCAAAAAATCGCTCCTTTTGTTCAAAAATCTCACAAGGAGATTACCATGCCGAGGATGTAGCAAGCTTCGAGATTTCCAGCATCGGCGCACTGCTTCAGGAATTTGTTAGCGGACTCCGACCAGTTCTTTGCCCTAATGGCAAGGGCCCTTGCCGAGGCCTTCGAGAGAACCAGGGGACTCATCCCCAACTTATTCATCCTCTTGCAACTATAGACCCAACCAAAAAACAAAAATCAGATTTTTACCATAACGATCACCAAAAAAATCAAATTTTTATTGGGTTTGGAGTACCTACGTGATGAGGATGCTGATAAGATCGGAAGGCGACGAGGCGGAGGATCCGATTTTGCAGAGGATGGAGACGATGATTTCATCGGGGAGGACGTCGAAAAGGTCCTCCGCGGTCACTCCTCCTGCCCCATCCCCCTCCGCCGCCGGTGACGCCGAGCGCGGCCTCTTCCGGCGGCCGTACTCCTCTCGTCCCCTGTTCCTCTTCCCTCCGACACTACCAGCCCTCTCCTCCGCCTCCTTCGGCCGGAATTCCGTGCAAGGAAACCGGTAGGAAAGGCCGCGTCTCGTTCGCATAGCTGCGATTCCTCTCCGCAGGCGAGAGCCTCTCTCTTTATATCTCCTCTCTCCCTCTCGGAAGATCTCAGGGCACGCCTCAGGGGAGCAGAGACAAGGCTCCGGGTTCCATTTAAAGTCCTCCGAGATTACAGTGACTATCTTGCCCTCCTAGGGTCGTGGTATTTACGATATAAGAACTGTCAAACACCTTTGACCGGCACCTGGTTTGCCTCCCACCTTGAGCACGCCTTTCAGCTATAGGCTTAAACCTCCCCTATCTTGATACTCATACCCTAGGTTTTATGTCTCCACTTCATGTCATCTTGCCCATGGTAACAACTTTCCAAGGATGGGGAAGAGAAGGTTTTTGTATAAAACAAAAATATATTAATTTTTTTAGACTTTATAACCAAAAAAAAATTAATTCCACTAAAGCGACACAGGTCAAGTCGGTGCGATCGACTTGTCTAGAGAATTAAACAATAATGATTTTTTCTCTAACTATCTATATTGTGTGGTCCTAGATAAATTAATGAGAGCGATCAATAGAGTTAGTAACTATATTAAGATTGTATTACTGTACATGTTTATAGATAAATAAATGACAATGGTCGGTAGATTTGACGATTGTCTAACTTGTTGGATTTATAAAAATAGATAAATAAAAGTAACTAATAGAATTGACAATTGGGCCAAATTTGTGTTGTTATACATGTCCATCAGTGTACCCGTTAGGTATCCATATTATTTGTTCATATATAAATAAATGGTGTTGTTCAATAAAGTTGATAGTTGCGCAAATCACGTGTTCTTATATTCTCGACAAATAAATCAATGAGAATTATTGGTAGAGCTGATAGCTATATAACTTTTCTACTTTTTTTTTCTTTCTGGTTGCTATCTATATATCTTTTTATAATTAAATAAACGATAGTGATTGATAGAACTAATACAGCTTGCATTCTTATCTATATATGTTTCCAGATGTACAATACTGGTACATGATAAAAAAAAATTAAATTAAAATTATGAAAGCTTGTTCGCTATAACTATATGCATTATGTAACCCAACTCTAATAATAATTGAAGAAGAATAAATTAGACAACTATGATCTACATATATTGTATATTCATCTGAAATATTGATTTGACTTGAAATAAAATTTTTAAGTTAAAATCATATAGCATACCTACCATAACTATGTTTATCAATATATATATATATAACCATTCAAGAGATTTTGTATGTTCGCATATTCATATCATTGTAGCTACATATTTTTAACAATAATTTATACAATTATCTATTAATAACATCTCAATTTTATTCATTTTTTAAAAGATTGAAAGTTTTAATGGAAACTCTGAAGGTAAGTGCTTCCTTTAGGCGGTAAAAATATGACAGAGGTGGGTCTGAATATCAAAAAATTTAAATTGGTTGAGACAAATAGCTAAAGTTAAATTCAGAGGAGATGTTTGGTTTCGGAACAAAAGCAGTTAAAATTTCTAGTTTTGGCCAACTAACTACGGTTAGTTTTTTAACCGTTGATAGACCCAGAACGAAACAAAACTACATTAACAAACTCAGGTAGGGCCAGTCAAACTTTTTAACTCAGTCAGTCATCCCCGTTCCGTTTCATTTTACCGCAAATCCTGACCCCAAGCTTCATCAAATGAACGGCTGAGATCATCGTAACTCTTTGACAACTATAGCGGGACCCAGGTGTTTCTTCTTTCTTGGTGGAGATATAAGAGAAAGGGGCCTTGTTTGGATCCTTTTGTTTTCTTAATCATGACAACTCAATTGAGCCCGCCCAAATTGTGAGAAAAAACCAAAGAAGGAAAGGACCGGATTTGTGACAGATTAGCTAATTAGGGAAAGATTTCTTAAGATAATCATAGTATTAGGTAAAAGCAAGCATGGGACAAATTTGAGGTCGTTGGCTTTGGAATTTGATGCTAGGGCAAAATGATCCGGTCACACCATGTGATAAAATTAAATTGCCGTCTAAGTGAAGATTAACTAAAAGTTATCCAATGACTAAACTTTGGTCATTATCGATCTTTTTTTTATATACATGTTGCGAGGATTGGTGGCTCTTCCTTTTGTTTACTATTCGATTAGATGATGATCCAAAATGTAAGTTCTCTAATCTTACTTATATTTGCATTCAAATTTTGTATTAGCACGGTCCATTAACTAGGTTGGTCTAGCGGAGCTAGATTACAGATTCAATATTAAAATTCGTGAGGCAAAAAGTATTATATCCCTCCATCTAGGAAGGGGTTTTTTTGGGATTGCATATTAGTAGATGTTCTCCACTTGCTTGTTAAAATGAATTCTACTTGAAAGCGCTCCCGAGCTTATTTTAAAAAATTTCAATACTTAAAAGGGAGATACTAGGCTCGTCCAATTTCTTCCTAGTTCGATTTCTAGTATTAGCATGTGGGCTATGATTAGAATGCAATCGAGTAAATCTCCATCAGATATGCATGCATAACCACCTTTCGGCGTAATGCTCCTATGATAACTATTATTCATACTGAAATGAAATTTGCCAACATAAGGGTGTAATTAGAAGAAAATATTTCTAGGGAAACAAAGCTTGCTAAATATTTATTTTAATCTCCCCGTCATACAAGTACCATCCAACGATTTTTCTGCGAAATGCATTAAAATGCTTACTGTCGTGACAAGTTCTCTTGGCAATTTCATCTATATTTATCACACATGAAACATGATTTAATTTTGTTATTGCGAGACCGTATTTTGTGATAGTGACACAAAACAATTCATCCATATAATAGAAACCTGTATTAAAATGGTTGTTAAGAGGTAATATCAATTAAGAAGAGCTATAATATTGAATCGCACCAATAACACAATTGCATATGTTTCATAATATAAGATATCTAGTATCATTGAATGTCGGGTATGTACTACATGTGAAGTATATATGCATAGTTAATGTTGAGCACGGTTATCTCTAAATTCGACCATGCAAAATGATGTTATGACAATGATAATAATAACATAAAAAACACAACTAACCAATAAAAGTGATAAATATTTTATTCTTTTGCCATGTTTTTTTATCGAAAAGTTATTCCCGTGTTATAGTACTAAAAAGTTAAAGATTTATGGCATTAATTGATGGCTTAGCTTAATGAGCAAAACAGCAATTGAACGTAGATATGAGGCACATTTTTACTTGCTTATCGATCTACTTTTTAATAATTAATAAGCTTCTTCTTTATTAATATCCCACTTCAACACCAAGTTCTATTCTTGTAGCCTACAAGTCTACATGAATCCAACTCCACCAATTTAGTTTCATCTACTTAACTCCAATTTCATGATAAAATGCATTTCTTTTAACCCAAACCAAGTCTTTTTAATTAACATGATTTCATCTAGTTTTCAAAACAAATTACCTATATATATAGGCATCTTAACTAAACATCCACTCAATCTTCAAACTTTCACATTAATAGTTCCATCAGTAATAAACTTGATCAGGTTTTTGGCTAGGTTTTTTCCTTGGATGTAGATTAGCTTGAGTTCTCCCTTGCTGCAACATCATGCAGTCCTTTTCATAAGAGACAAGCAAACATGATAGAGCTAACTCCTATCATTTGGGGCACAACTCTTGTTTTACTTGCAGTATACAATTGATGATACAATTATAACCTCATCATGGCGAATTAGAAAACTATCTTCCAACCAAAATAAAATTGAAGGCAATTGGTTTGTAATATATAGGGAAGAAAAATTGCAGCTTGTGATGCCATCTTATAACGGTGGGCTCGGGCGCCGGCTTTGTGTCACGTCGGAGTAAAATAGCAAAAGGTTCGCGTCAAAACGTGACACCCATGATTAAGCCAATGCGTAGGTAGGAAACACGGGACGCGTCACTCCAGCTTTGATGACCCCGTGGGGGGACTTGAGGATAGGGTTGATGACATGGCACTCTAGGGGGGGATAGAGAACCATTCATAACCTGCCACGTGGTACGACCTAGCTAGATTTGTGGGTCCCGCTGGTACGTGGTTGCTAGCCTCACACGCAACGGCTTTTTCGTGTCCGCATGGGTCTTCTCCCAAGGGGGTCACGTGCACGACACGTGAAACCTGTTTTGCTGCAAGACTTTGCCTTGAAATATCAAGAGATTTATTAATTTCTATTGAGTCAAGCTGCATAGAATAACCAAATAGCATGAGAAAATGGATGCAGTTCATGTGATTAGTGTGAAGACTCTTGATAATAATATAAGTTATGAACTAATTAATTAATTTTCTCATGCATTATATTATGAGATTTATCATCGATACATCATTTTTTTTTTAGAAAAACCACCTAGGTTTAGGAATAATGTAGGGTCAAATTAAATTCCGATACAAGAAAAATTCACATAATATTCTCATTTTTTTCTCATTTTCATCAATTTGCAATGCTTTTTTTCACATTTAATATTATCAGGGACAAAAAAAAAAAACAAAGGCTAGCGAGGCATGCGTTTTCTGTATGAAAGGAAAAGAAGATTGCTCGCAATGATCGTTTCTTTCGTAGTGAGGATGCCAATTAGATTCTTTTTTTTTGGCATCTCAAGCGAATGAGCCCCATATCTTGATGGCAATTATTTGGAGCCAAATGACTCCTTTGAGTTTGTCGCAGTCATAATATCTAGAACATATATCCAATGCCCTTAACACACTCATCGACAAATGGCGATTCTCTTGGACATGGTCATAAAGCATCCACAGTATACTTGAAGCTCCCTTAAATTATTGTATCAAACTAGATAACTGCAGCCACCAATATATCATTGTCAAAGCTAAGTTCCCTGTGCATGAAGTTAAGGTTGACCCATGGTAGCTTGAGCAGTTCTCTCTTCCATATAGAGGAGCAGTTGATTGCTTTACTTGGAAGCAGGGGGCCTTTCCAGACCCCAATCTCATCTGTTTAATAGGAAGAATATCTTAGACTATATATTATGCCTTGTTGAGTCAAAGATATGCAGCATTTGTCTGTGTTTTATTCTCCATTAGTCAAAGATTTCCACCAGATTTTGTTCCTCCTCTCTTCTCACCTTGAATGAGACTGGGGGAGGTCTTACCTGTGCTTACTCTTGTTTTTTTTTTTTTTATCCCCACTGCCCTAAGATAGAGACCAAGTCCCACTTACATAGTTTAGTCCCAATCTCTTACACTATCTTGTTATCATTCCCCAATATCCCATTTCTTATATTATTCCGATCTTCCCCTAGACTTTGTAAACCACTTTTGGCTTAATAGCTATTTAACAAAAGGGCCTATCAGGAAATGGATTCTTGCCACATGGCACAATCAAGTTGATCCAATGATCCTTGATGCCCCTGGGAAGGCTTAATTATTGGTTAGACCAGGTCCACCATTGAGCTGGTGGACTTGTTTAACATGCGAGGGGCATTTATACTTGTTGCTTCATGATTGGATCAGTCTACCAACTCAACGATAGATCTGGTCTAAATAAAAATTAATTCTTGAGAAGAAAAATTACTAGGTCAATGATTTTCTATGTGCGCGCATGTATAGAATGCTTTGTTTATTGCCGACAAGACAATAGAGAAGTTTGTAAAAAACAAATCACCAAATTTTTAATTCTTCATAAAGATATTTTTTTTATCTTTCGATAAATATTTTACTATGCTATTTGGACGCCTCATAGGATGACTAGGATTAGAGAGTGGCATCTTCAGCTGCATAAACTTAATCATCCAACAAGGTGCAAAATGAATGATCACTATGAAAAATATGTTATTGTGAACATAAGTAAAAAGTAAATTTTTGGAATTCATGCTACCCTCGACAAGTAAATTCGGAATTGTCCTCAGTTATCAACCTCCTAAAGATAACTCATCATTAATTGGAACTCTCCTTTGTCCAAAAAATTCCAATAATGTCCTTGTTGTTACACTAGTGTTGCATAATTTTCTTTGTTGATGTTTATACATACAGATAATGACCTTCATCCACACATTCTCCTATTTGTTGATAGCTACCAATGTAAAATACTAATTACAACATTTGGCCATGCCAACGGATGACAAAAATAGAAATCCTATTAGTCCATTAGTTATTTTTTGTAGATATAACACTATTAGTTTTTGAAATTTGACATTTTTGTATATCTATAAAAGTTATAAAATAATATGAAACAATTATTTATTTTAGAAAAATGAATGATTGAATTATAGCAACTGAATTTGTTATTAACAATTATTAAAATAGCAGATGAATTAAATGAACAAGAGATTCAAGAACAATGATATCAACCACTACACTAACATGACACATTTTTTTTATTTTTTATAATTTCTTTTGATGAAATATTTTATCAATTATCGATCAAAAAGATAAATATATATTCTGAAAGTAAAGATAGCCATCCTATTTCTCAAGATGAAGGGGGGAGGGGGGGGGGGGGGGGGGGGGGGGGGGGGTTAATCCTCACTATTTTTACCTTACAACCACCCCCCAACTTCATTGGGCTAACTCCAACGAATCTAACCCTATCTCTTCGCTCAAATGATCAGATACGGTACCATCCAAGTAAGCACTTGATAGAAAAATCTATCAAATTTTAGAAATAATCAAGACTACCATATATTATAAAGTGCAGTAGTTTATTTGCGAGTAGAATGGATAAGAAGCAAATTGATCAATTTAATTTGAGCTAGCTTACCATCGTTATTCTAACATAGCACCAAAGGATCAAATGCTAAATATAAAGTTTATTAATGAGATGTCACATAAGAGGATTTTATGTGATGACAAGGCCAGTTGTAAAGGAGCAATGTAACATATGGAAGAGAATATAATGGGACAGAAGCAATTTAATCCATTTAGTTTAAGCCAATTTACCATGAAATACACAATCAAGAAAGATCTAATGCTATATACAGTGCACTAATGAAATGTCCCATAAACAAGCTATATATGTTGCCAATGTGAGTAAGCAAGCAAAATAACATACATGCATATGCAAATAAACAAAAGCATATATGGAGTGGTTTTTTTTTTCTAAGGCGGGTGGATCATATCTGGGGAGTACGAATACATCCAAAAAAATCGAAAAATAAAATACCTCAAAGTACCAGAAACAACTCCCGTATTTTGAATAAAGGACGGTTGGACACCATAGTAATTTTTTTATCGATCTAAGATCCTCAATGTTGTGTAAATTGTACCACAGAGTGTCATACAGAGTATTTGATGGACATCATTAAAAAATGAATGGTTATCAATAATAATACATTATGTATGTTATATAAGACTGTTTTATTTGATATTCATTCATATTTTGATGACGGTGCAACTCAGTCACCGCAGGGGATCTATTCTTTTTTTTTATTATTTTTTCTTTTGTTTCCATGCAAGAGAGAGAGAGAGAGAGAGAGAGAGAGAGAATTTTTTTAAAAAAACATTGCTTCCATTCCCCGCGATAAATTATTTGACCAAACAACGTGAGTTCGCGCCACTAAGATGGTAGCTCAGTAGAACGGAGCCTTAATTTTAACGAAGTAGTTTCGAGTTCGAAATGCATGGGCGTCAATTAAATTGTGGAGACCGGATGCTCCTTACTCGGACACGGAGTTTGGAAAGACTACTGGTCCACTGGCAGCCTCGATGGTGCCAGATGTGACATATTCATACGGAGGATTTGTGTCGGAGCCCAGAAGAGTATCCGAGCTGGGCCCACAGGTGCTGAGTAAAACCGGCTGGAATGCCCAACACACGATCATTTCTGCTCGCATCGAACATTCTTCTGGTGAGATGGGGCCTGCTATGCAAGGGTGGGCTCCCCCTTCCTCCCCTCTTTCTCTTTCTTTAAACAAAAAAAAAAAACACCGCTGGCTTTGGTGGTGGTTTTCTGGTTGTTTCTCCTCCTACCACGGCCTCGGCCCCTTGCCGGAGTTGTGCCTCCTGACCTTGAAGCTTGTTCAGCTATTGCAGCTGGGAGATACGATGAGGCTCCTCAAGAAAAGGGAAGGTAGGGCTTTTCTCGCTTGTTTAGTAAAGTCGACGTTTTTGCTTCGTTCCACTTCCTTAACGGATTCCGAGAATAACCTCCTTTAGAGTCATCTTAGCTTGATGTGCCGGATGGGGCTTCGCCGTTTGAGAACCCCGGCTGCAGCCGGCTTCCTTCGGACCAAGATGCAGAGAAGGTTATTCAAGAGACCCATAACGGCATTTTTGGTGCTCATCGGCCAAGGACCTCAATTTCAAGACAGAATCCGGAGATTGGGTTACTTGGCAGTTCCGGCTCCTTGGGAAGTACCAAATAAATGACTACTCGAATCAGGGTTTTGAGCATAAAGATTCCACTGACCCGTAAAAAGTGGTCCCAACCCTTGAGGAGCTACGTTGGGGCGTGAGACAAGCTTCGTAGGACCGGGTCAGGCCAATTCCGAAAGTAGAGACGATAGAAAATAGGCGAAACTCAAAGAAGAAGACAATAGGCAGATGGGGTGCATAATAGGTGTTGCTGCGTCTTGAGATCCTAATTGCCATGGTTCCGCAGCATCACAAGGAGCGATTGTGAGGAATCGCCATTCTAAAAATACTTCAATCATTTTCATTTCCATTCTGCGACTGCTCTGCTCCCGAAATGAAAAAGGAGACTTATAGAGACTTGTTGCTTGGGCATCCAAATTCCATTTCCTTCATTCATCGTCCGCTCTCTCTGTGACGATTCGGACAATGAGGATGAAAATGGGGATTGGCTTGCAGAATCCGCAACAGGTGCAGGCTGACTGGGAGAGGCAGACGACTGGGTGAACTGTTCTATCGTAGGAACATGTAGAATGCTTGGATCCCCGCGGGAGTACGTCTACAACGGAGCTGATGGTCTGGCGTCACCTCGACGCGACATGTCATGCTCCCAACCGACACCTCTTGTCGTCAGCCAAACAGATCCTCCACACGTGTCTCCACCGGCACGTGCCACAGAGAACGCTTCCGTGCCGAACCGGAGCGCGATGTCAACCGTTTTGACCGCGCGGTTCCGCACCCGCCCGCGGACCGGCGCGAAAACCACTTGCCGCTATCCCGGTATAAGATATCCTTATCCTTTTTATTCCTTCCTGGTCACGGAATAGTTGGCTTGCAGTTATGCATTCTGTTTTTTTTTATACCGAAAGCCTCGAAGTTTGTGACTAGGTTATTCTGTGTTCCGGTTTCGAATGGTACGACTTGCTAGCTGATAAGAGGAAGGAGCCAAAGAGGCTGAGGGAAGAGAGGGAGGATAAGGACAGGTGAGGGGGGCTGAAAGGACATAGGAAGGACAGTACTCGAAGGATTCTGCACAAAAAAAATATGGTTTTGGAAAGACTGGTGTACTATTAGATGGTTATGGTAGTGCGATTTGAAGCATCTTCACGTTACCCATTGTCTCGACGTGCAAACATTCGATATGGTGACAACCAAGCTTGTTTTGTTGTTTAGTTATATCTTCCATTGATTACAATAATTTTAGATATAATACTATAGTGACTGTAAAAAACCTCTAGGTTAAAATGATTGGGTGTTAATGTTAGTATGTTACAAACTTTAGTTGCCACATTTGTCATATGAAGTATTCCTATCTGATTTTTTTGATCATATGAGCTCCAGCAATATCAGTTGACATTGCAACCAAGAAACAAACTTTGCTCATCTCTATGCTATTATAAATTAACTGTGAAAATTTATCCCATAAACCTTTTTTTAGATTAGCGTCATACAAAACACAGTCCAAGAATTACCTATACTTGATTTTGTTTATGTTTGTTACTCCATGTGGTTCCATTACCTCCACGCCACGCATCTTCTAATTCTTTAGCCTCTTTTGGCTCTTCCATATAGCAATAATGTTGCTATTGCAAATTACATTGTCATAAAACAGCTCGTAAGAATGCTCAATCTCCTAGAGGTACTCAGATTAGATTTCATCAGTCCAAAAACACTCGACTTTCACACACTACTGCTGCTATTATTACTGCCAAAGAGAATTCTTCTCCGACTAAGCACTCTTTCCCTTTGAGCGATTTACAAGCTTTTTTAACTCGATGCAAACATCTCTCTTCTGCCTTGTCGATCACTTCAAGTACAACTACTTAGTTTTTTCACACCGCTTGATATAATTATACGATCTCTGATACCACAATAAGAAAAGGAAAGAAACAAAAGAAAAAGGAGAAGATGAAATTTCTGTAATTCTGAGTCGTATATGAATTGCTTGTCTATAATATAATATGTACAAGATGTATATATAAGTCTAACTATAATTAATTTTGAGTATGATAACAACTGTATTAATATTACAAATTGAATATATTAATGCATACATATGCATGTCTTCATATGCATATACAGGATGTATAAATATGTCTAACAATAATAGATTTTGAGTATGATAACAACTCTATCAATATTACAAGTTGATTACATTAATATATACATATGCATGTCGCATAAACATGATGTAGGTCTTGTGAAGATGGACATGCAATGATTTAGGTTTGATCTTTGTTGTGTTCCAACCATAACATGGAAAGCTGGTCATGTAATATTTTAGAATGGTGTGACCTGCTAGCTGCTAAGAGGAAGAAGATAAGAAGGATGAAGGAAAAGTGTGAAGAAAAGGACGGATGCAGAATCAACAAGGACACTTGAAGAACAGTGCTGGAAGAATTGTCCCGACCGAAAAGCATAACTTTTTATGTTGATGGACGGAAAAGCATAGATTTAGAAAGGGTGGTACGTACTATAAGATGTTTGTGAAAGAACCTCACAGGTCCAATGGTCTGGTAGGTTGGTTGCATGTAATTTGGACTCTTTCATACCAAGATAAATAATGATATCATAGCAAGTATGTTAGTTATCATTGCACTTTAGTTACCTTTTCTTTAGAAAACGGTTGGCCATTTTTTAATTAGTCAATAACATTGCAAATCTAATATATTTAAGAAACAATGAACTTTTATAAAAGTTCTAGGCTTTGAATGCTTCTCAAACCTATTTAGAGGGAGATTCATCGACAGTTGTCAAAATGGATATCTAATTCACCTTCTGCTGATGTCAGTGCCAAATGATACGTGCATTCTTCTCTATTGAGATTTTCCACATTTACAGAGAAGCTAATAGTGCTGCAGACTGGATGACGAACTATGTGGCTAATCAGGCTAGATCTACATCATGAGATTCTTTTACACGTCTTCAGTAGCAATTTTTTTATTTTTACATTTTTTTTTGGATATACCTATACTCGTCTTACCCCAAAACAGAAGATCAAATCTAAAATCCAAGAAGAGTCGCTCTCTGATTTTTTTTTTTTTTTGATATTTGCTACCTGATAATTCCAGTCGTATGGGCGGCATCAGCCAAATAGCTAAACAAGTAACAAAATTTGTTCATCTCTACCATATAATTATAAATTAAACTCGGCTACCATCCATGTATCTTCGCCTTGCGAGTAAATGCACCCACATTAGCATTAATCTTTGATTAGAAGACATCAAACCTTGAGGCTAAAAGCATGGAACTGAGGTAGGTTGGTGAAGGAGGGCTGTGTGGTCATTCTCCTAATGGATGAAAGATTGCAACTATATGTGTGCAAAGAGGTGTGCCAGTTAAGTAAAGGCAAAGGGTGCCTTGGGATTCTGTGGAATTATAGTAATTCTTCATTCCTTATAATCCCTTCATTCCATATTCCCCTGATCTTTAATTAAATATATTTAAATATTAGTTATTATTTGCATAAAGAAATGCTTATTTTCTATTCTATTTGGGAGTTGGGACTGGTGAATTTGATGGAAGTTTGGGAGTGGAGAGGAGAAGGGTTGTTGCTTGACGCATTCGGCTTGTTCCCTGCATGGGCCTACGAGCTCGCACGTGCCCCGGCGCCACCATGTCTTAAGCTACAAGCTAATGGAGTAATGCTCATGGATCTTAAAAGATGATAACAAAAATCTCGAATCTTTCATTTAATAGTACTAATTGTACGGAAACATAGCGTGGGCTAGATTCTGTCGGATCTGATGTGTCGGGATTTTGGCTTGCTGCATTGACCAAAATATTTTGGATGCTAATCCTTACCCTTTCTTGAAGATTGGAAGAGACTCATGATTTTATTAGCGCTCAAGCCTAATTATGGAGAAATTATTCCGATACGCTATGTACACAGCATGGTCGTGCACGCCACTAATCATAATCGCTCGTTTCTATAGGCCTCGTTCAGCAAGCATGCATCTCGGTGCACTGCTGCAGGAATGGGCAGTTGTGATTGATGGCGTGCATGATCGTGTGATAATTTATCTTTACTACCATAAATATAAAGCATGTTTAGGTGTTTTTATAAAATCGTATGTGCTTCACGCAACAAAGCAAGAATATTATGGTTATTTCTAGACTAATTTAGATGCTTGTCTTTTTCCAGCGAGGATTGGTAGGGATTGAAGAGTTTATTAACACTCAGGATTTTATTAGCACTTAAGCCTAATTGTGGAGAAATTATAACCGTTCGTTCCGATAGGTCTCGTTCATCGAGCATGCATCTCGATGTACCGCTGCAGGAATAGGCAGTTGTGATCGATGGTGTGCATGGTTATGTGATAATTTATCTTTACTACCATAAATAGAAAGTACATTTGGATGTTTTTTATAAAATCTTATGTGCTTCACGCAACAAAGTAAGAACATTAGGGTTATTTCCAGACTAATTTAGATGTTAGTCTTTTTCCTGTGAGGATTGGCAGGGATTGAAGAGTTTATTAACACTCACTCAAGTGCGAACATGATCCTAAGCATTTATTCACTATTATAAATAACAAAAACTTTATGGATGCATCTCCATTTCCAAATTTCACTCCTTCGAATCTATGATTACATGCATCACAAATATAAAAAACTAGAAGATTTTTTATGCTAGTCACAAATAGAGAGAGAGAGAGAGAGAGAGAGAGAGAGAGAGGGGATGAGGAGAGGAAAGAGATGGAATTCATAGAAATTTTAATAAACAGATCATTAGGCCAGTAGAAATGCACCACATTCCAGTCCCTTGAAAGTCTTAACCATCAGTCATTTTCTTAAATCTTTCTCATTCACAAACAAGTAATGCAGGCATTAACTTCCTTGAACAAAAGAAGTCAGCCACTGCTGAGGGTTGCATGGTGGTTGGAAAATTAGGACTTCAATGCTGGTGTGGCTCATTTAATTGGGTGAGGGTCCACTGATTGGATTGCCAGGATGCATGGACTCACATGATGTAGCAATTGAGATGGACTGGCCACCAAAAATGGGGTCCTCTGTGATCAAGGACCAAATAGATGGCTGCATTTCTTGATTGGATGTTTGGGGCCCCTCGCCTAACCTTTTAAGGCACCGGAATGATTGAAGCCAGGGAAAGAATACTACCATTGCAGCTTTGTTAGTTGGATGGCTTATCTATTGGTTCAATCTTGGATTGGCCAGTGTTTCCTTAATCCTGTTATAGAAGATAAGTTTGAAACCGTCACTGTTGTAACGGCTATTTTTTATTTGATTTTGCTTGAGCCTGCAATTATTTAAATTTTTTTAAAAAGTAAATATTAGAATGGTTGGTATGGAAATGAAATGAGAAAATGCTAATGTACTTTTTAATAAGAAAATGATTGTTTTATCTGATGATTGAAATTTTTATTTTAAAAATATCATATTATTGAGACGAATAGTGCAAGAACTAATAACCTATTTTGGTTATCGAATAAACGTTGAAATCGAAAAAAAAAATGATATAATGGAAGTTATATCATTTAGAGATCCTTTGGAACAGTTATATAGCCATTCTAATGTTATAATATTTAGTGTTTTAAATAATGATATCTACTGAAAGTTCAGTCCCAATGCTTGGAAAATAAAAAAGTATTAGCTAGTTCAATTGGCACGAATGGGAGCATTTTAGTGAAGTTCACTTTTTATTGAGTTTAGCAGAGCATTGGCAAAAACCATTATCAAAAACAAGAAAAAGAAAAAACAAATGCGCGCGCGCGCAAATGCATAACTAAACAAAATAAAAGAGCTAGGATTACAGAGAATCTTCCTACGAAAACTTACATAGTTAATGCATAACCTAATTATCTTTTTCTTTTTGGGATGGATTGTAAGAAGGATACACCTTCCATCATGCAAATCTACTATTAGATAATTTAATGATCATTTCAAGATCCATGCAGGTAGATAAATGAGATCTATGCAAAGTACGATCCAGCAGTCAAAGTAGCGAAAAAAGATCGATCATTCATTCACACAAATAATGCAACTCGATCCCTTCCTTTTGATGAGCATCATAAAGGCTGCCAGTGTGATATATAATTGTATGAAATTTTTTACGTTAATAACAAATTTATATAAAAGCTAAAGGAAAAAAAAAATCTCAATTACACTGAGTCCAAATTTGTAAAAGATTGGCAATGGAGGTTTGCTGGTGTTACACGTATCATACTAGTCCACACGCTAGAGTGAACGAGACAAATTCTTTGGATGATCATAATTTTGAATAGAGGCCAGTTCTCTAATGGAAATCAACATCTGAGACCAAGTTGGTAGATATTTTAGTGTGGGGTTTCTTAACCAACCGTGTGATCCAAGTTGGAGGCAAGTGGGAGGAATTGGGAACAATTGTGAGTAATTTAAGTCAAGAATGATTTGCTCCACAGGTAGTGTTTACTTTCTGTTCTTTTGATGTGCAGAAAGATTGTATTGAGGGGAAGGTGGGAGAAGAGGATAAGGACGGGGATATGAAATCCATGGGCCATATACTACCTAGAAATTAGAACAAGTTGGATTGGTAGATGGAGAGAAGCATCAATCAATCAACGTTACATCATCACAAGACTTACCTCGTCCAATTTAGCAAGTATGTTTTGGTCTTTTGAGCCATGGAAATAAGATAAAGATTGATAAAGTTTGTTGCTTCAGGTGCCTGAAACAAGGGTATTCTATAGAGCTGAAAAGGGGGAAAGCCTTTTCTAAAGGACATGGTGGTGGTTGTTTCGCAGCAACTAGATAGGGTTGCCCTAGTAGAAAGCTTTGGGAGGGAATTCAATTTAGATGATGTTGCTTCCCTGCATGCACTTACTACTAAGTTTAGAAGCTCCTCAAGTTCTAGTAAGTTAGCCTATCCGAGTTTTTTGGGCCAAGACATCTTGATTTCTCTAGGTAACAAAAGTCCTGACGAAGGGGACGAGTTCACCGTATATATCTGACCCTAGCCTACGTTTCAGAAAGCCTTCACTATTGAGCACGGATCCTCTACGATGCACAGGAGGCACTGCAAAGTGTTGTGCATCCTTCAATGGCCATCAAGTAAAGAGATCCACTAGCGTGTACACGGCATGTGTTGTTTGATAGCTGTCCATCCATCCAGGGATGCACAACACTATGAGGTGCCTCCCGCGCACTGCAATTGATTCTGATTGTTTACTGTTAGACTTCTTACAAGTTACAAAATGCCTTTTCACTAATTTTCTTTGATTTCTCTTTACCAGATCTTAGAACTCTAAAAGCAGGTTTTATATTGCTCGGAATTGCTTGCCATGTGTGAGGACCCGTGCGGGCGTGTGTTTAGTCCCACATTGGTTATTCGTTGAAAAAATCTTGAGTACTTATATAGGATCAAGAGACCTAAATGATATCTTTCGACTAGCTATTTTGGATGAGATCTTGGATTGTTACAAATGGTATCAAAGCTTAGGTTTAAGATCATTCAGAATTGTGACCGAATTAGTATTAGAGCATAAGTTTAAGATCACTAAGTGTGACAGAATTAGTATTAGAGCGGAGGCTTAGACCCCACATTGGTTATTCGCTGGGTAGATCTTGAGTACTTATACAGAATTAAAAAATCCAAATGATATCTTCTGACTAGTCGTTTTGGTGAGATCTTAAGTTTAAATGGAGGCTTAGACCCCACATCGGTTATTTACTGGGTAGATCTTGAGTGCTTATATAGAATTAAAAAATCCAAATGATATCTTCTGACTAGTCATTTTGATGAGATCTTAGGTTGTTACATCATGAATAAAAGATTAACTTCCACAAAAGAAGTGATTCATCGAAATAATGAGACGTCTAAAGGAGCTCAAGCAACAACAATTCTTGGTTGCAGACTTTTTTTGCTGCCCATTTCTTACCTGGGTCACCCTCTACATCACAAGAACTCCGGCTAGAATTTTCTTGTAAGCGAAGTCCCTAAGAAACTAGCAGGCTGGAAAGGAATGACGCTTTCTTTTGTAGGCAAACTCATTTGGTGAATATTATGTTATTAATTATTCCACCTTTCTGGGTGATGAAGCAGATTGATAAAACAATACGTGGTTACATGATCCATCTTGTCTTTTGAACTGGAAAAAGATTTTCTAAACAGAAGATTGAAGGACTTGGCATTTTTGTTCTTACAAAATTCAATGAGGCAATTTTAGTAAAATGGTGGTAGAATCTTTTTCAAAAAGATAAGAGGTTCTGAAAAGATTTTATTGGAGCCAGTATTTATTCAAGAAGACAACTTATGAGTTTTTAAAATAATCATCAAAATGATGATAAATGATTCATGCATTTATTTTTTTTAGAAAAAAAAAATCTTATGATACATTTTCATTTTTATGTAGTTTCTGACCTACGAGCTCTGATGAGAAGTAGATTGATATTTCCTTTTTTAACATTCCTACATTAACATCTAGCCAGCGTCGCCATGTTAACTATCGATGATGCTAATCGTCTCGTGCATTTCTTTTTTATTTCCTTCCAAAAAGAATATGATGCCTTCTCATTTCTCAGCAACTAATAATGTTAATTCTGACCTAAGAGCACTCATGAAAAGTAGACAAACATTTCCTTCTAACTTTCCTACATTTGCATTTAGCCAGTGCTACCACATTGACAATCTTTATCTAAAGATAAACTACAGTTACAAAAAAGATGTTTGTGCAACCTATCATTGATCAACAAAATGGTGAATCCTGTCCTCTGATCGACATAGATGTATCTCGGGGAGACTATGTGCTTGGATTTAACAGAAGAAGAAATCTATCATATACTTGGATCCAACTCATGACTCAATCCACTTTCAACCTGATTTGGCTCGGTCGAACTCGGTTTTTGGTGACTTGTTCAAGAAATTGAGTCTAGTTTGGGTCATATTTTATCCTTCTCAACCTGATATTGACAATACCATACATAAGCCATGTCTAGAATGGCACAAATAATTGGTGACAAACCCAGCAAGCCATTTAATCCAAAAAATCTACAATATGGTATAACTAACCTATACCTCTCACCCCATTACTACGTTTAGGTTCGATCTTGTATGTTTTGAATGATTTGATTGATGTTTCTCAAAAATGACTTGATGTGCCTTAAGAAATTTTTCACGAAACCAACTCAATACAATTAATCAATGGATTTGATATATAGATCTAAAATCATAACCCAAAGAGAAAAAAACCAAAACAATCCTAAATAATGCTTGCCCTAATCTAAATGACCTACTCTAGTTCTTGACCTACCTTTGTTACAAAATCTTTTCATGCATTGCAACATTAGTGAATTGGTTTAATTCATAAGTAGATTATATTATACAATACAATGTTGTGTCATGGGACAACAATCTAGCTGCAATTGAATCATATCGCCAAAATTTTTCCCAATGCTTTTTACTTTTTCAGCATGACATGTAACGTAAGACTGCGTGCAAGGGAAGGACCTATGCTTCATTCATAGTCTTTCAATGTAAGAACCAAACTGCACCGGAGACATTCTGCACCAAGGCACCATGCATCAATAACAATTAAGGAAAAATGAATAATAACTTGAGATTTCTCCAAGATTCTAATAATATTTTTCTATGGCTTGAGTCCTAGTGGCCAGCATACGACTTTGGTCAAAGAAGCATGCAAGAACAAAGAGGCGTGGCAGGTGCATGCACTCGGTTATCTAACATAATACTAAAATCGATTTCTGAATCACATGTAACGATCGACGATATACCTAGATATTACTTCTGTCACCGTTATAACTACCCCTGTAAAAAAAAAGTAAATATATTTCATTAGAGAGAGAGAGAGAGATGTGCACCCTGCAAAGTAGAATATATGTAAATAGAATACTACCATCTATATTATGATTCTCATGTGCAGGATTGCTATCCTATAAAGTTTTCTCAAGTGATTCTCACGTGCCGAACTAGTTCCTAATAAGTAACAGAA
Source organism: Phoenix dactylifera (assembly GCF_009389715.1). Classification (NCBI taxonomy): domain Eukaryota; kingdom Viridiplantae; phylum Streptophyta; class Magnoliopsida; order Arecales; family Arecaceae; genus Phoenix; species Phoenix dactylifera. The sequence goes on along the minus strand of NC_052405.1, from coordinate 4,011,656 downwards.
TAGCCACAAGAACTCCCCCACGTGCGGCCACCTTCCAGGGCCAACAACTCAGTACGTGTAGGGGTGGCAATCGGGTCGGGTCAGGCATAAACGGGTCGGGTCAGATGCAGATCAGGTCAGAAAATTGTAGACCTGAACCCGACCTGTTTAATAAACAGGTCAGAAAATTACAACCTGAATCTGACCTGTTTATTAAACGGGTAACCCGACCCGACCCGTTTAACCCGTTTAATAAAAAAAAAAAAAATTGGGATAGCATCACAGGCTCACAGCCGGCCCTAATGGCGCCCTAATGTCTTCCTCCCAAATATCAAATCCCTCTGTGGTGGAGAACCAGTGAACCACCTATTCAAAATTTCACTCGCAGTCGCAGCCGGCCCTACTGTCTTCCTCCCACGATCCCATCCTTCCGCAAACCCCCACCCCCCATGGAAGAAGACGAAGAAATCATACCTTCTCATCGCCAAAGAAGGAGAATGGAGAGAGGGGAGGGCCCGAAACCCTAACCCTAGCCCCTGTCGCCGCTCGATTTCAGGTCGTCAGCGTCCGGGGGCGTCGCGGGGGTCGTCGGCGTCCGGGGGCGTCGCGGGGGTCGTCGGCATCCGTGGTTGTCGGCGTCCGGGGGCGTCGCGGGGGTCGTCGGGGCCGAGGATGGTGATGGGACGGCAGGGGGTGGCGGGGGTGATCGCCGACTAAGGAGGAGAAGATCTTCCACTGCTTGCGGCGGAGGTGGGGCTCGGAGGTGGTGGAGATCTTTTGCCATGAAGATGGAGCTTCGGGCCCTCCAGCAAACAGGAACAAAAAAAAAGGGTTAAACGAAAGACAAAAAGGAAAGGAACTCTTACCTCTTCTTCCTTGATGCTCTTGGATTTTTGAGAACGGGAAGGAGGGAGGGAGGGAGGGGGAGCAGGGTTGTGCGAGTGAGGGTGAGCCGTGAGGGGATTGGGTAAAGGATTTTTCTAAGGGCCGCCAGCTCGTCTCCGTCTCCCCGCCTGTGACTCTGTGGACTGTGGTCGGGCTAATCGTCCCACCCTGCCAAGTTCCCAGCAAGCAAACAAAATTGAAAAAAAAAATCTAAAATTATAAACGGGTTAAACGGTTAAACAGGTCAGATATCCAAAACCCATATCCGACCCAATTAATAAACAGGTTAAATGGGTCAACCTGTTTACGACCCGAACTCGTTTAGGCCAAACCCAAACCTGTTTATGGCGGGTCGAATGCGGGTCGGGTTGGCGGGTCGGGTCATATTTTGCCACCCCTAAGTACGTGCATACGACCACGTCTTCTCTCGCACGTGCAATTGGTTGGTTCGCGGTGACGACACCGCGTAACTCGCGCGGCCGGCTGTGGTTGGTATCGGTTAAATGAGGTGGGACCCATCCGCGCCGATTTCTTTGGGTGCAAACCAACGAGTGGGACCCGGTCACACCCAGCGAACAAGGCCAAAACAACTTCAAGGAACCAAAAAGTCCACAAATGGGATGGTCTTGGCTTGATGATAGCCTCATCTCCATCATCTATGTGAGCTCATTAGTGGTCAAATTAAGCTCAAAAAGATCTAGTTTAGTCTTAGCCCTATTACAAATCACCACGGTATTCGTTGCTAGTATTCCTACCTTATGTGGAGGACTGGTAGCTGAGAATTGGTACAATATATGATACATGAATGACTATGACATGCTAGGTGTCTCAGACTCGGCTCGTTTCGTAGTTCATAAGCTATTGTAGTTTATAAAAAAAAGAAGAAAGCTTCGATGCCACACAGATCAGTATGCTAAGGAAAATTTGCCGAGATTATAGATGCTTATTCAAAATGAAAGCTATGCATGTCTAGGTATAAAATAATTTAGGAAGAGTAAGCATGATGACAGAAATAGCTTGAGTTATCCTTGATCCCTCATTTCAAAACACACCACTAGAATACTTGAAGGAAGTGGTATGACTAATGTTAAATTAGGCAAGAGGAGTGGAAGTTAAGGCAAGGTACATGGTTGCATGGTATTCAGTGATGTAATTCCTCATTCGTTGACTCAAAGTATGAATTATATGCTTAATTCTTCTTGGAATTGGGGATTGGATGGAATAGGATGAGGTTTGGGAGGGGAGGAAAGGATGTTGCTTAACGTTTTTGGTTTGTTCCCTTCATGAGTCCTCGTGCCAGAACGTGATCCGGAGCCCAAAACCAATCCAAGGCGTAATCTCCAAGCGAACATCCCCTTCTCCAAAAATTATTATAATAAGAACATGATCTAAGTAATTTTTTATGAAAATTAGAAGGTTATGGAACTATAGTTGTGGCTATTTTAGTGAGATATTTATTAGGTTAAAGCCGACACAAGTCTCGACCGTAAAGGAGCATGGGAACCCCACAAAAGACTAATGTCCAGAAAATAATTTAGAGGATGGGGTCTCCCTCTTTGATCAGTGAGTGTTCTAATAACTCCAATTAGATAGACCCCACAATGTGGAAATAATTGCTAGGGGTAGGTCTTCTTTGTCATTTTGTCTCTTGATTAAAATTCATGGCCACAAGAGCTTGAGCAACCATCCCAAGTTTGTTTTTTCAGACAGATAGAGTTATAATTATCTAGATCTAAAAACTAGTTGATTTGTGACTTAAAACTTGAACTTGGAACCTGTGCTTTCGGTGGAGTACTGTGATCACTAAGAAAATGTTCGATCTACATCTAGTGTGAGTTTTTGAGGAGGATTTTAAGTAAATTCTGGTTTTTTTGTATTTTAATTTTCATTAAAAGCAGAAAAATCCATGACTTGAAGATTTTTCGACTCATTTGGTTTGCGGAAAGAATTTTATCTCATTGGAATGTATTTTCTGGAAAGCTGATGCATGGATATATTATACCTGAAAAAATAGTTTTTACATATTTAGTTGACCATGAGAAAGTGACATAGGAGTTAAGCCCACTTTTGGAGTGATTTATTAGAAAAGTTGTGTAAAATATCGTTTATGCCTTTAATAATTGACTATAAGAAAATAACAAAAGACATAAGCTGCTGAGATTAAAGATATTTCGGAAAAAAAAAGGATCTTAACTTGATTCCCGACCAATGGAAAAAATCAGTTTTCTATATCCCACTTAGGTTTCTATTTTTTATAAAAGATGAAAATCTATTTTTTGCGAAGACTACTTTGCTCTCTCTTTTATATGAAACCTCCAACCAAATATAAGCTACTTCGTTATTTTTTAGTCAACCTTTTCTTCTTTCTGCAAACCAAAAGTTCATTGGGTTGGGTTAAAATGTGCACAGAAAGACAAGTTAATGGGTTCAGGAGACATGCTACGCAGATATTGCTATCCATTCATAGCATTCCATGCTGATGAGAAAACGTCAAGAACCCAATTTGGATGCAGCATCTTGTCACAGTTAAGGCGAGCAAAATTGAATTTTTTGGACTTGGGGGTTTCTAAAGCATTGCTCCACTTAGTTTTTACTGTTTGAAGTGGCAAGTTGGGTTATTTTGGAAAGCGATTCAGCCATGGTGATCAGATAGATTCAGAGGAATCCGAGGGGCATGAGCACGGACCACTCCTTGATCCAAAATATTGGGATGATGACGAGGAATAAGATGACCTTCCAGGCCAAGTATGTATTTAAAGAAGCCAACGGGGCGGCCGACTGGGTGGCTGCCTATGCGGCTCACCACTCAAGGTTACACCTTGTGGTCAGAAGAGAGGAGCTGCCACAGGCGCTTCGTATGCTTGTGTTTTTTGATTTTATTGTATGAAATGTACATGCATTGTATGATGAATCCAAAAAAAAAAAAAGTGCATCTCATTTCCATATGCATGCCCATGCATATTTTATTATTGTAGCTACATATCTAAAATAGAGCAATTGACTTTTAAAGTCAACTAATGTGCATGTGATAATGCTAGCAAGGCTCTAGTTGTATGATTGGCACCCCTCTTTTTAGAACTTGGGGGGAGATCTAAGATTGAAACCCTTGTGGTGGCTCATCACCACCATATTACTCGAAGAAAATTAAAAAAAAAAAATCATATAAGACCATTCTTTTATGAACAAGTTTTAGGTGCATGGTAGTCATGTACAGTGCTAAAGTAAGGCTTGTTATTTCAAGAGACTATATTGTGACTGTACTCTACAAAACTCATTCTTGTTATTGTGCAAAACCCATCTACCATTCGTATTTGGTTTTCATGCCGATTCATGAATGTGAAAGTTTCAACATGAAGATTTGTTTGCATGAAACTTTAATGAGGAACGTTACGACGCCGAACATATGTCATCTCCTTACATATGTTCCCTTCTTTGATGATTCAATTTTGTTGAGCTTGATTGGACATTAAGGAAAATAGCTTGGAGTTTACTCATTCAAAATGAGAGGTGAAAAACCAGCACACTTGGATTATCCTAGATATGATGATTGGAGGTCAGATTACGCACACGTATTTAACAAATAAAGGTTTTTTTTTTAATAAGATAAATGGCTCATTCTCGTCTAGTATGAATTTTCTAACAAAATCAGAAAATAAAATATCTCTAAACTGAAGAAGAATGGTCATCCATAAGCTGCTACAAGCAACTATTCAGTCTGCAGCTCTAGATATGAGATGCAAGAAAAGAGGTACAATTTCTAACTAGTCTCCAAATATCTGATAGTAGGGGATGTTCACTGATAGATTCATATGAGCTTTTTAGGGAAAAGGTAGGAGACAAGTGGGGAATAGTTATCATTCCAGATTGAAGTAAGATCATTCATGTTTGCCCTTTTCTTAGTCTCTTTTGATTTTATAATTTTGGTTACAGTGGAAAGATTGGATTGAAGATTACATGGATGGCGGCAAAGATGGAGGGGTCCAACATCCATGGGCTCCGCATGTGTTGAAAGGCAAGGGGGTTTGGTAGGGTGGATAGAGTTTAGGTGGTGATAATTAGTGGGTGATTGGTAGTGGTGTTCTAAACTAGTTAAGAAAGTATCATCACAAGATTTATATTTTAACCCAGTTCCAAATAGGGAAAACGGGGCCTAATCATATAGGTTTAGCCTAGGCTTGGCCTACAAGTGGCCATAAGTATATGGGTTGAAAGATAGAAGTTAGAGTTGCCACTAGAAAGGCCCAAATTGGACCTACCTTTTTAGGACACTCTAATCTCAAGTTCGCCCGAAAGAATGATTCACCTTCTTTCGTGACATGAACCGTCAGACTGAGCAATAGTCACTTCAAGATCTATGCAAGCGCATAAACAAAAAGTTCGGAGTGTTTTGAGATTTATGCGAGGGGCGATCTAGTTAAAGAAAATTAATCGTTCTTTCATATAAAAGATACAACCTGAACCCTCTAGACCAACTTTGACATTAAATCCACACCTCGAAGGACTCCGCCACCTAGAGGGGGTATAAAGTTCTATATTAATATTGGATTTGGTTCCGACAATGTTCTCTAGACCATCCCATCTCATCGTGTGTGGCTCGGGGCATAACCTCAAGCAAGCCAAATAAAGATCAAGCAAAGTTCTTTTTCTGACTATGCTGAGCTCGAACCAGCCAATTTAATTTCAAGCTAATAACAAGGTGCTCATAATTAAATAATAGCTTGTTCAAAAGATCTAGTGTCAGATATTTCTAGGTTTTTGTATAATTTATCTTAGAAACATTGCATTATTACTTATATATTGGTTGTATCAGAAACCTAAAAGCTGAGGCAAGAGTTTTAGCGTGACAGGTAACCATATTATAGACAAAATATTGTAGGTTGTAAAGACACCTATACGTGCCTTGCCGTTATAAGTTCGAATCCTCTCAAGTTTAGGGACCAAACTTGAAGGTCACCCTCTATGTATTGCAAGATGGACCCATGCTGTATTAGAGTCCTAAAATATCATGGCCATCTTGCGCAACATGGACGGCCGTGATTGTGAACCAGACACCAAACTTGAGAGGATCCAAATTCTATGGATATTACTACCTCATCTACTACATTTAGACATGGCCCACCATCACTAGATTAGTCGCACCAGCATAAATCATGATTGGCACAAAATAAAAGTGAGGATCCTAATAAATTGGACATTTGTTGGCCATAATGATACGAAATGGAGTATAGGGCTCGTTTGGTTCACGGGAAGCATTTTCTCTCATAGAAATATAATTCATAGGAAACAAATTCCTAGGAAGAGGATGCCTAGGAAAATACTTTTGGCATATTTGGTTGATCAGGAAAAAGTGACAAATGTCCAAAGTGTTTATGTTTGGTTGGCCATCCACTTTCTTGGAAAAGTTATGTATAATTTCTATTATGCCCTTAATAAAAATTAGATCTTTAATGCCTATTTAATGCTTCTTTAATACTGAAGGGTCTTTTTGGAAAAAAATAAAAATTGAGTAATTCCCGCCTCATGGGAAAGTAATTTTCCCATGTTTCTCATGGGAAAGACTTTCCCATGAAATGTGGGAACATATTCCCATGAGAATACAACTTTCCCGTTTCTCTTCTTTGAAAACTCCAACCAAACAAGAGGCATCTCATTACTTTCCCGTTGACCACACTTTTTTCCTTTCTTTTTCCGCGAACCAAACGAGCCCATAGTTATCTTCAATCCGGTGCCCTGTGCTCGCTTGGTAAGTATACTACAATGTCTCTATGTCAATCGAAGTCTAGAATAAACTGATACAACATCACAGGTCAATCCAACGTGCAGCACATAACCAAAAAGATATCATTGACACAAAGGATTCATGCTTTATGAAATGATTAGCAAATTCAAGTTATGCATAAACTTGTAGGTAGGATATGACGCCAATCATCGAATATATTCAAAGTTAGACCATGTACAAAATTTCCTATGAAAACAAACCATATACGAAATGGTGTTAAAAGTTACTAAGTGAAGCAAATTGACTTGGCATTGCAAATTTGATATAAGCTGCAGCCCTCTAACATCCTTTTTTATTCCACCTCCATGGTCCAACCTTGCCTCTACTTGCAGTGCCTTGGCCTTCAACCTTGGCCTAGCCCTCGACTCTGCCAGCACCCTGCACCGCAAGCTGCACGCGGCGCATAGATCTACTCAAGCCTGTGTGGGTCTTGGGTCTAGCTTAGAATGAGCTCAAGCAAGTATTTGGCAAACATTTGAATTTCGACGCATCTTGAAGCCCAATTAGTGTGGGCCGATTTGATAAAGAAATGGCTCGATATAAGCTCAATTCCTTTACACGTAAAATTGTATCCTATACCGTGTGCATTAATGTGGCTGTGCACCATACCAATCACCACGTCTCCTTCCTATAGGTCAATCCTAGACAGGAGTGTATGATGAATAGTGCCCGTATGGAGGGGACGCATGATCGGTATGGTGCATGACTGCATGGTGGACATGGTGTAGGGTATAATTTCTCCTTCCAATCTTCCATTATGCCCTCCAACTTGCGCCTTAAGGTCGATAAATTTAGACACGATTTGGACTAGGGTAGGTCGAACTTAGTGGCAACCCTAATAGTAAACTTGCACCCAAGCCTGATAATAATCCCAGCACCAAATCCAATCCCGACACAATAATTGCACAAAAAATTCCTTCCCTATGGCAAAAGGGTGTGAAGGGTTTGTTGAATTGCGACTTGCTTGGGCTCTAGAAATATTTGTGTATCTGATTGGTGGATGCATCTAACATGTGCCCGATGTATGATTAATATAGTGCATGATCATGCAAAACTAACTCATGGTATAAGAAATGCATATATTAAGGCATTATAACTAAGACTAGATATAATGGATATACCAAGACTCTAACTAGTGAGTAGTTTGTCAGCTTAGAGTTCGCAACAAACAGGTGGACTAGTGTACTCGAATGTGATGCAGTTTTATTCTTTTAATTTTAATTTCAACTGATCACTCGGCAGACTACTCAAGTTGAGCACAATTAAGCTTGGGTCACACTGCTCACACGCACGCATAAATACACACACGTGTGTGTATGTATACATATGTATGTATATATGCATGCATAAATGAAACTATCTAGATCCACTTGCCCTCCTTGGATCTTTTAAAGGGATTTTCGATACTTCAGTGGTGTGTGCCGAACGCAGAGATGCCTGGAAGGGCATTTCTTTTGCCCGACGGATACTAGGTACGGACCGGCTCATTCTCGAGGGTGACTCGGCATTGGATCCGGAGTTGGAATCGTGCAGATGAGGATAGGCCGCTACTCCTCGACATACGTAGACTATTGTAAGAGTGTGATGCCCACCAGGCCACACATCTATAGGAAAGCGAATGGAGCAGCTGATTGGGTTGCATCCTATGTGGCCAATCATTATGGTAGATTTGTATGAATGGAGCGTAACAGAGTGCCGGGTTCTTTGTCTATTTTGTTGTTTTTTGATTTTGTTGGCCGCATCCACACCCATAGAATATGAACAGCTGTTGTACCTAAAAAAATAAATATTTTATTTATTATTTTTTTGTTGAAGAAGTTTTGTTTTATTCTACGAGTCATCGCACGCCTAACCCGTCCGAGTTACTTTCCGCGCTGACGATTCGATTCAGTCATCAATCTGAGCGAATCGCCCACCGTTACACCGTATTCCCAGCAACGCCAGAGGAAATACACGGCAACGTCTCGGGGGCGGCGCGCAGAGCGAGAGACTACGCCGGAGGCGAAGCGGAAGCGGAGAATTTGGTAATCGAGATCTCCGGGAGAGCCAAGAGAGACGAGAGGCGGCGCCAATGGAGGAAGAGCTCAAATCACTTCTCCAAGACGTCGAATCGCTCCAGCGATCTCAAACCAAATCCCCCGATTCAATCGACGAGGTCTCCTCCCACTTGGTCTTTGGTTTTCTTGTTTAAATTTCCTCTTCGATTCTTAGATCGATATCCTCCGTTGCGATGAAACAATTGTCCCAATAATTTGGTGATCTGATTTGATCTCTCATGATATGTTAGGGTTTATATGTATGTATATATATATAGTTGGTGAAGTATCCATTGATCTGTTTCTCTTATGCGCCGGATCTTCTAACTTGCCGGCCGTTCCAGAGTTCTCTCTGTTGTTTTTTTTTTTATTCCTGTTAATTTCTGTTATACCACGTTGTTCCTTGAATTGTTTAACGATGCCGTTCTTCTCTGGTGTCTGCTGTCTCCTCTGCTTTTCCTCTTTCGATTCCACAATTTTATGGATAAAATTCTGATCGAAGACTCCTCAATTTTGTGCTTATTGTTGAATTATCCATCTAACTTTGTTTCTGGTGTTGTTTGCTGAAGATGCAACAGAAAGTAGTTAGAATCATGAATCTTGCAAAGACTGGGGCCTCGCGGCGCTCCAAAGTCAAGGTCTTTTTTCTTACAGAAACTGTTTTTTGTCAACCGTCATATGTTAATAGCTGCTAATTTTGGTATATGGTAGTTTTATGATGCGTGTGGTGTGGTATGCAGGATATGAGTGCCGAGGTGGTGGACAGCAATCCCTATAGTAGGCTGATGGCCCTTCAGCGCATGGGCATTGTGGAGAACTATGAAAGGATACGAGAATTCTCGGTTGCAATAGTCGTGCGTATCTGTCTTATCTCTTCTTTTATTCTCATAAACTTTAAAGTTGCATGAGCTTTTGATTAAATTTGATGCTGATTTAGACCAAGATCGACAATGATTTTTAAGTATGAGTCATGAATAAGATATAATATAATCAAATATAGATGTCCCTAGAACAATCTTTATCTAATGCAAAATTATGTCAATGATTGGAAAATTTGACGTCACAACCTGCTCTAAGAATTGTTCGTGTTTTGTGGGAAGTGGGAACCATAACTGATGAAATTATTTTGGGGTTGTTAAGGGATCAAATCTCATGTTACACAACTTATTAATCAATAATGATAATATTTATTCAGATATATGAATAAAGTGCTATAACAGCACATTCTATGCACTTGAGCAAACTGAGATTGCATCAGCTATGCATCAGCTAACAAGTTTTGAAACCCAAAACATACCTCTTGCCCTGAAATCATGTGGTGGATGTAATGTATGCTTGAGGGCAATGGCCAAAGTATACATCTGAAGGAGACCCACCTCTCATATCCTAGGGAATCATGTCGAGCCACGAGAACTCTAGGCTTGAGCTTGTTGCACACTTGAGGTGATATAGACTGGAAATGCAGGGTAGTGGGGGATTTTGCAGATAAATCTCATGGTGTATAAACCAGAGAAAAGTATGCATAGTTATACAGTGAATGATGATGAATGATGAAAAACTAAAATACATTACTATGATTTGTCTGTTCATGGAAAATCAAATTACTAGCAGGCTGAATATCACTTCAGGTGGGTAGGAGAGTGTGACATCTAGGTCTAAGAGGATAGAGTGTTATATCTAGTGCACATTGTGAGCTATTACACGGTGATGTATGGGTGCTATTGTAAGAGATGAGACAAGAGGCCAAATAGTGCAAATAGGATTTTTTTTTATGAAGCTACGCGAATTAGTAATTAAATACTGGCTAGTAGGATTTCTAGCCTTATCAACATCCATGGAGTATGAAGAGATGAAACTTCATTACTATAGCTATTAATGGAAGCAAGTATATGATCAGCCAAGACGGTATTGAGGTAGTAAGAGGGTTTGAGAGTGGAGGAAGCACTATTTTAAGTACCTGTCTGTATTGGGTGTATCATACTATATCCGGTAGGGTATTGATACTCGGTACGCCTCTTGTACTGAGTGTCCCTGCCATAAACTATACTGTATCAACTATCAACACTGTACGAGGTTGGGATCTGATGGCCTTTGGAAGATATTTTGGAGGCAAATGATTACCATTCCTCAAGACCTTTACATATTGTAATATTAGGTTAGATATCTAGATTCTAGTTTGTTGACCTGTTCTTCTTATTAAAAAACAATAGTTTCTTATCGTTTGTCGTGAAACTCTAGTGTGTGGTAGTATTATCTATTTTTTAGTTTACATCTCAATTGATGAAATTTCTGTTGTTGCCACAGGGTATAGGTGGTGTAGGCAGTGTTGCTGCAGAGATGCTCACAAGGTGTGGAATTGGTCGCTTGTTGTTGTATGACTATGACACGGTGGAGTTGGCTAACATGAACAGATTATTCTTTCGTCCTGACCAGGCATGCTGGTTCTTCTTAAGAACTCTCTCTCTCTCTCCCCATCTCCTTTTCTTTTGGGGTGGGTGGACTGGTGGGGGGGTGGGTGGGGATGCACTTTCGTTGTGTTTCTTCCTGCCCTTTTGTTTTGGTCTGTCTGGATATCTCGTAAATGGATTTGTGATTGTCTATTTTGCACATTGTTGCAGTTTAAAGAATACCCTGTTGCTTAAAATTGTTCATTCCTTGAGGGATGAGCCTCTTCACACACACAACTTCTCCCATGCAGGTTGGCATGACCAAGACAGATGCTGCTGTCCAGACCCTTTCAGATATCAATCCAGATGTTGTTTTGGAAGTAAGTCTTTACATATTGGCTATTATTACTTTACCTTCTAGTGCACTATTTCCATGCTTTTTTTCCCTTTTTTGCTTTTTAAGTCTTTTAGAGGTGGTGAAGAAGATGAAGAAGTATCTCTTCATTATGTTGTCATGAAGCATGTTTTCTTACTGTTCTAGAAGTTATAACTCAGTTATACATAGGGAATACTTTCAGTCAAGCCAAACTGTCAGACACTTATCAACTTGCCAGCAATGTTGCATGGGCTTCAATGAGAAAGTAGGATTCAGATATATTTTGAGTTTCTGACTGGCAACAATGAAACAATGAAGCAGAGAGCTACATGGCACAGATTATAAAGATTCTAAATCTTATTAGATTGGTACTGGTTTTTATCAAGCTGCATAGTTTCATCTTCTGTTTACCTGACAACTTTTTTCTTCCATTGTTGGAAACTTATTAGTAATTAGTAATTCATATCAGCATATGCCTCTCTTGATCTTAAAAATTTCAGAATTTTAACTTATTTGGTGAATATGTAGAAAACAATAATGCTAGAAAACAATAATGCTTTCATATACCTTGAAAGATGGTCAGCAAGTGTAAATTCTGAAACTTAAGGTTGTTTAGATGCTGTAGGTTATTATAACTAAAGAACATTAGCATCAAGGATAATGAATAAGGATACTAGCATGATAGATGGCATGCCATGTTTTAGATGCTCCAAGAAAACTGAAAGGTTACTGATTGTTCTTCTGTTAAAATACATGTTTCTGTAACTCCACTGTTAACCACACTCCAAAAACATCAAAAGTCCACTTCCAATGTCATTTTGGTGGGATTTATTTGAGATTTGTGTTTGACTTGCTCTTGGAAGTCTGACTCTTTGACATCTTTAGAACATGCAAACAGAAGTATCGGAAGTTTCTAATACATCCAACTCGCCGATACTTATTGACATGATTCCTTCAAGTCGGAGGGATGAGTCTAGGTAATATGTTTGCTTAGGCATTTCCCCATAGGGTTTTTGCTATGATTAAGTTAAAAACTAGACAAATCTATGAGACTGCTGAATAAGTATATGGAAAATTTGTGTACTGGTAATTGTATAAGAAAATTAAAATAATGATCAGCATTTCCTCTATGGACCCAGTAGATGAATTTAGGAAACAGTATCTGTTAGTCATTTTTATCAAGGTCTGTACCATCAGCATCAGCTATAAACTAATCGAACCTTGCCAGTTATGCCTATCAAAGGATAAATTGTTGGTCTAAGAAAACTCGTCCAACTTCATAATTCATATGTAGGTTTGAATTTTTAGGCTTGAAGTTGGAATATTGTAGCGGAATCACCTTCGAGCATAGATGGCAAATTGATTTTTATGTAGTAGTCTTGGCTTTTATCCCATATGATACTTCCACTAATTATGTGAGTTACAGATCTTCTTAAAAGTTTTCACTTACCTAAATCCCTGAATAGAAGTTTCTAGTGATAATCTGAATGATTTTTTTTTGGGAGTAGTCAAGTATAAAGCCAAGTGCATGCCTCTTTTGTCCTTTGCGGGGGCCGCTAGGATGTGGTGGGGGTGTTGTTGGATGATGAAATGAAATGATGAATCAAAATATTATCCGGCAATTGGTAATTGGACGATTGATAAACATGAATGCTTCTATAATGTTAAACTACAGCGAAAGTTTGACAACAATGTAGATGACATCTCCATATATCTGTATAATAAGGTTTTATGAAGGGGTGAGAAAGCTAAAAGATTGCTGGCATGGATATAAGCTTCTCGTGGCAATGCTGATGTGGATGTCGATCCTTGGTAAAGGGTCATAATGTAGTTGATTTAACATGTTGTGATATCTTTGTGACTAAGAAAATATGGTCCGTTTCTATTTTGTGTAACATGGAAATAACATCACAGTTAGCCGTATATAAGAATGTAGTATGTCAAAGGATGACTCATAATATTCCAAGTAGTTACAACAAGCTTCATGGTTTTGGCCGTGATTATGGTTTATCTCCATACAACAGAGGAATTGAACATTGTGCTTTTTGCCTCTATCAGTAACTTTTGTTTGTATAGATAGAATGAACCCACACTCATCTCATTTTTTTAAAATGTATCATTTGGAAATTCTTTGTGAAAATTGCAGATAATTGCTCACTAAATTCAATATATTTAAGTAGGAACTCATCATTGTAATCAATAAATCATCATCCTTATCACCATAACACACCATCATATGATTGATTATAAGATGATTGATAGGTACAAATGTTACTGTTCAATTGAACTTGTGGTGGCTGATACATGACTATGGTAAGAAGCTATATAGCATGGATTCAAAAACTATTAGTACAGGATGGTACAACTAGTACTATACCTTTCCAACATGGAACCAGCACCAGTACAGGTGTCGAGACAGTGAAACCCTGTTACTTGTACATACTTAATGTACCAGACCTATTGGTCTGTACTGGTGCATGCTGATGGTACCATATCGACAGTACCAATGTATACCAACAGTTTTTTTTTTTCTCACATAATGTTGGTACTGATACCATACCGGTACAGAACCTTTTTGATAGGAAAATGTTATAGGGTTCAGTAATGGTATTCAAAACCTTGCTATATAGCGAACTAAGGAGTAACCTGATTGTCAAGAACCTGTAGGCATCTTGGAAGTGTAGACTAGTTTGGGTGCTACGAAATAGTTGAGATGATTACTTGTGTCACATAGTGATGCTGATATAGACGTTCCATAGGGGAAAAGAATGCACATGTAAATGAGGCAGTGTCTGGTCACCACAAATATATATATTCATGTTTCTGTTTATTTAATGAAGTAAGGAAACAATGAGGTCTAGCATAACTTTAAACCTACCAATAATAAATTACAAGGTATACCCTATAAACCTAACCCTATCATTAATTTGTTGAATTTATTATAAGCAAAATTTTTACTGAAAGTTCATTTAGGATATGTAAAAGCACTGCTCAATAAACTCAAAATTCTCAAGGGTGAGTGTATCGTGGTCCAAATTTTATTTACCATTTACTGCCACTTTAAGACTTCACCATGCTATATAAAATGACTTGTGAGGGTTCCCATAAGACTTTGTACATGCTTATATGTACACCTCTGTGTATATAGGTGCATATGTATGTATACTTGTGTATATAGGTGCATACAACCAATCAGTCAGCAAATTAGTGAATTTTATCAAGTTCAAATTGGGTTGTCTTATTATAGAATTATAGGCATAACAAATCTAATTCTACTGTCATAGTATAGCGCAGGAGTTCTATATAAAACTAAAGTCATGTGCACAACTTTGTGAAGTGTTCTACTATTATAATTCCAAGCACCCTCCAGTCATAGTGTATCAAGATTCAACATTCTTATAGCAAAGACAATGGTAATTGGTACATCACTATCATTAAGTTAATCATTAGATCATTTAGAGAAACGTAGGCTAGTCTACACGAGAATCATTAACACGACCTTCAGCAGCTATATCCTAGCATTTCATTAGTTGTACTTGTAACTGCCATCTATTATAGCGAAAAAAAACTTAGATTGGTACACTGATGCAAACTCGAACATGAGAGTAGTAACTCAAATGTGGATGCCAAACATTCATGTGGATCATGATGCGATGAATATGGATATATTCCTCACAGTATAGGTGGAAAGGCTGTTGGTAATGCCTACATTGCATGGCTGATGGAGAATTGTGGAAATTTTGACCTATATGGTTTGGACTGTGGAGTAACCCTTTTGATGACCTTTATGTTGGTTCATCCACTGTTTGTTCTAATTGTAATGTCTGGGTGAAGAACTGCGTGAAGATGAATTCTTAGGACTTTGCTTAGCGCCTGAACCTTGCATATGTTTCACATAGGCTGAAATATATTTGGTAGGAGTAGGAGACCTTTCGAGGCCTCTCAAGTTTTGCAGTCTCATTTGTGGTATGGTTAATAGGCTGCTCAATTATTCTGGTAGACCAAGAACTGAAGAACTGCAACGACTATTTGCATTCTCATCATTGTAAGCCTCACATTTATCTGGATGCATGATTATTCCTCAATATAAATGTATCAAAAACATTGCCTGGATTCCAAGTTGTCTTACGAAATGTTACTTGTCTCAAAAAGCTACATGGCATGTAAGCAACAATGAAAAGAAACTAGTGCTTCTCCCACCACATGCTATATATGATGTGTGTTTTTAAGTATTTCTGCATTTAACTATATAATAAATGTATGATAGGGTAAATGATCAAAACAAAAAGTTCAAAAATTTTAATTCTTAATATCCAATTTATCTATCACAACAAGTTGTGTTTATGAATGGTTGATTAATGTACTCACTTTTTTAACTGCTGGTAATTAGAAAAAAAAAAGAGAAAAGGATATTATAATATCTATTTTGATCTTCAAGTCAATCAAAGTTGACTTCATTTCTTGTATCTTTTTGTCTTCTTCATATACAAATGTTTATGGTGACGACTCATGCTTTTCTTGTCCTTAGAGCTATTCATTAAACATCACAACTGTAAAAGGGTTTGAAATCTTCACGGAGAGTCTTAAATTTCAAGGCTCCCAGAAATCTGGACGAAGTACTGGAGTTGATCTTGTTTTGAGCTGTGTTGATAATTATGAGGCTCGTATGGTTGTGAACCAGGTAATGACCTTTTCTATGGGACCTTGTTATCTACAGGCTCAATAGGAAATACAAAATGATGATTATTTTCCAAAAGACAACAAAACAATTTTATTGTTTTGCAACTATCATCTTTTGCAGTTTTTTTGGATTTTAATGATACCCTTCTCTTATGCTTTAGCATGGGCATTCTCATTTTCTTTTTGTTCTGTTTCTAAAACAGTTGTTACTTTTGTTGTTCAGGCATGCAATGAGCTGGGTCAGACATGGATGGAGTCTGGTAACATACATGCTCTCATTTATTTTTGAAGATTCAATCATGATATTTCTGTGATTTTCTATATATTTGTTGAGACCTTGGATGATGGCTGCTATATCACTGCAATTTGTGTCCATTAGCTGTGATCGTAGGGTGTACTGATAATATTAGCTCCCTTACTTTTAGCTAAATATTTGTTTTAGAATCTAGCAGTAACTTTGGACAAGAAATATTTAATTCATCTCTTCTATTTATCACCGTATAACATCAAAAATCAGAACTGGGTTCAGATATAGAAATATTGGTTATTATGATCAAATTTTATGTGGTAAAAATTCTCTCAACTTCATTAGAATTTTTGTGGTTTAGTCACTCAAATAAAGTTTGGTTTGTTATGTGCTGGAAATATTTTTTCAAACAATGGTTTGTAAAATCTTACAAGGAATGTTACCATGACCATCAAGTCTTCCATCTATCTTGGGTTGGCTTTTTATAAGGAGCGTTTATATTTCTATGTTTATAAATGTGCAAATATGAGGATGACAGACAATGCTTCTAGGCTAACTTAGATGCCCAATGGCTATTGTCATGCTGGGTCTTTCAATTTAGTTATGCACTCCAACCATTATACCCTAGATATCTTAAAACATATATGCATGGCAGAATTTAAGTGGTTTGGATGATTATTAGCCAATAATCAAAGTAAAGCTATTATTCTATTGTCAAAAAATCATTCATTTGATAATCATTTGATGTGCACATAAATTTTATTTTAGTCTTTCTGGACATTGTAGATCATGATGAACAGTGTGGCTTATCAATTTAGATATCCCACCTTGTAATTTGACTACTAGGCACAGTATAGTTATGCGCCATGAACATAAAAAGCATTGTACACATGCATGAAGCATGATAGGAAAATAAGCTAGAGAAGATCTCATTATGTGCCTAACTTGGGTAAGATAGGACACGCTCTTGTTCTGCCTCCTCATAAAAGTGACCTTGTGCCTCGTAAGGATGAAGATAAAATCGTTCGATGGCAAAACTATCGGGATAAGCTTTTAGAAGTATAGGCTATGATAAGTCATAGTGATTAGAAAACAAATTTTCAGATACATTGACAGTGTAAGAGAGATAAGGTTATATCATATATATGCCATTTTGAAACTATGTTAAGGCTTTAAAAATCGAACGAACCAGACCGAACCATCCAATTTGTACCGAACCTAGGACAACTCGGTTTAGACATGCTTGATTCAGGGGCAACTCTAGTCAAACCATGGGCCAATGGAGCGAACCGTTCTAAAATCACTCGGTTCACCCTGTACCACATATGAGCCGAGGTCAAACCACTCAGTTTGCTTGGCGTTGTGAAAACCCTTGCTTCCATCTCTGTCTTTGGCTCGTCCTCTATTGCATCTATCATGCTCATGCCTTGTCTTCGGCTTCTCCATTGTCAAATCCCTTCAAGGCTCGGCCTTGCTCAGCTTCTTCATTGCCAACCCCTATCCAGCTGGCATTGATAGCAGCCGGCCACCACCTTAGTTGCCTGGATCTCGCCGTCGGTGGCGGAATCTGATTGTATTTTGAATCCAGCAAGCTCAAGGTGCTTGGCAACACCCCATGGTGAATTCAATCCTCTCTCTCTCTCTCTCTATTTTCCTCTGTTTTCTTCTCTGTTTAATGGCTCAGTAGAGGCCAGCCATGGTGGTGGAGGGGTGGAGGCCATTCTGCCTGCTTCCGAGGTCTCATGTCCATCTCTGCTGGCAATTCTACCCTTCATATACTTATATTTTGCTAGATACTTTTTTATTCCATGTTTATAAGAAGGATCTATGATTTATGTCAAGTCAAATTGGGGGATTGGCTTGGGGTTTTATTATCAGTATATTACAGAGATGTATCATCTAATTTATTGTTACATCCTTCTATTCTTTTCATGAGGGAAATTATACAATATATCTGCTACATACAAATGGTATGCTTGCTACAGTAGCCATGCATGCATGTAGAATAAGGTAACATGCACTTGAGTATATTATGTAACATTTATCGATAATGGCTTCTTATGGCTGCAATGGAATCTTCCGCTTGTTCCATTCAACTTATATTTTGCCTTGCTTCTTTATTCAATTCTACATTGTATTGCCTTTTCTACCTACCATTGCTCCTCAGTCCACTCCATCCCATCTTCACCATCAATAAGGATCATCCAACAAGGTTTCTAGAGAGATTGACATTTGAGGGTTCCCAGTCCATGGCTTCTAGTTCAAGATGGGGCTTCTAGTTTTTGCCTTGGCATTTATAAGAGTTCCCACTGCCTTCAATTGAGAGCAAACCTTGGCATAGTCCTTGTTCTCACTGCATCATTGACTTAAAACAAATGTAAAAGCTTCTATAACTTGTCTAAAGACAGGAGAAGAATCCCTGGATTTATATATTGAGGAGTTGATAGCTCCAGCCTTCTATTTTCTTGGGTTATATGTATGTCATAGTAATATCTTTTTCTTTGCAACCATCTTCTATTGGAAGAATGGAAAATCTATACTTTAGAAAGCACTTCTCTATACCTTTTTTTTTTTCAAAAAAAAAAGTAAGCTGCTTAGATTAGTAGAAAGAAAGGCCAACTCATGGTTGTTTTCGAATGTGAACATTAAATTATTTTTTGTTCTATTTATCTGCCTCCGTTTAAGTTCAAAAGCTCAAATTCTATGATGCTGAATATAAAACACCAGGCGGATTTGCCTATGATATATCAGCTGTGCATTGTGGGGAAGGAATGAACTAAAACTTTTAAGATTTTTTATGGCAGGTGTATCTGAAGATGCTGTTTCAGGTCATATACAACTGCTGGTTCCTGGGGAAACTGCTTGTTTTGCATGTGCCCCTCCTTTGGTAAGTTAATATGTCTTTAGCTGGGTTCAAGAACCATGCAGTGGAATTACAATGTGTAGATGAATACTTTCTTCCCAGATTTCCAGCTTGGGCTTGGCTCATTAAGAGGTTGTTTGACCTCAGCTCTGCTCATAAACAAGCCAAGTCTGAACATGTGTTTTGTTCAGATATTGAAAGAAAGCTCCACTTGGTTCGACTGAAGCTTGGCTCAAGGGTTAGCTGAGCTGAGCCTGAACAGGTTATGTTGAGCTTGGCTTTAGTTCAAGCCAAGCTCAAGCAGCTCAATTAATTTCTGAGTCGAGCCCAAGCAGCCCAGCACTCGGTTCGTCTTGGCTTGTCTGCAACTCTACGCCTTACTAACCTTTTTTAGAGTAAACTAGTTGTACATAGTTTACCACTTTGTATGAGGGCCTTGCTTTCTATTGCAACTAGCAAATTATAGGGTATTTTTGTCATTAAATTTTGAAAATGATATTTTTGCTTCGAATCATATTATCTTAAGGGTCTTGTCATTAAATAATGAATAAGATATTTGCTTTGATACACTGTGACTACAGTTAGTGACCTGGTAGTTTGAATTTCATGAATGTTACACTGATTGTATCACTTATGGGAATTACTAACTTTGTTAAGCATTTGATTTGCTTTTTATCCTTATTTATTATGGTGGATGCATGCACATAAACATACAGAATTGGAAACAATTTACAAACTGAAGACATGCCTGTGCATGAGATAAGAACAAATGTGGCAAGTTAGCAATCATTTTTTGGGATTTAAGATTATGGTTTCTTATAACATGTGGTTCTTGTTGATTGGGTTTGGTGTTAAGTCATTCGTGGGATGGAAGTTGACAATGCTTGCAGGGTAATTGTACAATGGTGTATCAATGAGGATTAGTGTGAAGTTGCTTATGAGGCAACATTGAGGAACACATATTAAGAGAAATTACTTGTCCATTATATGTGCAAGAATGATGATACATTGATACTTGCTATCTTGATCTTCAGATTTTGGTTTTTGTACTTAGGCCTCTACTTTTGTGGGCGCAATTGTCTTCATTGATGCTAGTTGTTCTGTCCAAGTGAAATGTTGAAGCTCTGTAATTTGAGCCATAAACATTTGATTAGCTGCTCTGCAGATGCTTAAAGAGGCCTTGCTAATAAGAAAAGAGGGAAACAAAAGTTGCACTGATTGTGCTTGTTGACTTCTATTATTGTGTCTTATATTGGAGTGTTATGAAATAGACTTATTCACGTGATGAAACTCTGTCTTTTATCTAACATATCTTGTAGCATTGATTGAGCCACAACCTTGTTTCAAAGAGGTGCTGGATGTGGCTGCATATGGCTAAAGTGCACTTATTCTTTAATAGCTGATGCTATGGGGAAACAGTTAATTCTGCTCTAGACATCAGAAAGTAACAGTATCAAATTTACATTCATACAAACTTCACAATACCATGGGTAGGTGTTGATTTTGTTAGTGCAACTGCATGTTATGTTTGTGGCAGCTGAGATACACACGAAAAAGAGGTGCAAAGATTCAGTTTACTGTTAGAAGATGCACATGCAGAGAAAAGGAGAGGTAATTACATTAGCGAGGAAAAAGAAGGCTCATGGCATTTGATAGCCTTATTTTGGATGATGAACTGAGGTGAGATGTGGAATGTTTTGGTTGATTGAGACAAGACTAGTCAGCAATGTTTAAGATACTAGTGCCATACATGTATCGGTATTTTATTGGGATGATATGGTGCCAATGACTGTCTGGTAAGGGGTGTCAATGGAGGCTGATAACCTGCTAACCTGACCCAAAATGTACGGTTTGGATCTAAAAATTGGGCCCAGTTAGCCATTGGGTAGAGCTTGGATCCCAAAAAAATTGGTTTTCTACCATATACTTATTATGACTTAACATTTGTCTTGGTTTTTGTTTATTAGAATTTTTCTGTTTATCTTTTGGTTGCATAGATGAACCAAAAGTAATAGCTGAAATGATATCTACCTTTCAATTCATTTTCAATTATTTTTTATTATCAACATTTTTCATAATTCAGAGTTCTTAGGGAAGGATTGTGGGTGCATTAAATTGCCTAGAAAAATAATTTAAAAAACTAGCAAAATACTTATTGAAGATCTGATTTTTCCTCGAATCACAACCCGATACGCGAAGGTTTGTGTATAGATGTGGCCAAACCCAACTCAAATCCGACTTGCTGTCACCCTAATCTAGTACTAGGGACTTCTTTTGTGTGTGTGTTTTGTTTTCAATTTGTTTTGAATTTTTATCTTAAATGATTTTTTATTTTTTTTAAAAATTTTTTCTATATTTAAGTGGTTTTTGAGACAGATGGGATGTATGGTGCCAATAATGGTTTCAAGAGTTGTGATATCAATAACATTTTTAAAAAAGAACCAACAAGTATAAGTGAAACATCAATTTTTTTCTTGTTCTCTCCCTCTCCCTGTTTCTCGGTCTCCGCCTATATTAACCCCGTCACTAAAGCAAAAGGAAAGAGAGTATGGCCACCAGGTACTCTCTCCTTTCCTTCTTGGAATTAGGCAATCTGTTCAAGTCACTCTTGCTATTGTTCAAACCAAGCCTTGTACCTGCCCTGCCCTGACTTGTTTTTCCAGGATAGGTGGGACATCCCGGTCCAATATAGGATCAATATCCTGCAGGGAGTCAGTCCCATTTTCCCGTTGGAACTACAATGGCTAAGGAGTTCTTTCTAGTTGTATTAACTAGATGTATTGGTAGTGACACTTATTAGTATAGAGAAGCTTATTCTCTCAGCAGATGCTTGAAAATTGTATGGGCAAAATCTCTGATTTTTTTAGGAGACGGTCGGGCTATCGATGTTATGGAGGATAGCTGGCTCTTTGAGAGGCCTCTTAGTAGATGGCCTACCTTGATCGATGCTGGATGCCTAGAGGGGCGTAGAGTCTGCAACCTGTTTACCCCTAGTGGGCAGGCATGGGACGAGGATCTGATTCGACGAGCTTTTGGGGAGCGGCTGGCCGAGCAAGTCCTATCTCTGTCGATTTCGGCTGTGGAAGCTGTGGATAGGAGGGTGTGGAGCACAATTGGGAGGCCAGAGGTGAAGGCCCGGGATTTAGCCCAGGTGATCAGGAGGGCTCCAGCTCGTCAGATAGAGGGGGGCTGGATCTGGAGGCTCTGCATTCATCCACGAGTCGCCTTGTTTGTCTGGAAGGTAGCTTCAGGGTGTTTACCTACCAGAGGCATGTTGGCTCGGCGAGGGATGCAAGTTTCTCCGGTATGCTTGGATTGCCCGGAGGTGGAGTCTATCTTCCATGTCGTTAGAGGATGCCCGAGGGCTGCCCAGATCTGGAGGTGTGCCTGGGGTCCCCTTGATCCAGGGCTGGGGTGGTCGACGATTGAGGACTTTCTATTGTTTCTGGAGACTTCAGCGAGGAGGCCAGGCTTGGAGAGTCCCGAGATCAGGGTTGCCTACTTACTTACCACTGTTGGCTAGATAGGAATGCCCGAGTCTTCGAGGTCAGTAGCGGAGATGACTCTTCTTCATGCGAAGGAGATTATCCGCAGCGCTACGCTGTCGTCCCTGGAGCCGGCTGGAGAAATCTGGGGCTCCCCTCTTGCTAATGCAGCGCCCAGGACCGTGCAAGTCTCATGGGAGCCTCAACCTCCTGGTTTTCTCAAGGTAAACTTTGATGACAGTGTTAGTGAGGGAGGATGCACTAGAGGTGTGGGCTTTGTTATCAGAAACTATGATGCTCGTCTGATAGCGGCTGGGGGCCAGTAGATCTTCGACAGGTCTGTGGTCAGTGCTGAGCTCAGAGCTAGCTGCATGGGAGGGAGTCATCTATGCGGGGTGGATGTTGGGTGCGGGCCGCATCCTGCTCGAGAGAGACTCAGCTTCGATGATTGAGTGCATTCAAGATTTGGAGTTTGATGAAGGGTCCAGCCCGTTGATCCACGATGTTTGCAGACTCTTGGACGAGGGAGGCCTATCGTGGGCCAAATATGTCTACAGGGAGGTGAACAGCGCGGCTGATTGGGTAGCCTTATTTGCGGCCCACCACTCTGGAGCCTTCACCTGGGGGGACCACGTGTCGGTGCCTCACTCTCTATGTTATCTTTTTTTTCTGATTTTGTTGGATGCACCCACCTTCGGCGGGTATGAACTGCCATTGTACCCAAAAAAAAATGTCAGTACATAGTGAGTGGTAGTGAGCAAATGCACAACATTTTCTTTCTTCATGGAGATGATAATAAATAGCAAAAGTTTAGATTCTAGAATGTGGTTGGGGATGTTAAGTTTCTATTGAAATGGTTTACCCAGGTTATTGTTTAAAGGTTGTCCTTACACTAGTAATCTCTTACTGTTTCAGTTGTTTTACCAAAAAAAAATCTTTTATCCTTTCCGTTTTAGTAAGATCGCCATGATCTTGGTTACATAATTAATATGTTGGTCCTTTTATGTGCACTATGCTATTTGATGTTGTGGAAACATTAATGAACTAAAACTTGATGTGATGTGTTATCGATATAAGAGGCATCTCTCCCTGTGCTCTGATGATGATCCAAGTGAATGTTAAACTGTTAGTTTTGCCATCATTTTGTATCGTTTGACTGTATGAAACTGTTGATAAAGTTCTAATGTGTTATAGGTTGTAGCATCTGGAGTGGATGAACGTACACTCAAGCGAGAAGGTGTGTGTGCTGCATCTTTGCCAACAACCATGGTGAGGAGATTCTCTCTCCTTTTTATGTGTCTCCTCTGTTTCACTTCTATTAGCCAAAGAAAAAAATCAAGGTGTTGTAGGCTCATTTTCATTTCAAGAAACAATTATTAATCTTTTTCGAAATATCTTTCCATCAAAATTATGATATTCTTAAACGTTATTGCGACGGTCATATATGTCAGTCATCCAGCTTATGATTGGAAACATTGTATTTTCATGCTTAGAGTAATAAACTGTAAGGTGTATTAATTAGAGAAACTGTTGTATATTTATATAGTTATATGGTATATGTTTTGTATCCAATTACTTTGCACATGCTTTACGTGAGGGGGTGGCATCAACTGTAATTCCATATGTTGGGTTATTCATGCAGCCAATTTACCTACAGCACTTCAGAATAGTTTTCTAGTTGTAATTCTCTATGGATTTTGTTGGATATTTGAGTTACCTCAACTAGCAAGCCTTGTGCCATCCACATAGGATCAGCTTTATGGATCAACATTTAACCCACTAATGTTTAAGAGCATGATCCTATATGGATCAGTGTCAATTCCTAAGCAACGCTGTTCATGCAAAACTTGAAAGCTAGGAGACTTACCTTTACTAGGTTGTGCATTGTTGTGTTACATGTGAAATGCATTGAATGAATTGGTGTTACCTGAGTAGCTATGGGCATTTTTGGATCTTAACACATTCACCACCATGAAAATACTTTCTCTTTAAGTTACAAAAGATTTTCATCAAGGGTAACATGTGTTGCTTTTAGTTGCACTTAATTCTGAGCTGTTTAATTCTTAGTAATTTGGCAGGAATTTTAAGGTGCATCTCAATATGGGATTTTTCATTGGCACATGCTTATGTTTATCCAAAACATTGTTCGTATGGTATTCTTATAGGTGTTTATTTTTTTTTTCAATTCGGAAATGTTCTCCTTTCTTCCATCATCTTTCCATTTGTTGTCTCCAGAATTTGAATCATAGTCTCAGTTTTAATTTCTTCCATGCAGCTATTAATTTGATTGCCAGGATAAATTGAGCAATAGAATATAATGATGTTATTGGACTATTATGATTTGATTTTTAACCATTGTTTTCCCTGTATTTTTAGTATATGTATAACCGTACTGCCTATCATGGAAAACTGGAATTTCTGTGTTGATTACAAATTCTTACTCAGGGTTCAAGAACTCAACTTTTCTTCATTGGACTTAACATTTGTAACCAATGAATTTATTACCTGTATTTTCTCTAAGACAATAAAATTCCCTTCATTTGTAAGAGTTGCTTTAGTGGCCCTGATAACATATTTATTTTCATGATAATAATTTTCTTTAGCAGCTTCTGTATTCTTACAAATAAGCATAATATTCTGACATTTTTTTATCTGTTTTTTATTTGGAAAGATTAAGCATACAATGCTGTATGTATGCCATTTTCCCATCCTCTTTTGCTTTTTCCTAATGTGATAATGCTGGTTTTCTATTTCCCGATATGATTTGTCATCAGTTGTTCTTGGACAAGCTGTTCATTGTTTGCTAGCATTGTTATCTTTACCCAATTTTACTAGCTGGAGATAGATTATCTATTCAGGGGGTTGTTGCTGGTCTCCTAGTTCAGAATGCGCTTAAATACTTGCTGAAGTTTGGCCAAGTTTCTCCTTATTTGGTAAGTTCAACTCTTGAAAATTTAATCCATCATCAACTTGTACCTAAGTTCTTGTACTTATGTAGAACTTTTAGCACCACCACTGGATCTTCATGTGTTTCAAGTCTTTTAATCAACATTCATATGTTACACATCTTGTTTTTCTTGAGAAAAAAAACTCCACAATTTTAGCATATGCACTAAATGTATGAATGCCTAATAGATATTGTTTAACTCACTGGCGATCAACAAAAGCTGAATTAATTGGAAAATTTTACAACTTTCTATGGGGTACCGATGTTTAGAGCATTCTCTGGATGACTTTCATCACATCATTTACACTGCAGGGATATAATTCACTAAAAGATTATTTTCCAACCATGGAAATGAGACCAAATCCACAATGTTCGAACTTGGCATGTGTTGAGCGGCAGGTATATAGTTTGCATGCTACGTATTCATGAAGTGGCATTTTATAGAATTAAAACCCGTGTTCTGCCCATCATATTGTGCATCCGGAGTCATGGTTACAACAACATATATTGTGCAGAACGAATACATCCAAACAAAACCAGCTAGAGATGCTGCAGCTAAGGTGAAGGTGGAAGCTGAAGCATCAGCAGCAACAGAAGGCCCACTTCACTTGGAGAATGACTGGAATATAAGGTACTTTATGCTTGTTGGTAATCTTAATAAGCTCCTAGAAGCTTAATTAGCTACATGAAGAGGAAAGTTATCTGCTTTTTTTTCACTGTATAATACTCACATCCATCTAAATGTTATAGTCACAATGCGACCTTTATGGTGTACATGCATTGTTGTATATGCATGTTCATCATGTTGTGTGCTGATGTGTTATTTCATTTTTTATAGTAGTCTATGCCTGTAGCTGAACGTACATGCACTCCTTGTGCTACCATATGCTCATTTGGGTGCACAAGTCTTCATGTGTGTATGTTTGTGCATGCTTATTCTTCAGAAACTATTTGTGAGAATTGCTCATCCCTCTTCTGATCGGATAGTTGGGTTGATCCTTATCATTTTGCCCTTTAAATTGTTCATTGGTTGAAGGCGCTATTGAATTTAATGGGATGGACTATAAAAAGATTTTTTTAATTTGGGTTTTGTATCAATACTTGTATCGTTTAATCCTGAGTCACCTCATTCATCAGAAAGTCCTAGTAAGTGAATCGTGCCCAGCAGCTCCACTGTGATTTCCACTGTCATCCTGATTATGCTAGGTTCAGATCACCTGCTGTTGTTCGTAGGTAGTTTTGCCTCTCTATAGTTCTAGACTTTGTCATCATTGCAACAACATGTTTAAGTGTCTGTTGTCAGAACTCAACTTGATGATGACCCAATTTAAGCTGATTAAGGTAGGGTTTTCTATCCTGCCTCTGAAAATACTTTAAACTTGCATAATTTATTTAATCTAGCATTTTTGGAACTTTCTTGCTCTACATATTCAACCAGTCTAAACACTAATCTCTTTCCTTTAGAGATATTTTATAGCTGATTTAAATGCCTTTTTGCAATTCTTTGCAATTTTTTGTGCCTAAGTATATTTTGGGGTCCTTTCATCCACTTCCCATGTCTTAATGGTTATGGTTGATAGTTTCCAAATAAGTTTTGAAAAACATAACCTAGATAATTGGGACATATAGCTAATGTAATTATGTTTTAGAAAGCTCTTTTTCTTGCTTAATAATTTTAATGTTGGAAAAAAAAGTATTAGATGTAATATTGGTTAGAGAAAACAAGTTTGTTTTTTTGGTTTTAGCTTGACATTATATCTTATTTGAGAGAAAACTTGATAGCATATCAATTTATAAAACTTTAAGCCCATTTGGAAGGTTTTAGTCAAGTTCATTTCTAAATTCTAACCAATTTTTTAAATTCTAACCATTTTTTCAATTCTAGATCCATTAAATCCTTGCTTGATTTAATCGTAGCTCGAAAGATTTGTTGAAGAAATTCTAGATACATGACCGCTCGAGATTAATTGCCATATGAAACAAAAAAATATCAATAAATATTTAAGCAAACCGTGAAATTGAAGCTGCAAGTTATCAATCCAGAAATTCTTCACTTCAAATCAAGTATTTAAGTACTGCAGCCTTGGGGCGTGCTGTCTGGTGGCTGTTATGGCAGATCCCATGCAGCACCTAAATAAGGAGAGGATATTAGGGTCCCTTACGGTTTGGTATGGAGCTGTACTGAACCATATCAACCTGTGCTGAAGTGGCATGGGTTGATATGAGCTGGCATGCTCGATAGTCAGTACCAACCTTTTGTCAGGTGCCCATATTGCCCCGACAAGGTATGTGCAGGCTGACATAGATCTCAGCATGGACTGATGCATGAAACCTTGCTCCCTGTTTGGATCAAGTCAATCAGGCTGACTTTAGTGGAGAATATGGTGTTATTCTTGGGAAGATTCCCAGGATCTAAACATGATGAGGGGGTCCTGCTTTCTCTGTTGTTGTTGACCGAGAACTTACAGCCAAGTTGACTATGTTGACGTAGGTCTTATGCTATGTCATGTTTTGATACGCTATGATATCAGTCAGTATAACATAATATGACTAGTGCATGATCCATAAGAATAATCAAAATCACAACAAATCATTCATCTTCTTGCATAAAATCTGCCCATCTTCTGGTCTGTGATCTGGCAATATCAGACATGTCAAGGTAGACCTATTCAATAGGCGGGCCATGGTAGGTTCGGTCTGGCTCAACCAAAGATATAACTAAAATTAACCTGAGCATGGTACTTGGGCTTTGGGTCAAGCCTCGGACTTCCTGGATCCTCTTTTTTCAGTTTAAAAGTTATAAAAAAAATACTTGCCTAGATTAAATGCTTGAAAAGGATTGGCAAGGTCTATGCACTTTTTATGGTTGTTCATAAGGAGTGCTCGTGCATGAAGGTGGACTATTAATATTTTATTTGGTCACCAACCAGATTTCTAAGGCATAAGTATACATTATATATTATATAAGACTTTGGCTCTGGCCGAGCTGAACTAAACCTTAGCCTGGCCTGTTTTAATAGGTGGGCTCATATTTCAAGCCCGGCTTGGGCCGCCAGGCTTAAAATGCAGGCCCAATCCTGTCCCAAATGCTTCGGGCATGTGCAGGCTAGGTGGGTCGTCGGGTGCATGAACAGGTTGTCAAAAGGCATATTCATGTCATATCCTAGTGTACGACAGAAATAGACAAGTTTGCATGTCAATTAGTAGTTTGAAATTGTTGTCTATATCAATATGTTGCATGTGATACAAACCCACATAAGCTATCATAAGATTATAAGGCAAATGTTGAGTTTGTAGGGAACTATTACATGCTCTTGAGCCTCAATAATCTACTTCTCATACAAATTAAAATGTTCTCTTTGAGTGATCAAGTAATCGCTGCCTTGAAAGTAGAAACTTAATAAATGTTGCGTTTAGGTGAGGTCAGTAAGTGATTCAATAGCAAGCATGATTGAGATAAGGATATTGAAGAGACCTTCAAAATCACTGTCACATTATTGCCAAAAGAAAATTAGAATTTAGTGGACATGGAAATTGAGCAAGTCTCAATCTGAAGGAGCTGCTCTTGCTGATGTTGGTAGATGAGTGGATTTCATAGTATTTTCCTGCATTCAAGTATTGCAGTGATTATTGCTAACTGGACTCTAGATTATAGATTAACATCTTTAAACACATTGCTTCAGAAGTTTGAATTATTCTCTATAAACAGAGGATGAAGGTGATTTTTATATTAATTCCATTATCGCAGACAACCAAATAAACTTAACTGCACCATTACATTACCCTAGAGTATTGGATGTATATATAGTTAAAACAATTTAATGGATATCAAGTTTTGAGGTAGACATGTTGGCATCCATCTGCCAGATATTGTCAATGCAGAATGTCAAACCTTGTATGTTCTTAGGTTTGATCTTGAGACAATGGATGCTTCAGATTGCTGATAAAATAAGAGTGCTAATATTTGTCAAAGGGTTTATATTTATGTTCTAAACTGTGATCTTCCTAAAATCTTCAATATTACCTGTCCATTTTAAAGAGTTCTTGTGATAGGTTTTCACTTACAAGACTTCAGCTTTTCTTGATATTCAGATTTTACTTGTTTATACAGTGTTGTTGATGATACCGAGATGGAAACATCAAATGCTTCCAGTGCATCAGGTGATCTATCTGCCATGGTGGAACCTCTATTTTCTCTTTTCTTGGTTTAAATCTTTCTCATTCCTGCACCTCTTTTCAAACACATGCAGGTGCTCTTCCGGAAGGGCTTACCCATGAGCTCCCAAGCGCTGACAAATATCCGGAGTCACTGGTTGTTGGAGAGGCGAGCCCTGTGGTGGATGATCTTGAGGATCTACAGCGCCAGCTTGATGCCCTCAATGCATTGTGACCTTCCAGAAACATAAACCTCCATGCAATTTTATTTGAACCCTTTTTTTCTGGTGCAAAGGGTATTTATCAGTAACATTGGCTTCCCTGATTCCCTTCTGAAAAGAAAAAAGGGGAATGGGGGAAAGAGGTCTTGATCTAATTATGAGTTACATTAGCTTCCTTTGTTCCTTTCAGAAAAGGGAAATGGGGGGAAGGGGTCTTGATCTAATTATGAGAGACCTTCAGTTCTTATTCACTTAACCCGCATTCCTCCAAATGCTACAGAATTTAAGTTTACTTTTCTATGGAGCCGCAAAAGATCTAGTGCCTGCAATCTTTGGTGACAAAATGTGTTGAAAGTTCAAAACTTTTACTCTCTCTCTCTGACTCTCTGTATGTGTATGTGTGTTCATGCGTATGCAAAGCACAGGCATGCATGCACACTCGTCTGGGTGTCTGTGGATACCCCAAGTCCAGAGACTTCATGTATTGGTGACCTTTTGTCTTCAAATTAGTGCAGCATTCTTGAATGAAACTGCAATTGTCTCTTCAGGTTCAGATTCAAGACTGGCACCAACTGCCATGTTCAAGAGTCACACATTATTGAACCTTTCTTTTATGCTTATGAATAAGTTAGAGGCAAATTCCAGTTCGGTCAGTTCTCATGAAGCTAAGATCCATGGTAGGGGATGCTGGGGTGAGTAATTCAAGGCTGTTAACCCCACATCAGCTGCACTTTGCCCCACCTGCCCTGCCTGCATAAAACAAAATTGTCATTCTATTTGTTGGAAGTTGGCGCAGGTGAGCACTGCAGTCAGTCTACTTGAGCCTTTGGTTGGTCTTCTCTTGTTTAGAACATTTTAAAGCAGTATTAGAGAGGTGTTTTAGACTTAGAGGGTTGATATTTTCTAGTTGTGATGGTCTGCTGGGGGGATTTTACACACTTGCAGATTAATCACAGGTTGCTGGAAAACCCGGCAGCTGCATGATGGCAAGCAAAAGGCTGCAATGTGAAAGAGCATTTTCTGTTTCTCTGAAGTTCTAATTAGATGCAATTGGAATCATAGGCAATCAAGTGCTTCCAATATGTTCTCAAAAAAAAAAAAAGTGCCTCCAATAGATGGTGGTTCTACATGGAAGAGAAATTAAAGAGATGTTGGGGCAGCTGCAATTTACTGGCTTAAAATGTTTTGGTAGATGCCCTATTCATCTGCATTAGGCATATGGAACTATCTAGACATTGGAAAATGGAACCTGAACCTGGAAAATTGATATTTGAGAATGAACACTGTCCGCTCTTTTTGAAGCAGCATGGCCTACAAAGTCCTACGCTTGCATTTGAAGGAGCTATCCTGGTTGAGGATGAACCAGCTCTACTACGATGATTGGTTGGATCTAGAGATGTGTTGGGACTTGGGGGTGGGCACTTATCCTCTACTTTAGGACATTTGGAGCTTGGAAAGAGGGAGCATATTTTTTTGCAAACGAGACAAACTATCAAGAGGTGAACGGAGTTGCAGGTTGGGTAGCTTTTTTGTGGCTGATTATTCGATATGTTACATTTTGATTTTTTTAGATGTATTTATACTAAAATAATGTCAAAAGCTCATCTTAGCCGAAAGAGAGAGCGCCATACCTTACTTCAGTTCACATAGAGAGCGGAGAGGGTAGTCTTAGAAATAATAGGAAAAAGCTAATAATAATATAAGTGTGAATAGAGGAGAGGTGGATGTACACTAGCCTATGTCTGCATGCAAAAAGTTGTTTCTATGTTTGAAACTTATCATACCCAAATTATAATGGGGTAATTTTATCAAAATCCATCCTCAAAAAAAAAAAAAAATCCCATGAAAATCATTTTTTCCGTTGGAGCGAGCGAGTGTAGCTCTTTATACAATGGCCAGCATTATATAATTTTGGAACAAATCTCTGCTTACACCAACAATGGTACAAAAAAAGGAAAAAAGCAATGTAGTTTAAATATTGAGTGACATTATACGTGCCAGCTGATTTAAGGGCCCATTACTAGCAACCTAGGCTCAAGTCCATTTTAAACTGCTTCGAATTTAAAGCAACTACTTCGAATTTATTAGTTCAACGGGTTGGGTGGATGTTTGCAACTCTTCTCCTTCTCTTTAAACACACACACACACACACACACACACACACAGAGAGAGAGAGAGAGAGAGAGAGAGAGAGAGAGAGTCAAGGAAAGGCCATGGAAGGTAGATCTTGAGAGCCTCTATACCAACTATTTAGCGTTAATATTCAATTAATTTTACCTAGGAATCCTTGACCATCTCAAGTTAAGGCGTTTGTTTTTCTTTTTTTTTGTTTATTTTTGTTTATTATTTTTGATAATGAAGAGGGCAAAGTCCTCAAGAACAAGAAAATATAGAACTACTTTTGGATGGACCACATGTCGGTCCCTACTTCGTTGTATAATCTTCTCCTCTCTAACTTTGTTCATACCCATCGGGTGTGAGCCACCGTTGTACCAAAAAAATGAAAAAAAGAGGAATAGGTGAAGCTAAATGAAAGTCCAGTGAATGCCCCTACAGGCATGGTTAGCTTGAAGAATAGCAGACAAGAATTCAAATCCCAAATATCCAAAAGAGTAGGACGAGTGTGTTCATTGTGGAAGATACTTTGTTGATCCACTACTGTAGATGAATGGATTTTTCTAACCAAAACGGAGCTCCACCAAAGCCCTACAAGAATTATTTTCTCGAGAGGCAGCATACGAGATATATCATTATGAAATATCCAGCACTGGCTTTACTATCACAAATAGATCCATTGAAGTTTACCTTGACCACACCACAGGGAAGGAACACCCAATACACTAAAAATGGAGGAAAGGAACTGGGGTTCAAAGAGCCAAAGTATCCAAGTGCCATAAGAATGAGGCTGAGGGGATAATATCAGGACTTACATAATTTTAGTCAGGTATCCTCCCTTACATTCTTTCAAAAAAATTAAAATAAAACTTTGAATATGAAAATGGGTCAGGTCGAGCTCAAGCATATCCTGATCCGATCCAACCTATTTACAATCCTAGTTATAACTGCGGTTCTTGCACGTGGTCATACCCTTTTGGCTAGCTAGAAGCCTAGAAATCTTAGGATGGTTTGTGCGCTCAAGTAAGAAGATAGTTACAATAAGAAATTATATCTTACATGGTGTGCATCATGTAATCGTGTACGCCGCCCGTTCTTATAGCACTGCACTAAGATGAGCGCTTGATGAATGGAGCTTACAAAAATGAGCAGTTGTGATTGGCGGTGTGCGCGGTCATGTGATATACACCCTGTAGGATATAATTTCTCGGTTATAAGAGTCTTTCTTCTTTAAAAAAAAAAAATAGCACAAAAGAAAAACAGCTGGTACCATGGTCAATGTTACTTTAGTGGGACCTCTTTATAACAAACTAACAATCTAATGTTTCCTCAAAAGGTCTAAATTGAGAAAAATTTGTACTTACAGAGTGTAGAGTAGGAGAAATTATTAGATCGACTTGGTCTTGCAGAATCTAACAACATAAGGCCAACAAGGTGACTGGGTCTGGGTTTGGAAGGCAATTGGCATCGACAGGCCAATATACTCCTCAGGTGATGCTGGTGACTCCATCAGCCTAAAGTATTGCAAGAAAAGGCACCAAAACTAATTGAATGATGTACGAATTCTGCCTTCCAGCCAGCGATAAAGAATAATGACAATTCTCCAAGAATCCAGGAAGCTGTGCATGAGACTTCTCATTCTATTGTCATAATTTCTTTGATCATTTTTAGTGGCAGAAACACCGCAAGGTAGGTATTTATTCTAGGTTTTTTGTGTTTATCCTAGAAGCATTTGTATTTATTCTGCAAGTATTTCTATTTATTTCTAGAGAGTAGCGCAGAAAAATAATGAGCACCCATATAGGATTCCGTTTACTCTTGGCTAGTTTCTATTTACTTTTTAGTCCTCAAATTCTTACTATTTATCTCAACTGAGCCTTATTTATTTTTACGGTATTTCTATTTATCGCTGTATTTTTTTTAGTTATTTATGTTTATTTTTAAAGGAGACTGTAGGAAAGCATTAAGCACCTTTGTAGGTTTTTTGTTTATTTTTTGTCTATTTCTGTTTACTCCGCAGAAATTTGTGCTCTGTTTTGTGTTGACTTCATCTCAATAATTAATTTTTTTTTGTCAAAAATGGTATGGCGGTGCTGTAAAAAGGGAAGGCTTTGACAAAGAGAGAGAAAAATATTTTCTATTCTGACGTAACGCTATTACAATGGAGAGAGAGAGAGAGAGAGAGCGCGCTCCTCTAGAGGGGGCAAACAAATGGTATAGACATGGGCCCCAATGATTATTTTTTTATTTATTTATTTTTTGAGATTCAACATGGCTCCGAAGAACGCCGTTTTGCCACCAAGATGATAGCATAATGGTAAGGAGGCGATAATTTCGTCCAAATTGTCAGGATTCGAAACACATGAACGGCGATTAAATTAGAAGATCAGATACCCCACGCTTGGATGGATTGCTGGCAGTTATGCTTTCCTTCCATTTGTACCAAGGTGGCACTGAAGTGACGTACCCACACGTGAGGTGGTGAGCCCGTGAGTTGGAGAAGGCATGCGAAACCTGTGACCTATATTGAACAATTTCTGGTAAAAGAAAGGCCCAGCAGGGCTGCGTCCCTCCCCCTCCCCTCCAATTTTTCAAAAAAAAAAAAGAAAAGAAAAAGAGCGCCGTTTAGAGAGGATAAGATTGGGGGACCGGATACTTGAGTCCCACAATTTAATCAAATGTTTTCAATTTTTAAAGCTTTGACATCGCGAGGAGTCGTCAACATTTAATCAAATATATATTTTTTTAAGCTTCACGGAGAGCGGTCAACGTTTAATGAAATATATATATATATATTTAAGCTCTCACGTGGCGTTAGGAGAGTGGTCGTTTAAAAACTGCGGGAGAAGCGCGGGTGGTGCGTTCCGTCCCATCTCACATATATATTTTTCTTTTTTCTTCTCCCAAACGGCATCCGTTAACGGCTAAGTTGTACGGATTGAACCGTCTTGGAGGCGACCGAATTGGCCCATAAATAAATGCACTCGAACTGTTTGTCTGTCGATCGGTCCTACAGGCGGCAGGATTGCCCGATATTTTTTTTAATAAATTTATCAATCTACTCTTTTTTTTTTTATAAACAAAAAAATATTTTTATTTTTTATAACTTTTAAAATATTTTATATTCTTTTATAATTTTATATTAATTAATCTTCTCAACTCTCTAAATAAAATATTCTTAAAAATTAATGTAGGATTATAAAAAGACATAAAAATATTCTTAAAAATATAAAAAATAATGTTATTTTTTGTCCGATGAAAAATGCGTAGATTGATAACCTACCATAACAGAGAGTATACTATCAATCCCTATATATATATATATATATTGTGAAAATTGTTGGAGCAATTGTAAAATATACAATTTTGGAACAAATCTCCACTTGCACCAACAACAGGATAAAAAAGAAAAGAAAATTGTTGGAGCAATTGTAAAATATACAATTTTTCTCTTTAAAGCACGCGCGAGAGAGAGAGAGAGAGAGAGAGAGAGAGAGAGAGAGAGAGGAAGGCAATGGTAGGTAGATTTTGGGCACCTCTATACCATCTATTGAGTATTAATAAGTAGTTAATTTTACCTAGGATGCGTTGATCATCTCAAGTTAATTTTTTATTATTATTATTATTATTATTATTATTATTATTATTATTATTATTATTATTATTTTGATAATGAGGAGGCCAAAGTTCTCAAGAACGAGAAGATATACAACTGCTTTTATTAGCAATTGCAAAGAGAACAAAAGAGAAATAGGTGAAGCTGAATGAAAGGGTAGTACGTCCCTGGCTTTTTAGCAGGCATGGTTAACTGGAAGAATAGCAGACAAGAATGAATATATTCACTGTGGGAGATACTTTGCTGATCTACCGTAGACGAATCGACTTTTCTAGGCAACCTAGAGCTCCATCATAGCCCTACAAGATTTATTAACTTCTGAAGAGGCAGCATACCGGAATGTCATTATGAAAAATCCAGCACTGGTTTTAGCATCACAAATATATCTATTGTCCGAAGTTCAGCTTTGACAACCTTAAGGCCGGCTGGAGATGAGCTAGACAGGCTAGTTGAAGTGTAGAAGGTGGTTCTCTTTTGGGCGTGGACTGTAAAAAGTTTGTTTGCTGGAGAGTTTCTGCCGAAGGACCTTTCGATGCCCAAATTAGAATAGAGAGACCACAGTATAGAAGGAAGAGAATCTCAACAGAGTATTGTCTCTATGAATAATGTTGCGTGTGTACCTTAGATCCCTTAGGCTTTTCTTTTATATAGGAGAGCTCATTTTGACATTACCTGGCCTAACGTGGCGTGCAATGATAGTCAGATAACCACCGAATACGGCCAAAACGTGGGTGCCGGTCCACATAGGCGGCGGGCAGCTGGTGGGGCGTAGGCCATGGTGCTGCTACAACTGTGGACTGCCAGAGTTGTCAGTTGTTGGGACTGACGGCCCTTGCCGACACGTATTGATTATTCTCCTCGGCTAATGGCTCCTCCTTGGTCGGAACTGAAGGTGCTCACCTCGGCTAGTCAGTTGCTCGGCTAGGGCCAAGATTGTTCTTCTTGGCTTCGTCTAAGGTCAAGGGGCAAATTTGGCCCGAAGTTGAGATGTTCAATATTTCTCCCAACAAGATTCATCGAAGTTTACCTTAATTGTACCATAGAAAAAGAACATCTAATCCATTAAAAATGGAAAAAAAAAAAGATACCAGGGTATCTAAGTGTCATGAGCATAAGACTAAGGTGATAACTATAGGACTTGACATATTTTTGGCCAAGTATCCTCCCTTCCTTTTTTTTTTTTTTTTTTTGCTTTTTCTAAAAAACATTAAAATAAAAATTTGAATAGGAAAGTAGAGTAGGCCGGGCTCAAGTATGCCCACATCGGATCCAACCATTTACAATCCTAGTTATAAAGTTTTTGCTCGCAGTCATACCCTTTTGGCTAGCTAGAAATTTTAGGATGGTTCATGCTCAAGTGCGATGGTTATAAAGGTCTCCCTTCTTCTTTTTCTTTTTTTAATGAAATTAACAAAGGAAAAAACAGCTACTATGATTATTACAACGGTCAATATTATTTTAGCGGGATCCTCTCTATCACAAACTAACAATCCAATGTTCATTGCATAGCGTAGGGTAAAGCTCGCACGTGTGGAGTCAGGTCATGCGAAGTAAAGATCTTTTGTTACTCGTCAGTCGATCAGATCACAACCGTCCATCTTCTCCCAACATTTCAACCCTGTGCCCCGTCTCTCTCTCTATATATCACTCGGACCCTCGCGTCTTGAGTCGATCGCGCCCGACCTCGATACTCATCACCGACCGAAGGTTCTCGACGCGCCCCTTCTGCTGCTCTCTGCTCTGCTTTTCCGTTCTCCTCCAGGGTTAGTCTCTCTCTCCCTCTCTCTTCAATGGAGGAATCCGCTCATTTCCAAACCCTAACCTCTTACCCCCAAACCCTTGATCCCCCCAATCCGTCGCCCCAAACCCTAGATCCCCCTCCTTCTTCCGAAACCCTCGACTACTGCGACCACTTCCCCCCTCCCCCTTCCCCTGAAAACCCACCTCCTAACCCCCCGCCCGACCAAGCCGACGGCCAGACGCCCGCCGCTGCGGCCGAGAGGCCGCCGGTCTCCGAGAACGGCCTGGTCGCCGTGACCCACAGTGGCACCGACAAGGATGTGTCCGGCGGGGAGGAGGAGATCAACAGCCGCCGCCGCCGCCGTCGCAGTCGCTGGGACCCTCCGGTGTCCGGCGACAGCGCTGGCGATGGGTCTTCTGGTGGCCGGAAGCGGAAGACCCGATGGGCCGATGAGGAGCCCAAGCCGGTCGTCCAGCTCCCTGACTTCATGAAGGAGTTCGCCGCCGACCTCGACCCCGAAGTCCAGGCGCTCAACTTAAGGCTTCTTGAAATCAACCGGCTTCTTCAATCCGGCATGCCCCTCGACGACCGGCCAGAGGGCGCCCGCTCCCCCTCCCCGGAGCCAATCTACGACAACATGGGTATCAGGATCAATACTCGGGAGTATCGAGCAAGGGAGCGGCTGACGAAGGAGCGGCAGGAAATCATCTCCCAGCTCATCCGCCGGAACCCAGCGTTCAAGCCCCCGGCCGACTACCGCCCTCCCAAGCTCCAGAAGAAGCTCTACATCCCCATGAAAGAGTATCCAGGCTACAATTTCATTGGCCTTATCATCGGGCCCAGGGGCAACACCCAGAAGAGGATGGAGAAGGAGACTGGCGCCAAGATTGTGATCCGGGGCAAAGGGTCTGTCAAAGAAGGGAGATCGCAGCAGAAGAGGGATCTGAAGCCGGATCCCTCGGAAAATGAGGACTTGCACGTGCTGGTTGAGGCTGACACTCAGGAGTCTTTGGATGGTGCTGCTGCAATGGTGGAGAAGCTCTTAACGCCGGTCGATGAAGTATTGAATGAACACAAGAGGCAGCAGCTGAGAGAGCTCGCCGCACTTAATGGAACCATCAGAGATGACGAGTTTTGTAGGCTGTGTGGCGAGCCCGGGCACCGACAGTACGCCTGCCCTGCTCGAACTACCACCTTTAAGAGCGATGTCCAGTGTAAGATCTGTGGCGACGGAGGGCATCCCACAATTGATTGCCCCATGAAAGGATCGGGGAAGAAGATGGACGATGAGTACCAGAACTTCTTGGCCGAGCTTGGTGGAACAGCTCCAGAGTCTCTAACTAAGCAGAGCTCGGTATTGGCTATTGGTTCAGGCTCTTCTGGGAGCAATCCACCTTCGGCTAGTGGTAGTGGTGCTGGGGGCACTGCAGGCACTGGAGCGACCAATTGGATCAAGAAGGAATACGATGAGACAAACTTGTATATAGGATATCTGCCGCCTACTCTTGATGATGATGGACTGATCAGACTGTTCTCTTCATTCGGGGATATTGTGATGGCTAAGGTTATCAAGGATAGGACCACTGGGCTGAGCAAAGGTTATGGCTTTGTGAAGTATGCAGATGTTTCTATGGCTAATGCTGCTATTGCTGCTATGAATGGATATCATCTAGAAGGCAGAGTTATAGCTGTAAGAGTAGCAGGGAAGCCTCCTCAGCCGGCTGTGCCCCCCGGTCCTCCTGCTCCTGTGGCACCTACATATCCTTCTCAACAGTATATGGCTGGTGGGCCTCTCGCAAACCCTCCACCACCACCTGGTAGCTATGCACCAGTTCCATGGGGCCCCCCAGTCCCCCCACCATATGCTCCATATCCTCCACCACCAGGTTCAAGCATGTACACCCCTGTTCAAGGCCAGTCTGTGCCGCCTTATGGCGTGCAGTACCCTCCTCCGACACAGACTGTTCCTCCTGGCACTGCAACTTCAAGTGAATCAATGCAGAATTATCCTCCTGGTGTGCAATCACAGAGCACTACCGCACCAGTCCAGCCGGTGCAGAACAATGCCTACAGTGGTACTGTTGCTCCAAGTGTTCCTCCAATGTATCCGCCTCCTCCTCCTTTTGGGTATGCACCTTATTACCCTGCAGTTCCACCACCAGTACAGCCTCCGACTGTTGATCCCACTCAGAGCATTGCAAATGCACCATGGGTCTCCAATCCACCAGTGCCTCAGCCTGCTTCAACTGCAGAACAACCAGGAACTATGGGTGCTGACACGGAGTATGAGAAGTTCATGTCAGAGATGAAGTGATGTTGACTATCATGCGTTTTGCATCTGCACTGAAAGGTAAGGCTTCATCTTGCTGCTACTTGCTCTTTCTTAGATATCATAGCGAGGTCATGATTAATTGCAAAGATTGATTATGTGACATTACTAAATTTTGGTCAGCCTATGTCTTTGTAAGACTTATGGATTTCGTAAACTCAAGTGGACTCATGAAGAACATAAACTGGGCAAAAACCATGCTGCATATGAAGTGTTTCATAAGTGTATGTTCTTGATTGTAATAGCATTCGACATTTTTGTTTTCTTATTGAACAGGAGATATTTCAGCCAAGTCTGTCTGGAAACAGCTGTGCCGTGCTTCCATTTGCTTCATTTTCTTTTCATGGCCTAATACTTGCCCTGTCTAGCACTTTTTTTTATTTGGTTGCATTCATGTTTTGGCATTTCTTAACTTGGATGCTGGTGATTATTACATTTTTTGGCAGGCTTGAGGTTTCTTGGAGCTATTGTCAACCTGATTTATTTCCTCTTGCTCATCTAGTTGGAAGTTTGGGACTCACATCTTTAACCTTGCTGTACTCTTATGACCATTGCAGAGACTGCGGGCTCAAAAAAACTGATCGTTTTCAAAGTGGCAAATTTATGTACTTGATACATCTGTTGCTTGACAGTTACAATTTTTCTGTGGTTTTGGATTTCTTTCTCATGCAGAGGGCTTTTCTGCAACCAGTGCGCCAAGATACTAGTCTTCTCCCTGTCTGCTCTCATCTGGAACTTCTTTTGGGGCTGTTTACTAGTTATTTCATGATGTTTCTTATATGAGACCTGTTATATGACTTTTGTTCTCTGGCTGATTATCTAGTTCTCTAACTGCTTAAT
Organism: Phoenix dactylifera; assembly: GCF_009389715.1. NCBI lineage: Eukaryota > Viridiplantae > Streptophyta > Magnoliopsida > Arecales > Arecaceae > Phoenix > Phoenix dactylifera. The sequence continues at coordinate 3,970,975 of NC_052405.1, read as the reverse complement.
ATTTCATTATTGTCAATGTTGCTACCATCTTATTGTGCTATTCTATACATTTTTGATTGCGATGGATGCTTGGTGATGTTTCTGGCCATCACTCTTTGGAGCAACCCTTGTGGTTATACTGTTATCAGGTTGGGTAAATATTCATTTTCTCAGCAACTCTTATGTTTTTCCTTTTTTTCTTTATTAATTTAGACTGCCTAGAGTTGTTTCCCAGTTTATAGGTGAGAGCTGGGAGGATATGCTGCAAAAATTGATAATCACTAGCTCATCAGGTACTGCCTGGAATGCAGATGGAAATTGGGGCATGGCTGAAAAATTTTCACTTGTATGATTTTTTTTTCCTTTGTTCATTTTGATATTCTAACCAAGTTATGCAGCATGGGTGATATCTGTCAACCTTTGTGGTTACATTGCCTTTGTGGTTACATTGCCTTTTGAGCATAAACAACAGGATTACAGAAATTTTCTTTGGTCATTGCTTTATTGGTGTCGCTGTATCAGCATGCCAGTTCTTCTATCCTTTGACAAAATTTTATTCACACAAGCCCCATAGCACTACTGGCTTCCTTTTCCCAAAAAAATTCTGATTTATCATATTATTCACTGTAATTTGTTAGTTGAAGTGATTGTTGCAAGTGCAATAGGACTTGATGCAATCTCAGAAATGGAGAATGTATATAACTGAACTGCTCTAGCTGGGTCATGACAGAGTGGAGTTATTGGTAAGTTACAGATAGTACTGCCAGAGGGCAACGAAATTCACCACAGGTATGTGTTGAAGAGAGAGTTAAAGCTAAGTAGGCAGGAACAAGTTATGTGCCATTGGGCAAAAACAGCTCAATACCTTGGTATTATGTTATTTGGGTTTCTTCAAGTCTTAGATAGGTCAAGCTGTTTAGGCAGATTTTGAAGTCCTATGAGTGTATTGCGGTTCAGGGGAGAAGGGGAATTCCTTAGGAACAACAATCTCAAACTGTAAACTAATCTCTTACGATGTGTGCTCTTCTCAGTGTTAAACATATAAAATTGGAAATATTTTAATTCTCATAATCTGTGCAAATGTCATTATAATAAGAAAAACTAGGAATTTTTGAACCATATAATTATGGAGATTCAATTTTATAGCATACTTTGAATCATTGAACTAAACATCCAACCTTTTCTTTTCTAAAAAATATCTTTTATTTTTCTTTTCTTTTATTTATTTATTTATTTATTTTTTTTGAGGGGGGGCGGAGATGAAGTAAAAAAATCATAACAACATGGAAGGCAATCCAATCTAAATTATAACGTAGTATTTCTTGGATCAATCAGTTATTTTTGTTCCGACTGAAACTCAACTATGTTAATTCATCAGATTTACGCTATTTCTCGCTAAAGGAATTGAGAGCAAGCATAAAATATGCTGCATGGGACAACATCCCTTCATTTAAATATCAAACATGTCTAAAATATCTCTTAGGTGGTGTTTTGTATGGGTGATGACCCCAAGATCAACGGTGATGGGGGTGGAAGTGACAAGATTTCCGGGTTGCATCCTAGTGATTTTACGTGGCAAAGATCCCGAGTCAACCTCACTCCTAAAATCACCACCCAACTCAGTGATGTTAAACCCATCTTGGAGGACATGTTTTTAGGTGTTGTTGATTTGGGCTGAAATTTGGGGACAAACGTGCCCCTCGGTCCAGGAGGAAAAATTGTTTCAAAAAATGCCGGTCTCTGGAAAAAAGTCCTAGCTGAGAAGGGGTTGATAATTCCATAAAAAAAAATTCTAGTTGAGAAGGTTGGATAATCCCCTAGAGTTATCTTGACAGGTTTTAATTAACTTTTAGTCTTGTTGATTTGGTTTGGAATAACATGTTTTGATAATTTGATTTATATTCATGTGTGTTTTCCTAGGATTTATTTGAGACTTCTGTTTAATAGTTGCAAAATATATGGAATATATTGAGGTGGTTTTGATTTTACCTACCAAGTAGGTTAATCGTGGATACATAGGGATCTTTAATTACTGGAACATAACATACCAAACACAATACTCGGGATGAGGATCACCATAGTGATCTCATTTTGGTCACCAAGAGCCACCTTAATCTATTCTTGCCCTTCCCTAGAACATGCACAAATGAAGAGAGAAAAGCCTATAAGTTTTCAAACTTGACGAAAATTGGTGAGTGCTGGAATTTACATGTTTACAACCATCCATCACAAACCCAGATACTACAATATTTGCCTAATGTTCCTTTTTGTTTAGTCTTCAACCATGTTATTATAGTCAACAGCGAATGACTAAGGGCTTGCTTGGCATGGCTTTTATTTCTTGTTTTTTTAGGTTTAAAGACAATTATAAAAACCAAGTCAAAAAACTTATCTTGGTATTATTGTTTTTATTTTCTATTTTTCAAAAGTTTTTTTTATTATTTCTAGAAAAATGAAAGGAAGAAATCCGTACTTTTAATGTTCTCAAAAACAAGAAACTCATTTATTTTACTATTTTACTATAACTATTGTTACTGTCTCCGCCTCTGCTACCACGGTGCCATGTTCACCATCATTTCTGCCTTTGTCACCATCATCGTTGCCATTACTGCTTTTGTCTTGTAGCCCGCACTGACGCCACAAGCATTGCAACCATTGCTGCTATCACCTCCGCCCCATTAGTACTACCATAGCCATGTCTCTGCCATAACATCACCATTACAACTGCTGTCACCACTATTATCACCACTATTGCTCCCACCATCAACATTGTAGTTGCCTTTGTTGCCACTACTATTGTCTCTGCAACCACACCATATTTATGTTTTTGAAAGTATTTGACCATACATACCATGTTATCAGAAATGGTATTTATTTTTTTGTTTCTGAAAATAGAAAATTGGCAGTGATGCCAAACTGGCACCTAAAACTATCTTTTTTCTGTTTTCTAGAAATCAAGGTCCGCCGTACCGGTACCGATCGGCGTATCGGTGGCGGCCCGGACCGATTCCGTACCGGTCCGAACCGGTCTCATACCGGTGCTCCAACAATAAACTATCGGTACCGGATTTCACGCTGATTCGAGACCATGCTAGAAACTATTTGGTTGGCTAAAGATGTGGAAACATCGAAAAAGAATGTGAAGTGGAACTATAAATTAGATGCATTTATTTTGAAGATCAAACTTAGAAAACCTTAAACTCTTTTTTCCCTGTTTTCTTTCTTTCTTTCTTTCCTAGGAAGAGATAGATATATAAGTGGGGACTTTGAAGTTCCTTTTTCTACGGGCTTTAGAGACAAGTTTAGGCATTTTGTAAATGTTCAAGTTTGAATTAAATGGCATAGCTATTCTTTCTGGATTAAGAAAGTGTGAGGACCCATGCGGGCGTGTTTAGTTCCACATCAGTTATTTGCCTGGCAAATCTTGGGTATTTATACAGGATCAAGGAACTCAGAAAAATATCTTTCGGTTAGCTTTTTAGGTGAGGTCCTGAGTTGTGATAAATGGTATTAGAGTGGATTCGGCCCATGCCTTTTATGGACTGGGAGACATTGCAGCATGAGAATAATTGAGCTGACCACAAGTTGATCGTGATGTTTGTGATTGAATTTGGATTCTTAGCCTAGCGAGGATGCCAAGGCTTAAACGGGGGGAGTATGTGAAGATCCGTACGAGCATGTGTTTAGTTTCACATCGGTTATTCGCTGGGCAGATCTTGCGTACTTATATAAGACTAAAGAACTCAAAAAATACCTTCTGGCTAGCCTTTTTAGGTGAGGTCTTGGGTTGTGATAGAGAGCATACATTGGAAGTGCAAAGTCCAGAAGACTCAAAAGACTTGATTGTGTTCAATGGTAGGCAAGGAAATAGGTTTGAGGAAGAAACTGCTATTAGAGAAGGGAAGTGGCCATTGTGGGGGGAGAGCAGTGTTCGTATATGGGTTTTGTTTATTTACTTGTATGGCTGATTTTTATGTATTCTTATTATTCAAGTTTTGTTATAAGATTCAAATGGCTTTTTGCAATCAAAAATTAATAGATAAAACCTTTTCAATGGTAAATACTTTTGTTTTATAACATATGTTTTATTTGTGGAATTAAATTAAAAAAAAACATATTTGATATCCACTTCAGTGTTCTTCTCTTGTCACATGTCAGATTCTTAGGTTTTCACTTCATATTACTTACAACCATGTGCTTTCCCATTGTTGTACTCCTTAGCATTATCTTATATCTTTTTGGCATAATACTTTCAGCTATGTGCTTTGCCAGTGGATCCATTGTACTTCTGATGGTATCACAAACTTGTGAGAAGTGACGTATAACTTCATTGAAATGGTGGTTAGTTTTTCCTATTATTTGCATTTATTGGCATAAGCTTGCCTTAGCAGTTGAATTACACATTATAGTATCTTTTCTTATTTTGGGGTGATAACACATTATAGTATCATAGTTGTCACTTCATATAAGACTGTTGATGTTTGCTAAGTTGTGCGTAAAAATATTCAGTATATTACTTTTCAACCGCAGTATTTGGAAGTAGAATAATTACCATTCATCATAAATTGATTTGAATAAAGTGTAGAAGTGCAACACTAATATTGAAGAGATTTGTACTATATGAGCTGGGAAGTTTTATTTACAATGTTTAGATACATGGTTTCCATATTCATCAAACTGAGTTCTGATCTTTTAGAGTTTTGGCCATTGTGATGGTCTGAAATATAGTTTCTCTAGTTCTGGCAAAAGAGTACTAAAAGCCCAGAACATATCTAGAAGCAAAAAGAAATTGTTGGAGTTGAAGAAAAACAAGTCAACAAACAAATTTTGCATCAATTTATGGCATATGTTATTGATTGCGACTTCAGGATGTTGAGTTGCAATGTTTTTGCTTTGCAACCTTTTAAAAATATATATATAATTTTAAGATGTTATATGTTGCATTGTTTCAACATACAACATTATTTTCGCATGATAATCTTCATGTCTATCATATTTGTGCGGTTATGAATGTTAGAAAATATGCTTATTCCCTAAAAGCCAAATAGGAGGTTGTTAATGATTTTATTTGGTCATAAGAAAACTGATGGAATATGAAAAGAAAAATTTATTTTTCTATTTCTTTTGTTTGCCACACATCCTCCGACTTTGTGGAAGGATAAAATTGCCCCTACATTTCAGATAAGTTGAACTTTCATTCTACACCATGGATCATGGTATGCCATACCGGCCCGTACCGGCCGGTACGAACCGGTCCAAGCTGGGACCGGTACCGGATCAGCGTGGGATCCGGTATCGGGAGCTTTTTATTGAAAAACTGGCCAGTACGACTGTCGTACCGGTACAGAACCGGTACGGAACCGGTATGTACCGGTCCGGGCTGCCACCGGTACGTACTGGTCTGGGCCACCACCGGTACGCAGACCGGTACTGGTACAGCGGACCTTGCTTTGGATAATATATTTGGTTGCCTGGAAGTGACTTGAAGCGAGTTTCAACTAGGTTAAAAAATGTTAAAGTGACTTTAGCTAGTGGTGCCCTGTAGTCACTTTGGTGAGGTGGATGCCCACCTACTCACTTATGGCAAGCAAAAAATGCTTTGACTTATGTACTTTCAAATATTTTTTGTTGAAAATAATGAATTAGTTTCCCCAGATAGTGAGAATGAAACAGTCCTTTTCAAGGAAAAGATATTGTTCCCTTTTTTGACTTTTTTCCTTACAATTAAATTTTCTTTTTTAATAACATTGTCACTGTTTCCATATGTTCTCAGTCAAAGCTCCCATATCTAAGCTTGAAGTTGGGAAAATGCTTCCCACTTTAAGGAAATCAAGAAATAGAAAATCAGTTCATATTGCCCATGTATATAAATTTAGTTGGCCATGCGTCAGTTTCAGATGAAACTCCAAAAGTGACTCAATATTTCTAGCTTTAGCCAAAGCTGAAATGCCTCGCTTTTGGTTTTGGAGTTGTTTGTGAAACTTATATTTGAAGGGGATGATTTGTTGGATTTCTAAGTGAATGTGCAATGCGCCCTGCCTCTTTAAGGAACTGAAGAATTAAATGTTCTTTGATGCACTTCAAAAACATAATATCAAACTCTGTAGCCAAGCCACTGATATGCATATCCTTGTATAAGCTGTGAAGGCGCAAGACGATATTTATTATTACTTTATAATTAAAATAGGAAAAATCACTTTATCAATGAATGGCTCATTCACTTCCACACATATTTCCATTTATTTTATATTCTTGACAAATTGTTTTGGGAAAAAAATTGTTCCATCATAGTTGAGGCTTGCCTTGCCTCATGCCTCTGGGTGAGGCTTCCAGAAATGCTAAGTATCAGGTGTGAGGCTCTGTAAAATGAGGTATTTGACGTCAAGAGACTGAACAAAGGAGATACATATCGTGCCATAAATTCCATCATATATGGGAGGTGTACATGTTATGGTTTTTTATTTTTTTTTCACTTGCGCTGCCAACAGAAACTATTCATGTCATATATTTCATTTGCATATACTCAGTTTCAAAATTTAAGTTTGGTAGGACTAGGAAATGCATTAATTTTTTGGGTACAATAAGAAATGCATTAATTACCAATCTTTGTTCACATCTGATATGTGTAATTCTGATTATATTTTGTGATTATAAGTACAAAAAATGATGCCTATGCATTTAACACTGTCTATTTGTCGTGTTAGTTTTTTTACATTTATAAATCTTTAAGGAAAATTTATGAGTCCTTTTACTTGGTTCATTGAGAGGTCAAAATCTCTTGCCTTTCCAAATGATTCATATTTCAATTAACAGATCTTTTTACATGGACAACATTGTTAGCGGAAGAACTTGCAAGTCAAATTTAGCTATGGGGATTATTTGAGTAATTTGAATCTTTTAAATTGTATTTATGCTTGACTGGAAGCATGTCTAGTTGAGTCACTTTGGTCAAGTCAAGAGTTTTTCGGTTGTTTTCTTTGGCTTTACTCTGTCTAGGAGATGAATTTGGTATCTAAATTAACTCGTCTTCTTTCCTCTTTCTCTAGGAGATGAATTTAGTATCTAAATTAACTCGTCTTCTTTCCTCTTTCTCGAAATTCTTTTCAGTCACAAGGTAGATACCCCTACTAGGCAATTATAATTCTAGGTGCTGTGGCATGGCCTGGTGGCCCTTTAAAGTTTAACTGACACCCATTTTTAGGGCATTTTTATTAAGCTAAGAATCTATTCTAGAATTCTATTATTTCCTTTCATTTTCATCAAGCCTTGGTGACTTGAAGTTGTGCTTTATAGCTGTTTCATATTAAAAGGAAAATGCTTGGATGATAAGGTAGGTTAGGAGTACTATATAGATATTTGACCCTATATTATGGAGGATATGCCTAGCAGTATTTCTGTGTCTGACAGGTTTGTTTAATTTTTGTCCATGTTTATTTGTAGGACAACACTGGGACATCCACACAATTCTGTATATATTTCTTATGCCTCTATGTCAATGACTTGTATTTGTCTCCATTGACATTTCTTTATATTTTTACTATATTATACTTTTGAACAGGATAACATATGCAACTTCTACTCTTAGTGGATCTCATGAACAGTCAGCACTAAGCCTGTGTCTAAGATGAACTTGCTATTTAATAATATAATGTGAGTCTGAAGATGATACAATTTAGTGTTAAATGCTAGATTGATGGGAAAAATATGGTAGATGAGGGCCTAGTTTTTAGAACTGACACAGAGTGCATCTTCCAATCAAAAAAAGAACACTTACACTGTATGGGTTGCATTTTTCACGGAGTTCGAGAAATATAAGGTTTTAGTAGATATTGATGACCTAAAGATATTGTGATGCATTCGCTATCATTATTTTGGATTTGTCATACATGAAAATTAACAAACAAAATAATTTTATGTATCCAAGATGGATGAATGTAGATGTGCCCCTGGGGTGCTATCTGGTTGATGCATAAGGCAAAGGCGCAAAGGAGTGTAGAAGGTTATCTTGTATATATTTTGATGTGGGGCGATGTACAAGTCTCAAACTAAAGGATTAATTTGTCGTTTATGTTGGTCAGGCAGGTGCTATGATAGTGCCTCAACAGTATATTCCATTGCATGTGTGCTAGTTGTGCCAGCATATGCCAAGCATTGGCCTGGCACAGCACATCAGCATAAGGCACTTGATTCTAAGGATTGTATTATTGTGTGTTAGCCTGTCACAGCCATGATATCTACTGTGTGTTTGATGCTAGTGCTTGGCATAGTTGGCATGCGTGGAGCCAATATACCAGGTCCTGCATTTGTATCAACTATATTTTATATTTAATGTATTTGTTTACTTTTCAAAGTAAAAGAAGACTTCTGTGGATGTCAAAACTAGGGAGATTATGTTGAAGTATGAGTTCATCAGAGGAATTATAGCATTTGCAACGAGAATGAGATGGTGACTTGCAATGACTAAAGATACAGTCTTTGCTAGAAATGATTAGTCAATAATTGGGAATTCAGTAAAGCTAATTGGAGATAAGTAGGGATTGGGCATGGCAATTATGTCATTAAATGTTCGTTCTTTGTGCCTGCTTGCTGTTCTTCATTTTATTTATTTTTTTGTTTAACATTTGTCTGGGAGAGTTTTATTTTCGTTTTTTTTTGTTTTGAGTATTTCGGGGTTTGTGTTTGTTTTCTTAGTACATGTAATAGAATTATGAATGAATGCTGCAAATATTTTCTTAAAATTGCCTTTGGCTCTGATGTCCATTGTCACATGATTGTAGGGATTTGCCTTCGGCCATCAATTGCTGCCTGTTAGGAGATTTTCAATACCTCATATCAAAGTCAAAGAGGAAAGTGTTTAATTGTGCATGCTGCATATAGTTTATCTATTGAACACACTGATTTTGTCAGCCCTTAGCTAAAAGTTGATTAATGCTATCTTAGATACCTTTGAGTTATTTTTTTTCTGAAATAATATTTAGTTATTTATTTTGATTGAATTGCTACATGAAGACATTTTGATGGCCAGTTCCAGCTTTAGTGAGGATTGCAAATTTGTTACTCGTTTGTTAACATCATTGGAAAATCACTCTCGGTTTTTTGCTGTAAGTTAAATGGTGGCAGTGAATACAAGATCAGATAATCAGCTGGAATTTACAGATCATGGTTCATGCCAGTGCCCTCATAGTGATTAGAAACTTTGGATTGACATTAAAATAGCATCTTAAATGACACCAACTCTATTATCAGTGTCAAATCTAAGGTAGTGGACATGGTGAGGGATCTGATAGAATAGGTTGATATGCCCACTTGTCGAGATTGATGAGGTTTAGATACTCTGTTGGCACATCCAAGTGATCACCGTCTTGGAAATTGGATTACCCTTTCAGACACCTGTTCTTTGTTAGGAGAACCTCGGAGGCCGGCTGCTTGTGCTTAGCTGCTCCTGCCTGAGCCCCTTCAATTGAACTTGCTGCTGCTTGGGAGGGTACAAGGCTGTCCTGTGAGGTAGGCGAACCTCAGACCCTCCCAGGCAGCAGCCAGTTCAATTCAAGGGGCCAGTATCAATTAGTTATATTTGATTATGAAACTTGCACCAGCTTGTTGAAGTGAACTGTTGACTCACCTTGATGACACCGGCAGCTTGAAGTGCCAAGGCCTCCCAGTAATAAGGTTTTCATTTGGATTGTATCAGCATTTAGCACCTCCTGGTGTAAAGTATGAATCATGGTCCTATTATGTCGGCTGGTATAAATCAATAAAATCTAAGATCTTGGCTTGTAACCAGTATTTTTCAATCACATTTTCGCCTTTTTAAAATATCGTTTAACTAATAGATCTTGAAATCACTTTTTGAAATGGAGTTTTTGATTCTGGATTTATCTTTTTGCTAGAGATTTCGGTATCTCGATATCAATATATCGGACGCAAAATCAGTACTTGTTGATTTCTTCTAAATTTTTACGCCTGCTATATCACTTGAGATAAACTGAGATCTAGGTTTAGCTTGGTCTTGGCCATGGGTAGAGATAACTGATATTGAGATATATAAGCCTGATATACTAATGATTCGGTGAGTTTAGACCATATTGGCTCTGTGATAGTGGTTAGATAGGATGATTGCTTTCTTTGCCGCGGACAGGATGGCTTGCATTGGTATCCATTAATTGCATGTCTGCACCCACGCCTGCCTAGCGAAGCTACAGTGCAGCATGAAATGATCCATGTCTTAAGGAATCCTTAAACAGGAATTGCAAAGATCCAAGTCATTGCGAATAACATGCCCACTCTCTGATCAGGGTTTTGCAAGGCAATTTTCCCATGAAAGCTTTTCCGACAGTCTCTGTGCTCTCCTCGACCCAGAGGTCTGCCGGATGCAAATGAAGGATGCAAGAGATTTAGATGAATGTTCCCCACGAATTCTTTTGTAAGCATCCTCAGCCATAACTTTTAGTAGAATCATTATTGCTGCCCTTTGATATAGATTTGGAATTATAAATATGAGAATAGAGAAAGAATGAGAGTGATTTTTTTATTTTTGGCATTTTGAGTTGTTACTTACTTGGGCTGGTCCTCTTTCAATCTGAGCTTCTAACTTTTTGGGCTGAGTTTCGGTCAGGAGCCCTATAACCTGGGCTGAGCCCGCGACCACCTATAGCCCAGCTTAACCCACCCAATGTGCATCTCAAGTAGGACGGGCTGTCATGAATAAACAAGCTTTAAAAGATGAGCAACTACCGTGTCGTCCCTAACAGCATTCATATTCAAGGATGTAGGCCAGTGTGATGAAGGAATAGTTGTAAGACGGATCATAAACAGATCTTATTGATTTGTCCCCCTCAAAAAAAAACATTCATTTGAAATCATTTTGGATGTTAGTATTTGCCTGACGAAAACTTCGCCATATTGGCAAGGACCCCACTCTGTTGGGCTGGAAGAAACGCAAGATTATTCTTAAACAAAAGTTCTTTAGCTAATCCGGTGGCGAGGAAAGCTCTGCACCTTTTTCTCGGACTTCTAAATTTTATGTAATGATCGTGAACTGCCGGGCTTTGCAAGGATTGCTGGAAAATTTCATTCCTTTTGCCGTAATGCGGAAATGGAAAGCTAACTTGGTACTCTACAGATCTCTATCAAGGCTTGATTAAAGTCATGATGAAGTGCTTTACCAATCCCTTCTGAGCCAGGTTTGGCTATTGCTCTGAAACTGCCACCAATTTCTTTATATCTGGATCGAAGAGTTTCAGTTTCAGTCAGTTCTTGCATCAGCTTCAACATCAAGTTCCAGCGCCAGTTTCAGCAACTTTCTCAGTTTTAATGTCCTCTTTTGGGTTGGGTTCTGTTTTGTAGGGTGTTGTAATTATATGATTACATCCACCTCTCTTATAAGAGCTGAACACTACTTTGTACATTCTCATCTCTCTCCCTTAATAAATTTCTGGGCGGCACTTTGCTTCCCTTTGCATCAAAAGAAAAATGGTGCAAACCATCCAGCACCCATTAAAACGATATTTCAACTGCATGGTCTAACTTCCTCGGTCTCAAAGCTTGAATGCCCCAACAACGGCTTTAGATATTGTAATTCTCTCCCAAGCTACCAAGTACAGCTTTCTTCGTCTAGATGGCTAGCCATGTTGAAAAACTTCCAAGAATCACTACAGGTTTCCAATCTTAAAGGCTGTCTGGATGATTGGGCCAAAAATCATATTGAATTCATGGGTTAGACCAGTACAACCGCCAAAATTATAGTTAGGCTAGGCTTAAGGATAACTTTGGAGTGAGCCGGCTGGGCTCTCCTATGGATAAAAAAAAAGACTTCAACCCCTTAAAGGTATCAGTATGTTCGACATCAAGCAAATGGGAAGGGGGAGAGCACAAATTGCAGGAGTATAACCTTGCCACGCCACAAATCTAGAATATAACATGGCCATGTTACTGAAAGGTACAATCCATGATAATACGAAGTCAACAATTATAATCTCAAATAAAAATAAAAGAACTAAATCTATTATCTATTAAATAATTAAATAAATGTTGGTATAGAGCTTAAATCCAAATTTAAATATCAAAATTCAAAACCTTAAAATTCAGAAAGTCATCAACTATTCTACTATAGATTCATAGTCAATTAAAGAACTAAAATTCTACTACAAAATCACCAAGCTTGCTAGCACGAACTTCAAGCCTAAACTCTTATTCATTTATAGTGACCTTATTTCTCTTTAAAAAAAAAATGAGTTACACAGCTCAACAAATAAATCTTGCACTATCTTACTAGATCAAGCATAAGTTTTCATAAATCAATGCATCATTTAAAAAAAATAATTACCGTTACACAATGGCATATTTAAGTGTAACAATATCATAAAACAAGGCATAAATTAACCATTCTTTTTTATATGCATAAATCGTGCAAATTTCATAAATGAGGTCATAAGTCCTTTGTTATTTTGCCACATCATAATTCATAATGATTCTCTTGGATTGAATGCTAAAATCACTTTATACCTGTGACAATGTCGTAATCAATATCATGCCAACTATTATAACCCACTGGTGGAGCTATATGCCAAGCTACTATAACCCATTGGCAAGGTCGTGTGTCAAGCTATTATCACTTGGCGATGGCTGTTTGCCAAGCTACTGTAACCCATAAACGAGGGTCGTACACAGTTATCTCAGATCCCATAATCATAGTTCTTAAATCATATTTTCATAATATATATATATATATATATCATAAATAAATAAATAAGTTGAAAGATATTAAATGGTTTTATAGAGCTCATAAATTATCAATAGTGAAACAATCATACAATTAATCTTTTTATAACAAAAATGCAAATTTCATAAACATGGAGTTCATAGTTCATAAACAAGCTGTTAATATTGAAATATCAATGAAACCATATTTTTTATGACCATACATGATTTGCATAATATCATATGCTCGATTCTTAATTGAGAGAACATAGAATCATCAATGCTGCATATTATTTTATATTTTATGAAATTTTAAGCAACAAATAATTCAAAAATAAGTAAGAATTCTCAGGGTTACTTATCTGTTTTTGTTTTGAATCTTCAAAGTTTAACTATGCAAACTAGTTAAACCTATTCAAAGCTATTAAAATCCATCATCAATAACTCTGAAACCCAAGAGAGCTGAGAACGAGTTAAAAGTTGGTAAAACGATCCAATTTGAGATACTGTAAGGTGTATAGCTACATACCTGAACTAGAGTTGAGAAAGACAATCAGGCGACGGGGCCTGCCTATCTGGTTGGCCCAAACAAGATGAACTCAATCTGTCAAAATTAGCTATGATTTAGGTGACTCAATAAAGGTCAATAGTAATCGAATTCTAGAGATACTCGATGAAGGCCGAGGTAATGGACTGGTATGCCACCCTAATACCCGGACAGTTTAGGGCTTTCTTATTGGGGTCAACTTGAATCTATAGTAAAGAAAGATAGAGAAAAAGAGAGACAAATAAGAGAGAGAGAGAAGCTTTGTCTCTCCTAGAAAAGGAAGGGGAAGTCGGGGTCATTGGGGATAGTGCTAAAGGGCATGGTGGCACCTGGAGGCGGTGCATAGTCAGCGATGGTGACAAATCGACGAGAAATTAAGAAAAAAAAAAGCCAAGAAAACAAGGAAACATGGGGTTTTCTTCGTTTTTGGTCATTGGCCGTTCATCGGCGTCCATGACGTCGCCGTGGAGGGTTGTAAGGAGGCCAAGACAAAGGTTCGGTGTCCAGAGGTGGTAGCGTCGGTTGCCAAAAAAAGGAGAAACAGATTGAAAAAATGGGATGTAAACAGGGCCCTTTCTTGGTCAATTTCTAGCCAATTTGTCAACAGGAAGGAGAATCGGGCTTAGATTGGGATCCAACGGCATCTCTAGATTGATTTTTTGGCGGGCACAGTGACCCAAGGTGGACGGCACTCAAGAAGTAGTAAGAGGAGAAAAGAGGCGATGACAGTCAATGATAAGAGGCTAAAAAAGGGGTTGGGGTCCTTTATATAGAGCAGGGACTAGGGTTCCCTAGTCTCCGACAGAGTCCGAGGCAGAGGAGGACTTCTCCCACTCTCTGTGCTCAAGCCGAGCTCTCCCTATTTGGAACTTGCAATGGCCCTTTGGGCCGTTCTAGGCCAGTTGGTAGATCGGGCCTAGTTGGGTTCTAGGCCAAATCCTTTCACTTCCAACTAAGTATTCTAGATTGCAACTTCTCAAAAGAGGTCGAAGATCATGAAAACCCACTCTGCCAGTGTCATGGATTCACAACCCAAAAGTTTGAACTTTAGAAAGAGGACTAGACGAAGCTAATAAACCCATGCGGCATGTCGCACCCCTTTATTAATCGATGTGGGACTAGGACAATCTCTCCCATCCAACCTCGTGACGCCATTGTCATTGTTGGCTCCTACTCAAGAGGGGGGCTCACCTATGACTCGAGTTCTATTGGACCCTACTAAGTCTTTCTCGACCCTGACAGCACTGATACCATTTGTTATATAATCATAACACAAAATCTAAGCTGTTGAGAGAAGGATCAGCCCAGGTTAACAAATTTGTATGGCACTTTTTATTAGTCTATTTAGTACTAACAAAAGGCACTCAAAGATTACTCCATATATCATTCTCAATATGACCCCCGAACTACTTCTGATCCTTCTTTCTACATCCACAAGAATAAAGAGACTAAATTTGTCAACCTTGATGATCGTTTCCTATCAACTTGAGTGTCGAGGATCACATAGTTTGTTAATATGGTATTGGAGCTCAGATTTATGGAGATTACACATCCAAAACATTGTCATCCCTTTTCCTATCAGCTTAAGTTTTGAGTCTTTTGGGCAGTTAATAGGATAAAGGATTTTTCCATACTCACAGCTTGTCCAAGATAAGGCTGGTTGGCTTCATGCTTAGAGAAATTAAGCAACATGCTTTGACTAAATTCTTCCAATACCTAGTGAGTCTTAGCAGTGCTTGATTAGGGGATGCTGGTCAGAATGATCTTTATTGGTGCATGCCCACTAATTTATTTGAGGACTCACTCCAAAGCCCACTTCAAGGAGCTAAACCTTTATTTATTTATTTGATTAGTCACTAATTTATTTGACTAATTTATTCGAAATGTGTGATTTTAGTAGAATGCTTTTATTATAGTTTTGATCAATATTATTTTAAATAATACTCAAAAGGACTAATTGTATAAAAAAAGGATCGAGATTGCTCATAGATATTTTTTCCAGTTGCGTCAGATAGACACAGGCATAGATTTGGACATCTATATATTTTTTTCTGTGCCAGTTAGAATGCAGCTAGAATAAAGGAGGGCAATATTCAAGGAATTTCAAGAATTTTTGCATCAAAATGAGCTTGCAGCGAGCTTCGACTATTAGGGGTGCAAACAAGCCAAGCCGAGCCAAGTACCAGACCGCTCGAGCTCGAATTGAGCTCGGCTCGAACCCTATCCTAGCTCAACAGCACTAGTCCAAGTTTGGAATGATCCAAGCCCACTCAGGTCAAGCTTTCCCTGCAAACCAACCCTGGTTGAGCTTTGAATATTTTGCCCCTAGATTTGATCTCAGCCTTAGTATACTTATTAGAAAGAATTCCCAATTTCAGCAGGTTGCTGTGGCCCTGTGAGAGAGCAGGCACAATGCCAGCTTAGATGCACCCAGTCCTTCGACCACTCTTTTATGGAGAACTGTTACACCTCCCCTAATAATACACAATAAATGGCTGCATTGAGTTACCCTTTGAGCTGTAGTTATCTGACCCCAGTAGCAGTAAATGCAGTGCTTTCAATATGCAGTTACGTTGCCTGGCAGAGTGGTGGGTTGGTGGTTGATATGTTTTGTTGAGGATGTTTTCTGATCATTTTGAAGCACATGAAACTCTATAAGTCGCCTTTAGAACAAAGCTGGCTGCTTCCACCAGCTTTATGTCCATGTCTTATGATCTCTGTGAATAGCTTGGATGTGAGATTGGCATCAACACCTCAGATGGGTCTAGTGAATCTTCTCAAACTTCTTCTGTGGGGGATGCTTCTGTTGCATCATTTAGCTCAATCAGCTGTCTATATACACTTTGATCGACTGCCGCTGGCTCGAACAAGGTTCTCTACAGCAGTTTTTAGATACTCTATTATGAACCAGAATGGCCAAAATCTCTGTAGGAATCCAGGATGTTCCATGTATTGTGAGGTACTCCTCTACCATCTCTTTGTTTTCTAGTGTTCTGGAGTATGTTTGAACTTGGATTGTACTACTCAGAAAGGTTCTGATTCTTCATGACCGCTCACCTTGCTGGGCTCTGTATTGTGATGAGATGTTGCACTAATGATTTCTGATAACAAATTTGGCAGGCTGATGAGTCCATAATTAAGAGCCTTCAGAGCATCTGGAATTCTAATTGGAAAATATAGATATTTAGATTGCACTTTATAATGCCAACTGCTCCATGAATTCTGTTTGTATTTTTAATGAATATATAATTATTTGGAATTTAAACAAACTAGGGAGTCAGGTACTCATGAATTGTTGGCGATTTTTTGGCTGAGCTGTGTTCTTTTTTTTTTCTGAGAGACATTTTGTTTGACTGAAAGCAAAAATATCTTTTTGAGCAAATCAGTTCTCTACTGTTATGGATTGTCATCCCATCCTTGACCATTTGTTTTAATTATGTTGTTTTCTACTCTATTTTCATTGAGGTTGATAAAAATAGATGATCTTGTTCTGATAAGAATAGCATGCACTTATCAAATGACAGCTAAATCTATCCTACTTATTTGAACAGCTTGACAAGCAGCCCCTGAAGTCTTGCTCCACTGATCTCATGGTATTTGAAAATTTGACCACCAATCAATACCATAATTTTCTTGTTGTTGTCTCAACACCCACAGGAGAAAAGAACTCAACTTCTTATAACTGGTATATTGGTAAAGTTTCTACCTTATTAAAATAATTTTAGTAAATTTGTGTTGTCTTAACTTCTCTTTCCCAAATATCACCTTTCTTTAGCAATTTTCTCCGAATATCACCTGTGCAATTTTCACTTGTATTTGCATCACAGATACCATCCCACCAACAGCATTTGTTTATACTCAAATGAAATATACAAGTGCTGATAATATCACTGTTGGGATTACATTCAGTGAGGCCTGCACTGGTCAAGGTGGCTTCAAGTGTTCCAATGCTTCAAGTTGCGATGTGAGTATATTTATAAAAATGACACAGATTTTATTTTCATGTAACATGGATAATATATTATCTTGCATTGAAGCATTATGCATGAATTGAGGATTTTGATCATGTGTATATTTTGGAGCATCATATCTGGAAGTAAATTAAGAACTTCAACTCCATTAAAGCCTCTCTATCATTGTCATACTTAAACTGATTGAGTAATTAGTTTAAGATAACATATGCTTCTCTTCTCAGAACTTAATTTGTATAGGTTAAATTTGGTGGGTGTTTCACCCTCCTTTTCCCTCAAGAAAAAAGAAAAAAGAAAAAGGATCTGGTCAGAATTTGTTCCTTTTTTTTGCTAAAATGGGTAATTCACACTAATCTGGTATGAATACAACCAAAGAAATCAAAATACGATATATCCCGAAAAGCCCTTAGGGAAAGAGACCTATCAGTCTACAACACCTCGTTAGAATGACAGGCTACAAAGGAAGTCATCCAATATGTGGCTTTATTAGCTTCTCGATATATGTGCCTAATAATAGTAAAGTGTCTCCTCTCAAATGGTTCTAAATATCCTGGAGCAAGGGATTGGCACCCGCCTCCCTGGCTTGGCCCTGAATCCACAAAATCACCATGGAGAGTCACCTTCCCCAATGATGGATCCTATGCAACCAGGTGTACTCCATGTCCACCTCCATGTGCGCCCCATAGGAAATTGCAGAATAGCTGCTCAAGCTTTATCATAGAGGCTCTCGGCAAAATGGTATTAGACATAAGATATATCGGTATTGAGCTGAGGACAGATCTCACCAGGGTCAACCTTTCCATCATCAACGAGGACCTAGCTTGCCACCCCTTGAGGTGCTCCTAAATGCTCCGCTCCAAGATAGCACACTCACCTCTCCTAAGCCTCCGCCTGGTGATCAGCACTCCTAGGTAATGCCAAGGCTCCTCCTGCTCCAAGATGCCAATACACTCTCTAATGGAGTGCCTCAACTGGGACTTAGTCTTCATGCTAAAGTAGATGACAGACTTATGTAGGTTCACCTTCTAGCCCAAAGTAGCACGATAGTCCTCCAAAATCCTTCTAAGGGCAGTCACATTCCTCATAGAGGTCCTGGCCAGAAGAAGGCTATCATCTACAAGGAATAGGTGGGAGAGTGGTCAAGCATCCGGGGCAGGCACATAAGCCTCAAGTAACCGGTCCAAACAAGCAACCCATAGAGTTCGAGAAAGAGCATCAGCACAGAGAATGAATAGGTAAGGTCAGAAGAGACCCATTGCAGAGCAGAAAAAAATTGTAGAGGTGCCATTGATCAATATTGAGAAGAATGGGGCCCACACACAGCTTAGCAACCACCGGATCCAAACCTCGTGGAAATCAAAATTCTTCAAGGCATCAAGAAGGAAGTCCCAACTGACCGATTGTAGGCTCTCTCTATATTAAGCTTGATAGCCATAAGACTCCGGTGTTGAGGGGACCTCAACATATCATGCATGAACTTTTGAGCAAGGAGGACATTGTTGGTGATACTTTGACCCTCCACAAAAACACCTTGCTCCGAGCTAATGAGCCTGGAAAGAATTGGCTTCATCCTATGCACCAAAATCCGTGCTACTGCCTTATATAAAATAGTGCACAAACTGATCAGCCTATAGTGACTGGACTCTGAAGCATCCTATTTCTTTGGGATCAACATGACATAGGTTCTCTTCCATAAGTCAGCAACACTAAAGAACTACTTAACTACCGCCAATACCTTCTGAAAAATAGGAGGAACCCGTCCAAACCAAGTGTTTTGTCCTCCACCATGGACTAGAAAGCATCTTGGTTCTCCTTCATAGACACTTGAGCAATCAAAGTAGCATTCACCTGATTTTCAACTTTGCAGTGGAAAGGAGTGGGGCCCTCCCTTGCCAAGCCTCTCAGTCCACCTCAACCTAAAGAACTCAAAGATAACCTATCTGATCGCCTCACTATCATTGGTAGTTTGACCTGTATCATCCCTCAAGGTGCGAATCAAGTTCCTCTATCTCCTAATGATAGTTAACTAGTGGAAAAATCTGGTGTTCTTATCCCTCTCTTTAATCCACTAGACTCGTGACTTTTGGCACTAGAGAACCTCCTGCTGCCGTAACAAGGAATGATGGAGAGATAGCTTGGCTCTTAAAATAGCTAACTCCCCCATAGATAGACCACCACCCTGATCCTCTCGTCTGATAGCAATACTTGCCTCCACAAGCTCGACCCATCTGAATATGTTGCCCACCACCTTCCGATTACACCACTTCAATCTCTGCTTGATAAGCTTTAATTTGTAAATAACACATTACATGGTACCCCTCAAACCGGCACACACCAGGCTCCCAGCATAATATCTCGAGACTCAAGATAGTCAAGCCACAATGTCTTAAACTGAAAGGGGCCACAATATCTCATGCTCACATCAGTACTAACAAGGATTGGATAGTGATCAGATGCAATCCAAGGAAGGTGACGCACCTGGCAGCTTGGGAATTGTTGAGTCCAACTGGCAGTAGCAAAAACCATGTCGATTCTCTCCCAAACTCTGTTCTATCAAGTTGGTTATTGTACCAAGTGAATCTAGGTCTAGAGATGCCAAGGTCAACTAAGCCGTTGTCGAATATGAAGTCACGAAACTTCCTGTAATTAATCTTGTCAGAATAAGGCTTGCCCCTTTTCTTCTCGTGAGGCCCCTCAATACAATTTAAGTCACCCACAATCAGGGAGGGAATATTTTGTCTGATTAGATTAGAGGCCTCATCCCATAAAACCCATCGCTGTCTGTATTCAGTGTTTGCATACACACTCAACAAAATTCACGGAGGTTCATTTGGTACTGAGATAACCATTACAACTTGCTAGGTGCACTTGTGGAAGACATCCACAGTGGCCGCACCAATCTTCCACAGAACAATGATGCCCCCTTCCTCCCCTCCCCCACAAGACCACAGGACTCAATTGCATAGAAACCCCATGACGTTGGCAGCCGTCATCTGGCATGGAGGAGACTCCTCTTGACAACCGCATCTCAAAAGGTAAGCAAATAATGGATTAAGAACTTGCACTAGTCTCCTGAAGGCAGGGAGAAAAGAAAGCTTCCCCTCCCCCCTACAGTTTTAAAATAGATCTCCTGAAGGTAGGGAGAAAAGAAGATTTCCCCTCCCCCTAACATTTCTAAAATAGAATATTCATGCTGAAGGTTGAGGAGCACACTTGGGATCCCCTAAGCTAAGGCCCTCAAGGTTTAGGCTTGGCCCATTTACCTTAGGTCCACCCACCTACTCCACGGCTCGCTTGTTCCCCTCCAATGCCTCCTTGACTCTCCTCACCACCCCTTCATGCCCCCCCCCCCCCGAAAAAAAGACAGCAAAATCCACATGTGGCGAATGGTCATACTTCCATTTTGGACCACCGGTGACCAACCCGCCCCTTCACCGCCTCCGATGGATGACCCTCCGCCAAACCATGGGAAGAAGGGCACAAAGAGGCTTCGAATACGCCACCTTCCTTAGGCCCGACATTCATTGGGGCCACTGGCAGCACCATCAGTGGAGCCCTCTTAGCCGGCATGGTATCTCCATTCTTGTTAAGGTCCTCCACTAGGCGCTCGACCATCTGAGATAGCGTCGGAGAAGAAAGTCTCACAATAGGACCCTTTAAAGTGTCCACCAAAACCGGCCCAAATGATGAGTCTGGCCCACTAGACCCGCCTGCCTCCAGGCTGGGCTTCAGGGCCAAGGTCAAGCTTCTGGGCCGCTTCAGGTTGGGCTTCCCAGTTCCCACGTCCATCGTGCTAACCTCCAAGCCTCCCATTTAGTCAACTAGGTCATCCCCCTCCATTTCCTATTGGCTAGCCTTGATCCCATAGCAACTCAAACCCGGACCTCGACCCAGAAGCTCCCACCGCGGATCTGACATCCTGCTGCCAAGTGTCGCAGCCTCTTTTTTTTTTTTGCTGAAACGGATGATTCATACCATTCTAGTATGGATACATCCAAAAAGTCAAAAAACAACAGATTTCGGAGTGCACTAGGCAGCTCCCTCTCCCCAACCTAAAGGGTTTCTCCGAAGTAGTTTGCCACATACGAGGCCACCCAATCTGGAGCCTCGTTAGCCTCTCTGCACACGTGCTTAGCTTGGAAGGCCACCTCTCCACAAACCATGGCTCGGACGTCTCAAAGCAGGGGGTGATACTCACTCACACCACTAGCGCTTCGCTGGATTCAGCCAATAATCGTAGCCGAATCACCCTCAAGCAGTACAGCTCTAGCTTGCAACGCATACCGAACTACCCTCTAGCATAATCCAAACCGGCCCATACTACCCTCAGCTCAGCCCTTGGGACTGAGGTGTCGAAGATCTGACCACCATCAATCACAACTACCCTAAAAATCGGACCTCTAATAACGAAGCCTATACCTTTCCTCCTACCACCATCAAGCATGCATCCATCGAAATTGACCTTGAGAAAATTCGAGAGTGGAGGCTCCCAAATAAAAATCATTAATGAGATGCTATGCGAGTAGAAGTAGAGCTTTAGATGTCCCAAACTATCAAAGGACCATGAGAGATGAGCGACGGCGCAACCTTGTAAGCTCTTGCCACCCATCTGAGTCAGGTGGCGAGTCGGGCAAAGTCGGCCGAGGCGAGCTCGGCCGCGAGGAAAACAAGCTCGGCGCAGAGGACTCCGACGTTGACTCAGTAGTCTTCCTCGCTCGCTGCAGCCCTTTCTCCGCACTAGCCTGCCGGATTCTCACCGTGGCGAGCCACGGGCCGAAGACCGGCCGCCGCTCAACCTTCTTCCCGCTCGATCTCTGCCTTAGTGTCATCCCCGAGGTTCTTATCGCCCTCCACCATCATCGGTGTCGTCGCTTCTGCCCCCGGTTGCATCATCGTCTCCGCCCCCGGCTCCCGCAGCGGATCCTTGTAGTCCTCCCCCGAGTGCCCAACTCTCCCGCATTGGTCCTCACAGAATCAATTTGAAATGTCATTTTGCAGCGCTCAAGATTGAAGCTCTGTGAGGGATTGCTGTACTCATTGATTGTTTTAATATATTCTGGTGAGCTACAGCCCCTATTTCCTCTCAAGAAAAGATCGAAGCTCTGTGGAAGTAATTGGTTCAATTTTTTCTCATTTTGATGCCGTGAAATGTTCGTGCCATAAACTTGCACTTGACTATACATCATCTTTTCTTTTCTTTTTTATATTCATTCAAGATGCTCTTCTTTTTTCCAAATTTTGAGCAACCAAAAGACCCATGTTTAGTAGTACAAGATATCTCTACTGATGAAGTTTGTAAAAGCAAGTCATCAGCTTCTTTTGATTGATCCTTTGTGAGAAAATCACTTCTTTCTTTGGTAAAAGCCTGATTTGTTTTGTAGGTAATGATTAATGGGCCTGCCAATGTAGATGCATCGACATTGCAAATTGTTAAACCTGGCTTCAGATATAGCTTGGTTATTGTGTTCTCTTCAAATGTGATGTATGGGAGAGTAGTAATCAAAACGGGTGAAAGTTTTTGTTCTGATCAGGCAGGAAATTCATTCACAAGGACAAAGCACTCGATCCATCTTGTTTACTTTGGTAGGATTTTTATATTACCTTCTTCAATCTAATCATCTTCTGTTCTGATCTTCAATCTGCTCTGCAACAGATAGACGACGAGTTTATGCTGAACTAAGAACATTGATACCATCCTATGAGTTGGAGATTGGAAAAGTGCCAAGAACTGTTCTTGCCACTAACAGAACTGAGGAAATGAAATTTATTTTGACTTTCAGAATCCCAGTGATAAATTCGACAAAGGATATCTTGAATGCGTTGCAAGCAAATGTGGGCCGCTTTGTACCAGTTCCTACTGCAACACATGGGAATCGCCATTTCTGTTTTGAAGTAAGATATATTTGGCTCCTAAGAAGACCTCATGCTGTATATTTTCCAATCTGTTCTCACTAATGGAGAGGCCTGAAAGGCAGAGTATTAGTCATCCATGCTCTAATATTTAATGGATAGTTGCTATGGTTTTATTTTGCAGCTCAAAAATGTTTCAAGCACAGAAATTATAACAGTGAAGCTTATGCCTGATTCTATTTTTGCGCAATCAGGAATTGCTGTCTCTCCGGTTATGCCTATTGTGTTCCTTTATGGTACATTTCTCTCTCCATTAAAAAGGAAAACAAAAAATCTCCCTTTATATTGTCTCTTCTAGCATCATATTAAGTTCTCAAAACAGTTTTTTGCTAATTGATTATGGATTTGTTTGATAGATACAACACATCCCAGTGTAGTGCTGAGTACTAGCTCCCCTATAGTTACAAAGGAGGCCAACATCAATGTGGTAGTTGAATTTACAAAACCTGTTTTCGGATTTGATGCCTCAAGCATAGAGGTTGAAGGGGGAAAAGTTGCAAGGCAGGTGCATGTGTTGTTACCTGAAAACTTATTTCCTTTTTACTTGATTATTCTGTCTGCTTCTCTTTGCATCAACATCCATATTCTCACCCAAAAAAAAAAACATGCTTAATCTTATCAGAAATTGAGATGCCACCATATTTTATTGAGAAAAGAGATGCATCCATTATCAATGAAGAGAAATCAGAATACTGGTTCCATGGAGATTTGATTTATAGCTGTTGGAATGAAGTCCATCCTTTGATGGTCTAGCTGGCCACTAAAAGTCCAATATTGTGTTTTGTTTTCCATTAAAGATTCTTTTGGTCAGATTTGGCGCATGTGTGAAAGTCAGATTGATCGGCCAAACAACTTCATGCCTTTGCTATCTTTCATATGTTGCCGATCATTTAGCATAATCTGGTTTCATGTTTCAAGATTTTGGTTTCAGAAAATATATGTTGAATTATCACATAACACTATAGTTGCAGAGAATCAAAAAAGTTCTGAGGCAACGAAAATGAGTGCAATATAGATGCATTATAAGCATCAGAATATTTAAGTTTCAGAAGAACACATAATGGCATGATAGCAGGTCCTGATACTTCCCATCAGTGCAAAGTACAAATATGTATAGCTAAATTTGAAGTTTCGACATCAGCCTATCATAAAAATTGTCTCAACTGATTGCTATAGATTCGCCATGATGTACGTTAAGAGTATGTTTTACATTGTAGATTGCTTCTCATATTAGAAATTTTTGACTAATAATTAGACATAAGGATAAAAATGTTTTACTAAAAAGACCTTTTTTCCCTGGGGAAAAAAGACCTGATAATTTGACCAAAAAATGTTCTATTTTCTACAAATTACATGATATATCTCTCCTCATTTTGTTTCTCTTGCATGCAGACTGAAACAACTCTCGGAGGCTCTCTACTCAATGACTGTTGAGGTGCTAACTCAGACTATAGTCTCCGTCCTTGTACCTGAAGGCAAAGTGAGGGATGTCACTGGAAATCTAAATTTAGAATCTAACAAACTGGAATTGAGACATTGTATAGTCCCTCACTCTTCTCATTTGCTCTTAATCAGCTATTTTCATGCTTATTTTATACTAGAAAAGAATAGATACTTGAATTCTTGGTTGCCCAGAAGCCAGTTATAAACATGATATAATTCTTGTTGTGAGGGTGGTTACTTTGAAAAGAGTATAGGGTTCATGCACAAACCTAGAGCATTTACATATCACAGAGGGCAATACTACAACAATATCAAATTATCATGAAGAGTCATTAAGAAATCACCCTCACCACTACAAACACCTTTCTACCACAATATCACTCCTCGCTCCCTCTTCCAAACACTGGATTCTTTATTCTTTTCTAATAAGTTGGAGGAAGGTCTTTCCTTCCTCCACTTAACCTCAAAAAAAGAAAAAAAAAGTTTCATAGGCCCATGTGACTGTAGTAAAGAAGAAGTCCCTATATTTTCTATGAAAGTAGGTCACATATATCTTTTATAGCGTTCTGATTCTTATGTTCACATGTAGATTTTGTGCCTGCTGTATCGGTTGCACTGTACTCATTTGCGACAGCAGGGATTCTGGCTACATCACTAGCAGCTGCTGTTGTTGCAGTCTCCTCAGCAAATCTAGCAGCAATAGGCAGTATAACGAGTGGGGTCAACAATGAAGTCATTTCAGATCCATCAAGAAATCTTCTGGTGAGTGTCAACATACACTTGTGAGCTATGTCTCTCAAGTTTTTTTTTTTTTTTTTTTAAACTCGTTCCAAAATAGGAGGGGTGGAGGCCCCAACTTCTCTCTAGATGATACTTGATTTCTGATAAGTTGCTCCAGATTTAACTTTAATGAAACAAAGACAGAGGAGTCAATTTTCAACTAGGGTAGATAATAAGTGGGCACAATGTTGTTTATCCCAGGGAATGGCTGGGCATTTGCAAGTATTTGTCTTGTCAGACTGGTATTCAGTTGGCTTGCCCGCTGAATATTCTGAGACAACAAGAGGCCTAAGATGGCTTCTTCCCAGAGCAAAGCTTCCATGGAAGAAGGAAGACACGCCCACCTGGCCCAACTATCCTTCATCTTACATAGTTTTCAGTAATATCTCGAAGAAATATGACAAAGGATCTCTTCTTGGTATCAAAAGAGGACAGCATTCTTTAGCTCCGCGTTCAAATTGTGCATCTACACCATCAAGGCAGCCGATGATCTCACCAGATTCTGAGATTTTTAAAAAAATTATGGAGCGCAAAAGATCATGTGAAGTTAACTCAGCTCCAACATATAGAGGCTCTGAATTTGGTATGTTCAAGCAAAAACAGAATGTGACCATGGCAGATATTCCTTATGGGCAACTTCTCAATTCTGAGGAATATTTCATCCATTTCTTGGTAAATATCCACTTAAAAAGTTGAGTCTTCTGTGAATTCTTGTTAACCCTTCCATGTGATGGTAATTGTTCCACATACCTTGCTGCAGAGAGGAGAACCTCTGTCTGCAGCCAACGTTATTAAGAAATTAGAGAATTATGAAGGGTAAGGTCTACTCTGGTCTCTCGCTTTTTGTTTCCAAGTTAGGAAGATATTTTGCAACATTTTAGGAAGATAATCTTGTCTGATGGAGCTTTCTGAGGCATGGAATATGTCATCTTCTCTTCAAACCTTATTGTTTTGCTCTTTGAAACATGAAGATGGCAAGACTTAGAAATGAACTTGTTCTGGCTTGGAGTGGGGGGTGGTGGCCTGCTCATATTGCATTTTATCACACTACTCTTTCTAAAATGGAGGACAAGAACATCAGTTCATGGGCTACTCTCCATTCCACGCTTTGAACTCTTCCTCCTCTTCCTCATGCTTCCATGCATTGGCCAAGCATCGGCTTTCATCATTAGAGGTAAATCTCGTCTAAATCTTTCTTGACCTTAAAGAAATCTTTCAGCTTTTTCTGGACTCCATGCTGTTACTACCATTGATTCTCAGGTGTCACTACTAAAGGGATAGTCGTCGGTGCCTTGTTCTTAGCCATTCCCACTGCAGTTTTCTTATCAATCCTATGGTTCCTCACAAGCACTCTATTCATGGATAGTATGTTCCTATACAAAGAAGTAAAGTGCACCGATGCAGATCATTCAAGGTGCAGCCAGCTTTCCAATTTGTTATTTGGTAGGAGCACCACTGGAAAATGGTTTATGGCTGAAGGAACGCCGACATCGTTCCTCTCGCGATTCGGTATTCTCTTTGAGGACCGGAAGGGTCCTCCATTGTTTGTCTCTGCTGAAACAAATGATCCAAGTAGCATAACAAAGTGGACTGGCAGTGGGCAAAGTGGCATTGGAAGAATGAGAGCACTAAGCTCAGCCGACGGCAACGAAGAAGCTGGTGCTTCTGAAAGGCTTCTCGGGTGCATCAGATCAGCTTTCCTCATTTTAGATCTTATACGAAGAGTTGGA
The DNA here is from genome assembly GCF_009389715.1 of Phoenix dactylifera. Lineage (NCBI taxonomy): Eukaryota > Viridiplantae > Streptophyta > Magnoliopsida > Arecales > Arecaceae > Phoenix > Phoenix dactylifera. The sequence continues at coordinate 3,943,916 of NC_052405.1, read as the reverse complement.
TTGGGAATCCTTTCTGCAGCCTACTCAGTTCCAAGTCAGAGCCAGTGTGCTATAGCTTTCAGCATCACAATGTTGCAGTTCCTATGTCTCTTCCTCCTCAAGCCATATATAAGGAGGGGAGTTCACATGGTGGAGAGTATATCACTTCTCTGTGAAGCCATTTTATTCGCCCTCGTGTTCGACGTCAATCACTTCAAAAATTATACAAACCAGCAGACAATTGGCATTATGATGCTCCTACTCCTCTTTGTTAGCTTTGTTTCACAGATTGTCAATGAATGGTATGCTTTGACCAAATGCCTCCTGAGGATCACACAGACACAGAGATCTTTTAAGCTGGGACTTGAGTGGATCTGTAAAGGCCTTGTGTTGCTTTACCTTCCAAAGAAATACTGGAGCAGACTCATTCCTGGATCCACTCAGCCTACTACTGGCCTAATTCCTGTTGTACCACCAAGTCCAGAGGTTGAATTGGAGCACAGGAAATCTGAAACAACAATAGCCATAAGCCAAGCGAGTGCAACAGTGGTTCCTGTGAGCATTCCTAGCGTAGCTGACCGCGGCACACCGCAAGGAGCAATGCAGACAAACATGGATTCAAATCCACCACGATGGCAGGTGCCAATCCAGAGGAGCAGAACAATGTCTGCAAAAGGAAGGCTGTCGCAGAGTTCTAAGTTGGCGCGGGAGAGTGATATGAAGAAGCTGAGGAAGTTGGCAAGAGCTAGTTTTTTGGTTAAACATCAGAAGGCTGGAGAGGGGAGTAGTAGCCATGCTCCAAGAGAGAGTCATCTGGATGACTCATCATCAAATGGCTCTACAGCTTAATCAGCTGGAGACAGGCAGTGAGGAGATGCCATGTGGACTTATTTGATAAAGAATGGGATGATGCTAGCTGGATTTTGGTGTTGGCTAAGCGCATCATGCATGCTGTTATTTTTATGATAAGCAAGTATTGGTTCTTGTATCCTATGTACATATAACTGGTGCTTTAATGAAGAAATTCTGGGTGTACAACTGCTAGCTCTTTCAATTCTCCTCAGGTAAGGGAAAAGAAAAGAAAAGGAAGGGAAAAAAAAAAAACTGCTAGCTCTGTCAGTCTCTCTACTTTGCAGAAGTAGACGCCTATCCAAACTCTTTTCACTGCAAGATGAAAACAAAGGAGCAAAGTTCCTAGGTTTCATGTCACTTGGAATCAAGATTTGGTTGTTTGCCTCAACAAGGTAAAAGAGATGATTTCTCAAACCAGTTGGTGTGGATTGTGGTGAAGAGCATACGTTTTTAATTTGAATGATATCACTAGCTTAAAGTGACATCTTTTTTCGTTTCTCAATATAAGTTTGTTGGATTTTTCCCATCTTTTTTTCGACATAAAGAAAGAGGGGGAGGGGGGTGTTCTCTGGAGGGGTATGTATGTGTGCTGTGTGTGCTAAGAGTGTTGGCTATCAACCTATATTGTCCAGGCTGCGTTTAGGAACTTTGTATTGAACATTTTATAAAACTTTCAGAGCTCATAAAACTATTGAACTTTTTATTTTCTTAATAGTCTTTAGCAACTGTAGAATTTGGGAATACTATTTTTTTTTTAGTATTAACCAAGGTTCGCCATACCGATACCGGACTTCGTATCGGTGCCACACTAACATAGTATCGATACGGTATGGTATGTGGTGCGTCAAGCGTACTGAGTATTGGTAAGCCACCAGCACCAAACCGGTACAGTATGGTATGTTTGGTATCGTCTGATTCAATACAGTACAGCATTTCTTGGTATGCACATGGTCCAAAACTGAACGGTGTTACAATAAAATGGCAGCAACTTTTTTGATAAATTATTGGAGACTTCCTGTTTGAAGTCAAGCTTAAAGCTGAGTCCATTTTGCTACAGTAACACTTCGTAGCTGTTACAAATAGTCTTGTTATCAACATGGTTGGTCATCTTCTCCTTTTTCTTTTTTCAAGGTAAAACAACTCCATGATGTGAATGGTGTTCCAATTCACATCATTATCACACGACTCCAGATCCAAGAGGGGCATGAAGCAAAATCCAGGATGACTATAATGACATTTATAAATAGTTGAAACATCATCAGTTTACATTAATGAAACAAAAAATAATTAAATAAATAAATAACTCCTGGTAGGGAGCTACATTTTTACCAAGTTAGTCGAGAAAAACCATGCATCAGATTCTCCATTGCACCATTCTCTCAAAGCAGCCACTTCTACCTCCTTTCAATCTGAATAACTCCCCAAACTCGATCCAAAGAATCCAAATGCTTCATGTCGATCTTTGTTTGACTTATTTTTTGTTCACAGCTTCCCCATTAAATTTGACTTCCATGGTAGGGTGGCAATTAATGACCTAAGACATGGACACGACTCTCAATTGATCCATTTTAAGCAGATTTAGGACAGGCATAAATAAGTTTGGATCATAAACATGTCAACCCATATAGACCCATTTATTAAACAGATCAGATTTGGGTTTAGACCTTTGAGGCATTCAATAATTGGGTTGGATTAGGACATGGCTTATTTAATCCATTTAAAATATACTTAATGACTTGTTTAACTGGACTCACTTAAGCTATTTAACACATCTTCATTCATTTAACCCATTCAAAGCATACTTTTCTTTTTCTTTTTTTGGTACAACGTTCAAAGCTTACTTAACTTGTTTGCCCTATTTAACTTGATTCAACCTGCTTAGTAAATGAGTTATGTAGGTTAGATCAGATTATCTATTTAATAAAAAGATTAAGTTTGGATCCGAATCTTTGACTTGTTTAATAAACAGATCAGGCTGAAATTGACAAACTTTTTACTCGACCCAAATGCCACCCCTAATTATGCATAGCTTTTAAATGATATATATATATATATATATATATATATATATATATATATATATATATATATATAGAGAGAGAGAGAGAGAGAGAGAGAGAGAGAGAGAGAGAGAGAGAGAGATGGTTCTATTCAAGATTGGAAAGAGGATTTATAGGTTTACCATGCTGTTATGAGCAGTTCATGTGGACAAGACAGCAAATTCAGAAGATTTTTTTTACAGATAGAGAGAACAATACAGTGGAGGAGGACCAATTTTGTAAATTTTGTAGAAATTTCTTTCCTTTGATGCTTAAGGATTTTCTGGAAGGATAATGGTAGTGCAAGATTTTTAGAGCAATTCATGATCCAAAATATTATGACTTTAAACAATTTCCATTTATGTAGAATAATACATTGAAGGAGGAGTAATTACTAAATCTTTTATAATTTTACTGCATGAAGGATAACACATTGGAGGGAGGACAACTTCTAAATCTTATATGCATTTTGTCCAAAATGACTGAATTTTTATGGTAGGGTAATTATGCAATATAATTTTAAGAAGATTTGATGGATTGCCCTGCCTACGATACATGCATGGTAAATTTTAAGATTTGTTCTTGCCATGATGTGCTGGTTCGCATGTATTGCATCCTACAACTAGCCTAGTTCCTATTGGCACTTGGTACTCCAGAGACCGAACCGGAGAACTAAGAAATCTGAGAAACAACACAATCCTTAAAAAAGATGAGTGCAATAGTTGTTTCTACGAGCAGCCCTGCTATAGCCAACCATGGCTTGGAGAGTTGGTGAGGCTAGTTTCTATCTCAATCCAGGCTAGCTGAAAGATATTATTTAAATTTCTTAATTCTATATAACCAACGTCTTGGAACTAAACATCTACTCTTATGGATCCTCACGTACCTTTTCCATTTAAGCCTCTAGCGTTCTTGCAAGGCTAAGACTTTAAATTCATTCAAATTCAATCACAAACATCACGATCAACTCATGAGCAACTTAAATGGACCCGTGTTGCGGTATCCTCTAATCCACCTCATCCAAAAAGGCTAGCCGAAAAATATTATTTGTGTTCTTTAGTTCTGCATAAATATTCAAGATCTTTTCAGCAAATAACCAATGTGAAAATAAATATACACTTAGATCCTCACAGTTTCTCAAGTAAATACTAGGAGTGTGGAAAGAGAACTGGCATTCAGATTCCAATAGAGTAAGAATTATCTGGATGGATCATCACCAAGTGGCTCTACAGCTTATACAGCCACAGACAATGAGGAGTTGTGGACTTTATTTGGCAGAGAATGGGGCCTTATCTGCTGCATTGTGCTTTGCTTTTCAGATAAGCAAGTCTTGGTTCTTCACTTGTATCCTATGTTCCAGATAATTGATGCTTTAATGAAGAAATTCTGACAATGCAACTGCTAGCTCTCTCAGTTCCTCTACTTTGTATACATAGATTAGTATCAAACCTCTCCTTTCATGTCTCTGGACTCAAGGTTCAGTTATTTGGTTCGGCAAGGTGAAAGAGATGAGTTCTTAAAACAATTTTCTGTAGATTGTGGTGAAAAACAAAGATTTTCAATCTACATGAAAAATTATTTTTTTGTTATTTTCTTAATGAAAAGTTTGGTAGGTTTTCCTAGTTTCCTCGACCGAAGAAGGAACACTTAGGAGCATCGTTGTAGAGTGCTGGCTCTCACTAAGCTGGGTGCAGCAATTTTGTTTTGAATCTTCTAACGTCTTTGGAGCTCATAAAGCCATTTAATTTATTTTTGTTTTCTTGCTAGGCCTTCAGAATTGCAGCCCTCTGAGACCACTATTTTAGTAGCAGCATAAACATGGTCCAAAAATGAGGAGTGTAAAAACAAAGCCACAGCAGACTGTAAAACTTTGCTCAATACATTAATGGAGTCTTCCTGTCTAAAAAAAGCTAAAACCCAAGGCCTGACTCTATTTTGATATGATAAGACTCAGCGATTGCTACTAGTAATCTTGTTATATAGTCTTTGCTATTAGCATGGTCCTTTCGGTCCAGCTCCAACTCTCAGACCTATTACTGTTTCAATTTACATCATGATCACATAAAATCCAGATCCAAGAGGAACACAAACCCAACATCATGGACAAAATATAGCCTAACTTGATGCAACACCACTCATTTCTGATGGTCAGGATCAAACCTCCTCACCCATTTTCCAACTGGATCAAGTCATGGTCATGTTTATATATTGTCTGGACCACATAGGAAAAGATAGAGAATTTGGCTATCCATTGGTCTGACTCTGAATGCCAACCTCTTGCCAACATGATTTTTTGTCACAGCGAAGGCCTGCTTGGCTACCAGCCACAAGATTTTGGTCCATCCATGTCAGCTAATTTCTGGAGGTGAAGGATCCAGGACTCAGATTCTCTGTGCCACGTGTCAGAACACAACGGCCTCACATGACCACCCTCCTATCTCTCTAAGATAAGCCCATTCCATGCATTAAACTGGTGCCTCCTATTCCTACTCTGCTCCCCCCCATCACCACCACAAGGAAAGTGCCATGGCTTCAGTCTGTGCCACCTCTTCTGCTGTTGCTGCCATTGCCAGGCAAGATTATCTTCTTCAAAAGCTATCTATGACAAAGAATATAATGTTAAAATTCCTTTTATAGATCCTTCTCATGTAAATATCCCTCTCAAGAGGAAAATTCTAGATTTGCCTTTCTTCTTCTTCTTTTTTTTTTTTGTATGATTGCACAAATTTATGTAAATTGGTTTTTGATTACATGTAGAATAATTGTTATTGCTTATGAAGAAGCTTGCTTTTGGTTGATCAATGTAATTTAAGCCATTTATTGTAGAAAGTGTAATAGATCTTTGCTGTAAGTTGTTTCTGATGAAGGAGAGGTTGTCTTGCATGGGAAATTATTTTGTGTGGTTCTTTGTTGATCAATGTAATATGTCTAAAGCAAATGTGCTAAGAAAGGAAGGTGTTCTGTACCTCTGATCATTACATAAATTTGAATGGATTTGATTCAGCTCTCAGAAGAGTAGGCATGACCTGGGTGCAACAAAGGCATCCTTCCTTGGAGGAATGAAACTAAGGCAAAAAAAGTGTTGGATTGCACCCACCGCACGCCGAGCACTTTCAGTTTCTGCTGAAGCAACAACAGAGAGGCCACTCTGGTTCCCAGGCAGCACCCCTCCTCCATGGCTTGATGGCAGGTAAAGACTCCTTTTTTCGATCACCCTCAACTTCTTCCTTTTCATAATTCCCTCCCCAAAAAACCACAAAGAAAAAGAAAAGAAAGGCAGATTTGTATTGATTCCAATTTCACTTCCATGGATGCAGCCTCCCAGGAGACTTTGGATTCGATCCCCTAGGCCTCGGTAAGCCTAAAATCCACTGAGACTGAACTGTTAAAAAGGATAAGAATAAAATTGATGAGTAAACCATGACTGCAGATATGTGTGTGTGTGTGTGTATGGAAATTTGATATTTTCATGTGTATCTCAATCGAAACGAAAAATAGATGTACTGACTAATGCATCCTAAATATTTAGTACAAAACATTCAAATACTTTTCAAACTCAAAAATGTGTTAGTGAATTGATAATCAATGGTGACCAGAAAAAGAGTTTCAAAAGACATTTTATTCAATTGGAACTTAAAAAAGAAGCATTCCTTCATCCAAAGTGAACGTTGTTGGGTCTTACATAGGATCTGATCCGGAGAGCTTAAGATGGAACCAGCAAGCGGAGCTCGTACACTGCCGATGGGCAATGTTGGGCGCTGCTGGCATCTTCATCCCTGAATTCCTTACAAAGATTGGCATTCTCAACACTCCATCATGGTACACAGCAGGAGAACAGGAATACTTCACAGACACCACCACCCTCTTTGTGATCGAGCTCATCTTCATCGGTTGGGCTGAGGGGAGAAGATGGGCTGACATCATAAAGCCAGGGTGTGTTAACACTGATCCAATCTTCCCAAACAACAAGCTCACTGGAACTGATGTAGGATACCCAGGTGGTTTGTGGTTCGACCCACTTGGATGGGGCAGTGGATCTCCTGAGAAGGTCAAGGAGCTGAGGACTAAGGAGATCAAGAATGGAAGGCTGGCAATGTTGGCAGTGATGGGCGCCTGGTTCCAAGCCATCTACACCGGCACTGGTCCAATCGATAACCTCTTTGCTCACCTTGCAGACCCTGGCCATGCGACTATTTTTGCTGTAAGTGCCATTCCAAGATAACCTTCCCTTAATTTCCTATGCAAAAAAAACTTTGGAGTTAAGTGGCATGGAACAACTACATAGATACATAATCTCTAGAATGCAATTTTATCTCTCTGTTCCCAAATTTCAATACTCATTTTTTAACTCTATATTTCAGGCTTTCACCCCAAAGTGAAGAAGGATCAGAAGAGCATTCACTGCAGTCAACATGGGAAAGATAACGATGTAAATCTTTTGTGGGAATGGAAGCTGAGCTGAAGAGAGGAGTGTACTTATCATGGATGCTTGTATCATTAAAAATAGTACTTGCTTTCTGCTCAAGTGTTTAATGTAACAAGTGGACAGTGTACAAATAACTTCAGAAACCTTGCATATGGATTAGAACAAGTATGAGAATCTTAACAGCTAGATGTAAAAAATCAAGGTATTTCATCCTAAGGCTTCTATATAATTTTGAAGTAAGCTAGTGTCCTGTTACTGACAATAATTTAAATTTGTGAATTCTGTTTAAGAAAGAGTCACCACCTTACTTGTCAATAAAACCAAGTTAACACAAAGTCACAAATAAAACAAATATCGAGTATGCATATTAACAGACAACAATGGTGTGCTCAAGTGCATTAAAAGGATGATTTGTTAAAGTGTACAAGCCAGAGTGAAATATGACATTTTTCCACTACAACTACCCTGCCTTGACGAACCTCTAGAGAAAATGGCTAAGTACCCATCAATTCCGAAAATACCTGCAAGGGTTAGCAACTTGAAAATAATTTTTTAACACAGAAGAAGAGCCATCCTTGAAGTCCACTTATGGAAAACCTTCACAACAGCATATCATTTGACCGTATAGAGAACATTACAAAAGATGGAAGAGAACTTACAGATTTATCATGAACATGGAAAGGATCCAGATAGAATGCTTACAAGGCTCTTGGAACTTGACTAAGATCTGTGTCCATTGTGAGTTGTGCTCCTTAACCTATATAATAGTCTTATGAAACCTTTAAAGTACTTCAATTTGGAAATCAAATCTAAAAAAATTAAAAATAAAACTTCTGAGAAGAAATAAATGCAACAACTGAATCGCATATTTTTTTTACTTCACCAAATAATCTGTACACAACTGATCAGAAGAACAGAAATCTTTATCTTAACCAGTAAGTTTTGGATATTTTTTGTGATGTTAAACAAAAACAGTATACTGAATCATAATATGCACTAGAGTAATATCTAAAGTCAAACTGGAAGCTTGTCCTTAAGTATGAGGTAACTAGAGAATTTAAAAGCATAACTTAAAGTGCAAGTAGTACTTAAAAAAGAACAAAAGACAGTGGGAATTTGTAATATTGCATTTTATTCAGATTACGTAATTGCGGGACAGAAAATGGGAGGAAAGATAAAACGAGCAATAATTTTGTATATTGACACTTACAAAGGCAGCCACTTCTTCATGCTCCATTGGTCTTGGAAAGCTCGAACAATAGATTAAAATATGCATTGTCTCAGCATGTGCAGAAGTTACAATGACACCTAAGATTGAGACATCAGCTACCAACCCTTTTTACTTTCCATTACAAGAAGCCTGTGGCAATCAGCTACAAAGTGGAAGATTAGCCCTCCCCCAAATACCCATTCACCCCTTGAACCATGCCTCTTGAACAGCTACCTAGAGACTTTACCATCTCGATAAGCTGGCACCTTTGCCTTAATGATTACATTTACACATTTATATAAATCTACTTTCATATCCTCTTTAATAAATATATACTTAAGTTTCTTAAAAATAATAAAAACAATAAAAGGAAAATTGTCAGAAAATAGAAGTCCAAGAAAAAAATTGGTGACAAATAGTGTTCTATCATTGTTTTATTCATGTTTTACCTTGAGACACGTTCTATATGAGAAATCATACAACGTCTTTTCTACATAATTATTAATAAACCACATCTTTGTTCACCACGGTATGTGAATCATAATTTTAGTACTTAACAAAAGTCTGACTCTGCAACTTTCTTGATGCAACCCAATTTCGTTTTTTTAAAGTTTTTTAAAAATAGAAAAAAGATAATAGCAAAGGCGTAATGATTGCTACCAAGTATATGTGCTTTAAACACATAAAATAACTACAAAACCAACATATCTCAGGCATTAAGAATTTATAAAAACCAGTTGATTTTTGTGCTTGAGTTTACTTCAAATGATATATTGGCCATATTCATTGCACAAGAATATTACCACACAGTGTATGGCAAAAGATGGAAACTTTGGAGTGCTACCTTCTACATGCAAATGCAAACCCAAGAAAGAAAGCCTGTTCGACGTCAGCGCGCGCAAGGCACCGTAAGCAATGTCGGTTCAGGGGAAAAACAACATATTTTATAAAAATAAAGACCCATCATCAAATAAATCAAAGAAAAAAGAAAAACATCTTCTTGAAAAGAGAAGTCTGCCATTTTAGCACATTAGAATATTAAAGGTGGTTATGCAGCAAGATATTGCATAGATTCTGCTAGCAAGAACATCTTATATCCAGCAATATTCTGCAGATGCATTCATAAGAATAAGGCAACTAGTTTCACCTCACTTTATTGATTTTGAGTTATCCAGGATTTTGTGTAGTTTAGGTAGTTTTAGCTTAAAACTGAAGTTTGTTGAGATTAAATACATTAGATATGTTATACGAATGAAATAATTTATTGAAGATCATGCTTCCTAGATAGTAAACAAATTCAAAGGACTCCACTTAACAATTCAAAGCAAGAAAGATCCCGTAGATCTTGCTTGGCTTTACCATCTAAACTCATTTAGCAATATTTAAAAAAAAAAGATAGCAAATTGTTTTAGTTTTCAAAAGAAAACAAGTAGGGGATATCAAAGTGAACATCGACAATGCTTCATTGTCCCCCAAGGTTCACCAAGATAACCGAGATTCAATATCAGTCCCCAAATAGCAAAAATGGCTTAAAGTGAGATAGTTTCAACAATTTCAGTCAGTTTCAGCTGAACATTCAATCGTTGCCTACGTTTCAAAGCATATGATGCGAAGCTTTCCACATAATAATCTCCTGCCTTTTAAATTTACCAAAGATGAAAATTTTCAGAAAGATCGGATTAAGAAACAACAACTTGTGCCATCACAACCCTGGTAAAATGGTGTCAAGTCCTATGAAACAGGTTTCAATGATGAGGGGAAGATTAGGAAGGGATAAGGTTAATTTGATAAAACTGCAAGCAAAATGAAGGGAAATAAAGCCAATCAGACCAAATTTGAGGCTAATCAACTGACTGATATTGGAGGTAGTCAATGTTACAATATAAAACGACAAAGCCAAACTTGAAAGCCTGAAGGATGAATGGAGTCAAAATAAGATAAAATAATCAAAGTCACATGACTAGCATTAGTTTGGTCATGAAGAAATCTCAACTTTTACCAAAAACAACACCCAGAACAACTAATTAAAGATTGAATTAGCGCATCCAGCTTCAACAGCCTCGGTAATAAGTCCACAAGATCACATAAAAAGGCCTTGTTTGGCATCACTGCAAGTTTCCAATATTCAATTTTCATTTTGAAAAACACAGAAACCAAGGCAGAAACGACATTTGGCAACCTAGTTTCCATTTTCAATTTGTCAAAAACCCTTTCTCAATTTCTAGAAATTGTGGAAACTGAAAAAAAAAAATCTAGTTTTCACCTCTTTTTTTTCGAAAACCAAAATCATCCATGGTCACTCTACCGCCACCACCATCCTTGACAACCTAGCAGCCGGCCACTAGTCGCCAATGGTGCCACACCACCAACTCTCACTGCAACACTAGCCGCCATCACCAGCACAACTGCCACCAAACATAACCCAAGTGACTATCAAACAAGTTCTAGATTTAGATTTTCAAAAAAAAAACATTAGTTTTAGTTTACATGAAACTTGAAAACTGAAAAATAGTAGTGATGCCAAACTCAACCAAAGAAATAAACGAGCATCCAATCATATGGTTAGATTCCAATTGCTATTTTGGTGGTGAAAGGCCTCTATCAAAACCTTATTGGAAGTAATAGCATGTGCATAGATTCAAAAACCATCAGAACAAGACGGTAACGTCAGTCTCGTACTATTCTGATATGAAACCGACACTTGTACGGGTGCAAAGACGTCGGTCAACCAGCTCATCCTAGTACATAGCGATGCATCCGATAGTATTGTACCAACCATGGTCTACTGTACCGGTATCGGGCACCGGACCGATTGCCTGGCAACACGGGCCTACGTCGGGCTGGGCCTGTACCAACACAGTAGGGGAGGCAGGGAAGAGGGCGAACGGTAGAGAGAAAAATAGAGAGAAGGGGGAGAGAGGGAGAGAGGCCGGCGGAGGCTGGCGCCCGGGTAGCAAACGGAGGTTACAGCCATTCTCCTGTTTCGTTCGAAACAGAAGCCCAATCGCTAAAAAAATTCGCAATTTTTAAATAAAGTCGGCAAATCGAATTGCCTTCGCCACCCTCCGCAAGCCTCCCTCCCTTTCCTACTCGCTTTCGCTTTTTCTCTCTTTCCTTCTCCTTCTCCCCCTCCGGCAATGGTTTCGTTTTCATTACTGGAACCATCCCAGTTCGCCTCTGAGACGGCTCGGTATGGCCGGAATCGCCCAGTTCGAGACAGTTGCGTTGACCCTAGTACCAACCATACTACTTGGTACCAATACCTTTTTATTATTTTTGATGTTTTCAATTGCAGTGCATACGGTCGCTACCAGTACCATACCACTACTGTACCAATCCAATAGAAAAAAATTACAAGTTCCAATATCGGTATTTAAAACCTTCAGCATGTATACAGGTTGATTAATTGAATGAAACCAGCAATGTAAACAAGGAAAGAATTATCCAATGTTCTTAAGCAAGTCCAAGATATATGTTTGCTAGGATAGCACAACCGTTGTTGGAATGTGCTACCTCAACGCTAAGAAGATAAAGAATAACAAAAGTCCATGAGGGGTCCTTTTGATATATCAAAAATGATCGACTTCTCATAAATCTGTAGTCGCAAAAGGGATGACTAAATTTTGTCAAACCAAGCACGAGGAGATGTTAAGGCTATATATGACCCTCTTCATGTGGCAAGATTGACTCTCTTCTAATTAGGGTCAATGAAGGTATTATGCATCTCCCCACTCTACCAAAATACCGTCTTAACATCCAAGTCGAACAAGAGCTATATTAGGTTAGCGACAATAATGATGAGTACTCCAACAGAGTTCCAACTGGTAAACAATAAGAATGTCTAAAGATAGTCCACTCCATAAGTTTGATTTACTCAAACCATGTCTTGTGATGGTGCATACAGCAAATACGTACTGATATGGCATGATACTTTCAACCCATGGATGAGATATTCAAAGCTAAGGTTATGCAAGAGAAAGAAATTTCAAAAAAGCATAGTGATTAATAGGATGAGAAGTACATATTTGTTTCTTTGGCTAGGAAGAGAGGTCAAATATCAGAAAAGAAGAAGGCTAGATCTTTGAGTCCAATATGCCACAGTATAGGAATAATAAACAAGATGATGAAGAAGAAATAAAGAGGAGAGAAAGAGTCACATAGAGAAGAGAGCTTAGATGGGGAACATATGGAGAAAGAGCATTAATAGCTTGATTACCAACATTGCAATCCTTGTTAATCCATGGAAATGGTATAGATTCACCCCTTTGAGCTGGCTTATTAGTAATCGCTAATGTTAGGGTCTAGTTTACAAGAAAATTTTTATATTGGACCTTGCTTACGAATATTCATGGCAGTGAATCAGCCCATATTATCCATAATATATTTGAAATCTTTACGATCTTTCAAAATCTTAACAGCATCAATTCCATCTTTCTCATAAACAAAGCAATAATAAGGTAGATTTACAGGAGTTTGGACAAGCTTCAAGATCATTCAGAAATGTTAAGGTATAAATAGAGAGCTTCTTAGAAGTTGGAGGTCAAATGGAGGAGAATCAGGCTGAATAAATTGGGTCCAAATCTGATAATATTGGTTGAAAGTTGAAACAATAATTAATGTCAGAAAACAAAAGGACAAAAATCAAAAAAGCTTGAGACATGGAAATGAAGAAAGTCCAAATAACATTAAGTGATCAAATCTGGTGAGAAATAGTAGTTTAATTTCAGAGAAATCTTGATTTCTTCAAAAATGAGACCCAGAAACAGCCAAGATTGAATTTCTACATTCAACTTCAGTGGCTCAGTGATCAGAGCAGCAATACTTCCACTCCAAGGAAGATGAAAGCCACCAATAGTCTATTTGACTTTCAACAGCTTTCTCACAACAAAAGGCAGCACGAAAAGCCTAGCAATAAGAGAATGTTAAAGGGTCAACAAGGTAGCCATGTCCAATGATGAAGACTGGAAAAAGATTGACAAATATTTCATAGTAAATATATAGCTATTTTCTGAAAATGCAAAAAAAAAAAAACTTTGCGTGTGTCTGTTCGTGGAAGGAGGTATTCACACTTACAATTCATATATTAAATACAACTATTAAACATATTGGTACAATTTCATTGATGGATCTCAGCCCCTCATATTTTCCCTGTCACAAATAATTTATACAGAAAAAGACAGATAAAACATATCTATTAGCTAATTGACATGTATGAGAAGTACCTTGGATGTCTAGTTATCCAGGAAGGCATGGTAAATGGAGGCTTGTGTAAAAAGAATAGGAGAGAGCATAGGCCACAAAAATATGAGATAGGATATGAGATACTTTTCAGAGTGTTGACACATTTATGGAATATCAGATAGGGGTTTACGTAAGGAATCTTGTATATGGGGGTTGCTTGTCAGATTGCATATCAGCAGAAGAATTTTTTTTTGACAGAAAAGCGACTGAAGTGATAGATGGGAAGAGATTTCTCTGTAAATTGGCTAGGTACGGTGAACCCCTTGGTAATGTTTGGGATTGCATTTATCGGTAACACATTTTCAGAGTCCATTATTGCAACCACCTAAAAAGAATATTTTCTCAATTTTTTCCTTTGTTAAGAGGGTGTTATATAAGAGTTTGTACAACATTTCGGATTGGAAGGCCACCTAACATCTTAATTTTTTCTTGAAGATACCAATTATAATTATTCCCATTGAAGAAAAATCTGTCATTTCCTCTTTAAATCATGCATTTTACAAAGACTCTTCTACATCATGCCAGAATGTCTTTCAGATAATTCAAAAGGCAATTAGAAAGTAGATCAAACCATAGTATCCATAACTATTAGTAATTTTATCTGCTAATTTAAATCAATTCTTTATAAAACATGGACATGCTGGAAGAAGATGATTTCACCAAAGACACCTTTTCAGGAGACTAAAGATGGAATTCTAGCCATTCCTCTCCTAGCAGGTTTACATAACATGCAACCCCCACCCCACCCCCTCAAAAAAAAAAAAAAAGCACACTCACACACATAACATCCACATCTCGAAGTAACAACAGGTAATATACCATGTACTTGATCTTACAAGCATCTAAAGTAAACCAGATTATTTAGAAAATAATGACACCGGTGCATGGAAACCATAATTGTTATTAGATAAAAGAAATTGTGTATGAACATTCCAGTGTGCCAAACGATGGGAAATTTGTGAGAATAAAATAGCACACATGTGTAGAACATTTGATTGTTTTTCTCTGTTCTAGTCATCATGCCGTGATTACTAACCATAAGTTGACTGACCCAAAAAGTTGGGGGTTATGATTACCAATCATCATGCTGTCAAAAGTTTTTCCTGTCTTTCATAATGCAAAGAATTTTCCAGGGGTCTTTGCTAGTGTTGCATGGACACAGATATAAGAATTAGATTCGAACATGTAACCAAGTACTTGACTCAGCAAGTGGGAAAAGAAAGATACGAGGATACGTAGAATATCATATAAATTTGACTAACTTATAAAATTATACCACTAAACGTTATCTGTTTAAACATTAAAAAGAAAATGTTAAAAAGATATTGTTTGTTAAGATATTTTTAATATACATGTTTCTCATTCAAACTTCCCCATTAACTTAAGGATATTAGCAAAATAATATTCACATCTACATCTTTAAGAAATCTCGAACAAACAACTACTCAACCCTAATAACAAATTAGAGGATCAAAATCGTTATTGGAAGAGTTCCTCTTCTAATCTTTAAAAGTGTCTTTCAAAGAACTTCATAAATATCCAAGTATCCAGCATATAACTGACTTAGACGCATATTTGATACAGATATTTGGTGCTAGACACAAGTGTCCAGATAACACTAATCATTGGTTGCACTAATTCACCATATCAATTCTAAGCCCTTTTCCCCAACTTTAACATTGATCCAAATAGTCCACAAATTAGCTAAAAAACAGTGGGAAAATAGAAAAGAAAATCCTAAAGCTGACTTAGAAAAATCTCATCTCTCTCTCTCTCTCTCTCTCTCTCTCTCTCTCTCTCTCTCTCTCTCTTTGAATCTAGTATTCACACTACACCATGTTTCTCATTGCCTATACAAATTTATATGATAAGTGATCAACGGGAGCATCAAAGATTAAGAATGGAAAAAAAAATACAAATCCATTGCAAATTTCAAATTCTAACATATAGACTCACCTCCAAAGATTAAATCTTCATGCTCGTTTCTTCATATGACATCAACTCAAGCATCCAAGCATAAATAACACATCAAAATTTTCTCAAGGAAAAAATAATATAGCACAAAAAAAACAAAATAAAACAAAGCAAAAGGATGCAGAAAAACAAGACATCTTGCTTATAATCTGTATTTTTTTTCTTTCTTTTAATCAATATATGAGATGTAGTACACAGAAAAAACAGACATCAACTCCATCTTGTTCGTAAATTGACTGAAACTTCTACATGAAAATCATCATCTAAAATCATATAATTTCCCACCAATCCAAAAATAGCTGACCAATATACATAACGTAATCTTTGATATCTGGATATTTCTCTTTCTCTTATAGTTACGGCGACCGGTTGGACCGCAGGTTCAGCCGGATGGGGAGTGGCCGGCCGGTGCCGGACCCACCGCAGCGGCTGCAGGCCATCCGGCCGGACCCGGCGCAGGTCCGGCACCCGACATCGCCGTCCGACCACCGGGCGCACAGGCACGTGACCCGGCCCGTGCCGTTGCACGTGGCGCACCGCGGCGGCCGCCACTCCCCGGGCCCGGCCATCGGCCGCTCCATCGCCGACTTCACCAGCATCGCCCCGGCCAGAACCCCGAGCCCCGTCGCCAGCTGCGACACCACCACCGGATCCATCAAAGACGGTCCAAGAAACGACGGCCGAGCACCAGGCGAAGAAATCTTGTGGAATAATATAATACAAGAGAAGGTTTGAGAGACTGAGCGAGATATTACGATATAAGGAGGAGAGGGCGAGAAATTTAGGGATCACATGGCTTATTTAGGGGTAGAAGAGGAAACGTCTTGCGCGTTTGAGTGGGTCTTGACTCTCGAGAGAGTTTGAACAGTCTATTTGGGTTGGAGAGCTCGTCGCGGACTTCAAAGGGCAGAAAAAGGGGATTGGTTGGTGAAATCACTGGTTTGGACCACGTGCACCAGTTCTAAATCACGCTCCTCAGATGGAGTAATCATTATATACTCCGCATGCACTAAAATGATCGGGCACACAGCCAATCACAACCACTAATTTCTGTATGCTTTATTTATCAAGTATGCATCTTGATGCATTATTATAGGAACCAACGATAGTAATAATCAGCTACATACACGACAATGTTGGTGTGTGCAGTGTAGGAGATAAAAAATTTTAATCTTTTACTTTTTTTTTTTTTTTCCATCCACGCATATGCGTATCGTTGGTGGATCTGGTCCAACCGATAACTTCTAATTTGGAATAGAGTGGGATGAGGAAGGCATAAGGAGGTTTCCTCGAGCTTTCCATCCCTCGTCAGTTTGTTGAGACGGAGTGGACTGGAGAGAGATATTTTAGCACGTGGAAAGTTTAGGGGTTAAGCAGGTTCTTCATATATTACCTTTTTTATAAGTGTAATTGACTTGGTCTTGTTAATTATGCTCCTTGACTTCTCCCTGTTAATAATAAACTCTCTCCACTAACATGTGGACTAATTCCTGTCTAGGAAAGAACACAGCACTCTTAATTGATGGGGACTTGGATGTTGGAAAGGTTGGAGAAAGTATGGCAAGTTATGGCTGCTTGGAGACTCGGAGTGGAAGATTAGCAAAATCATGATAAACTAGTAGAAAGACAGTGGAAAAACGTGCGATAATTATACGAAAATTCCAACTGATCCTTCGTTCAGGAAAACCTCTAACCCTAAGTGTTACGGGGGAACTTAGCCACCATGCCCCACGTGACCGGCACGCGCGCCCAGGAAGACTACGGCTGCCCCTTGATCCAGCAATCCGACCTCGGGTCGGATATCTTCGGCTCCGCAGCCCGACCCCGAGTCGGCTGCCCCTTGATCCAGCAATCCGACCTCGGGTCGGATATCTTCGGCTCCGCAGCCCGACCCCGAGTCGGCTGCCCCTTGATCCAGCAATCCGACCCCGAGTCGGCAATCTCTCGACAACAACAGACTGTTCCTCTGAGGCACGCCGCGGCCCCCTGCTCCACTACTCCCTGCAACGGCCGTAATGTTATCGCTGATATTTAGGGGTGGAACCGTGGAAGAGGAAACGTCTTGCGCGTTTGAGTGGGTCTTGACTCTCGAGAGAGTTTGAAGAGTCCATTTGGGTTGGAGAGCTCGTCGCGGACTTCAAAGGGCAGAAAAGAAAACGGGTTTGGTTGGTGATTATTATTATCTACTCCGCATGCACTAAAATGGTCGGGCATATAACCAATCACAACCACTGATTTCTGTACGCTTTATTTATCAAGTATGCATCTTGATGCATTATTATAGGAACCATCGGTAGTAATCAGCTACATACATGACAATGTTGGTGTGTACAGTGTAGGAGATAATTTTTTTTAATCTCTTACTTTTTTTTCCATCCACGCATATGCACATCGTCGGTGGATTTGGTCCAACTGATAACTTCTAATTTGGAATAGAGTGGGATGAGGAAGGTATAGGGAGGTTTCCTCGAACTTTCCATCCCTCGTCGGTTTGTTGGGACGGAGTGGACTGGAGAGAGATATTTTAGCACGTGGAAAGTTTAGGGGTTAAGCAGGTTCTTCATATATTACCCTTTTTATTAGTGTAATTGACTTGGTCTTGTTAATAACAAACTCTCTCCACTAACATGTGGACTAATTCCTGTCTAGGAAAGAACACAGTACTCTTAATTGATGGGGACTTGGATGTTGGAAAGGTTGGAGAAAGTATGGCAAGTTATGGCTGCTTGGAGACTTGGAGTGGAAGATTAGCAAAATCATGATAAACTAGTAGAAAGACAGTGGAAAAACATGCGATAATTATACGAAAATTCCAGCTAATCCTTAGTTCAGGAAAACCTCTAACCCTAAGTATAGACAAAAGAAAATTCCGGTTGATGTTATCGAATGCCTTTCATAAAGTTAATCTTGAGTACGGCAACCTTAGAACTATACCCCCCATAGTGCAATATAATATCATGAGCAGATATAAAGTTTTGTAATGCATACCATCCTTTGATGAAGGCCAATTTAGAATCTTTGATACAGTGCAGGTATTAGGGCACTTAGCCTGAGGCTAATTTTTTAGTAGTGATTCTTGTCGAGCTAGAAGCATAATTAATCTTGGTAAGATCAAGGGTCCTCTTATTCTAATAGAAGTTATCAAAAAGTAAGAGGAGATCATTTTTTTTATCAACTAAAGATAACAGATTTAATTCACCATATGGCTGAGACCAGTTCAGAGATAGAGGAGACACATGTTGTCTGGCCATTGAAGAGAAACTTATACAACATAAAGTTCCAAAGAAATATCTTACTATGAAGCGATTTCCAATCCATCCATCATAGAATGGCAATGGTGTTTCTTCTTTTCTTAGCCAAGGCCACTCTATGGAAGTAACTCATGTTATGCTTCCAATAAAGTTCTTCTTTAGCATTGACATCCCCCATAGAGAAGATTGGAATTTCTTTAATGGCATGGTCATCAAGCTGAGAGATCGGCAATTTCTTCGCTCATGTCAATGACTTCATTTACAGTATGTTTGATATCTTTTAATATGCTGGCTGCTCAAATCTTGAGAACATGCTTGTAGCATGGATTTCACACATGTAGTATTTTCCAATACTGCTTGAATTATATCATTAGTATCAGGTTCTTTAAGCCACCAACTTTCAAATCTAAATAGCTTCGGCGCATGCATGGAAGGAGAATATGCAAGTCAAGACAATGGGGACATGATTTGAGACCACCTAGAGGAGAGCAAATTGGCTTTGAGTTAGGGAAAAGAATCTCACACTTCGGTGACCAAAAAAAAAAAAAACCAACTATGCCATAGAAAGATGTTCTCTTAAATTAATCTAGTAAAGTTTATGTCATTGAGTTCAAATCCAATCAAATCTAGCTCAGTAGCGACATTACAAAGGCTAATGAATCGGCCATGCATTGAGAACATCCTCTTTGATCAAAATAGGATCTTGTGATGTTGAAATCACCACCCAAAATCCAAGCACCAGCGAGGAAGGATCGAACCTTTCTTGATTAATTCCAGAAAACTTTATGAAGTGATCAGCTGTTAGGCCATAAACCTTCAAGTGCAGGTCCAAGTGAGGTTGAGAGAGGCATAGAATTGTTCTACCAAAAGTGGAAAAACTCATGGTTGGACAGATTTCTAAAAAAAAAATTATCATGTTCCAACCCACTAGAATACCCTAGAAGAGCTATTAGCATCTAATACTGACTATTTGTCCATGTGGTTACCCCACAAAAACCTAAGAAAAGAAGTGGTGGGATTGGAAGTCTTGGTTTCTTGACTGGAGATGAGATCACAATTAGAAAAACAGATGACATCAAAGTTTGGTCTCCTTTTAATAGGATCATTACTTCCTTTTAGAAAAGCGAAGTTGGGTAGCTTGCTAGGGTAATAACTTTATTCTAACATAGTTGGTGGGAGTTGTTCTAGAAGGGTAGGATGTAAGAGCCACATTTTTGAGCCGGCCCGGCCCGCTAACCACAGCACCGGCCCGACTCATGTGAAGGGGAGGGAGACTCCCGAACGGGATCTTCTCCCTCCCCTGTTTCAACCCCTCCCCGAATCCACCGCAAGAGGGGAAAAAAAAAAACAGAGGAAAAAGGGGGATTAAATCTTACCTAAATGGAACCAATCTCTATCTATAAAATATCCCTTTCTCCTCATCCTAGGGCATCAACCGAGTGCCGTTCAAAAGAAAAAGGAAAGAAAAAAAAAGGGATCCGCGAGAAACTTGGGTTGTTCGTCGCCGATCTTGCCGGAGGAACTCACCGGAGGTAAGGTGAGCACCCTCTCCTCCTTCTCCTTCGTCTTTGGCCATTATTTCTTTGGGAATACGGCCGGTAAGCTGCCGGATTAATGGGGAAACCGAACCTATGTTCGGTCTTCTTCCTCCTTCCGTTCGGCCGGCCGTCGCCGGGCCGCCGGCACCACCACGGGCCGACGACCATGGGGCGTTGCCGGCCATGGGCTGCCCGGTGCCGAGCACCGTCTCCCTTTCCGCCGGGAAGAAGGAAGAAGAGAGAAAGGGAAAGGGAGTTTTCTTCTCCTTTTCCTTGTTAATCTTCTCTCTCTTCTCTCTAAGCTTTCTCACTTCATGTTTTCTCTCTCTACACTTGGATCCGGGGAGATCATTGCTTTGAGGACTCTAGATAGTCCTGGGATGCTAGATTTTAGAGTACTATTTAGAGGATCAAATAGGGGTCCTAGATTGTCATATATCTTTGATAAATTTTAATGATGACTTGGTTATGTAGGAAAACAATCTGTTGGACGAGAGGATGCTAAGCGGGATCCTGCGCATCCCGGTTCATAGATCGCCGTGAGGGCGGATGATTAGTTTGTCTGAATTTTCAACAAAGTGTAAGAATCTTTGTACGCCAATCCTGCATGATATAAATATTTTTACACCATATATGTATGATGTGCTATGATCCTGATAAGTAAAAAAGCAAAAAAAGTTTTAAATTAAATTATATTTTGATCGTATTTGCTTGTGATTGGTATCTTGATGGATACATGCATGCGCATAACTTGCACCTGCATAATTGGATTAATGAATGTGGTTGTTATGATATTTTGGTATTAAATCGTATTTTGATCATGTTTATTTGTAATTGATAGTATGATGGATACATACTTGAGCATAGCTTATATTTACGTAATTGGACTAATGATATGGTGGATGGACTAACCATGTTATATTGATTGCCCTGTCACGGGCCGGAAATGTGACATTGGTTAGTCTAGGCCGGATATAAGATGGAAAAAGGAATTGATGTGTGTATGTGAATTGGTTAAATGAGTAGGGACTTTGGGCTTATCTCGTTAGTTATCGATTGCCCCATCACAGGCTGGAAATGTGATACTATCGATTGCCCCGTCACAGGCTGGAAATGTGATATTATCGATTGCCCCATCATAGGCTGGAAATGTGATACTATCGATTGCCCCGTCATAGGCCGAAAATGTGATACTATCGATTGCCTCGTCACGGGCCGGAAACGTGACCGGAATGTAGCCCAAAGTCTGAAAGATAATTGATCTGGATCAAGTTAATATAGAATGAAAAGAAAATGCATTGAAAACAGTAATGAAGATTTATGAGCTATCATATGCTATATCATTCTTATATAGCTGGACTGGCATTGATGTTTAAAGTACATATTTATATTGATTATTTGAGTTTTTTGGAAACTGTACATGATTTCATGAAATGTGCATCGATTTGTCGTGATTTCCAAATCTATATTATTATTGTGTTGGTGTGGATATGTAGGGACTCTTACTGGGCTGTAAAGCTCACCCCCTCTTCTTCTTCTTTTTTATCAGAGTTGTAGGATGCATAGATTTGGATGGGATGGGCGCAGAGTGCGAGTACCAGAGTCATTAGTTAGTTTATTTGTTTATCCTTCTTTGATGTCGATAAACATTTGAAGATCTTGTAATTGAACTAATTTGTTTATTTGGACATACCGGATTTATCTATTTGAATTACTAAATTAATTGTGGATTTATTGGAATTTTTGTTAATCATAGGCCTTGCATGATCTTTAGGGCACTGCTCTAGGGCTCATGCGGCCGGTCGCGTATCGGACCCGGGTGCTGGGTTCGGGGCGTGACATAGGACTTCTGGGATTTGAGGTAACAAGTATTGGGTAGCTTGCTAGGGTAAGGTTTAGATGAGGAAGTAAGTAGAGTTGTAACAAAAGGAAGTGGGAAGGATTTAACCTAGCTTTCACTGGCACCAAAAGGGATTGCGTTAGCTCCCATCAAACTGATGACTTGGGAAGCAAACTGTTTATTTGAATAAATAATTTTTAAATTTACATGTCCATAAATATTCATTCATGCATGGTGATTTAAGATGATTTTTCTTTACCATCCACTGCAGTGGCTATTGGCAATTGAAATTATTACTTTATTCTCACATAACATTTTGAAGATAAAAGGAACAAACTATTTATAATAATAACCAATAACTGGGTATTAAAAGCTTGCTTTTTCTTCCCAGATAAATGTCAGAGTTTTTGATAAAGCAAGGGTTGAACCAAGTAGAATGCATGGTTAAAAGATGGTTGTAACATAGGGATTGATTGAGTACCTTCTAGCATGGAATTAAACACACTAGCTGCTTTATAAGAGTTGTAAATTTTTTATTTTAGAAAAATATACATCATATATCAAGTAAACTATTAGGTTCACATCAAGCTAAAGTCAAGTCAAGTTTACTAAAATCAATTTTCATCTCCCAATGTTTTAGCCAAAATCTGAGATTGGACGAGTGGTTGGAAGATTGAACGGCTGGTGAACGGTGAGGTCAGTTGTGGCTGAGCTTGGACGAAGAGATTGGTTCGAAGGTCGAAGTCCAAGATAAAAGAAAAAAGAGACAACACCGAATGTTGCTGGATTTTGTCCGATAGGGAACCCTCCATTATCTAAGTCGAACAAGATTTTAGAGAATAACGGAAATTTGCGAGGATAGTGCGAGAGTGTCGATGTAAGAATGAGAGATCCCCTGAGTGTAGATTTATATAGATTATAGAGTAAGGTGGAAGTGCATTTTAACTGCTCAGTAATCGCACGCACATTACACACATTGTGGGACTTAATCACGCAAGTTGTGCGGTAACTACTCTACATGCACGACAAGCTGTAACTATCCTGCAATATGCTTTATAAGTGCGTGAGGTTATAGCCGTTCTTTTAATAAACTTTAACCGCCTTAAATGTGCTTTAATCTAGAGACACGTGGCTCATTACTGTTGGTTATTTATGTAGATTAACAACTCGATCAACTACTTAGGTCAGCAAGTCGGTCGATGCCGAAGTCAGTAGTTTGGCCTGTTGTCGAGATTGATAGTAGTCATAAATCAACAAATATATGCCCCATCACCTAGCATATTATTAAGTTGGATTATTGAACTTCAACAAACTAGGTGGTTAGATATATAAATATCAACCTAAACATGTAAGAATAAAATTGAAATTCTGTCCACATAAAAAAAAAAAAAATTTCACAAGCCATATTAAGCCAATAACCATGTTTAGATATGCCAACATCCACATTTTAACGTGCATACGTTAGGCATGAATCGGGGTACCAATCAGGTCATGATCTCAAATAATTAAACAGTATTTGGTAAATTCAATTATCATTATACCTTTGAAACATTTCTAAATATCATATATTTGAAAATAATAAATGATTTTTAAAAGAAATATATAGGGTATGCGAGCAAATTATACGCTACATATTGCATATAAATTACCTAAATTTAATTTGGTCGGTTTATACATTTCAGTCCTGTAATAAACCCGAATATATCATGTGGTCGACTTGGGCCACGTGTGTACGAGGGCAGGAAGTCCTAGCCACTAGTTTGTTTGCAAATAAAAGTAGTTTCACGAGGAAGTCACGGGAATCCACGCGCCCATACGGATGTCCCCACGTGGTAATCATCATCGTCCACGTGGCAAACAGGGGCCCGCTTCCCCCGCCTCATCCAGAATGTCGAAATGCGCGGCGCCCGGCTTGAAGATTCCCGCGCCAACTCAACACGCGCCGTCCAAATCATCCCGCCAAAATTTTAAATTATCCAGGAAAAATTACTTTCTCGCCGTACCCGCGTCTTCCTTCGTACGCTTTTCTTCCTTCCCCCGGAAGCATCAAATTCCCCCGCCGGTGTCCCCACCATGCTTAATTAACGATCAATCCGGTAACAATTCTCTAAAACTAACCAACGGCGGTGATCCGATCCCTTCTCCTTCCCCGGTAAGCCTCGCCCCAAGATTTCAAATTCCCCGCCCTTCCCCGCTCCCCCAATTCCCGAAATCTCCCTATAAAAGTCCCCCAACCCCATCCTCTTATCTCCACAACAATCCATCCTCCTCCCCCCATTCCCGAAACATCCCCGTCTCTAAGTTTTCTTCTTCCCGGAAATACTCTCGACCATGCCGTCGATGCCCGCCGGCGCCGGCGCCGTGGAGGAGATGGAGGAGCCCCTCCTCGCCCCGAACCTCGATCGCTTCTCGATGTTCCCTATCCGCTACCCCCAGGTGTGGGAGATGTACAAGAAGGCCCTCGCCTCCTTTTGGACCGCCGAGGAGGTCGACCTCTCCAGTGACCTCCCCCACTGGCTCCACTCCCTCACCAACGATGAGCGCCACTTCATCTCCCACATCCTCGCCTTCTTCGCCGCCTCCGATGGCATCGTCCTCGAGAACCTCGCCATCCGCTTCATGTCCGACGTCCAGATTCCCGAGGCCCGCGCCTTCTACGGCTTCCAGATCGCGATCGAGAACATCCACTCCGAGATGTACTCCCTCCTCCTCGAATCCTACATCAAGGATCCAGACGAAAAAGATCGCCTTTTCCGCGCCGTCGAGACCGTCCCGGCAGTGACCAAGAAGGCCCAGTGGGCCCTTCGGTGGATCGGGTCCGCCGAATCCTTCGCCGAGCGTCTAGTTGCGTTTGCCGCCGTTGAGGGGATCTTCTTCTCCGGCTCCTTCTGCTCTATCTTCTGGCTCAAGAAGCGCGGCCTCATGCCGGGTCTCACCTTCTCCAACGAGCTCATCTCCCGCGACGAGGGCCTCCACTGCGACTTCGCCTGCCTCCTCTACTCCCTCCTCAACCGCAAGCTCTCTGAGGACCGCATCAAGTCGATAATCGCCGACGCCGTTGACATCGAGAGGGAGTTCGTTTGCGACGCGCTGCCGGTGGCGCTGGTGGGGATGAACGGGGATTTGATGAGCCAGTACATTGAGTTCGTGGCGGATCGGCTCTTGGGGGCGCTGGGATGCGGGAAGTTGTATGGGGTGGCGAATCCATTCGACTGGATGGAGCTGATATCGCTTCAGGGGAAGACGAATTTCTTCGAGAAGAGGGTCGGAGAATACCAGAAGGCGTCGGTTATGTCAAGCTTGAACGGGAACGGCCATGGAGGGAACCATGTGTTCAAGTTGGATGAGGATTTCTGAATGCATCTCTCTCTCTCTCTCTCTCTCTCTCTCTCTCTCTCTCTCTCTCTCTCTCTCTCTCTCTCTATGTAATAATTCCTTTCTTGCCTTTTCCCTTTCCCTTTGGTTCGTTGCGTGGGCTGATGATTTATGCATCGTTATAAGTAATGTATTAATTATACTATTAATCATCTTTAGAAAGCCATCGATTGCCTTTCGATTGTTTTTTTTATGCTGTCGAAAAGCTTTGTTTCTGTTGAGGCGTTTGGTGTTTGAAGTAATGCCTCCAAGAGATAGAGGGAATGGAGCTCTTCCTGTGTCTACACCAAAGTTAGTGGCCTGTGGAGGATGCTACGGGATTGTAATTGGTAATGTCTGTCTTGTGATACTATCTTTTTAATTGCACACCGCGTCATGGTATTTTGCTTTGTTTCTGTTGAGGCGTTTGGTGTTTGAAGTAATGCCTCCAAGAGATAGAGGGAATGGAGCTGCTGCAAAGGAGATTCCTGGGTCTACACCAAAGTTAGTGGCCTGTGGAGGATGATACGGGAAATATGACATCACTTTTGTTGTAATTGTTATTTTCCTTGTCTTGTGATGCTAGCTTTTTAATTGCACACCACGTCACGGTATTTTGCTTGGTTGAGGTTGAGAACAGTAGTTCTAGCAAATATCTGTCATCACCCATGCTTGTTGAGAACAGTGAAGCACATTATAGTGCACTTGGCAGTGATTATGAAGCACGAGAAGATTGTCATTGAAGCAAGATGAATGCATTGTCAAGGTTTTGATTTAATTTTTTTGGTGTCATCATGCCTAACTTTCAATTTTTGATTCTCTTTTTCAATAAAAAGAGCATTTCAATGCCAGAGGTCCCTGTGTTTCTCTTTTGATGTCTTTTTTAAATTGTCTATGAATTTTATCAACCTTTGTTGCAGTCACACATGGAGAATTTGTGAGCAAATTTGTAAATAATACATGCAATTGGTGTTCTGGGGTCAAATACTCCATCGAGATCTTGTAAGCAATTTTTTTGCAGTTTGATGGGGATATTTTTTCCATCAATTTTGTTTTAATTGTGGATCATCGGGACTTCTATTGAGTCTACATAAATCTAGCTGAGGGACATGGCATGAAGAAGTTGCAGTCCATATCTGATACATTTTAATTTCTATGTTTTGTTTTGGATTTATTCTTGCCATCAGTCGGTTAGTAGCAACAGCTTATGCCTATCATGAATTTATATGTTAATGATGTTTTTTGTTAGTGTAATTTTAGGATCATGTAACAATCTGTATTAGCTCATAATTTTTTTTTTGCATTATTATGTATCAGTTAGTATTATTTTTTTTTTTGTTAGCATGATTTTATTAGAATAATTTTAAAAATTGCATAACAATCTATATCAACGAATATTATTTTTTTATTAGCATGATCCTATATTAGTCTATATTTTTTTTGTATGGGGTTTGTACACGAGTATATATAATCCTTGAGATGTACTAAATGAGATAAACTAGAAAAATAAAATAATCTTTTTCTCTCTTTTTTTCGTTTTTTTTTCTTCTGCAAATATTTTAACATAGTATCAGAATCACCGATCACCTAATCTATTGCCACCATCTCTTCCGTTTTTGCTGTGAATGTCGTTGCCATGTCTAGATGCTTTGAAGACCTCCACTGTGATCTCTGCTCCTGGGTGAATCAGCACTCAAATATCCTTTATTTTTTGGTGAATTAATATTCGAAGATCCTTTATTCTTTAATGGATCTGCAACTTCTATCCCTTGTTTTTCTTCTTAGCTTTAGATCTTTGGTCGTCCCTTCTGATCGTCGCTCGGCCTCTTTCTCTCTATCTCTAATTTCATTTGTTGTCTCCGACTCCTTCACCATCCAATTCAAGGTCTTTTGCTACTCTTCCATAGTGCCTACGTTTATGAGGATCGTCGATTTTTGGTTATCTTCTTTGAGCCCTATCTTCGCTATAACTATAATCTTCTATATATCTTTTTGCTGCCACATTATCGATAAGTCTATTAGCCATATCAACAAACACGTCAGTTTGTCACGTTAGTCAGACACACCAGTCTGCTATTTTAGTCGCCATGTCAGTGGACGTATTGTTTATCACATCAATTATCCACGTTAGTATTGCCAAACACATCAGTTTGTTGCGTTAGCTTTCTAATCTACTATATCAATTTCTAAGCTGCTATGTCGGCTTCTATTCTGCCATATCAAATTTAGCATTGTCACATCAGTTTGACACATTGGTCTGCCATTTCGACTTTTGAGTTGCTATGTCAACTCTTAATCTGCTACATCAGCTTCTGAGCTACTATAACAACTCGTGCTCTGCCATATCAGCCTCTCTGCTGCCATGTTAGCTCTCGATCTACCACCACATTAGTCTCCGAGCTGCTATGTTGATTCCTAGTCTATCATGCCAACTTGTGAGTTGCTACTTCAGCTCTTAATCTTGTACATCAATTTCTAGGTATATTAATGATCTAGTTTCCAAACTTAAGTTAGCACCTATAGTACCATCTTGAGTTTGAGGAGGGATATTAGCATAATTTTAGGGATCACGTAACAATCTGTATCAGTTTATAATATATTTTTTTGTTAGCATAATCATGTATCGGTCAACATTATTTTTTTTGTTAGCATGATCTGATTAGAGCAATTTTAGAAATCACATGACAACTTGCATCGATGAGTATTATTTTTCTTTATTAGTATGATCTTATATTAGCCTATATTATTTTTCTTATATGGAGTTTGTACACAAGTATATATAACCCTCGAGATGTACCGAATGTAATGGAACAAAAAAATAAAATTACTTTTCTCTTTCCTTTTTTTTCTCTGTTTTTCTCTTCTTCTACAAATATTTTAACATTTTCTAATGCATTGGCGCATATGTGTTGGTGGATGCGAGTTAAGAAGAGAAGCTTCCATGTTTCGCCGGTGGTCAACATCGCCTAGCAACTCCAATCATCAGAAGGGTGTTGCCATGCGCTCGCTTCTTTGGTCTTGTCCAGCACCGGTGGTTGGTAACTATTACCCTAGGTCTGTTGTGGAGACGAGGATGTGCATCCTGAGGAAGAAGACATATCTCTATGCACATGAAGACCTGTGTTTGCAGAATGTGTGCTCACCTCGATATAAGGGATGTCAATATCCTATAGAATTGGTTCATGAAAAAAAGGAAATGGGAAAATGTAGTCAATAGAAAGAAATATGTCTTGTTTGGTTGCTCTTTTGGAAGAAAAGAGATGGAAAAGGAACTTTTCCATAGAAACAAGATTCCTGTATTTTGTAGAAAGAAAAATCTATTAGAATATGAAAAAGTCCAATTTCCACCGACTGGAAATTGGGATATTTTTTTGGCCAACAGTGCCCTTAAAGTTTTAGATATAATAGGGTAAGAGATCTTTTACTTTATTAAGGGCATAACATATATTTTACACAACTTTCCAAAAAAAATAGATGCTCAACCAAATATAAGTTATTTGGAATATGACATTTTTTATTGTCAATCAAATATGCTAAAACCACTTTTCCAAACATTATACACTCATACGTTAGCTTTCTAGGAAAATATTTTAGGACGAGTCCTAAGTGTTTTGGTAGGACTCATTTTATGTGATGGTTTGGATTGGACATTAGCTCGTGATATGATGTACACCCTTACGATGTCTTTCGGTGACTCAAATAAGATCACTAGGGTGATCTTAGATTACTGATGATCCTCGTTTTTAGGGTAATCTGATCCTCGCTACGTTCTAGTTCTAGTGATTGAAGATCTTCAGATATCCATGATTAACTTATTTGGTAAATGATGGAAACCAGGATTACCAATTCTATAATACCAAAATTACCTCCAGTATATTTCATAAAATTTGCAACTATTAAACAGATTACCCAACAAATCATAAGAAAATATACATGAACATAAATTAAATTACCAAAATCTATCATTACGGGTCAATTCAATAAAACCAAAAATTAATCGAAACCTATCAAAGTAACTTAAGGGAATTATCAAACTTTTCCAACTAAAAGAATTTTTTTATGGAATTATCAAAATTATCCTATCTGGAAGATTTTTTTTTGAGAGAACTGCATTTTTGGAAATAACTTTTCTGGCTAGATTGAGGGCACTTTTCTTCCCATATTTTAGCACGACATCACTGCTCTAGAGCGACTTTAGAAACCTATCCTAAGTGACAAGTTTAACATCACTGGGTTGCATAGCGATTTAGGAGTGGGAGTAATTTGAGATACTTCTCTATAAGTTCATTGGTATGTAACCAAATACGGCAATCGAATCATATCATCCATATTATCCAGGATCTTGAGGTCATCACCCCATACCAAACACCAAGTATGGGCTGTTTGTTGGTGGTTGGCTAATTCTCTACGGCTTGGCCGACGTAGTCGAGGCGGTGAGAAAAGTGGCCGTTTCTACTGTATCATCTATATATATATAAATATAACAGTTATAACAATGATTATTAAATGTTAAAAATTTAATATACTATTTTTTGAGCCAAATAACGGTCATTTTAACTGTTATAATCTGGTTTCCATAGAAATCTAGTGGTATTACGTGCTATTTAGACGCTTCTCCGTCTAATCCATCTTAGAAATCCATCAAGTGGTATAGCGGTATAACTGTTATAATCTGTTATAATCGCTTCTCCGTCCTCACCTCCCAACCCGGTCCTCTCTCTCTCTCTCTGCGCGCGCGTTTTCTTTTCTGATTTCTTGTTTTCATGCATTTTTGGATCCTCAGAAGTCAAGAAGCGGATTGCTGATGCCATGAAGGACAAGCAGGTATTTTTTTTAATCACCAATAGATTTCTTATATATTTATGTTAAATGTGAGTTCTTGTGCTCGATCTTGTGCTAAATTTTTGATTTTTGTTTAGTCATTTTGATTAATAACACTGAGAATCAACATTTTCTCCTAATTTATTCTTGCCCCCCCCCCTCCTTTTTCCCCATCAATCAGCATAACAGATTGTGGATATTAGTTGCCCATTACCTGCTCGATCATTGGTCTCGATAGATTGATGGGTTTTGGGAGTATAATGGATGCATCACCTATCATTCTGCCATTGCCATGGAATTATTCATTATATGTGTCAGCAATTAATAAGATAGATTAATATTTTTATACATGTATATCACTTAGCAGTACATGCCTCAACTTAAGCACTCAGATGTTTGTCCTGCTTGAAACCTGGGAAAGCATGAGACACCTAGGTTGCTGGGCTGCCTAGCGCCCAGGAAGGAATGCCCGGTGACCCATCATCAACAACTTTGCTCTGCCGCTTCACTCTAGCTTCTAGATAGCTCTCTTAAGCATTTCGCAATA
Organism: Phoenix dactylifera; assembly: GCF_009389715.1. Taxonomy (NCBI): domain Eukaryota; kingdom Viridiplantae; phylum Streptophyta; class Magnoliopsida; order Arecales; family Arecaceae; genus Phoenix; species Phoenix dactylifera. Next base: position 3,912,844 of record NC_052405.1, on the reverse strand, counting down.
CCCTTAACTGCTATTACTCATTCTTCTTTTTTTTCCCTCCATCACTTAAGCAATTTGTAATACCCTTGAACTCCTATCTCTCTTACTCTTTTCTTCGCCTCCACTAGATATTGAATCTTGAGTGATGCTAATAGTGCAGGTGGTCTAACATATTGATTTAAACCATTGGCGTTCCATCATTATTATCTTGTGAAAGCATAAGAAAGTTAATCTTTTCCAATTTCAGTATCTAAAGTGTATTCTTTGGTGGCTCATGTAGCTGTGAAAGTCATCCAGCTTTGCCATCTCCCCATCTACTTTTCCTTCTCATTATTGTGATAAATGGTGTGTCATCCAAGCAGTACACAACCCATCTTTCACAAGCATGCAAGATGTATTGAACATCAATTGTTAATATGGCGATTCTTACTATTCGTTTACATTTTTTTTTTGCTTGGCCTCGACGCAAAAAATTGCCATCACATAGGATGAGGCTCTAAAGCTATATATAAACATGTTGGTGCGGACACCAGTACCGGACCGCCAGTGACGCGGGTCTACGGTCGTCGCAGGAGGAGGGTCCAGCCACTCTCGTTATGGCTGGACTGATTTGATGTTAGTTTATTTTATGTCAACTTCTTAGGTTACATTGTCTCCTCAGAAGGTTTGTCCGCTGACCCTGATAAAGTCACTGCGATAGTCGAGTGGCCTGAACCAAAAACCATCATTGAGGTTCGTAGCTTTCATGGGCTGGCTACTTTTTACCGTCGTTTCATTAAAGGGGTTTAGTACACTAATGTCCCCAATCACTGATTGCCTAAAAAGGGGCGACTTTCATTGGACTAGCACTGCTGCTAACGCATTCCACGATGTCAAGAAGTGGATGACGGAGGCACCAGTTATGCATTTGCTTGACTTCAGTAAGGCGTTTGAAGTGGAGTGTGATGCATCTGGCCTTGGCATCGGTGGGGTGCTCAGTCAAGAACGCCATCCCATAGCATACCTTAGTGAGAAGTTAAACGAGGCTAAGCAAAATACTCTACCTATGATAAGAAATTTTATGCTGTAGTCCAGGCTCTCCAGTATTGGCGCCACTACCTGCTACCCAATGAATTCGTACTTTTCTCCGATCATGAAGCTCTTCGCTACCTTAACTCCAAAAAGAAGTTGAATTCTAGGCATGCCAAATGGGTTGAGTTCCTTCAGGAATATACTTTGGTGCTCAAACACACATCGGGTGCCTCCAACACTGCTGCTGATGCACTGAGCCGGCGAGTGACCTTACTCTCGACCATGTCTGTACAAGTTACGGGCTTCGAAAGACTCAGAGATGACTACTCCACTTGCCCCGATTTTGGAGAACTCTACAAAACCATTGCTGATGGACATGAACCCTCATTTAATGGATTTTATCTTCAGGATGGTTATTTGTTTAAAGCAGCAAAGCTCTGTATCCCACGGACATCAGTAAGAGAATTTTTGGTGTGGGAAGTACATGCCGGTGGCCTTTCCGGACACTTCGGACGAGATAAGACCATCGAAGAGGTCGAACGTCAATTCTTCTGGCCTAGCCTAAAACGAGATATTGCTAAAATCACTAGCCAATGTCGAATGTGCCAACTAGCCAAACACCAGAAACAAAACACTGGTCTCTACACCCCCTTACCGATACTTGATCGTCCTTGGCATGACATTAGTTTGGACTTTGTGCTTGGTCTTCCCCGTACTGTCCGATAACATGATTCTATTCTTGTTATAGTGGATCGTTTCTCCAAAATGGCCCACTTCATTCCGTGTTCCAAAACCGCGGATGCTTCCAAAGTGGCCAAACTCTTCTTTGCTGAGATTGTTAAACTTTATGGCCTTCCCCACACCATCGTGTCTGACCGGGATGTACGTTTTATGAGTTATTTTTGGAAAACTTTGTGGCACTCGGTTGGTACAAAACTTAAATTTTTCACTACTTACCATCCACAAACTGACGGCCAAACAGAAGTGGTAAACCGAAGTCTGGGTAACCTTTTACGGTGCCTTGTGGGTGAACATACTCGTAATTGGGATTCAGTTCTTCCTGTCTCACAGTTCGCATATAATAATTCAATCAATCGGTCCATCGACATGAGTCCATTTGAGGTCGTACATGGTTACAAAGCTCGAAAACCTTTAGATCTTTTACCAATGTCACCCCATGTTAGGATTTCTGAGTCTGCACACGCATTTGCACAACATATTCATGAGTTACATCAGAAAATCCAAAAGCGCATGCATGCTAGTAATGCTCAATATAAACTGCAAGCTGATTCTCATAGACGGGACAAAATATTCCAACCTGGGGACTATGTTATGGTACGTATTCGACTAGAGCGGTTCTCGCAGGGGACCGTTAAGAAACTGCAGGATCGTAGCACGAGACCATTTCAGATATTGCACCGGGTGGGCACGAATGCCTATGTTCTTGACCTCCCCTCAGATTATGGTATCAGCTCCACTTTTAATATTGAAGATTTGGTTGCTTACAAGGGTCCACCATCCATCCCAGATGACCCTTTTGTTGAGACCCATCTTGAGCCCGCTACCTCCCATATCCCTGAGTCCATACCATCTTCCCTTTGCCTCTCCCACCAGCACAGAAAGAACTTATTGATGCCATTTTAGACGAGCAAACTATTTTATCTAGTGCTGGTAGCATTCAGCGTTTTTTAGTTCGTTGGCGTGGCCGCCCAGAGTCCGATTCGACTTGGATCACACGAGAGGAGCTTCAGCGCATTGATCCGGACCTTTTGGAGTATTACCAGAGCTGCACTGCGCCGCATTCGTCGAGGTCGACTTCTTCTGACCCGGGGGAAGTTGGTGCGGACACCAGTACCGGACCGCCAGTGACGCGGGTCTACGGTCGTCGCAGGAGGAGGGTCCAGCCACTCTCGTTATGGCTGGACTGATTTGATGTTAGTTTATTTTATGTTGACTGGGTTTATGTACATATTGTTATGTTATGGCTTTTGTGGGATTAGTTTATTTGGAGGGACTTTTTTTTGGATTAGTTCATTTGGAGGGACCTTTTCGTATTTCGTAACCCTATATATAGGGTCTATGCATTTCTTGACAGGATGATGAATGTTGAATAAATTTGCTTTCCATCAATTTTCCTCTCTTCTCCCCTCTCTGTTCTTCTTCCTCCTCTTCCCTCTCCTTTCCTCTCTCCTCCTCCTTTCTCCCACTCCTCTCACGAGACAGTGCTGCATCACATGTCCTCATAGATTTATACATACTTTTTATATTTAACATCTATTAGTGCATTTTTAGTCCATGATTAGTTGTGAGCAAGTCCACCATACCGATCCGTATCGACCCATATTAATAATGCCATACTGTACTAATATGGTTTTAATATTTGATTTGGTCCATACCGAGTGAAACCGCCTCATGCTACCCGAAACTGGAATGTGTACCATTCTCTACTAACTTGTACCACCTGGTTTCGGGCTGTACTATGATAAAAGAGAGAAAAAGGAGGTTGAAAGTTGTCTCTATATAGGATGCCTATTGTACCATATTCGACCGTGGTGTACCAAAGTGATAGTGTACCAGTACAAGTATGGACCTTGGTTGGGAGTTGATGGATCAGTGGGGGGAGGGGGGGAGGGGGCGAGGGATTGTAGGAGATATAGATGATAGATAAGGTTCTATTTACCTTTCATATATGTAGATATGCCAATATTTTAAATGCATTGATAGAATTTGCATTGTAACGCAAAGATTTTTCTTGCTGCATCTATAGTAGATTCATTGCATAATTCATACTTTCTACCACTTGGTAGTTGGTGCTTAGTTACCATTGTTATGGACAACGAAGGATGTATATGACCTCTTTGTATGTAAGCTGTAATACTCATGCAACACATGAAAACACAAAGCACAAAATCTTTTTTTTTCATTTACCGTTAGGTATATATTTTACTTTAAAGTGTTTGTACTGTGTATCTCTCTCTCTTTCCCCATCCCCAATTTTTATTGGTGGTTCTTATTTGATGCAAGATCATAACCTTAGCCATTTTAGCCTACCACAGATCCAAGATATGGGACTGCTTGCTTGGTAAAGGTAAACACATACGAGAATGACATGGACTTGATGATCCAATTTTACCAATTTGTTGCAAGAAAGTGTGTCTCCCTAACCTGGCCAGTGGACTTGCAATTTAGTCTATTTTCTCTTATTATATATTTTTGTTATTCCACATGTTGTTTATTAAAACTTAAAAGCAATTAAGAAAAGAGTTTTTTTTTTTTTAAGTCTAGAATTTGGTGCAATCTAAAAGAAGATGAATTTTGCTAGATAATCTAGGTTCAAAGATATGGATACAAAAATTAATATTTTTTCTCTAATCTTAGAGAAATATTAAGATAAGATAAATTTCACATAAGCAATATTAATATAATTTTGTTCCATGTGTATCTAATTTATTGAAAAAATAAAAAATAGTCAATAGCTTAATCTGTTAGTTGCTTGAACAATAATCACAAACCTTTAGCCTTATTCCATATATCTAAGGTTGGGCCTTTAAAGTTTGACCTATGTTCTTTTATGTCTGCATCGGCGAATACATGCAACATCATATCAAGTAACCTAAATCTTGATGTGGTTTGTGAATGTCAGAATTAGGATTTGATGGTGACCAGTGGCTGCTTAAAAGAGCACTTTAATAGTTTTTAGGAAACACAATATGGAATATTATATTCAATGATACTCAATATATCTAACTAGGTAGTTCCTCCTTTATATGTGATTTGGGAGATATTATTAGCCTATTTGAAATTTTATTTTCCTAGAATAACTTACTAAGATTGTATGCAAGAACTCGTTAAAAAGTCCTATTAGGTCCCTTATGGACAAAGTGGATTATGGTAATTTTTACATTTAAAGTTGTTACAGCGGAGAACCTTTTTGTATAATAAAGTTTGAATGCTTAAGCATTCTATCATCTTGAAATATTTTGAGAAACTGTGGCCTTATAAGTAATCAAGTTTTGTAAGCAATTGGCTGTCCCTAAAAGTGAAAGTCAGCATATAGATATATAGAATGACAAATTAACTTTTGGGTAACTGTAGTAGCATTTCTACATCAAAACTTTAATTTATTCTTTGTTACCAATCCTCTTTGACTTGGCATTAATTATTATTCCATTTCTCCTTGTTGTATGGGAACTCCATGAAACTTGGAAGTATGAAAGTCCAAGAGATTTATTAGTGAACTAAAACCAAAAGATGTGATTCATCATAGGAAGAGCAAAACTATTGAAGCTGTAACATAAATTCAAACCAAACTATTAATGTCTTGCACCATCATGATATTTCAGAAAGAAATTCTGAGATTGCTTGTGTCCAAGTCCAAATTGGTCTTGGAAGTGTCACAGGCAAGATGGCTAAAAAGAAGGGTAAAGATTATAATCTATCTGCATATGGGAAAAACCATATTTGCTAAAGTGGCAAAAGAATATGAAAGTTATAAGTACTTCGGAAAGCAAGATCTTTAAGAAATGCATGGGTTACTCCAAAAGGACTTTATGGAAATATTATGAGAGACCAGATCCCATGGAAATTTATATTTGGTGGACAAGATGCTGCAAGTTAACTTTGTTGTGTTTCTTAATGCTCATGTTTTTTTTTTTTGCACTAACCAAAGTCAAAACAGATTATTTTTTAAAAAGACATTTTCAGATTAGACATAAGCAAATCTGGCTCGGTCCACCTGCCTGATCTGCTGGCCCAAATTTGGACGGGCTTAGGCAGGGGTTTTTGGCCTGTCAGGTCACGCTGGGCCTGGAACTTAATCTCTTATTAATTTTTGGGCCAGGCTTAGGCTAAACTGAAAGTATATAGGTGGTCCAGCCCAACCCAGCCCTCATACAGCAGAAAAAAAATCTCTTTCCACATCTTCAACTCAGCTACCATTTCTCCACCCTTCAGTTATCTGTTTAACCATTTTCTGGTTCAGGAGCATATTTGGGTGTGTGCAGGTATGGGGAAGCAAATCTCTCTCTCTCTAAAAAAGAAAAAGAAAAATAATCTAGAAAATGAAGTGCTTTAAGAGGATGTGGGAGCAAGTCTCCAGAGTGTGAGTTTCCTGAGAGCTTCTTAAGTAGGTGGTGTGCAGCACTCCAAACAGAAGTTTCCTGCTACTAAGCTCTGACTTAAGAATCTTTGGCCAATCTTTCCATTATTCTAGACCATAAATATCAGCTACCATGCATACTCACATCAGATGAGTCCATCTTTAAGCCTCATGGTTATTGACCATACATGCCATTATACTAATTGAATGAATTGAAGTCAGCAGTTCTCATTCATTTATGTTTCAAATGCTTGTTGGTTGCATTTTACCTTGTTCAGCTTTTCCTGCGTCAGGACTTATTCCTGTCTTCTATCAGCATCCAAATCCATACCTCACTGAAAAGCGGGGAAGGGAATATTAAGTATATATTAAATCTTAAATTCACCTTTCTCTTCTTAGGAACCCAGGTTGAGACCCTACTAATCACACTACCTTTTATCAAACTCCATAGCCCTAATTTTTTCAACTAAAATTCAGCTTACAGCTTCTCCTTGATAGCATGTCCAGTAACATCTGGTAATTAGCGTTTATGTCTTCTCAGCTTCTCTATATCAGAACAAAATCACTCCCTCATGCTTGTAGCAATGCAATCATAGCTACCCTACCTGTCATAATCCTGTAATTTTTTGGTTCAACCACTTAAAAAACCAGTGTTCTAGACCTATTCTTAAGTAATAACAACTATCATACAATATGCTACTACTTATATCAAATATTAATTTCTTTTTTTGATTGTAAGATAACTGACTTCACAAAAACAATATTATACAGAGAGATGAAGGCTTCTAGGTTAATTTAAAGACATTACATGTAGCTTCTAATTGTAGGATAGACAAAATTTAACCTGGAACCTTACTTGAAACAACTATAAAGGAAGTAAAGAGAGCCAGAGAGGGAGAAGAAAGAAGAAAAACCATTTGGCATATGGATATGCAAGTAAGGTTGTTCTCTAGCTAGTGGCAACACTAGAGATATACTAAAATCCTGCAATCATAACCGGTGATCTTTTTCCCAACTATTTGGTGCCATCTAATTAATCTAACACCAAGCTTTCCAATTATAAATCACATTCAATTTCAGTAAAAGACTTTTCAAATCTTTTCCACGCTTCCGTCATGCTGTTCTATGTTTTCCCTATTGGTGACATTTCAACATAAATCTAAGCACCTCTCTTTTATCAAGGTCTCCTTAGATCTTTTCTGCACATAGCTATATCAGTTGAGTCAACTTTCATCACTTTATATTCAATTTGTTCAGCTCTGCTTTCTCATATAATTTTTTATCCTGTCCTTTGTAGTTTATGAAACAATGTACTTATAATATTATGAGTATGATATTGTTGAATTGTCCACATAAATAAGCACGATGTAGAGTTGAAGTCTCCTAAAGCCTGCTTGCTTGATTGCTTTGTTAGTCCTGACTATTATCCAATACAAGAGTACCAACTAAATTTCTTTCAGGAACCAAGCACTCCCATATTATTCCTGAGACTGGAAGTTGGTGTCAACTGGGATATTTAGAAGACAACAGGAACAACCTTTGTGCCCTTAAGCCTCTCTGAATCATTTGCACAAGGTCTTTTCTGCATCAGAGTCAGAGTTTTCTTGTAACTGTAATACTCACCTTATCCTATCTATATCTGGTTGACCATGCAAAGATGATCCAACAATCAATCCATTGTATTTGGACTTTACATTTTCTTCCTGGCAAGGATGTGATAATCAGCTGAAAGCATGTCATCATAGATTCTGATGTTACCAATAACAATAGGGAAGAGATGGCCATTGATGAGGCTGAGTGTGAGTCAAGTGAGTTTGCAGGAAAAATGCTTACTGAGCAGAAAATGCAAGAGCAGGTAGATTATATATCGATTCTATCATTTAGGATCTATACTTGAGAAATGACTGAAAGTTGAAATGAACACATTACAGCAATTGGAGATGTTAAAGCAAAGCCAGAAGTATAATCCAGAGGACCGATCTGCAAGCATTGAAAATGTATGTTCCTCTTCTCTCTCTCTCTCTCTCTCTATTTGCGTGCATGCATGTGCATGTCTCTGTGAAGTCACAATGTGAGGTTTGAATGGACCTTTGCATGGAGTAATATACCTTGAAATTTAAAGATGGATGTGTCTGCATTCTGAGGGTAGTATGCCCTTTCTTCTATTTCCTTGGTCCGCTTTCTCATCCTTGTGGATGATCAACTTGTCTCCTGTAGTATGGTCCTTCAGACAAGATTGGTTTTAGTGATTGATTCCTTTGGTCCAATTCTGTTCTGATGCAGCTGCACGAGCAATTGGAGGGGGCTAATTTTGGTAGCAGTGCTGCAATTCTTACACCAGATCTAATTCAAGAGGTGGTTAGGAGAACCTCACCCTCTGTCGAGGCGTCTGAAGAATAAATGGTTTTGATGATTGATTCAAATACATCTCTTTTTTTTATCTCTTTAGCTGTAATCTTTTACCGCTTCGTATACTTTTTCTATCTTTATCTTTTAGATGAGCCATGGACTCAAGCTTATTTCAGTAACTATTGATTCTTGTCCAGATTCAGTCGTGGTTATCTACTTCCACAGTGTTACCTGCAGGCTTTGATTCGATGTTGGGAGGTATAAAGGATTAGTTGCTTCATTTTGACAATTGTTTCATTAATTTGAATGTTGATTAAGTTGGTTGTGCTGAGAAATCATTGGCCAGTGTGACTGCCAGCATTAGTGATGCTTAATGGACAATTTGTACAGGATATAACAGTGTTCATTTAGGTTATAATAAATGATGAAAAAAAAGGGGTTAATTTATCCAATTTTGGCTTTCAAGATAATGAAAAAGCCTAATTGCAGGGTCTACTAGGGTCAGTGCTACCGGTCACGAGTCGCTATATGGCTCACTATCTGATAATATTTATATGAGATTTGGCAGGATCATGTATGTTTTATGCTGCAGGATACTGGTCAGGACACCAACCTCCAAGAACGTGCACCCACCAGCCGTAGACGCATGGGCCCTGCATCGGTGCATGATGTAAAGAATCTCTCTGAATTCTTCCACAAAATTCCTGAATGTTTTTCGAGGTTTTGAAGGAAGTGCCGAGACTTGAAAAGAATCAGGTAATTTTTTTTTTACCAAGTATCTTATAGATATTATTATCACTGTAAACATATGTCTCGAAAAGAATCAAGTTTTTATAATTGTCATATGATATCATAATAAGATATGGTGATAATAACTGTGAGAACATTTATCAGTTTTCTTCATTTGATATGCAGTGTCATGGTAAAAATTCTGTTATAACTTTGATTCCATAATTTTACATTGAAATCAAAGCACCCACCAAGACACTTAAAATATCTCAATATTTCCTATCCCAATACAAACCCAAGCCAAGAACGTAAAGCATGACATGATCATGCGGTTGGCAGTGCATGTATGAGAAACTGTATCATGTAGCAATCAGCCCATGGATCTCATCGACAAAGGTATTGTTCACTCCACCTGCATCACTAGTTCTATAGTCAAAGAAAGGTAGCACATCAAATCCATGAAGGACTGCCCGTGTCTCTCTCTGCTCGGACTTTGGCTAAAGACCATAAATCCTATCTCAGGACCACTGTAAGATTACCATGGTCCCCAACCTGGATTCCCAGCATGCATCCCACTATATCAGCCTGCATTCTCCATGATGACACAAAATCTGTGGGGATCCATCAGATGGATGCAGACATCCGATCAGCTCCATTGACTAGCCACCGTTGCGTCGTTGTGATGTTCGATCAACAGTTGGTTATCGATCAGACTGTTCGTAGGATGCGTACACTGGAGCATCATGTGCCACCTTGGAAGCTAGCAGGTTCTTAGAGGACCACCAGAGAGACTTAATGGACTGAAGCATGGCCAAGCCTCAACTTTTAAAGCTAAGCTGATGGGGACCAAAGATGGCCACTAGGTGCTCCTCAGCAGTAGTGGGAGACCATGATATATAAATCATTGTCCAAAAAGGGTGCAAGCTCTCCACCTCACTTACATCACAGACACAGGACCTTGTGGTTTTGCTGAGAGCATCAGCCAAAAGCTGAGATTAATGGTGGAGTACCTCTCCTCACACATGCTTCATGTCTCCTTGGCTCCAAAAGCATTTCCCTTCAAAAGATGCTAACCACCAACCTACTAAGATATTGGGTGCAGGCAAGGAGATGCCAGGGGTCAGGTAAGGGGACTGTGGCAGGCTTTACTTCTGTAGCAGATGTGATGTGATGATTTCATAGTAGGAGATGTTTTGCAGAGAAGCAGTAGTGATTAGGGTCACCTCACCTTTCTTTTCCCACTAAGTTATGCTCTTGGAGACAAACTCTGAGCTGTGATTGAGAGTGAGAGTATTGATTTCAGTGCTCATGCCAATCACTCTCTCCAGTCTCCTTTGCAAACTCATCTGAAAGTTTGCTTCTGCCAAAGACTGTTGGGATTTGTCCAAAATTATTGGCCTCCTCTCTCTCTTTTTTTTTTTTTTAATATATATATTTTACTAAAACAGATGTATCATACATTATCGATATGGATACAACAAAAAAAATCAAAAGTTAATATTCAGAAGTGCACCTGCCAGCTTCCTCTCCCCCACCCAAAGAATATTTTCGGAATGGTTGGCCACATATGAGACCATTTCATCCGCTGCCCTATTGGCCTCTCCATACACATAATTTGCCTGTAAGATCATTCCACCATGGACTATAGCTCGGATGTCCCTAAGTAATGGATGGTAGTCATTGATCTCCTCTCCACCATGAGTTAAATAAACACAAAAAAAAGCTTTATTTGAATGATAATATTTAACTTGAATGGACCATAAGCTAAAGATAATATTTCTTCTGAGACCTATTCAAATTAAATTTCAAGTTAAATAATATATTCATTGTTTAACTTAAGTTTCAAAAAAGATAATATTTAACTTGAAATTTAATTGCTTTAGCTTATGGTACATTCACTGTTTAATTAAATAGGTTTCAGAAGAAAACAAATTACAGTAACACCACACAGAATAAAAAACTAGGAATGCCTGTATACTAGTGAAAATCCACTGTAGATCTTCAAAAAGCATCTAATATTAAGGGGACTAAATATAATTTATTTATTTATTTTTTAACATCCAAGGTGAAAGGCTTACATATGACAGTGATAAATGGGCTGCAACACTTGGCATATTGTCCAGCTGCCACACGTGCGTCCTTTGCCAGCTCGATGAGTTATCCATGTCAAGGACTGGAATCTTGAGCCAGTCAAAAGAAAGGATGGTACCACCTGACATGCTGCTTCCTCATCAGTCGTAGATATAAACTTGAAACCATCATTAAAATTAATGCAAATAATTAGTTTAGCACCAGCCAAGCATCACATTGTATTTACAAAACGCAAATTCCATAAACACATTTCGACAGGCATCAATTCATCGAAAATTTGATACTACTAACTTCGTAGAATAAGTTGAACTTAAATTTTACAGTATTTATTTCGGTACAAAAGTTTCTAATTTTCAGAAAATGATCAAGAGCACCTCATGGAAACAGATCTCACACAAGGAGATTTGTTCCTCTCTTTTTTTTGATATCATTTTTGGAACCCAAAATATTCAATGAGAAACAAGGCTGAAATTGGATCGGAAACTAGTATATCTATATTCATATTTATTTTGTTTGAGGAATATAAATACAAATATGAATATTAGTCGGATGTAAAAATTTATGTAAATATTTATTTGAAAGAATATATATACAAATTGGATAATATATATATATATATATATATATATATATATATATATATATATATATGGATATGGATATAAGTCAAATAGTTAAATTTTATGATCATAGAATAAAAAATAAATTTAGTTAATAATATATTTATTTATTTCTCTTGAAAGTTCATAATTATCATATACGATTAAATGTGATTAAAAATAAAAACGGTTATTCAGATATAAATTGGATAGTTGTCTATTTAAATATATATCTATTTTTTTAATGGATATGGATACGAATATTAGTTAAATACTTAAATTTATATTCATATCTAATTCAAATATAAAAATAAATTCGAACAGATATTATCTAATTTATTTTTACCTCTAACCAAAAAAAGTACAATAAATCCGTCCCGAGCAGCGCTATAGGTTTGGCGGTCCGATCCATTTTCACCCTAATGAAAAAATACAACAAATCTACCCCTAGGAGCATAGAATTGGCAGATACATGAAAAACTTACATGCAAAATGGTAAATAAAATCTTAGGTTAATTTGTACGGCGCAGACAACGTAGGCCTGCCCCTGGAGCGTTAAAACTCCCTCCAACTCACACACGTGCCAATGCAATTATTGCACTCTTTAGCATTTTGCCAACCCATAAAGGGCCAAACAACAAAGAACGCGGAAAACAAAGGCAACAAGAAAAAGTGAGCATGTCCCACCGCCAATAGATCTAATTAGCAAGGATCCAAATTGGACCAATACCATCCAAGCCAGAAAGAACCAACCAAATTCTGAGATAAAGCCTTTTTTTTTTTGAAAAAATTCAGGATGAGATGGAAGAATAGAGGCTTGATTACAGATCTTAGTCAAAAAAAAAAAAAAAACCTCATCCACTTGCATTGTAAATGCACAAAATTGACAGTGATACTCATCACAAGAACTAAGATTCACCACATTTTTAAGGTGGAAAGGACACCACCCCCTGATAGCATGGGCATGCTGGTAAATTAGCTACTGGGAAAACAGAATATAAAGACCCATGTCACCAACACATCACCACCTTGGTTTCATATTCCTCAAGTCTTGTTCCATGGAAGAAGATGATGAGAGAGAACTAGAGTTACTACTCCCTGCATCCTCCTTAGCTCATGTTACCTGCAGGGCACCGAAGTCTGCAGTGATAACCGAGCCTGCTGACCATCCATCACTTGACCTGAGCTTGTCGATGAGTGTTGGACCATGGAGGCCACCTTCAAATGAGGATGCTAAGAGCAACATGAGAAATGTGCAAGCACTGAAGCAACAAACTGCGGAACAGATCCGACTTGCTGCTGTAGAGAAGGCTTATGCCGAGCGAGTGAGGGAGCTGACGAGGAGGGAGCTGGAGCTGGCGGAGAAAGAGTTTGCACGAGCTAGGATGGTGTGGGAGCGAGCTCGAGAAGAGGTGGAGAGGGTGGAGAGGATGAAAGATATGGCCACCAGAAGAATCAATTCCACTTGCATGGAGATCACCTGCCAGGCTTGTCGGCAACGGTTTCGACCATAGTAGGACACTCCTATAAGATTTCTGCTTCAGGCTTTTTTCTTAGTTCCTGGTTTGCGATCATGATCTCATTATTTTTCCATTTTAACTCTTCCAAGTCCACATCCCAAAGAGGAAGGCTACGGACAAGTTGTATAAAAGAAAAAGATATCCTCCTCTCCCATCCCTATTTCTTCACCACTTCTTCCCATTTTCAACAACAAGCCAAACAGCTCGATCTACATTCAAATTAGTAAATTGCCAGATGGTGGAAAAAGCTGGATGTTTCAATGTAGGAACTGCAATAACTAAATTTGGTCAACCTATCTGGTGTTGATATTTATTCTTGAATATCTGATGTAATCCATGAAGAAGCAGTCATCTTTGCCAGAAAAATGTGACAAGAGGGCAGAAATATCTGCATGTTCATCACCTGTAAAGATCCCTGGTATTCCTGCTAAATTAGATGCCAAGGAGACAGTTTAGAGCACACACCAATGGAGTTTGGCCACAGGAAATGCATATTACATTGGTGAAAAATAATAATGAATTAAAGCAGCACTTAATTAAATGTGATGGTCCTCTATCAGTAAAATTTTGTAGATAACTGTGTGCCTACTGTTTCGTCAAAAGAAAAAAAAAAGTGATGGTCTATAGCCTCTTCAAATTATGTTTCTTAAGTTTATACTGTCATATTTTGCATAAACAGTCCATACCATCATAGAGCTTAGAAAAGAGAACAAAATAGGTTTGGTTATTGAGATATATTTCTTAGTTGTTCATCAGAAAGCAATCCAGTAAAGACTGGGGGAATGCTAGTATCCTTTCTTTTCAGAGATTCCCTGCTTTTATAATCATTTTAAGAATGAAATCCAGCATGGCAGGCAATAACCCCAACTTCAGCACAGAGCTAGCAAACTGACAAGCATATGGTAAAGAGTCTATGCCTGAGCCCTTTCCAGTAACACAGTAAGTGCTAGAATCCACTCCTAAGACAATTCGTGATGTTCAGCCCATGGCATCTGTAAGTATGCAACACAAGGTGCAGTAAATGAGGTTTCCGACAGCATTACATTTTTATTGTCCAACATGAGCTCTGCCCATGAAAATGACAAACAACCATATACGGTTAAAAGAACATATCAACTGGTCATGGAATTTTTTAAACTTTCATTTATAGGACACATCAACTGATCACAGAATTTTTCAAATTTTCATTTATGGGACACTACTTGCAGTTTGAAGTTCAGTAAATGTTCGAAACTACTACAAGATGGGGGCAACCAAGAAAACAATCAATGCAAACGAAAGTGTTGGATCAAGACAGAAGACAACTAAGAAAATAGTCTTCTTAAATTTTTGCTAGTAATTAATGCGAGTTACAGTGTGAAATTAATGCAAGAGAGGAGAGAATCGAACAAAAAAAAACAGTCTTTCTAATTTTTGCTACTATCAAATGCAAACTACTGTGTAAATCAAAGTCCATCCAGGATTTCTGCTTTGCCCTTTCTTTTCCAAATTTGCTTGCAGCCTCATGATTTAATAATGAGTACTTCTTATACACTTCAATTTGTTATCACTAATACGAAATTCTCTGCAACTCCACATCCATCCAGAAGTCCTGCCTCTTCTCTTAAGTCCAATCCTCAGCTTCAGGACTTGGTATTGAGGAGTAATACATACACTTCAATTTTGTGAGATGCACTTCATTTTGCTTGTCTCTCTCAATATAGACAAACAATCACGATGGGTCTATATCTTGTTAAAAACATATACTATGCTGAATAATGTCTACATGAATTGGTATTAGATTTCTCTCATACAATCAGATAAGAGCACAAGATGGTTCGTAGACTTCAATAACATGCTAAAGCAAATTGAAAAAGATGAACTATGCATTTAACTGTCATAAACACTAGTCTCTTAGGTTTTGGCATGGTTCTTGTCACACATCTTTATTTGACATGATACACTTGCCCAGAGACTAAGATAATCAATGGAAAAAACTCAATGAATTCATTTTTTATATCCAATTATTCACAAGCAATATATTGCTAGAGTGTTTTATACAGGTCCTGAAGCTGCAAATAGGGAATATCAAGACCTTCAATATAATTCAAAGACAAGGAAACAAAAATGAAACAATAGCTTAACTGAAACATTCACTAACCATGGAAGCATTCCCTTGCTTGCCCAGCCATAAGCACAATGTAGCCACCACGCAGGAGCATGGCTCTTGGGTTATCCTCCCTTGATTTTCCTCCAAGGAGAGCGAAAGATTTGCAGCCCAGGCTACAAAAGAAGGTATATAAGCAGAGTAATTGTAGCATGGTACTAAAAGCTTAATAATGAAAGGAAATTAAATTACAATACCTTATGCTCATTATAGGCTTACTCCAATCTGCTCCAATGTCATCAAGGTGACCACCAAGCATATCACCTGTGATTGGACCAGGCCAAAAAAAATGCCTTCCTTCAGAAATCCATAGATGATGCTATTTGTTATCCAATATTCTCATACCAAAATTGGCATTCTATGTTTCATTAACTTCCAAAGTATATTCTAGTTGCAAAGAACAGCTAGAATAAGCAATAGATTTCAGTTATACCGCTGACATACTTGGACCAAAATAGTTTACTATTGGAGCTTCTGGCTGAAACTCTTCCCCTGATGGCATGGCAGGTATAGCCATTTTCTTAGAAAGCACACAAAGTGCATCAGGTATCTTGTTATGGGGGAGAGACACGTCATAGTTGCGCTACACCACCAACAAATATAGAATATATAAAAATAATTAAGGAACAAATAACCAATGCAATCAAACAAATGGAAGTATGTAAATAAATGTTAAGAGGATGCAATAAGCAGAAAGTTGGCAGCCACAACAAAAAAATAATGGAGAAAGAATGAAGTTTCTGCTTTAAACAGAGAATATTTCAGGTTGTTTAGAAAATAGCAGTAATAAATTGGAAAAATTAAAGAAAAAGGATAGCAATCTATCTACCAAATTGCAGCTTGCCATTATGATTTAACATATAGAGTCTCTTGTGCACCTAAAGGTCATACCAGAAGATTGGATTGGAGAGTAATAACAAGTATATAGCTCTCCAGCCCAGAAGGTTGTTTCTTAAAAACATATCAATGATAAAAACAAAAATAAAAATAAAAGTATATGCAAGAAACAAAGTTCTTATTAACTAGAATCCTTACAACCAATTGATTACTAGTCTCATAATTTCCAAAAGCTTACCTTAGAGGAGTAATTTCCATTTTTCTGGCTACCCAGGTCAAGCCAACTTTCTTTTCAATTCTGTGTTTGGACTTTGGACATGATTGTTTTATTGATCAACTAAAATTTCATGCTCATTATTTCAACATCTCTCCATGGAACATATGAACCCCCCCTCATGATGTGTTTGGGCCTATTCAGTTTTTTTCTGGTTTGTCTGATTAAGAGCTGTTGTAGTTTAAAGTACTGGTGCTAATTCCTACACCACCTCTCTGGTATGGGGTATGGGCATACTGTATCTATGTATGTTATGCTAGTCTGATACATAGTCAAAATATGCAAGGCATATCTTCTACCAGTTCCCTACTAGTATGGTAATTTTCGGTAGTGACCAGTAAGGTCCAATACATAAAACCATGGTTCGCCGTATCGGTCTGAACTAGAAAACACGGATCGTATCGTACCGTACTGGTTCGATACCAGTATCCGATACATGTGGCGTGCCAACACTCGGTATACCAAAAAGATCTCATATCGTATCGTACCAACATAGTGCTACTATGGCACCGGTACAGAGTCGGATATCAAGACGGCGAACCTTGTATAAAATCATGGTCTTTTTTTTCTTTTTTTGCCATATCCAATGGAAATAGTTATTGAAGATTTCTATGCTTAATCATATCAATATGGTGTGAATGGATCTTAACCGTTGTATTTTGAATATTAGGTGGTCCAATATCACATGTGACCTAAAGGATTTTAATGATTCGATCTTATATTGTAATTGCCTATTTGTTTAATAGTAAAAAGGAGATGCATGGATGAAATGGAGCACACTGTGCAGCTCTCACTTCCCCCTTCTTTCTATATTTCTCCTCTTAGTCCTCTACTCTCCTGTCGCTTATTCTCTTATTTCATACTAGTTCTCAAATCCAATCACACTGCTTTGAACGGTGCAGTCTTCTCTGAGCTTTCCCAGTTGAAGAATATTTGCCTTAACAGAACCTAGTTTTAACCTTACAAACAAAGTACCATGAGTCCAAATATTGAAAGAACCTTTAAACCAGTCCTATTCTTTCTTGGTAGCAATCTGGCAGCAATCTTGGACCTTGGCTATGCTATGAATATGTAAACTTTCCTTCAATTATCCTTTCTTACATATTTTTTTTGTTGTTTCTTATCAATTGTTTGACAGGGACGACCATCTGCTAAGCATTTGCTTCTCTGATTTTTTTGGAAAAAAAGATGAAAATCTTGTGTTGCTTTATCCAAAAAGCTATTTGGTTACTGCATATGCTACGTTTGCACTATATATTTGGTATGACGATTCCTTCATGCAAGCCAAAATGACAGCAAAGATCAATAGACTCGAGGTGCTGCCCCATGTATGACTTTCAATAATAATTGGCCAAGGTAATACATATACATGCAGAAAAATTGCAGAACAAGCTTTTCAATTGCAATATATTCACTTTAATAAGCAGATTGTTTTGCTTTCTAGCATTAACTATGATTGACTCTGTGCATTATGTTGATTCCTATATCTGCTATCTGATTACTGCATTACTAAAATTATTGCCAGATACCACGACGATAGTTGATCAGGGCTGAACCAAGCTCTATCATGTTGAAAAGGAAGAATTAACTCAGTTCAAATGGTCCATCACTGCACACGTGCTTAAGAGCTAAGGTAAAGAATGGCAGTTCTCTCAGGATGGAAGATGCAGAGGAAGATTGAAGTACAAAGATTCCCAAGTCATGACATGATTATGAAATGGCATGGAAGCCAACAATACAACCACATATATTTTAAGACATTCAAGGACGTATGGGTGTCCAGCAAAAACTATTTTTTTAGTGAAAAGCATACTGAGATTATTTTTGTACCTTCTTTATTATCCTGAATGTGCAACAAGTTGACAAGCCTAAGGGTAAATCACAGTACTCTTATGAATTACATGGTTACCAGCCTCTCACAAGAGACACTTAAAGTTGCTAACTGTGACCACATAGAGAGACAAATTCAGGGTGGTAATGGTTTTTACAAGGCTACAGCTGTCTCAGATATTGGAGAACACTCTACAATGGTGACAATCCAAGAGAACTGACACTGCAAGAGGTGGTAGAGTTAATTGAATAATGGCACAGTAGGATGTCACAACTACAGTGACAGGCAACACCAAGTGTATGCATTCTAATCCGTAAATCAACATGATTAAGACTTATTTGGACTCATATGGCAACACCATTAGGGCTAATCAGCCACATCCAGCTCATGGCTATGGAAATTACAAGCAGCAGTCATGCCACCAGTCTTCATCTTCCACTGCCCCCTAGAATTTCTCCCACTTTCATGATCTTTAGTTGGTCCACATCTTGGGCCAAAGACTAGGGAGCTTCAGATTTGATGTGAAACAATACAAACAGATAATCCATTTGAAGTAAATTTACACGCTCCTGTTTGTGTTACTCTTGATGACAGTTCTATGAACGTCCCAACTCTTTCTTGTTTTAGTCATCTACTCTAAAGTTTTCAAAATTTTCCCTTACTTTAAGTAGACTACAAGATCATAAAAAAGAGATTTTTGCATTTAATACTGAAAAGTGATTATATGTTTATTTTGGCCTCAAAATCCAAGAAGTGCATGTATATCCTTCTGGAAGTCTGAAATTTGCATATATGCCCCCGACACTAGATCAGATCATCCAAATGAAAAGGAACATCAGACATAAATACAAAAACATACATATATACTTCTACATATACACATGAAAACACATAAGTATATGCACATGTAGAACACCAACATGGAAATTTAGATGGAGGGGTGCACGCTGCAAACGAACCGAGCAGTTCATAAACAGCTTGAGCTCAGCTTAATATCAAGTTCGATCCTACTCGTTCATATACCAGCAAGCTAAGTCCAAAACATAAGTTTGGGCTCACTTGGTTAACAAGCCAAGGTTGAGCTACATGTGCTTATTCAACTAAGCTCGTGAATAGGATACACTGTGCGCACCCGTATCTCTTTACTCTCCCCACTTCTCCATCTATGTTACTCATCTGCTTCATCCCCAATCTCTTGTTCATCCCCTACCTTCACCCTCCGGTGCTTAGCCTGCATCTCATGCTCCTCTTGGTCTGCCGACCATGTCTTCCATCATTGCCATAGAAGCCCAATAGAACAACCTACCCCTTACTCCCTTCTCCTCTCCATATCTCACTCTAACTCCAACTCACTCAAACCTAA
Organism: Phoenix dactylifera; assembly: GCF_009389715.1. Taxonomy (NCBI): domain Eukaryota; kingdom Viridiplantae; phylum Streptophyta; class Magnoliopsida; order Arecales; family Arecaceae; genus Phoenix; species Phoenix dactylifera. The sequence continues at coordinate 3,893,017 of NC_052405.1, read as the reverse complement.
TACCTAAATCATCGTCACTCTCCCTCAGTCCCTCACCCTCCCCTTGGCATCCTATGCTATTATCATTGTTATCTTCCCAGTTGTCATCATCCATCCAAGATCCAACTAGGGAGATCCCTACTCCCTTGCCCCATTAACCCCATTAACCATGGGAGCCTGAGAATCCAAGGACCAGCAAATTAGGGCATTGAGATCTCAGCAAGCTATTGTTCTAGAGGGCCAAACTTAAACACCTATCTAACAAGGTACTCCCTTATCTCCTCTTAACAATAGCCCATCCCTCTTCTACCTATCCCCATCTTCTCTCTACACTTGGGTTCAGCTCATTTGGTAAACCGTTTGATTGGAGCTCGAGCTCGAGCTAAATTCATATAATCACGCGAGCCGAACACAAGCAAGCCAAACCTTACTTATTTTTGTCGCACTGAGTTTGAGCATATGTGCTTAAGCCAAGCTTGAACTTGTTTGCTTGCACGAGTAATGTTATACTCAGCTCGGCTATCCTTGTTTGCACCCCTATTTAGATATGCCTCTCCAAATACTGAAAATTATATTTAAAGGCAAAATAGTCAATTGACGAGTTTACTTTCACCTAGCCAACCTAGGTTAAAATGATGGAAGTGAGATGTAGGATGTATATGCAAACTGCAAACTATAGGATAGGCATAATGACAGTTTCTACTTTTTAAAAGGTTAATAGACATAATATTTTGGGAGCTTACATGCAAAAGTACCTTAAATTATTGAGTGACCTTCTGGTCTCATTGCAGGTTTCCGTACCTAAAGACAAGGAGAAAATTGGAAAATGTTGAAAAGCAGAACTAAGGTATTATTTACACTCTCTGTTATTCTTGGTGTTGTTCATTCTCTTAATCCTCATCTCTAAAAACATTACCGTCCTGGCCGACTGGCCGTCCATTATTGTCGACGAGTAAGTTTCCTAGCATAATCTGAATGAAAGTATGAAAGCCAAAATCTGGTTTCTTGGAAAGCATGTTCCTACTAATAGTCAGTCACCATGCTCCTACTTAATAGTCAGCCACTCTATGCCATCTAATGCAAATTTAACATTTGGTCCCTTTCTGGCTAACACATTACTGTCATTGTGCTGAACCGCCAGTTTCACATGTAGCACATGTTTTGCACGATTATTGTTTCCTAATCACTCAATTTCTTTCACTGTAAGATGCCATCCAGTTTTCTACTATAATTTCAGGTAACTAGAAGAAAAGAAACAGCATTTGAAATTGGAAACAAAATTCTAATGGATACCAGAGCGATCAATGAAGCAGAAGACGGGGCGATCGAAACCAGGGCGCTGGAATCTATAAATCCCGGGAGGGGCATCTCCGCCGCGCTCGAAGGATTGGAGAATAGAGAGGAAATCGACGAAGCCCGATGGATCGGTGGGGCTGCGTCCTGGCTTCTTCCTGCAACCAATTGCAGCGGATTGGGATTCGGCATTGAAACCCCAGAGAAGGGGACGGGGGGCTTAATGCTTTGGAGGGGAGAGGGGAGGGACCTGGATTTGGGGTTGTGGGTCTTGTGGAGCTTGTAACGCTTCTCGGCCAGCCGAAACGCGGTCCGCTCCGAATCCACCGGCTTGGCTCCGGACACCGTGGCGTCGCCGGGTTCCTCTGTCCGACCGTCAGTAGAGTGGCTTGAAGTCGGCAAGTCGGCGACCAGAAACGCATCGCACTTGTAACATTTGTTTTGCGACCTGATCGAGTGGTGCCGTAACGGTTGCATTCCATCATTTCGGGGTTACCACAATAAATACAAAATTATTGGAATTTCGGGGTGACTACAATAAATACAAAATTATTGGATCCATCCATCCAACTTCCATGCCGATTGCAATGTAAGTCTTTCCGTATAGATAACAATGTTTTTTCTCATTGTCTAATTCTAGTTCTATTTTCGCTTCTCTCTTTTTTTACCTTTTTTTTTTTTTTTTAAGAACCGAAAAAACTGAACAAGATATGTAGAAAAATTCTATAATATAAATTCAGTATGGCTAGCCACAAAGCTTGTCATTTAATTTACGGTGTTAGATAGCAAAGCATGCATCATTTGCCAGTAATTATGTAAAAGTGGGTGGACACTAGCATTATCAAAAAATGGACCTATGCGAAGTCTAGATAACCAAATTTGATAGGTAATATAACACATCAAAACTGCTTCAATTTTTTTTTTTTTTTTATCTTTACAGGATGTTTTCTATCTAACATGCTAAAAAAAGAATCAAGAAAAGTATTTAAAAAATTAGAAGAATCCTGAGATGGGGCTAATCTTAAAACTTAGGTTGCCAATCTACACTAAAATAGAACATGAGATATTCTCTCCTCAACCTCTGGGCATAAATCACAATGACTTAGCATAAGAAGGCCTATCTGATGTAGGAGTTAACGACATTGTCATTTTCTCCAATGTGTTTGGTTCGTAATTGAAAGTGGAATCGGACTTAGGAATAGAATATAAAATACTAAGGAAAAATAGGAATCAGGTTTTGTGGGATTGAAGTATTTTTATTTTTCTATGAAATTGGAATGAGAATGGGCCTCCCTCTTCAACTAAATGCCTAAGTAGAAATTATTCATTTCCATTTCTATTCTAGAGTTCAAATTTCTTCAACCAAACATGCTTGAAAAGTATTGAATGTACAAAAATTGAGGCAACAACAATTGAAATTCTAGAAAATCCAAAATTTTTTAAGGTGAGAAAGAAAATACAAGAAACCTCTATTCACAAATATTTTTTACAGAATTCCCACATCATGGGAAAAAAAAACGGAACACGAATCATGAAGTCCACTATGCATGCCCTCACGGTGTCGTAAACACCGTAGCAAATGCTAACCGCTATAAGTTCTCGGGAACAGAGATGGCTTGGGCCGAAACCCCGCAAAATTTTATCCGCGATGGCGTGTCGAACAGTCTTGCGCTCCTGCGTCCTCCTCTCGGAGCCACGGCCATGGTTCCCCTCCCTTTCCTCCTCCTCCTCCTCCTCTCCGCCTTCCCTCGTGCGACCGTCTAGGGTTAGGGTTTTCCACGGCGTTTCCCCTCTTCGATGCTCCCAAGGCGAGGCCCCCTCCCCCGCCTCTTCCTCTTCTTCTTCCTCGCCTCCGGACGATCAGGGACCGCCCCAGGAAGCCGTCCTCAAGGCCATCTCCGGTGAGCCCCCCAACCCCTTCTCCCCCAGCTCTAATGGAAGAATACGATACCTTTTATACGATTTAACTGTTATCCTGTAATCTTTTGTGCTTCATTACGTTTTCTTCTTCGTTGCGAAGGGATGCATTGGTTGGTAGGCAACTTTTAGCAAAAAAAATTGTTCTTTTTTTGTTTTTGAATCCACCGAACAAAATTTAGTTTGTGGAAGGGTAGGAACTTAGCTGATGCATTGCTATGAAAGAAAACAGTTCGTTGGATCAATGGGATGCATCGAATGGAAGGAAAATTATAGAAAGAAATTGTATCTTTATTGCATCTACAGGACATTTAATTTGTGGGAGTGTAGGGGACTAGCTGATGCGTGGCATGGAGGGAAACAGAATTAAAATGGTTGAAGTTAACAGTGGTTATTGGGGTTGTTTATATGATGGTAGATTTAGAGATGAATTTTGTCATAGTATGATTACCATCTGCACTGATATTGTTGTTAGGATGGAGATTGGATATGTTAAATTCTGGATCTGTATTGAGAATTCTTGTGAAGCAATCAGTTTGGATAATTTGGACACTAAGTTAGAAAAGACTTAACGATGGGCGATCAATATTTGACTACCTGGACTCATTTGGGATAGGCTTGTTCACTCGATGCATCATTTATGTGCAATCACTTCTCTTCATTTGAGTCATTTTTACCAAGGAAAGCCGTACCGGTCCGTACCGGCCGGTACGGGCCGGTACAAACCGGTCCGGTGCTTGACCGGTACCGGAGAGCGATGAAAACCGGTATATCCGGTTTTCATCTGTGTACCGGCCGGTACGGACCCGTACCGGCCGGTACGGGACTCGTACCGGCCGGTTCGCACCGGTACGGGTGGGTTTTTTTTTTTTTTTTACGAAACCACAGCTTCGCGCTGTGGTTTCAAAAACCACGCGCGGCGCGTGGTCAAAAACCACGCGCGGCGCGTGGTCAAAAACCACGCGCGGCGCGTGGTTTTAAGGGAGAAGTGGCCCGTGGGCCACTTCTTTCAATTTTTTTTTTTTTTTTTTGGGGGAACCACAGCGAGGCGCTGTGGTTCCCAAAACCACTGCGGCGCGTGGTTTCAAAAACCACGCGCCGCGCGTGGTTTTAAGAAGGAAGTGGCCAACCGGCCACTTCTTTCAAAGAAAAATAAAAAATAAAAAATTGCTGTGGCCGACAGGCCACAGCTTTCTCCCTTTTTTTAATGGGAAAAGGAGTGGCCTCGGCCACTCCTTCCCATTAAAAACCAAGAAAGTGGCCGACCGGCCACTTCTTTCCGTACCAATTTAACGATATTAAGCTGGAATTTTCTGTTAATCTGGGATTAACAGCACGATCTTAAGCCTCTCGTTCGGTTATAAAAACCGAACGAGGCTCACTTCTTTCCCAAACAATTTGAGGTTGAGACTTGAGAGGTTCTAGTTAAGGTGCGGAGACGGAAAGATTTGAGAGATAGCGAGGAGGAGGTCCTGCCCAAAAAATCCAGCGGAGACTATTTAAGGTGCGGTTTTTTTATCCTATATTATTTTATTAATTTTGTTAATAATTTACTTAAAAAAAATAGTTTATAAATTACTTAAATAATAAGATAATGCAAAAATTTACTTTATTAGCTTAATTTTTTGATAAGTTGTCCTTTTATGATAGAAATGGGTTCTATTTAAGGTGCGGAGACGGAAAGATTTGAGAGATAGCGAGGAGGAGGTCCTGCCCAAAAAATCCAGCGGAGACTATTTAAGGTGCGGTTTTTTTATCCTATATTATTTCATTAATTTTGCTAATAATTTACTTAAAAAAAATAGTTTATAAATTACTTAAATAATAAGATAATGCAAAAATTTACTTTATTAGCTTAATTTTTTGATAAGTTGTCCTTTTATGATAGAAATGGAGCCATCAAGAAAAACGAACCCTGCAAAGCGTGATATTGGCTGGTCTTATGGGCGAAGACTTGGAAGTGAGGGGCAACGACACCAGTTTCAATGCAAGTTTTGCGACAAGGTTTTCAAGGGAGGAGGGGTAACCAGGTTGAAGCAACACTTAGCCGGAAATTCCGGTGAGGTTGCTACGTGCCGAAATTGTCCTAACGAGATTCGTGTGCTGATGAGGCAGAATCTTGCTGAGGCCAAAGAAGCGAAGGAGATGGCTTCCAAGAAGAGGGCGGAGGTCGATTGCCAAGCGGCAGAGCCACCTTCCTATCACTCTAGGGAGCCAGAGGAGGTCGAGGATCTAGATGAGGAGGAGGCAGATATTCAGGCGGCCATGCATGCAAGCCTGGATGATCAGTGGCAGCAGGAGGAGGTGGCCAGGCATAGGGCTCGATTTGGGCCCTCTGCATACGAGTCGGGCGGCGGTTCTCGAAGCACTAGACAAGATCCAGAGTTCTTGAGGACAACTTCAGTAAGGGAGGGCGTCGGCAAAGAACGTGGCCGGATTGCATCTATGCTGGGTGGTTTTGGTAGCCGAAAGAAGTCATCTAGAGGAGTTGCAGAAGGAGCGACAATTCATGATGTAGATCCGCATGCTCTCCCCAGTAGAGATTCAAGGCAGCAGAGGGTAGACACAATGTGGATGAAGGATAAGAAGAAAACTATGTGGCGAGCTATTGGATCCTGGTTTCACTTCAGCCACATCCCAGCGAATGTGGCAGACAATACATACTACAGGTCTGCCATTGCCGCCATACAAGCTGCCGGTCCCGGTGTAGCTCCTCCAGGCCCGAAGGATATATACGGTGAGCTTCTTGACAACAATAAGGAGGAGCTGGAGAATTGGATTGACTCCTACAAGAGCAAGTGGCCCATATATGGACTAACCATCATGTGCGATGGTTGGACCGGTCCGACCAGGCGGAGCATCATCAACTTCCTGACATACTGTGATGCTAAGACCTTCTTCCACAAGTCGATTGATGCTTCGGCTTCTGTGCACAACACCTCGTACATGCTGAAACTTATGGAGGATGTGATTGATCTGGTAGGAGAGTAGAATGTCGTGCAGGTCGTCACTGATAATGGGCCGCAATATAAGGCTGCCGGGCAAGTCTTGATGGAGCGGCGGCCACATATTTTCTGGACCCCATGTGCTGCACATTGTATCGATCTTATGTTGATGGACATTGGAAAGATCCGTAGGGTGCAACAAACGGTGGAGACAGCTCAACGCATTACGAGGTATATTTATAACCATAACTGGGTTCTTTCATTGATGAGAAAGTATGCAGGGGGAGAGATTCTGAGACCAGGAGTCACACGGTTTGCTACCAACTTCATCGCACTTGATAGCATACTCGAGAAGAGAGGAGCCCTACGTCAGATGTTTGCCAGTCCGGAGTGGTATGATAGTAGATATTCTTATGCCGGCACTGAAGGGAGCAAGATAGAAGACTTGGTGACGAGACAGCCATTCTGGCAGCGGGCTACTACAATAGTCAAGGCTATCAAACCATTATATGAAGTGCTGCGGGCCGTAGATAGCGAGATCTACCCCCAGATGGGGTTTTTGTACACATGATGGTCAAGGCAAAGGATCAGATTATGGAGGCAGATCCAGCACATGGCCGGTCATACATCAACATCGTTGAGCAACGGTGGGGAGCGCAAATGGGTACGGAATTACATCTAGCAGGTAAACTAAGATATAATTATAGTGACAATTATAGTGATGGATATAATTATATAATTATGCTAAGATAGTCTCGTATATGTGCAGCATACTACCTAAACCCCCGGTTTCAGTACAGCATAGATGGAATTGGTATGGATGAAACACTTCTGGATGCTTTGCGTAATGTGATTTACAAGATGGAGGCAGATCCAGAAAAAGCGGCCCTATGTCTTGAAGAGGTAATTATGATTTAGTAATTACTAGCATGTGTAAGTATATCAGCATCTTCAATTATTAACATAGTTTTCTTATGCTTATTTTTCACAAAGCAAATTATTTAGAGAGGGCAGCTACAGTTTTGGCCAACGAGCGGCTGTCGTCAGCAAACACAATATGAATCCAGGTACGTGACACATCAGCAAAACATTCACCTGGTGTTACTTAGTTACTATTATGGAACTATCATATATGTAATCTTCATAAATATTTTTGCAGCTGAATGGTGGGTGCATTTTGGCGGATCCGCGAGAAATCTAAAGCGGATAGCTATCCGGATCCTCTCCCAAACAGTCTCCTCTAGTGGATGTGAGCGCAATTGGTCCACCTTCGCCCTTATCCACAGCAAACAAAGAAACCGTTTGACGCAAAAGCGCCTCAACGACCTTGTTTATGTGCATTACAATTTGCGGTTGAGGCTAAAGTGCATCCAGGAGGAAGTGGAGCTCAAGTATACAGATCCGATTTACGGGTCCTTCACCGCTGATGACGATGATCCACTACTCGGCTGGCTTGTAGGCCAGCAGCAGGAGCCCGAGCTTGACGAGCCAGGATCGCCTCCACGACCAGCTACCTTCATAGCCACCGAAGCTGGGGTCGATCCAGAGCAATGGGCTGAGCGCAATATTCCACGCACTCCCAGAGCTGATCAGCCGCAGGCACAGGGGAGCCAGACAGAGAGGGCCAGGAAAGAAAAACAAAGAATCCCAATGGAGAGTGTCGAGGAAGAGACTTGGACTAGTAGCGATGAAGGTTCTGGTGGTGATGGATCTTCTAGCCATGGAGGGAGCGGAGGACAGTATGGTACTCATGAGACACAGACGGATGGTGGTCTTTATTTCACCGGTGAGTCCCAATTTATGGGTGCTACACAGGATACGGACCACGGTCGACCACCTGATAGAGATCGTGAGGATATTATTGGATATAGAAGACGGGCTCCTCGAGGTCGTTCAGGAAGACAGGATACGACTGCAGATCCGAGGACATACGGATACGGATTCTATTATCCACAGCCTCAGCCTGACGAATACGGATATGGTGCATTGGATTTTGCTTCCGCCATATTTGGATGGGCCCCTACACAATCAGAGGACACCTCTCAGAGCCAGAGCGTGAGCGAGAGATCCGACAGTTCTTATAACCTGGCGCGTGTTCCTTCTGATTGGGTTGATTTGCCTCCTCCTGATTATACTTATGATCCAGATATCTACGAGAGCCATCGGCACTCGTCCCGATTTTAGATATCCTAGAGTACTTTAAATGTATGTAAATGATTGTATCTTAATTCGAAGATATTTTATGTGTATGATTTTATCATTTCGAACGGGAGGAAAACATAACATGCAATCATGCATCATATATGTTTCAAATTTCAACCCTAAATTTAAATATGAAAATATCAAAAATCATGAAAAAAGTAATAAAAAAACATCAATTTTCATTTAATTTAAGATCCAACAGAGACAACATTAAAAAAAAAAAAAAGTCTGGCTCGCGGAGCCCGGCCGGTACCGTACCGGTCCGGACCGGTACCATACCGGTCCGGCCGGCGACCGGTACGCCGGACCGGACCGGTACGGCGGACCTTGATTTTTACTCTATGTACTTCCAAAGGAAAACCACTCATAAAATTTCTATCGCACATGGAGGAGCGAAGTGAAATAAGATAACATTCTGGAGTTTTCATTACACTTGTTTGCAGCAAGTGATATACCTTGATAACCCTAATTTGCTATTAGCTTTATTTTTTTCCTTTCAATTTTTCTTTTTCTTTCTTTTATCCAGAATTCGGGGCATACTCTTCTTTTTTACTTGGGATGATCCTTATAATGGATATTTCTGCCAGTGCACAGCTCACTTTGATTTCTTATTTTCTTCATTTTGAGTTTTTCCATAAGTCTTCCTCTTCCACCACTTGTGATGTAGTAGATAAGCTGAGTGGATCAGAGTTGAGCGGTAGTCTATGCTTAGGCTGAGGTCCCTATATGAAAAGGGTAATTGAGCTCAAGTAAATCTTGATAGTGTTTTCATCAAGCTGGCTCTCTAATTGAACATTTACAAAACATTGATAAAGTCTATAACCTTAGACGATCAGTTGACACTTCCAGTATAGGCCATCTAAGCAAAGTAATTCCATATATAATAGATCTTTTCATATGATCTATGTGTCTTAGTAGGTGGGCTGATAAAGATCATTATGGAAACAATATCCTAGTAATCAAGGTCCGCCGTACCGGTACCGGTCGGCGTACCGGTGGCCGGCCGGACCGGTCCGGTCTGGTACGTACCGGCCGGTACCGGTACCGTACCGGCCGGTACGCGGTGGTTTCAAAAATCACAGCGCGCGGCGCTGTGGTTCTAAAAAAAAAATCGTACCGGTACGAACCGGCCGGTTCGCACCGGTACGAGGCCGGTACCGGCCGGTACGGGCTCCAAACCAGCCGGTACGGGCCCGAACCGGCCGATTCGGATAAAAAACCGGAAAATACCGGTTTTTTATCCGTTCCGGTACCGGTCTAGGACCGGACCGGTACGTACCGGCCGATACCGGCCGGTACGGGCCGGTACGGCATTCCATGCTAGTAATCAACATTTATCGTAAATACTAGGGAGCTGAAAAGATGGTGGGGCTTAGTGCAATAGTAATGCTGCTCCACTTGACCTGAGTGTCACGGGTTTGGATTACAGAAACAGCCTCTCTGTATGCAGGGGTGAGACTGCTGCATTGAACTCTCACTAGACCCTATAGTGGTGAAAGCCTCATGCACTTAGACACCTTTGTTTTTTTACTAGGAAGCTGAAATTTGCATATTGAATTAATGATGCATTGAGATTTTCACCCATAAATCTTGGCAAACTAGCGAATGAAAGACGAATGGCTCTTTTACAGAAGTTCATATGGGCCCATGCACCCAAGAGTAGCTCACGTTAAGTTCATCAGCCATAATAGATAACAGTGGAAAGAAAGGATATATACCAGCGAAAGTGTCCTCTGCTTTTGAGAGAGGATTTTGAGGTTTTTATTCTTAATAGTTTTGAGGAGATCATGCCAAAGTGTTTTCAATTTTTGCCCTTTTCTATAATAAACTAAATTTTGGATGATTACATGACTCCCAAAGAGGCTCTAAAATGCAACAATAAGTATCGTATAAATATTTTTTAAATTCTTTTAGCCCAGCGCAACTGTCTAATCATAAAATTTAAGAAAAAAGAGAGAGAAAAATCAATGTAACCTTATAATATGAACAAACAAACAGAATAAGCAACCCTTTCCCCCTTTTCATTTCTTTACAAAACATGATATAACAAAACACTCTCTCAAGCTGCCTGGGGTAGTATGTGTGTGTGTGTGTGAGAGAGAGAGAGAGATTATCAGAGAGAGAGAGAGAGAGAGAGGGAGACTTGTTGGCACTTGAGTGTGCTGCGTGAGACTGGACTAAACTGGATGTGATCATATGCAGAATAAGACCCTGTGACAGTCTAGTGTTCTTTTTTGTTTTCATACGAGAGGTCATTTGGCCATTGGCCATATTTGAGCTTTGATGGGCCTGGGAAGCTTTCTGGTTAGGCACTGCTGGGTGTTACAGCACAAGCAGCTAAGGGAGGCTATGGAGGCTTTCTCAAGGGCCCCCAGATGCACATATACTTGTCCAGATATTTCCACATTAATGCCTGTCGCATACATGCCCCATCCACACATATGCAATGTGCAATTGGCTCTGTTTGCCTGACTTGCTGATATAATCACTGCTTGTTCGGTATCCAGGCCTTCCTAAAAGTGAGGGGCATTGCTACCATTTGACTGGAAACTGCATTTTTTAGGTATATGTTTGAAATTATATGAAAATTTATGCTGACACAACCCCTGTGTATTTTGAAAGCAGCCCTCCCTCAGCAGGATCATCTCTACCATTATACCAAGAAGCACAGTTTTTAGTTAAAAAGAGGGAAGTTTTATGGAGACAAGCTGGTAGATAGTAAAACTGTGTGTAGTCATTATGTATATTATAATGCAAAGTGATACATAGAAGGGACGGTAATGGGTCTTGATGTACAATGCAAAAAATGGGACATGGATGACTGGAAATATGAAAAGTTCATAGTATGCAGGCTACTGTAAATGTCATTTGTGTTAGGCCTGATCAATTTGCTGATATTATTAGTTTAAAATATTTACAAATATCTTTCTTAAAGTTGTTATATATTGTTTCTGTTCTAACTCTTTTTGGCATTGTATCCAGAATTATCTAAGTCAGAAGGAAGGGTTGCACAAACCACCAATGTTGTCATTGGTGGTACAGTGACAGATGATACTACTAACGAATGGCTTGTTCTAGATCAAAAGGTATGGTTGTTTGTTTCTCTTTCTGTGGTTTGCATCTGAATGCTTATGCATGTTGGTGGATTTTGCGCACATGCATTGTTGATCATGCTCCGGTCTTTGTGTCTACATGCAAGCCTTCATGAATTGGACTAGAATGTACTTGTTGTGTCCCACTAGTAAAATTGAAAACCCTAAACTCAGCCACTTTGTAGACGTGTATCTTGTGCTGCCCCTGGCCTAGTTGTTGCTATCCATAGAGTTTTGTTTCCATGCTGTCCAATCCAGATTCTTTTCTTTTGTTTGAAAAATGTCTTATTTTAACTGGAAATTTAGCTGGTCTTGGCATGTCACATGAATCTCATCCTTTGAACCCATCTCTCTCTCTCTCTCTCTCTCTCTCTCTCTCTCTCTCTCATGTTGGCTTATGCATGTGTTCACACATGTGCCACACCTAAATTGGGCCAGACTTATATGTGCATATAAATGCACAGATAACAACTTTGTTGAATGGTGGCCAAGTAGCACTGGCTAGCAGGCATGGTGGTTGACAACATATAAAGATGATTCCTTTAGGTTGTCCTATGTCAATTATCATAGGGTGCAATTTGCCTTGGTAAAATTAGCATATGTTGTGACATAGTTCTCAATTTATATGTCAAATTCATTGAAACATAAGCTTGATCTATTAGGATTTGCAATATATTAGCAATAGGCCCGAGATATGAGAGCAAGCCTTGATGCAATGGTAAGGTTGCTCCATTGTGACCCTAGTGTCATGGGTTTGAATCATGGAAACAACCTCTTCATATATGAGAGCAAGGTTGCATGCATCTGACTCTCACTAGATCTTGCCAGGAGCCTCATGCACTAGGATGCTCTTTTAACAATTGGCCTTTGCCAGACCAGTATCTGTTATTGTGGCTAGGTTAAGCTCTTCCATCATTGGCTCAGTTAGACAACTTGATTAATGATTTACTTGGAGCAGACAATCGGGTTAACTATCTTCATTTCTGAAACTTCTAGTGGTTTACATTACCAACTTATTGTGATCTGTTAATTTGTTTGGGTACAAAAATGTTAATCCCTATATTCATACTTGATTGCAAAACCTGCATAATTTGACTTGGGAAACTAGTTTTTTTTTTTTCTACTCCTGTATAGAACAACTGAACTGGTGCTAATTTGATATTTAGTAATGAGGCACTGAGTTGATTGTGCTCTGAAGATTCATCTACTCCTATAGTGAACTTGTCTATCTAAGGAAATAGAATACTTTTTGGATAAAATTGAGAACTTTTTAGATATGCACCACTGAAGATTAGGAGTTGGTATGCAGACTAACAAGAATAAGCAATCTAGTTTGCACCTCGATTTTCTCTATGTCAAGAGCCAACATTGTTAACCTGTTCATTGGTACTGTTGATTTTACAGGTCAACTCATATCCCATGACTAGAGGGTTCACTGCAATAGGAACTGGAGGTGATGATTTTGTCCAAGCGATGGTTGTTGCTGTTGAATCTGTACTTCAGAAACCAATTCCCAAGGTTTGTGCAGAGAACAGGTTTAATTCCGAAAAAACTGGTTTGTTTTGATAGTACTCACAAAGAAGTTGAAAAATATAAAGTTGCATGCGAACTTTCATTAGCTTCACATATTTTATGCAAAGCTAAGACTTTGTAGTGTTGTAATCACCGAAACACTAAGCTCATCATTCTTTTGGTATGCTTTATTAAGGCAGTTTTTATGAATAAACCAAGGTTGAAAGGTGTCTAGGCAATCCTAGCAAGCGGGAATCCCTGAATGTTTAGATGGTGCTTAGATTGGTGAGCAGTGACTTAGGCTGTTGAAGAAGTAAATTAAGAAAAGGAGGAAGAATGAGAAGAAGCGGAGGAAGAAAGAGTATGAGGTAAAGAGAAAAGAAATCATAAAATAGGAAAAGGAGGAAGAAACAGTTGGTGGGATGAGGGCAGACAAGCAGAGAAGGTAGATGGTTGGGCTCTCTGTCGTAAGGTCCTAGCTGGTTGGATGATGGGGGAATTTAAGATGTTACATACATACACACACACACACACACTCACCCACTTTATTGAAGGCTTTCACTGGATAAAGAGGAGGCATGGGAGATTTGGATGAGGAAATGAATTTGCAATGTTCTATGTAAAATTAAAAAAGAAATTTCAAGATGAATATGCAACTTGTCAAGGAGGTGAGGAAGGAGAATCAAGATTTTAGCCCCTTCTTTCCCCAAATAAAACATTATACTTTACCAATAAGGCTTGTGAGACTCCTATAAGAAACCATAAAAGGATTCAAGGAAGTTTGCTAAAATGTTCTAGAAAATGCTCTAGTTGATGATGATCTACCCTAGGACCTGAGATACAATGGTGCATAATAATTAGTGATGCAAGATAATGAACAAAATGAACAACAATCAATTAAATTTTATGTAAATGAATGCAATTACAAAATAAAGATAAGAGAGAGAAAAGAATGGCGCCCTTCTATTTATTTATATTGGTGCTTCATCTTTTAGTCATCTCCATGCTCGTTCCAGGCTTCCTTCCTTCTTCCCAATGTACTTGATCTTAGTAATGATGATAAAGATGGGAGATGGTTGATGGTGATCTATGAGTTGGTAGAAGAAGCCTTAGAGCAAGGATTGAGGACCCAGTGATCCCAGTGATACCATAATGGATGGAGAGAGACCTGGTCATAGGATACATTCAGGGCCCAGGGTGTATCTGGACCTGGTTGTCTTGGTTCATCTTGGTTTTCGACACGTGGATGGCTTGGCATCATGGGACACCCATTTTAAATTTATATTTGTTTACTATTTTCCTCTTCATTCTTGTTTTTAATGATTACTTTGGTCCGTCCCAATCTATGCCACTATTGTCTTGGTACTGTACATTTCTCGTCCCAGATCAGGATGAGCTCCAGTACCTGGGATTTAAACCCTTGCCTTAGCGTTAGATATACATAGATAGGATGCAAAATTAGGAAGAGATAATGCTTGGATTGAGAAGACTCCAGGGAAGGTTTGAGAAGATAAAATTTTCATTTAACACTCTCTTGATATCAGTTTCCTGCTTCAGATGAGTGGATAACCATTGACAATGCCCTTTCGCCCTTTGACAAGGCGCCCATAATTTCACAATTATCTATACCTGTTACAGAAATTGACTCTAAATGCAAACTTTAAAGTCTGTTATCCATTAAATCATTAACGAACTTGAAGGCTAAGCAGTCTCTAGAATTGATTTTGGAAGTTGGTCATGCTGCTGGTAGCCGTATATGACAGGAGTGTATTATCTATGGTCCCGTAGCTCGCTGTTTCCTAGAAGCAGGGACCGCTATTCAAACCCATTCCCAGACTTTGCTTCTGCTGTTGCTCACAAGCCACTTTGAACTGCAAGCAGTATAAGACTTATATTCTGATTTCGTCCCTGCTCCCAATATTGTTCCTGATTTTCTTTCGATGCTAGCATGATTTTTCTCCTCAGTTCACTGCAACACATCATGTCTTGTCAACTAGTTCACTGCAAGCAGCATTGCTTTCCTTTTTTTTTTTGCGACTTGGCATTGTAATTGGGTCTTACTGGTGTTATATAATTTCTTTTTCATGGTGATTGATTAAATTTATGATTAATTTGCTAATATATGAACTGCTCAGTCATTACATGCAAGTGTTACATGATAGGCATCTACTTGGTTCTTTGCTTGCATGGATCCCTTGCATCTGAATTAAAGAATCACTGATATTTTTCTGCTGTGAGTTTCATTATGTATAGAAGCTGTTATGTTGGCTTATTGGCCTTCCCATATGTACCTGTTGCTATATTTCATTGTTTGACCAGTTGTTGTCTTGGTTTTTTTGTCTCTTTTCATCTTTTTATTTACTTTTGATCAGGGTCTGCTGTGCCGGAAACGAGGCCCAGACCGGTTGCTCGGTGGCATGGAACGGTATGCTCTCGCACCATTTCGTGCCGACCCCGTAGCAACATAGTAGAGGAGGCGGGGGAGAGGGCGAACGGGAGAGAGAAAAATAGAGAGAGAAGGGGGAGAGGGAGGGAGAGAGAAGGAGAGTGGTGGAGGCCGGCGGAGGGCCGGTGGAGACCGGTGACCCGAGCGGAGGAGGCGGAGGAGGGCTCCGCGGCCAGGTCCCCTGGTTTGTCGACTTCACTTAAAAGTAACTAATTTAAAAAGGGGCCGAACCACTGTTTCGAACGAAACAGGGGACTTGGCCATGGAGCCCGGAGGAGCCTCCTCCGCTCGGCTCGCCCACCTCCACTGGCCCTCCGCCAGCCGAACTCCACCTCCCTCTCTTCCTTCCTCTCCCTCTCGCTTCCTCCCCTGCTCGCTCGCTTTTTTCCTCTCTTTCCTTCTCCTTCTCTCCCTCCGGCGACGGATTTCATTTCCATTGCCAGAACCATTCCGGTGCCGCTGGGACGGCTTAGTACGTCTAGAATCTTTCGTTTCGAGATGGTTCCGCCGACCCTATTTTTGATTTTTTTTTTTTTGCAATTGTTTTATGAATAAAGTAGATTCAAAGCACTAAACTCAATGAACTCATTCTGCAAAGGCTCCACTCTCTATTTGTCTGTATTATCATTCTGAAAATTCCTGTGAATAAGATTAATGTAGATGGGAACTAATTAGCATGAAATGCCCAAGAAGATCCAATGTATTGGAGAATATGTACAACAATTGATCTTGGATCTCGAATTGATAAGGAATAAATTGCATTTTAGAAGATCATACAAGGCCAATTAGTAACTTTGGACCTTTTCTATAAGTTGGAGTCTTGGGGATTAATAACTTTTGCTTTATGTATAAATTGATGACCTTTCAACCTCTTATGAGGTAGAGATAGGAACCAAGCATGAAAACTGGAACTTGGACCCTTTTCTATAAGTCGGAGTCTTGGGGATTAATAACTTTTGCTTTATGTATAAATTGATGACCTTTCAACCTCTTATGAGGTAGAGATAGGAATCAAGCATGAAAACTGGAACTTGGACATCTTTGTTGGTGACTTTTTGTTGAACATATTTGCAAAAATGTGACTCAGGGTTGTTCATTTATGACAACATTTTTTTTCCTGGCACCTGAAGCTACTCTAGCGTTGGTAATGATATCCTGATTTTTTTTCCTGCCTGTCCAAATAAGTCAATGGATTGGCTGTTATATGGAGTTTATTATATTTCTTTATAATTTCTTTTTCTCTCTGAACTTATCCAACATGCTAGCTCTCAACTTCTGGGCATTATTATTGTTATTCATGATACTCATTGTCACGACCCCCGCCCCATTCCCGGCGGGCCGCCGCGACGGTCCTAGGGTGCGGGTAGGCATAAGGCCACCAGCCACCGCGTAGAACCCTACTACCTATCAATCATCAATAAATCTTGAAAAATTTGGCATGATGCATGCACAAAATGATCACTTTTCCTATAGTGACCTGTCAGGATTATCTCAATACATACAACACACTACCTGTCAGAGCAGTAATCACATAATCTGTCACATAATGAACCTGAACAATATATATCAATACATCATCTCAGGCATATAACTCATCTGTATAAAAATCTGGTTCCCATTCCATCCATGGTCAAACCCATATCCACAACAGGATCTATGACTGTAACTATACACTATATACAACAGAAGGTTTATAATACACCAAAAGGGTATAAACCTCTATCTACATTGTACTATACTATACTATGGAGCGGCACAGTAAGCAGACAATCTCTAACCCTGCTCCTCTCTATACAATACCTGCCCTGCAATCAAAAACACCAAACTGGGGAGTGAGTATATGAATACTCAGTGAGTGGAGTAGAGAGTACTATGCACATGAGACGAGATATAATCATGGCTCGAGGTAAAATCTCAAGATCAATAACAAGATGAACATGAACTCAACATAAAGAATATGGAGTAAATCATCAATATCACCACAATCAATATCAACTCATCTGAAGCATATATGGAATAATCAAGTCAACATATATGCTACTCATGAATATGTTCAACAGGTCATAGTACTGAATCATATAAATCAGGTGTCAATAGGCTGAATCATCAACAAGACAGCTATCGGGAGGTGGGTTTTACGCCCCAGGCGAACCAGCAACAACTCCCTACTACCATATGCATACATCGAATATGACACCACACCAATATGTAAATCATCACTAGACAGCTGTCGGAAGGTGGGTTTTACGCCCCAGGCGAACCAGCAACAACTCCCTACTGTCACATGCATATGCAGGATAAGACACCATACCGATAACATAAATGCTAGACAGCTATCGGGAGGTGGGTTTTACGCCCCAGGCGAACCAGCAACAACTCCTTACTGTCACATGCATATGCAGGATAAGACACCACACTGATCATATAAATGCTGGCCAGTATCCAGAACAGAAATCCATCTCACATCTACATACTAAACGGCACCTCGCGGGAATTCTACATCCGCGGAAAGCCATACTGCACCTCGCGGGGTCTTACTATGCCCGGCGGCAAGCAGAATATAAGTCGTAGGACCGGCCGATCCTACGCCTAGGGCCGTGTCCCCCCCTAGGAAGGGACTGGGCTCCGCCCACCCAGAAGGCTACTATGTGCACAAAGGCCGATGTTCAACCCCATCGACTATAGGTGTCCTGCAGATACTGTCAAGCCATGCATGAATGCCATAATGCACCCTCCCAATACTCTACTAAAAAGGAGCATAATTAAGACTACCACTCACTCGACTCCGACCCAATCATAAACTAACATCAGGGTTGGGAGTGAGGGGTCAAGGGTGTGCAATGCAACTCAATATACCACTGAAATGGGCTCTACAAATTTTTGAAATAGAGGAAATGAAATCAATTTACAAAAGAAGTCATTTCACAATTCAGAATCAATTTGATTACTCATCAACCCCTCGTAATTCCTCTCAATGTTCCCTCACATGCATGTACAGAATAATCAAGCATGGAGAATCAAGATTATAGAGGAATCTACTACAATATCAATCAATATGCTCAAGTGGAATCAATTCACACTTGGCGACATTCATGAAAATGAATTAAGGATGCTCATAGTGCAAAGTACATGACTCCCACTCACAAGTCTTTGAAATAGATGAAATGAAATCACTTTACAAAAGATGTCATTTCCCAATTCAGATCCATCGTAATTCCTCTCAATGTTCCCTCAAATGCATGTACAGAATAATCAAGCATGGAGAATCAAGATTATAGAGGAATCTACTACAACAATTAATCAATAGGCTCAGGTGGAATCAAGTCACACTTGGCAACATTCATGAAAATGAATAAGGAATGCTCATGGTGCAAAGTACATGACTCCCACTCACCTGTCAATCCGGCACGGCCTTGATACGCCTCTAGAATTTTACAGTAGGCAGCAGGGGACTTCTTCCTCTTGTTCCCTAGCTTCTTGCCCAACTGTGACATGCATTTACAATACATTTAGTCTTGTATCAAGGGCTATAATCTACGTGCCAATTATAATATAGGGAACTTTAATTGATTCAACTCCCCCGTTCCCTAAATCTTTTCTTTTCTTTCTCTTTTTCTTTTTCTATTAATTAACTCATCATTTATGTGTATTAGGGACTCCCTTGCACGAGTACAAGGTCTCCCTTAGCCTAATCTAGGCTTAATACCCTATTATGGCATGAAATCCCTTATTTTCCACCCGGATGAACAGTAACCCAAACTGACAGTGGGTTACTTCATCCCGGTTTTGATCCACTTTCAGGACTCCAAATTTGATGAAATTTTTACCTAACATTCTACACTCACAGAGGATTCCAAAGAGATAACATGCATCATCATCGGAGGCCGTTTGACCCCCTAAATAATTTGCCGAAGTTGGGACTTCGACACAGTTTTTCCGTAGTGCCGGAAAAATTTGTCAAAATCCGATTCTTCTTCTTTTAACCACCTCTACAACCCTTATCCGACCCCTCTAGACTATATCCACCCTTTGTATAGCCTAATGTCATCAAAAGACTAGATAGGGATGGATATTTACCTTTTTCTTTTTGGAAATCGAGGTCCTTGCGTAGAGGGGAAGGAGATCTACGTTTTTTCCTTCAGCTGGAAGTGCAACCGGGATCCCTTTCCTCCTTGAATCCCCTTCCTCTTCTTCTTTCTTCTTCTTCTTCTTCTCTTTTTCTTTCTTTCTTTCCTCTGTTTCACGCCTGAGAACCCCCTCCCTCTTTCTCTCGGTTTCACCAGCTCAAACCCTCCAATTAAATCACATCAAAACACTATTCACCCTTTGTTTAATATTATTAAATTCCCATTTTGCCCCTAACACTTCAACATATCTACCGTTATGCCATTAACTTTTGATTCCTTCCAATTTTACCCTTACCACTTCAATGCATCTACAACTATGCCATTATCTTTTGATTCTTTCCTATTTTACCCCTTATATTAATTTTAAAGGACTATTCTATCCCTTTTTAAAAAAAAATTTTGGGGTTGTTACATCCTCCCCCCCTTATATTAAATTCGTCCTCGAATTTAAAAGGGTAAATTACCTGATTACTCAAAGGGGTGACTGTATCTGCTCTTGCATCAGAACAGGGCAGTCTCCGTATCATCTTTTCAGTCTCCTCCAGAAATCTCTGAGGATCTTCACCTTCTTCCCCCTTAAACTCCGGGGTTCTGAGCCTCAGAAATTCCTGTACAGTAATCCCCTCATCATCTAGAGCTCGCCTGGCCAAACTTCTTGGCACACGTACAGGAGGTGAGATGGATACTACTGACGGGGCAGGAGGTTTCCCCCGAGCAATCTGCTCTCTCAGAGCCTGATTCTTCGTCAGTAACTGTTCCATCAATGCATCTCTATTTCCTACCTCCCCTTGATCATCAACTCTCCGCCTGTCTGCAGGAGGAGATTTTTCTCTTTGGGGCTCGATATGTGTGGAACCCGCATCCAATGCTATATCTGGCTCCATCCTCCTTCCAGGACGAGCAGATCCTCTCCTTGGAGGTATTCTTTATATCTTTCTAAAAAAGTCAAAAAGAGAGGATGGTCGTTACACACTGAGTCATGATATATTTTACTGAGTTGTAAATGACTCATAAAATAACATACAGAAAAATCCTATGCTCCATAGTATAATCCTATACTTAATCCTGACTCATCCTATTGCTCTGACAGGACTCTTCTTAACCTTTGCTCTGATACCAAGCTTTGTCACGACCCCCGCCCCATTCCCGGCGGGCCGCCGCGACGGTCCTAGGGTGCGGGTAGGCATAAGGCCACCAGCCACCGCGTAGAACCCTACTACCTATCAATCATCAATAAATCTTGAAAAATTTGGCATGATGCATGCACAAAATGATCACTTTTCCTATAGTGACCTGTCAGGATTATCTCAATACATACAACACACTACCTATCAGAGCAGTAATCACATAATCTGTCACATAATGAACCTGAACAATATATATCAATACATCATCTCAGGCATATAACTCATCTGTATAAAAATCTGGTTCCCATTCCATCCATGGTCAAACCCATATCCACAACAGGATCTATGACTGTAACTATACACTATATACAACAGAAGGTTTATAATACACCAAAAGGGTATAAACCTCTATCTACATTGTACTATACTATACTATGGAGCGGCACAGTAAGCAGACAATCTCTAACCCTGCTCCTCTCTATACAATACCTGCCCTGCAATCAAAAACACCAAACTGGGGAGTGAGTATATGAATACTCAGTGAGTGGAGTAGAGAGTACTATGCACATGAGACGAGATATAATCATGGCTCGAGGTAAAATCTCAAGATCAATAACAAGATGAACATGAACTCAACATAAAGAATATGGAGTAAATCATCAATATCACCACAATCAATATCAACTCATCTGAAGCATATATGGAATAATCAAGTCAACATATATGCTACTCATGAATATGTTCAACAGGTCATAGTACTGAATTATATAAATCAGGTGTCAATAGGCTGAATCATCAACAAGACAGCTATCGGGAGGTGGGTTTTACGCCCCAGGCGAACCAGCAACAACTCCCTACTACCATATGCATACATCGAATATGACACCACACCAATATGTAAATCATCACTAGACAGCTGTCGGAAGGTGGGTTTTACGCCCCAGGCGAACCAGCAACAACTCCCTACTGTCACATGCATATGCAGGATAAGACACCATACCGATAACATAAATGCTAGACAGCTATCGGGAGGTGGGTTTTACGCCCCAGGCGAACCAGCAACAACTCCCTACTGTCACATGCATATGCAGGATAAGACACCACACTGATCATATAAATGCTGGCCAGTATCCAGAACAGAAATCCATCTCACATCTACATACTAAACGGCACCTCGCGGGAATTCTACATCCGCGGAAAGCCATACTGCACCTCGCGGGGTCTTACTATGCCCGGCGGCAAGCAGAATATAAGTCGTAGGACCGGCCGATCCTACGCCTAGGGCCGTGTCCCCCCTAGGAAGGGACTGGGCTCCGCCCACCCAGAAGGCTACTATGTGCACAAAGGCCGATGTTCAACCCCATCGACTATAGGTGTCCTGCAGATACTGTCAAGCCATGCATGAATGCCATAATGCACCCTCCCAATACTCTACTAAAAAGGAGCATAATTAAGACTACCACTCACTCGACTCCGACCCAATCATAAACTAACATCAGGGTTGGGAGTGAGGGGTCAAGGGTGTGCAATGCAACTCAATATACCACTGAAATGGGCTCTACAAATTTTTGAAATAGAGGAAATGAAATCAATTTACAAAAGAAGTCATTTCACAATTCAGAATCAATTTGATTACTCATCAACCCCTCGTAATTCCTCTCAATGTTCCCTCACATGCATGTACAGAATAATCAAGCATGGAGAATCAAGATTATAGAGGAATCTACTACAATATCAATCAATATGCTCAAGTGGAATCAATTCACACTTGGCGACATTCATGAAAATGAATTAAGGATGCTCATAGTGCAAAGTACATGACTCCCACTCACAAGTCTTTGAAATAGATGAAATGAAATCACTTTACAAAAGATGTCATTTCCCAATTCAGATCCATCGTAATTCCTCTCAATGTTCCCTCAAATGCATGTACAGAATAATCAAGCATGGAGAATCAAGATTATAGAGGAATCTACTACAACAATTAATCAATAGGCTCAGGTGGAATCAAGTCACACTTGGCAACATTCATGAAAATGAATAAGGAATGCTCATGGTGCAAAGTACATGACTCCCACTCACCTGTCAATCCGGCACGGCCTCGATACGCCTCTAGAATTTTACAGTAGGCAGCAGGGGACTTCTTCCTCTTGTTCCCTAGCTTCTTGCCCAACTGTGACATGCATTTACAATACATTTAGTCTTGTATCAAGGGCTATAATCTACGTGCCAATTATAATATAGGGAACTTTAATTGATTCAACTCCCCCGTTCCCTAAATCTTTTCTTTTCTTTCTCTTTTTCTTTTTCTATTAATTAACTCATCATTTATGTGTATTAGGGACTCCCTTGCACGAGTACAAGGTCTCCCTTAGCCTAATCTAGGCTTAATACCCTATTATGGCATGAAATCCCTTATTTTCCACCCGGATGAACAGTAACCCAAACTGACAGTGGGTTACTTCATCCCGGTTTTGATCCACTTTCAGGACTCCAAATTTGATGAAATTTTTACCTAACATTCTACACTCACAGAGGATTCCAAAGAGATAACATGCATCATCATCGGAGGCCGTTTGACCCCCTAAATAATTTGCCGAAGTTGGGACTTCGACACAGTTTTTCCGTAGTGCCGGAAAAATTTGTCAAAATCCGATTCTTCTTCTTTTAACCACCTCTACAACCCTTATCCGACCCCTCTAGACTATATCCACCCTTTGTATAGCCTAATGTCATCAAAAGACTAGATAGGGATGGATATTTACCTTTTTCTTTTTGGAAATCGAGGTCCTTGCGTAGAGGGGAAGGAGATCTACGTTTTTTCCTTCAGCTGGAAGTGCAACCGGGATCCCTTTCCTCCTTGAATCCCCTTCCTCTTCTTCTTTCTTCTTCTTCTTCTTCTCTTTTTCTTTCTTTCTTTCCTCTGTTTCACGCCTGAGAACCCCCTCCCTCTTTCTCTCGGTTTCACCAGCTCAAACCCTCCAATTAAATCACATCAAAACACTATTCACCCTTTGTTTAATATTATTAAATTCCCATTTTGCCCCTAACACTTCAACATATCTACCGTTATGCCATTAACTTTTGATTCCTTCCAATTTTACCCTTACCACTTCAATGCATCTACAACTATGCCATTATCTTTTGATTCTTTCCTATTTTACCCCTTATATTAATTTTAAAGGACTATTCTATCCCTTTTTAAAAAAAAATTTTGGGGTTGTTACACTCATGTTCCTCAGTTACAAACCTAACCATATTTTATTGGTTGCTGAACAGGGTCATGTGACTCAGAAACTGTCTTCGAGGGGCAAGTACGTGTCTGTAAACATTGGACCTATTCATGTTGTCTCCAGTGAGCAGGTATCCTCCCTTCTTCTTTCATGCAGATCTTAGGTTGTATGCTTTGCTTTTATTTGGATTCATAATATTTTGTTTGCTGGTTATGATTTTTGATGAGAGGTGCATGGTCTGTTGATCCATAACTCTATTTGGTCTTTCCAGGTCCAAGCTGTATACAATGCCATGAGGAGGGATGACAGAATGAAGTATTTTTTGTAGTCTAAATTCCCATGTTTACCGATAAAACAGTCCACATGGTTTGGCATTGTTGCATTGCTGTAGCTCCATTCTCTAGCTTTGGTGATCTATGGCAATCTGTCATTTGGGCAAGGAGGTCTCAGGTACTGGTACATCAGACATTGTTTTTTGGTGTTTGGTACGTAAATTCTAGCTGCAATAATTTCCCTTGAAGCTTCTCTTGTAACAATTTCTTGTTTTGTGGCAGGTTTGATTTGGTAGCTGTAGCTCATTCTCTTTTTGAGTTCATTTCTTATCTGAAGAATCAAGAAGGTGAAATGTATTAAAATCCTGTTGATTCTAGATAAACCTGCAGACTCATACCTCCTGGAAAAATATCAAGAGACTCTGATTAGTTGGTGTAACAATTTTTTTTTTCAGTTACCTGGTGTATGAGGCTTCCGCCACTATGTGGTCTGGGAATTTTACGCAACATTAGTATTGCTGATACTCTGAGACTTGTATTTTTGCTGCATTGTAATGTTGGCTGAAAGAATCTAGCATCTAATGGGTGTCTCAACCGATCTTGTCGTACAAAGCATACTTCTGCTTTGAGTTAATGAGTTGACCTGATCTCAGATCTCCCAATAAAGGGGATATTATGCTAACAAAGTAAATGAGTTATCTATTTGTTAGTTTGGAAACTTATGTTGAAACTGTATCTGTACCAGCCTGGGTTATCTATGTGTAAGACAGGATTTATACAGCTATGCTTGATAATGGATATATTATATGCCAATATGCAGCAAATTAACTTGCGTTTATGGTCTGGGTCCCTATGGGCATGAATTGGACCTGGTCTCCGACTCAGTCAGAATAGCCGAGAAGTTCGATGAGGGAATATTCCTTCTATAATTACTTATTCTGATCTTCCCAAGTAGCAAGTCAGCATGGTACTTGGCAATCCAAGTAAGATGTCCCATGGAATAGTCATAAGCCTGGTGTTTGAGAACAATTTTCAAGTTGACATAAAGATTCAGAATTTAAGAAAATATTTGCAAAATGTTCGCCAAAGATTTGGATTATTAAGTGTAGGAAAATACAAAACTAATGAAATGTGGTATATACTCATTTGTGTAAAACAAGGATAGAAGAGGTGGGAACAAAAATAAACAAAAAAGTTGTAGCTTGAAGCATGGCAAAAGGTCAACAATAATAACATAAAAAGTTAAAACAAATAACTATTTTATAGCTTACACATGTATTTGTTCACACATGCCATAGTCCTACTAACAATTGATAAATAACCGTAATTATTCTATGTTAACTCATTGGCATTGCATGTGAAAAGAAGTATTAATAACTGTAATTATTTTATGTTAACGATATAAATTGATAAATATACTTTAATTTCTGAGAGGCATAATACTTTTTATTTGTTCTTATCAAATGTATTTATTAAAATATATGATTAATCATAAAGGTGGGTAAAATGGATTTCATAGAATTCATAGATAGACGGCTCAGATAATTTCCAGTATAACATTTGAGATTGTAATCTATCTTGCTAGTTAAAAGCTTCTACTTTCCAGCCCAAGCTATGCCCTGTTTTTTTTTTTTTTTTGGGTGCTTGTGAGCCAAAGCAAGGAGATCTAGGCACTCCCGGTAATCTTACCTTCCCTTCCCTCATCTCTCCGTACCCGAGAGCCGGACCCAAAGTGGATTCGAAAATAGAGGGAAGAAGGAAGAGGAGAAGAAGAGAGAAGGGGAAGCGAAGCAACGCCAAGCTCTGCGAGGTCTGTGACCTTGGCGAAGAGAACCCCAAGGTCTATCCTTTCCTGTCCCTATTCGCAGCAGCATTTCGTTCGATCAACTGGCAACCTTGTATTATTTAAAGAACCCGATGGAATTGGAGTTAAAACTCGAGAAAGTTTGGATCTTTTCGATTCTTTTAGGGTCTCGTCTGAGGGTTTGATCGAAGTAATCCACTCTTTTATCCATTTTGTTATCTGTGTAGGTTTCGCTTTGTTTTCCTTACTGAAATGAGTTGCTGTTCAATTCAAGACGTCTCGGGTGCTGCTAATTGGTCACAGGTTTGTCCTTCGGTGGTCTTCTTGACGGTAAAGATCACGCCTTGAACCTTTTCCATTTGAATATCCTTAAGTAGAAGTGAACAAACATGAAATAACTTTGATTTACTTGAAAATTTTGTTGCCCTTTTGGTGTTTGCATGATTCTAATGCTTGCATTCCATTTGATTTGGAGTTCAAATTTAGGAAACTTCTGTTAGAAAAGTAGCTCCTATTGCCAATATGAGATCACCTTAAAGACTGAATTCAAGCTGGACACGCTAAATTGACATGTGAGTAGGTAGGGGACTTGCTTTCTAAGCCTGATGAGGTTCTGGGTATCACTTGGAATAGGACAAGAAGTCCTGTGGCCTATGAATCCGCGTATGGTTTGATGGAGAAGAGGTAAATGACTTCAAGTATAAAAGGTGTTTGAGTTCTATGAACAGTCGTGCACGAAAAAGGGCGTTCTGCGAATGGAGTCGCTGTAGACATGAGAGAATAGAAGAGACCCGGTCTCGTGCTTTTCTTTAGTTTTACTTGGTATTCTTTTGTGCTTCTCGAAGTTGCTCTTGTATCCATCTTTTTCTATAATTCTCTCAAAAAGCATGCTAGAGCTAAGTGGTGCACTCTCTTGTAATATGACTTTTTCTCTGTGTATTATAGTGGATCTCTCTCTCTTCCCTGGTGGGCATAGCCCGTACATTGGACGAACCGTGTTAATTCTTGGTTTGTTGGGCTAGTTTTATCTTTTTATCTTTTATTATCTTATCCAGCTGCTCTTGGGACTGCAACAAGTTCATATAATGCAGGAATAAATTTGGCAACAAAAAGTTATTTTATAAAATATAAGGATATTCTATATTTTCTATCATTTGTTTTTTAAAAAAATCGAGGAAAAAGAACTTTTTTTATAGATTTCTTTGTCGACAGTATTGCATTTAGATATAAATCAATAGTTGTTATATTCATAACTAAATTACCATGTAGTTCAAGCTCTAGGATTGTGCGGCTATTAAGGGATCCAACAACTAGGCATCTTTACAAACTTGATCATGTCTTTGCATTTGTCCAGAGTATTCCCAAACTTTGGCTCATTCATAATTACACAAGTAGAACTTGTGGCTAGTCCACTATAAAGACATTTTATTATTTTACATATGCTTTGATATACAGGGTCTTGTCTTTATTTATGTATTATTTCTATGTACTTCCTCTGTTGATTATTAGGAACGGCGAGCTGTTTCAAGATGGTAACCACTTATGGTTAACTTTCTTATCATGTCCCATGAACTTCATTCTTTATTGGAAACTCAGTAACTATCATATTGTCTGAAAAAATTTGGATCTGATGCTCTTAAACATGATTCTGAACCTCAGCATATAGTTTGCATGGTGAGAGTTTAAATTCTTCTTTATTAATTGGCATAAACAGACAAATCTCCATATTTTTTCTCTTTTTTTCTTTTTTGAATTAGATCTCCTCATAAGTTACTTTAAAGTATTTTCTGACTTGCATTGTTCAGAGGACACACATTTGATACCTATTCTGATACATCAACACTTTTATCCCAGCATGATTGTTTTCATAAAAGATGATTGCTATACTAAAAATAATCTAATTTGTGATGGTATGTGCAATTTGATAGATTATCTTTGAGATATTATATGCAGTTCAAATAGAACTAGCAAGTGTTTCTTCTTAGTGGCATAGAGCCTGAGCTAATCATAGCAATGCAATTTTCTGTTGATTATGGTAATGACAATGTTGATCCTGATGCAGCGGCAATAAGAATAACTTGGACCTAATTATTTTGCATCATATGGTTATAAATTTTATTCTGTCTTTTCTACAAAATTTTAATTTAATGTGACATGAAAACTAGTCGATGCTGTTGAAATGAATCACCCATCTGGTTGCGGAAGCAGACATCAAGTTCTATACATGATAATATAGGAACATGTGCAGAATGCATTTATATTTATACAGAGAGATTTATACTCCTCATGTCACTGCAGATGCCAGATGGACATAGGAATTTGCTGCGTCTGGTACCTTAAATATGTTGCCATTTTGCACCATTTTTGTGTTGTCAAAATCACAGGAAGGCTTCAGTTTATAGATGTGTCCTTGACTGGGAAACATCTTGAATGGAAGTCAACTTACTTATCAAATTTAATAAATACATATGCTTCAGCTACACCATTGCTTAGGAAAGGTTTCTTTCTTAGGGTGCTCATAATTTTGTCTATCAAGCTTTTCCATCATGCAAAATTATGACATGGATCAACTAGCCTTTAGCTTGTTTTCCTTCTTATTCTCTATGCTAACTCCTGACATGTTACTGGAAAAAAAATGGCTGCTTTCGCTATTTCTTTTTACAGCATTATTTCTCTGGTAGGGACTTGTGGCTTGGTGATTTATATTCTTGTTCTTGAGGTACCAAGACTTGGAAATCAAGAATAACAAGAATGTATGATTTGCTCATATTCCTCTAATTGAGCTTTTACTTGTCTCATCTTTGACCAAAATGATGGTTCCAACCATAAACCATCTGATCAAGTTTGTCCCTGTCTAAGATACTCAATACATATCAATATATATATATATATATATATATATATATATATATATATATATATATATATTCATCTAAATGTGATTTCATAATCAATAAATGATTTCATATCTGTAAGGTGTAAAAGAAAAATAGAAACTTACTTACTGAATCTGAGGTACAGCCTCAGGGCAAAACCTAGCAGAGCCGGAGTTTCCTTTTATTCTAAAATGCCATAAGTTTCCCTTAGAGGAAACCAAATTTTCATGACATAAGAACTCCCAAGAGTACCACTTCTCAATCATCCGATCTATGTCATGGACAAAAACATCCGTCGTCTTACCAGCTCTTGCAATCATGGCAGCTGTGTAGATTGCCCCCATCCTCCCTGGTGCCTCTGGTTGGTCTCCTCTTGGCCCATCAATGACCACCACGTCCCATTTTCTGTTGCACACTACCTCTGGCAGCCCAGTCAGTGCTAGCTTGCAATGTGATTTATGGAGGAGACTTGCTTGTGGTGTGCAGGCAGGGTTTGTTCTAGCATGTTTAAGTAGCTCATATGCTTCACTGGCCTTGTCATGGTATTTAACCAAATGGACTCGCATGCCTTTGAGTTTTCGGGTTCTGAGCTTTTCATAGTCATCTTCTAGAAAGCTAGTAGTTCCTTCAGTATTCAACATGGCAAGATCAAGGAATTGTGCTTTAAGTCCAAAAAAGAGGAGGTTGCAGGGGGCTCGTCGGGTTATAAGATTTTGGAGGAGCTGGTGCTCTTTTAAGCTGAGGATATTTTCAGCAGGGGGTCTGGCGTATGGTTTCATGGCATGAGATACACGAGGAAGGCGTTTCGCAGGCATAGAATTTGTAGAAGCACATGAATTTGAAAATATTGGAGAAGAGGGTAGTGTATGAGGTGCTGTAATGTTTGTAAACCTGAAGAATCTAAGGAAGGAAATGGTTGAGAGGATAAGGAAAAGGACAAAGATGAAATTCTTCGATGACATTTTCTTCTCTTTCCTCTCTTACCCTCTTATTTCCTGCTGTGGTTGCTGCTGATCTTTATTATCTGCAATGTTTCTCTCAGGAAGACTTTCTGATGTTGCATCTGGTTGTGAGTCGTGGGGAAAATGGCTGAAAGGCAAAGTCAGATAGCAGTAAGTTGGGTTCTCTTTCTGCTCTTCCCTTCACTTCTTCGGCCTACTCTGATGGGTATGCTAGTAGTCTTCTGTTTTTCTTGAGAGCTAAGAGAGATGATTGCTGTTGGTTGAAGAGTTCTTTCTTGACTAGGGGCAAACAGCAAAAGATGGGCAACATGGATGCTTTCCCCAATGCTTTTCTTCCAGAATAACAAAAGGTTAGGTTTTTCATAAGTCCTTTTGCAAATTATTTTCAGGTTTGTTGAGTGGTTGAGCGAATATGAAGAAAGCTGTAAGAGTAGCTGCTGAGCAGCAGTCAGTGAGGTTTAACTTTTATAACTTCCTTCCAGAAGTTTAGGTGATCCAGGTTGCAATGAGATGATTATATAACATGACAATGGAGGAGGTGGGCTCATTTCTAGCAAATCCTTTTTCCAATTAATCAAGATGATGGACTTTTTCTATATTCCAAACTCATTTTAAAAAGGCTGAGTTTAAATTCTTATTTCAGATGACTCATTTAGACATGTGGGCCCTTCTGCTGATGATGTTCATAGGCAACCAACTTTGTAGTGACCCATGACTAACCATCCATTTTGTCCACTATTCTCAACATGGGGTGGTTAGGTTCTAGCATTGACTGTGGCCATCTTTACAACTTGAACTGATGGGGCCTACATAACCACATATGTTGCAATTGATCATGCTAAATGTTTCTGTCTTCAACTGGCTCATATTTTCATTGTTTTTTGAGGAAAAATCCATTTTTACCATAATGCAAGTGAACCTACTTTTGATCAGATGGCGGCAGTTAGCTGCAGCTTTGGACGGGGTGCATGGACCTTTATTTTTTATTTTTTTATTTTTGGGTGGAGAGGGGGGTTGCATTTGCTATCATAAGTTTTACGATTCAGATTGAAATTATTTAAGTATAGTCAATCACTCCTGATTAAATGAATATCTGAAGCTGAGGTTAGTGGTTGCTCTATCGACTCCAATTGTAATTCATGTATGATGGTGTATAAGTGAGTTTGTTGAATGACTGAATGCCAGATGCCGAATGGGTATTACTTGAAAACTACTTCCAGCCTTGGCTGGTTGATGACATCCATTGGCTAATGAGGAGTAATTCCACTGTTTAGGACAATTCTTCTATAGAAAAAGGCCCTCTAAGCTCCAGATTATGTCTAATACTATGCAGAATGGCTAAACTTATATGTTGTACCTAACCTAATGCTAGGCTATCAATGCTGTCCCTTAACTAATGGACATGTTCAACAGCCCCAACATCACTTTTATTCAATCATGTCTTGATGCTTATTGACGTTAATCAAAACAACAGGTGATGACTGTGGTTTTGTAGCTTAACATTGATCGAGCAACTGCCACCATCTGATTGGATTGGATCTCAATGATGCAGGTCTTTGCTGGATTCGATCGTGCAAAGATATAACACGAGGCATCACTTTCAAGCAGTTTGGCTTGCTTTGATGCGGTCCAAAATTGGAGCTATTTGTTGCTTCATCGAACCTTCATGGCGATTATTTCCATATCAAAGTTAATAGTTTAATTAAAGTTGAACCAAGAAGGTTGATTCTGGAGGAGGGTTATGGAGTACCAGCTTTCTTCTTCAAAGACTTTATTAGGTGTCCAACTTTCTAGCCTCATTGACCCTGGGCTCTTGTCATTATTGCCCCCTATTCCATGGCATCTTATGAAATGGCATATATTTGTGCAAGTTGGTAGATTAAATATTCAGCAACTGAGCTCATCTGTAATCCACTGAGTCCTGGTATGCTATTAAGCAATTAACAAGTGATCATGCTGATGATCAAGTGTAACTGAGGAACTGCCAATTGTTTTGTACTCGACAACGTAGTTATCAATAACTTTGCTCCAAGATATTTTAGTTTCAAAGATAGAGGTGGAAATGCGTGGGGCCAATCTACGTGTATAATATCGGGTGTGCTCCGAGCCACAAGGTTTACCTGTTGATGGTGTTGTAATCAGAATGTAGGGTATGTAATCCGACAGAGATGAACACAATTTCCTGTATGAGATGTTTTGAAGCTTAGATAGCATGTATTTGTTTTTTTTTTTTTTCCTTTTCCCTTCTCAAGTCTTGATATCCTTGAAGGTTGGTCTTCTTTGTAATCCTTGAAGGTTGACAGGATTTCATCTCCATCAGTTGGATTTCAAGATTCCAAAGCAGGCCTCAAAGTTGTCTTGGCAATGCACAACATCCATGTATTGCCATTGTGCAATTAAAATGTAAGCCAGCTGTAAAATTGACATGTTTACAGATCATATTTGATGTGAGGGTTTGTATGTGGACAAATAAAGTTGCATGTGAAAAGAACAGAGTTGCTGATTTTCCCCACAACAATTCCTTAATATTTTGTAACATTTCACAGAAATATGTAAAAAAAATCATACAAATGTATTAATATAGACAACAATATTTCTTTCTTAATTAGCTCCTCTCTCACAGAAAAAGAAAAGAAAAGAAAAATCATTGTAGGCATGTGATTGTTATGGGAGTAACATAGTATGTCAACAATTTTATCATATTATCATGATATTGTGAATTTATTATGGAAAGAGCATGCATATTCTTTTTAATGTTTATCAATTTTCTTCACTTGTATACATCGTTGTATAGGAAGTATTTTATATAATTTTGATTCAAATTTCTTAAATAACTTGAGAAAATTAAAATTTTAAGATTCCATAAGGCTTTAATTTGTCGACAAAAACCTCTAGAGCAAGATTACTATTATGATTTAAAAAAAAATTGATATTAATATACACTCTTCTGGTTCGAGAATTCGACCGGGGTCTCTGGTCTAATTCCAATCCTTGAATCTAAATCCCAGATTCAGGTTGGTGTCGCAATCTATAGGTCAAGATGATCATGACCTTGTCTTCGCCTTAAAGTCTCCACCAAATCTTGGCCGGTATGGCCACGATGACCACCATGATTATTACTCAATTCCCAATCTAACAGCTGTGATCATGGCACACCGCAGAATGGAGACTAGCATCCAATCAACCTAACCTTCCAAGAAAGTAAGGAGAAGACCGAAACCCTAATCCTTTTCCCACCACATAATGTAACTTGGGATGCTATAGCAAACTGGCATTCAAAGAAGAGACAATATTTTGAGTTCATGGTGGCATTATTGTTGTAGCATTGGTTGCATCCATTCTTTAGCCTCATCTCATCATTTTCTCATGGCCTTCCTTCTCCTGACTCCAAGACTGGTCCTTGTCTCCCGCCACAAGATTCCATCTCCCTCCAAATTTAAAATTTTGAGCGGTCCCCTCCGTTCCTCCACTCCCACAAGCCACCCAAACGGTCACTATCCGTTCAAACTTTTTAAATTCTATGCTGACATAACCCCCTAGCGCTGCCATTTCACCTTCCTCTTGAACTCTTCCACTTGTTTATTCTATTCGGATTCGTAGAGGTAGAAATCCTGTCCAAATTTATTGACCACATAACCAAAGTTTGAAACCAAAAGCCTTCGCTTACCCAATCAAATGGTTTACTCGGTCTTCCATGAGTCATTCCTTCATCAGCTAAATCAGTTACTCAAAGCCTAAGCAATGCCATTTATATTATCATTGAGGAATCAAGCATTTGCTTCTTAGTGAAAGCCACCAAATCACCATTCAGAAGAATTAAAAATTGCAGATATTATATTACTAAACCGTGACTGTGTAGATTGATTATTTTTGTACTCCATGTTTTTTTAAGGCACAGTAGATTGCTGTTGTCGTTGTCGGTGTAAATGTTTTTCCTTCGGCTCTCTCATAAAATATCTTTATGGTCGCTACCTACAACGCCCCAATTTGGATCAACATCTGAAACAAGAAAGCTTTTTGGTGGGTTTGGGTTGGTCTCTTCATCAATCAAGCCTTTGTTTCCTTCTCTCCTCCTGTTGCTTGTTGCTACTCTTGTGCAAATTTCTTGGTTACTTTGGTATATTGTTGAAGAACAGATTGTTCTCCATATGGAACCCAAGGTATGTTCTTACAAGTTTCAAGCAAAAAAAGTTCTTTCCTTTAATCCATTTGCGTATAGAGTATCATTAACATGCTTCGCATGCAGTCTCTGGTTGGAGGGGAAAATGAAGAAGCCACATTCAGTTCAATACCCAGATCACCACTTCAAAACCAAAGGCCGAATAGCATGATTGTCAAGGCAAGTTCCTCTCTCATACTCTTTTTCCTCCTCCATCTTTGAGATCTGATATATGCTGCAATCTGAACTTCTGCATCAAAAACAACAGAAAGTATGTCCGCGCGAATTCATTCCTCCCCACATAGTTGCTGAGGCCATATCAACTCTCCATGGTCTTGATCTAAGATGGTCAGGACCAATAACTCCAAGTGAGATGGAATATGTGAGCAAGTATGTCCATGCCAAGTACCCGCAATACTCGCATGGCCTCATCGAGGAAGGTGATAAGACTGACCTCTACTCAAGGTATTATTGCACTGCATCGCCGGAGAACTCCGACGACAGACGCAGGTCTCCAAGGGGAAGCCACCTCCCCGACCTCGTCAAGACTCAGTTGGAGCCTTCAAGGCTTCTAGACATTCTCACTAAGAAGTCCTCCTTCCCTGGCAGCTTCATATCGATCCCAGAGATCCAAGCCCGGAACCGCGTCCTTAAACACTGTGGCCTGACCGATGAGGAATACCTTGTGCTCTTCACTCCAAATTATAAGGCTGCCATGATGTTGGTGGGGGAGAGCTACCCTTTCTTCAGGTACAACTACTACATGACCATCATCGACGATGAGGTTGACTACGTGAGGGAGTTTGCAGCATATAAGGAATCAAAGGTGATCTCAGCACCTGAGACTTGGCTGGATCTCAGGATCAAAGGATCACAACTGAGCCAATACTTCAGAAGGAAGTGCAAGCATAGCCCCAAGGGGCTCTTCTCCTACCCTGCTGAGGTGAGAGGGACGAGGTACTCCATGCACTGGGTCTCCGAGGCGCACCGGAATTCATGGCATGTGCTTCTTGATGCTACTGCACTTGTAGTTGGGGAGGATCAGCTGAACCTTGCTCTCCATAGGCCAGATTTTGTGCTCTGTACTCTTGATAACAAGCATGCTCACCCTTCCAAGATCACTTGTCTATTGGTGAGAAGGAAGTCCTTTGATACTTCAGCCTCAGCTTCAATCTAATTTACCTGTTGAAGGGTTAGATTGGCTGCACTTTGTGTACTTTTATGTGCCTCAGTTGGAGATGGGGGTACTCAAACCAATCTGAAATTTGGCTGTAGGAGGAAAGCTATAACTTCTCTAAATTAGATATCCAGATGTTAACAATATGGAGATGGAAAATAAAAAAGGGATTTTACCAGTGTGCCAGAACCTTTTTATCATCAAAAGCATGTATTTTGCCACAAACTTGCATGCAAACAGAGGTATAGCAGGCTATAGTTCTATGGAAGTGAAAGTTTTATTGCAGGTCAACTTTAGAACTATTCATCAATCGTATCTTCACAATTGTAGCATATTCAAACAAAACTTTTATGAACATAGTTGATCCTCTGCAGAACAACTAAATTAAACAAGAGGCAATGTTTTTAATTTTTGTTGGGCCTAATTAGGTAGAATTTTCATCATTAGGGAGTATAGGATTTCTTTCTCGCAGGTGGCATGAGAGCTTTGGCTTCAGGAAGGATTGTTGACATCCTTCCATTCACTGTGAGTGAGGTAGAGATGAAAAGAGAGAAGAAGAATGAACAAGAGAATAAGAGAGAGAGAGAGGGGAGAAGAAGAGAGAGAGAACAACATTTCTCCTTGGAGTTTTATCTCAGCATCCTGATGGTCTCTCGGTGATGTGTTTCTTTTGTGTGATATTTCTTGGTGAGATCTTTTCATGTATTTTCTATGGATTGTTTTCTCTTGATGAACCCTTGTAAAGTCCATTGTCTATGAATATTATAGTTGATCTCTTACTTCCTTGGTGAATGTAGCCTGGATTTTGAATTAGAAAATCTTAGCGTGACATATTAATTTTATTCTCTATTATTTTATTTAGTTGTTTCTAGGTTTGTAACAATTTGTATTAGAGCCTGGATTTGATGATGGCAGGAAATTCGACCAAATTTGAAAATCTAAATTCCAAGATTTAATGGCGCTAACTTTGCTTCTCGGAATCTGAAGATACAAGCTATGTTGATGAAGGAAATTTAGTGCCCGAGGGCGAAAAGAAGAAACCTGCTATTATGATGGATAAGAGTTTGCCAAGAGAGATAAGATTTATCTTGCGCTTGGTGAATCTATCATGTTTAATATTCTCTTGGAAACCAATTAAAGAATGTGGGACGAGTTGAAGAGCATGTATGAGCAAAAGTCTGTGCTACATAATATTTTTCTTCAGAGTTAGTTGTACACCTTGTAGATGCAGGAGCGAGCTTTATTACAAGAGCAACTGAATCATTTTAATCCATTGATTCGCCAATTGGTGATAGTTGAGGTTGTGACCGAAGGCGAGGAGAAAGCTATGGTATTGCTTAGCTCGATACTCAATTCATGGGCGGTTTAATCATGAACTTCAATGATGCAATCTCTCAGTATGGATTTAGCAGCATCGATATTGCTCGCAGATGAAGCTCAAAGGAAGACTAGTTAGGTGGATTATTCTACTAGCACATTAATAGCAAAAGAAAGACCATTACATAAGGGATTTGGCAGTACATGGTCGAGATCAAAATCTTGAGAAAAGAGCAAGTTGCAATGCAATCACTATAAGCATAAGTATAACATATGAGAGTGTTTGTGACATGCGTAGAAGCAATACCGATGAAATTGATGTCAAAGAAGCTATTAAAGTCTTCGAAGGTATGGTCACTTATAATGATGCAAGGATTTTGAATTTTAGTAGTTCTTATGCTATTTGCTTCAAAAGAGGTTAGTTTGATTCCTTTGAGGTGATGGAGGGGTACCCTTCAGTTGGCCGACGGCTTTAGCTTGCGAGACTTGCTATAGGGACGTAGGGATCTGATTTTGTTTGGTGCACTAGACTCAAAAAAAATATGGGTGTTCAACATGAGGTGGAATTATGAAGGTGACATGTGGCATTATGCTATTGGTGAAGGATGAGAAATATAGATTTGTTGGTGGCAGGATGAGATAGATTAGAGGAGTGCTCTGAGTTTGACACAAGCTAGGAATTGAGCTAGCTGTTATCCCAGGGGAGAGGCTGTTGTTTGAACAATGGTAGATAGATCCAGAGGTGCACCAGTGACAAAGATGGCTGTCATCTCCTGCCTTAGGGCATAACGTAGCCTTCTGGGCCAAGCATATCTATAGGAAAGCTAATGGAACTGCAAATTAGGTAGTTTTGTTTCTGAACTGGTGAAAAGGAGCTGTCTAAAGCGCTCCGTGATTAGTGACTTTTTGATTTTTTTGAATATATTCGTACTGAAATGGTAGATAGAAGTCTTCTGCAAAGTCTTCTGGTTGGCTTGGCAATAGAAGCTAAGATGGACAATTTGTCTTCTATGCCATGTCGCTAGAAGAGTCCAAATAGGACTTTGAAGTGAGTTGCAGGAAAATGAGATCCATCCCTCACTTTTTTTATAACTTGGGCCCTATGTTACGTATTGCCTTCTCTCGGAAGAGTCCATGAATCCGGTGGGAAAAAGAGAGAGAGAGAGTTTTATTTCTTGGCCAAATCATATCTTACATTGATATTT
Source organism: Phoenix dactylifera (assembly GCF_009389715.1). Taxonomy (NCBI): domain Eukaryota; kingdom Viridiplantae; phylum Streptophyta; class Magnoliopsida; order Arecales; family Arecaceae; genus Phoenix; species Phoenix dactylifera. The sequence continues at coordinate 3,855,372 of NC_052405.1, read as the reverse complement.
CTTGTCTCTTTTATGGATTGTTTTCATACGTTGAACCGTGGTAAAGCTCTATACCTTGTGAATATTAAAGTGGATCTCTTGCTTTCATGGTAGATATAGACTCCATTTTTTATTAACCACGTTAAATATCGATGTTTCATGACAATTTTATTCTCTATTACCTTCTATTATTTTATTTAGCTATTCCTAGGTGTAACTAGGCGATGTAGGCGGTGGTGTCTTCTTGGAGGATCATGATGCTTGTAGTATATGTAGGGTTGGCAATCGGATAAGTTGGATCAGATACGGGTTAGGTTGGATGCGAATTGCATTAAATATTTATCAACCCAAATCCGATTTATTTATTAAACATGTTAAAAATTTAAATCTGAATCTAACCTCCGACCCGACCCACATAACTTATTTATTAAATAGGTGAAGTCAAATTAAACGGGCTTTTAACAGATTAAATGGATTTAAACAAGTCAAATGAGTTAAGTGGGTCAGGTTAAACAGGTCAGAAACAGATTAAATAAATTTTAAATACTTTAATTGGGTCGGGTACTCATAAGTGGTGGATATGCAGCCTACGGAGTGTATCAAGAAGAAGGTAGATTCATGGATCCCCAAAGACAGTGATAATCCTTTCCCTTCCTTTCTTTCTTCTGGCCCTGCTACCCTTTAATTCCTCCCATGGAAGGAGGCAAAGCTTGGGTTTGGCCATTATTTAATCAATCAGTCTCTAGCTTGAGAGAAGAAGTTGCTGCTTCTTCTCTTCTTTCTGCCTTTGATTAATCTCTTCGCTTTGCTCTGGGAGGCACCCCTCACTTTGCTTTCATAAGAGAAAGGAGGTATGGAGAATGAGAAAGGAGTCATTGTGGGAAGAGTTATAATGTAAGGGTTTATATAAGAGTCTTAGGAACAGAGTCCTAATGGCATTAAGGGCTCGTTTGGTTTGCAGGAAAAAAAGAGGGAAAAGTGTGGTCAACGGAAAAGTAATAAGATGCCTCTTTTTTGGTTGGAGTTTTCAAAGGAGAGAGATGGAAAAGTTGTATTCCCATGGAAATATGATTCCCACTGGAAAAGTCTTTCCCATGAGAAACATGGGAAAGTTACTTTCCCATAAGATGGGAATCACTCATTTTTTATTTTTTTCCAAAAAGACCCTTCAGCATTAAAGAAGCATTAAAGAGGCATTAAAGACTTAATTTCTATTAAGGGCATAATAGAAATTATATATAACTTTCTCAGGAAAGTGGATGGTCAACCAAACATAAGCACTTTGGAAATTTGTCACTTTCCCATGGTCAACCAAACATGCCAAAAATACTTTCCTAGTTATCCTCTTCCTAGGAATCTGATTTCCAGGAATCATATTCGTAAGAGGGAAAATACTTCCCGTGAACCAAACGGGCCCTAAGAGAACGGGGGGCGTGGAAAGACTGGCGCTGGGTTAATTAGGGACTTGGGGGATTGTGTAGCAAACTAGATGTGGCTGGGGTTGGAGTTGAGGGGAAGTGAGAACCGAGTTAATTGGAAGAGTCGATTTAGCGAGATTGAATCCGTTAAATCTAAAAGGTGACTTAAATTCTTAATTTCAAATTAAATATTTGGAGTTAAATTATTAAATTAGATTAAAACTATATAAAAATTCTAGCATTTGTATGGAAACTTCTGAAATTCCAAAAAATTCCTGTCCTAGAAAATCTCATAAATCTATGTCTTGATGGCATCAAGACCGTTAATCAAAGGCTAGTTTTTTTATCTCTAATTTAAATTGAGTTTCTCCAAAATCATGGTATCTTGTACAACGATCCAATTTAATCCAATTATGTTCCTGTTGCCTAGATCATAATCTATTCCAATCATGTCTTATAATCTAATTTTATTTGACAATGATTGGGGAGGATAGCTAAATTTAATGTGGACCACTCTAACTACTATAGAAAGAACTGGATAGGGTTACTACAAGATAAGTAGAGAATGCTGATATATACATGCTGACACTAGGTAGAAGCCTCTAAGAGAAAAATCCATCACATTGCAAAACTCACACATCAAACTTCTAGAGATCCTAATCTGCGTGTGTAAGGTTTGATTGAGGTATTTTTCTTTGAAAAAAAAAATATAGTTAACCTTTCGAGTTTGATAACGCAACGAGGACTCACATTTTACCGCCGAAGTAAATAATAGTCATATTAACTACCAAGACTCACATCCGCATGCTCTCCAAGCATATTGTAAATAATGGTTATATTCAGAGATGGGCATCGGGCCGTGCCGGGCCCGGCCCAGGCCCACAGGGCCATAGACCAAACGGGCCGTGCCTGGCCCGACCCGCTTAACCTAAAGGCTAAGCCCGGCATGGCCCTAGGCCCGTGGGGTGGCGGGCCATGCCAGGCCCGACACGGGCCGTGCCAAGGCACGACCCGTCTGTTCAAAAAAAAATAGCCGTTATGGGTGGCCCATAACGGCTATTTTTTTGGCCCATAACAGCTATTTATGGCTTTTTACCCATTTTGCCCCTCCCAACAGCCATAACATGGCTAATTTGAGGGGTATTTTGGGGGAAAAAATTGGAGTCCTATAAATTCGTGCTTGGCCCACGAATCGTGCCAGCCCATGCCCTTATGAGCCTTGCCGGGCTCGGTCCGTGGGCCAGAAATCCTTAACCCAGCTCGGCCCCCTTTTATGAGCCGTGCCTAGCACGGCCCGTTACTGTAGCAAGCGGGCCATGGGCGGCCCAGCCCAATGCCCACCTCTAGTTATATTAACCGCCAATATCCAAATAAGGCCTAGATACACTTGGGTAAAACAAATACATCAAATTGATATTTAGAAAATATATCATATGATTATACGATTGTTGTGTGAAAACTAAATCAAATAAAAAAAAATCTAACGATTATAATTATATGCGATGCAAACATATACCTAGTTACTTACCCAACCTTTCAAGATGAGACCGCTCTGGCCTCGTCGAGTCACAACAGAAGGTTGGCATCTGATTCCAACCACCGAGCATTAGTCCAAAATAACTGAACATGACATTATTGATAATTTTTCATACAATATCTTTTATAATAAACGTAATAGTTTTTAAGAAATATGAAATTATAAAGATAAGGACCCATTTGGATATTCCTGCAGGAATATTCTATAGGAATCAAGCCTACTAGTTCGTCCAACCCGACTCTCTTGAAAGCCTATTAAAATCCTTGCTTAAATCCCAGCATGTGGATATGGTGGTCAGTAGGGGAAAAAAAAAAAATCCATGTAGGCCATCTTTTTTCTTCCTATAGGACTCGAGCTGAAGGTGTTGAGTTGATATGGAGATATATTCAAGAGCGGCTTAATCTATGAATCCAGTAAGAAATTCAGCCTAATCATACTTGAGTACTCAAACAAACGTAAAAATAATCTTATCGGCTATAAAGAGAGGCCGAACTTCAAAAGAATGAACATAAAAAATTACAATCTAACAATTGTAAGCAACCATGGAAGCTAGGTGAGAAAGGAGCTCACTAGAATGATCAAGGTACACTAGCTAACTAATCAGCAGATTGGATGCCCTCACTAAAGATATGAATTAGAAACAACTCTGAAGTGCTCTCTTTGATGTGCCATATGTCCTTCAGGTGTGGACTTGATGGCTTCTGGTCATTTAATCTAATGAATAACAGTGAGGGAATCTCCTTCAATCCAATACCTGCTTTACTAACTGAGCAAATTAACAACCCTAACCCGCAACTCCACAATCAGCACAACTAATCTTAACTGCTGCTGAAACTAAAATTCCATAAGTTTTTTTTTATGAGGCTCCATTCATTTTCCCATCCAATTCCTCCTCCTGACATTATACAGGAGGTTTGAAGCAATTCATGGGATTGCTTAATTCATTAGTGCTTGAATTAAGATATTTCATGTTAGAGCTAAGTTGGCATGGTGCTTTTTGTTCGTGATTGGAACTGAAATCGGAATGGCTATATTTATTGATGGGCTTCGCTCATGATTGGTATAGAAATTAGAATTAAAAAATCAATTAAATAGAGAGGTATTTTTAAAAAATCAATTAAATAGAAGGGTATTTTTGAAAAATTAATTTTTAAGTAAACTTGGTAGAATAGGATTTGAATATTGGGAAAGAGCGGAGATTAGGTTTTTAGAGATTGGGGCATTCCTATTCCTTCCTATAATGAAAATGAGAATGGGAATGGAACTCCTCCCTACTACCAAACAGTAGAAGCGTGATTCACTTATTTTTATTTCTATTTCTATTTTAGAGCTCAACTCTTTCTAACCAAACATGTTCTTCTGGGAGTCCGGTCCTGATTTCATATGGGGAAAGATCATTATAGCTGGACAAGTTGCACTATGGCTTCTCCAGAAGGCTAGAAACATACTTGCTTTGGGTGGCCCAAGTTGCTCTGGGCCTTTACTAGCTTGACAAGCTTGCACCATGGCTCTTTAGAATACCAAGGTCCTGCAAAGCTAATCAATGACTACCAAACAGAAGAAAAGATCTACATGGGTACCTCCACCTCTAATTTTTTTAGGAAGAAAATAAAAAATCACAAATCTTTTCTACCTTTTGACAGAGTGGTGGGTGCTGAAGTTGTTAGTTGTTATCCCATGGGAAGACCTCCCCATTATCAAAGCTTCATCAGCCAGAAGCTTGGGCAGCAATGGATGTCTTTTGGTGTTACATGATCAATTGTTGGTGTTACATGACCTAACAATCCAAGATCAACCAACTCACAACCTTTTTCTCTTGTCTTCTCACATTTTCCCCCACTCTCTCCTCTAATGCAACACACCTACAGTTTGTCTCCTCACCAGCTCATTTATCCAAGTAAACTTGCTAAATGTGTTGAATCATATTAAATCTTGTAGTGGTTTAAACTTTTAACTGTACTTTTGAGTAGCAAACTCATATCTTTTGATAGTGGCTTAAGCAGTAAACTCATCCAAGTCTGTAACTTACTGAAGGGGTTGAGATTTTTCTCCTCCTTTTTAACCTAAAGAAAAAGGGATTCTGAAATTATTTCTAAGATTGAAACACTAAATCATAACATCAAGCAGACATACATAAAAATTAGCCCTCCTCCAAATATCCTTATTCTTCCAACTGCTAAAGTCTTTACTTAATAAGTAAAGTCTCTCAAGAAAGTAAGATTTGTTGCTTGTTTTACTCTTTATAGTAGAAATTAAAATTGATCTTATAACTTTTGTTAAATAGTTGTACAAGAAAACTAGCATTATTTTTAAACTTTAATGGAAAATTTTAACATACTTCATGATAATAACAAAACTAGCGAGAAGACTACAATAAGTGCGTATGTATGTATACATGCATGTATATAAATCGGTGTAACACATGAAGGCAAGCATGATTGATTTCTTGGGTTCTGAGCCCCACAAAAACCTTTAAAAATCTACACTGCCATACTCTGTTAACTTGCTGACCCAAATTGGCTTCCACCATTTATGCATTATTATACTTTCCCAAGATCTAATCAGACACTAGAGTATGCTATTAAGAAATTTTTTCGTAAAAAAAAAAACCAATGGGCATGTGCTCTCCACAATCAGAAATCCCCCCTGCAAACTAGCCCAATTCTCTTGGCTCATTTCTCATTATCCTTCATTTCTTCTAGGCTTCCTTGATTCTTTCCATTCCTCATTATCCCAAATTGGAGGTAATATTATAGATCCAAACAGAACGATACAGAAGGTACCATACCATGTTAGTTCGGTACCAGTACGGATGGTGTACCAAATGTCCGTATCGTACCAATATTGTACTAATATGACACTGATACAGTGTCTGAAGTCCGGTACCAAAATGACGAATCTTAAAAATTAAAAAACTACAATAAATATAATAATTAATAAAAATAAAATATTAATTAAATAAAAAGAATATTTATAACTATATATTAGTCCAGATCTTTGACTGTAATACTTCCCATACTCCCTTATAATCTAATTCTCTCCAATTAGCCAACAATAGGATCTATTCCATTCCAGACATTATTATTTCATATCTAATTAAATATCCACCCCTCCTTTATCTCATTTTTCTTTTCTTGCTTCCCCTTAGCCAATCAAAAATTAAACATGCAAATTTACAAATTAATCCATTGCTATTGCTTTCCCCATAACAACATTTTCCCAGAATGTCAGAACCGAACTTTAGTGCACCCAACTACCTCAGTTTTTCATTCTAATCCTCGACATTGTATTTATTTTAATTTCCATTCTGCTCCTTTCTTTGCTATTTTATAATTCGCCCCCGTAAAAAGTTCTAATTTACTGCATAGCAATTAATTAAGCTCTATAACAAATTTAAAATAAAACAAAACCATTTCACGCCTAGGAGAATGAAAGTTACAAGAAAACCCCTCGGGAGCCAAAAGATTTCAGCAGAAGCCCTTGTCGCCGGAGGAAGTGTCGTTCACCGGCGGGATCCGGAAATGCCACAGCCGGCCGGTGCCACCGACGAGATACTTCTTGCAGAGAAACTCCATGGCGAACTTCTTCTCGACCTTCCGATTGACGTCGTGGAGGAACACATCCGTCTCGCCCTCCCCCCGGCGGCCCCTCGCCATGACCGCCGCCGAGAAGATCGCCGCCATCCGCCCCGGCGCCTCGTTGTAGTACCCCTTTGGGGCGTCGATCATGATGAGATCCCACTCCCGATCGTAGATCTCGGCCGGGAGATCGGCCAGGGCCAGTCGGCAGCGGTGGTTGTTCTTGATAGGCGCCGCCGCCGGCGGGAGGCACGAGGGCTCGGATCGGTAGGATTTGAGGAGATCGTCGGCGTCGACGAGGCGGGTGCGGTAGCGGACGGTGTGGGCGTGGAGGGCGGGGGAGTCCTTGGTGACGGATCGGAACCATACGGGGTCTTCTTCGAGGAAGACGGTGGTGCCGCCGGCGTTGAAGGCGGACCACATGAGGGAGTCGTGGCCAAGGCCGAAGACGAGGAAGTTGCAGGGGGCGCGGCGGCGGAGGACGTCGAAGGAGATCCGGATCTCGGCGCGGGACTGCTGGGGGACGACTCTGGTGGTAGCGTAGTGGAGGAGCGCCGCCGCGAGCTCCGCCGAGGGAGAGGAGGAGGAGTAGACGGAGGAGCAGAGGAGGGCGCGGTCGCCGGCGCGGACGAAGCTGGAGACGATGAGGGCACCCGCCAACAGCGCCGCGGCGGCCGAAGCGGCGAGGAGGGGTTTCTCCGACAGCGCCCGCATCGCTTCGTTCTCCTCCTCCTCTTCGCCGATCTTTTGCCGATTTCTTCCTCTTTCGTCGGCGCCAAACTATATCCTGTAATGGCTTCTTTCCTCCCTCCTTTGTTCTTAGAGATATAGCGACGAGAGTGTCCGTACGCTGTCCCGTTTTATTTCTGAGTGACGAAAATGCCCCTCAGCGTGAGCCGGATGTCAGATGTTCTGAGTACCACCTAACCACTAGGGATGTGATATCCAATGCTATAACTATCTTTATTGGAATAGAATATCCTGGAGTTTGGTAATGGTATTATTTGTGGTGAGATGCATGGTTTGCTAGGGAATACCTATTTATATTTTATTAAAAAGATTTTATTGCTCACAAGTTTGTACATATGCTATTAATTTTGAAATATATGTTCTTCATGCTCTATTTTCTTGATAAAAGAATCAAGCTATGACAGTTATAGTAGCTATTTAAGAGTATTTTATTTATAGCAATGTGAAGAGAAATAACAACTGAATGTGAGGACTTGGTGATTTAAAAAATGAAGAGGGGCAATATATATATATATATATACATATATATATATACATATATATATATATACATATATATATATATACATATATATATATATATATATATATATATATATACATATATATATATATATATATGGGGATATCATTTAAATATAGGTAACACTTTCTTTAAAAATTCACTAATATGTCTTTATTATTTTAAAATAACAAGCTATCTTTAAAAGAATAACATAAATGAGACAAATGTCACAAGTGTATAATTACAAGGTATTGCAATTTCAGTCTTTGTGGTTAATAGTATGTAACTAAACTCAAAATTGGAATTAAAATCTAAGTCTATCAATAACTGTGAAAAGACCATGAGAATATCCAAATCTATATAAGTTTAAATATGAAAATTTCTAATCTTGCAATAGTTATAAATTAAGTGTGTTCTTGTAGCAAACTAAAAGATGGGTGCAAAAACAAGTTTGAGGGGTATTTGGATAAATATAATTCAATAGCTAAAAATTATTTTAATTTTTTAAAGATGATTGTTGCAATGCTGCAATTATAAATTACAGAGATAGTCCTATCTTTTTCTTATATCTAATTAGTAGGCTCCGTTTCTTGAAAATTATCCCATATAGTTCATATATCTAGCTTCTGTTAAATATTATATTTTATTTGGTGCTCATGGAGCTTTTGGTATTCCATTTGTATCTATATAATATATCTATAATATTAATATCCAATGTGTACTCATATAAGTTAAAATAAATATGAATATAATTTTTTTATATCTAACTAATTTTCGTACCTATATCTATTATTCATGAAAGGAAGATCACATAGATCTTTTTCAACTCCATCAACAAATTTTTAAAATTGAAGCAGATTGTGTACCCAAAAAAAAAAAAAAAAAATTGAAGCAGATCTATTAGTCTACTTCTTTAATGGTATATTAGGTAAGTTTGGGTTGGATCATTGGAAGGGAAGGATATTTTGGAAACTTGTGAATATGGATTGTGGATTGGCGCCAAGTGGCCGTTGGTGAATGGCCGTCAGAAGATCCTAGAAATTTGAATAGACGGATAAGATGATAGCACGTGTCCTGCCAGCATCCGCGGTACTAGATGTCGGAATGCAGTTTTGAGAAACGTGTCCGTCGATAATTGTTTGAGGCTGAAAGTGGTATGATTGATCTTGTTGTGCGAGCTCCGTCGTCCGATAGTGCCTGTAGCTTTGAGATTACCGCAAATAGTTAAACACAGAGCTAAAATCGGATTGGGTATCACTGTATTCACACCTATAATTATTTTATAGTACAGACCCCTAATATTAATCAGATATAAAAAATTTATATTTATATTTATTTTAAATGGAAACAGATATTAAAAATATGAATATATATAGATAATTAAAGTTTATGATCCAGAATCAAAAATATTGTTATGTGGATGGTAAATAAAATAAATAGTATATTAATGTGATTATATATATTTTTTAAAAAAAATAATAAATTCTATATAAAATTAAATAAGGTTATAAAATAATTGAATATTTGGATATCGATTGGAGGATTGTCTATTCATATTTATATCAATTTTTCTATCGGACATGAATACGGATACGGATATTAATCGAATGCTTAAGTTTTTATCTATATTTGGATAAATTCGAATACGAAAATAGATTCAAATAAATATTATATGGTCCACTTTTATCGGTATATAGAGCCGATGGGGGAGTAGAGCTAACATATAGAATTCCATCCATTTTAATTTTTTCTTTCGCATCTGATCCAAGCCCTCCATCTGAGGAGGGCCAGTACAAGTGATCCCACATCTTCTCTCTTCTTCACACGGCGGGCCACACATCAGATCGGATGCACAAAAAAAATCAAAATGGATGGAATCCTGCCCATCAAATTTGCTCTACCGGCTTCACACTGATCTTAAAGTGCCAAATGCCATCGGATGGTCGGGCTCGTGAAATAAGATCAATCATTCTACAACAAATATAGGTGGAGGAGTCTGTTCGTGGATATCCAATCTTGAATTTTGGGTTCTCCTTCATTTCCATGTTAAGTTGATGCGGTCTCCTTGATTGTGACTGTGATGATGGTGTTGAATGCTTAGCTTGTGATGTCACCGAGGAAGAAAAGCTAAACCATTCAAAACAATGATGAACCCTTGGTCAAAAACATGATATGTAGTCTGCAAATGCCTCAAGTAAATTCCCTTTTTTTCTGAACAAAAAGATGAGATTGATGGACCACATAAGTTCCTCACTTTCTTAATATTACTTACTATTCCTCCAGCAATTCCATTTGTTCACAACAAAGAACCTATCTATTAGCAGATACTCGCATTGACAATTCCTTCCATTATGGCGACCCTAGGGATTGAGGAGCAGGAGGGCACCCTAAGGTATATGGGGTACCGATCATGGGTCGGTGTCTTCGTAGGGGGGATTGCCTCCCTATGGAGCAGAGTATTTGGCGGAGGTTCGAGGGGTGGCAAGCGAGCGCCTTATCCATGATGGGCAAGATCATTTTGGTGCGGTCAGTCTTCAGCTCGATGCCTATCTATTTTATGTCCAACACTGTGATGCCCATTGGAGCGCTGCAGTATATAAAGCGCTTGTTCAAAGACTCCATTTGGCGGAGGCAGAGGAGCATTAGTGGGGTCCATTTGTTGGCATGGGATACAGTTTGCCAACCGACCAGATGTGGTAGACTCGGGATTCACTTCCTAATTGAGCGGCGGGAAATTTTTGCTATTAGGTTGACAATTAGATTTATCCTAGAGTCGGCGAGTCTTTGGGGCTTCCTGATGAGAGCCAAGTATGGAGGCCCAGCGGATCTTTCAATCTTTCGTGTGGGTCGGTGGAGTTCTTTAATTTGGCAAGAGATTTGCTCTTGAGCTTCTTTGGTGTTGCCGGAGATCAGATGGGAAATTGGCGACGACCGAGGTATGGATGCCTTGGGGGATTGCTGGTTGGCCGACTTGCCTCTTTACTAGTGGCCCACCTTGTACGACCCACAATGGTTAGAGGGGCGCAGAGCAAGCGATCTGATTGTCCCAAGAGAGCAGAGATAGGATGAGCACCTTATCAGGAGGGCCTTTGGTGAGCAGCTAGCTGAGCGGGTGTTGGCGATGCCACTTCCGGTGGTCGCGGCCAAGGATAGGAGGGTGTGGAGCAGGACTAGCAGGACGGAGGTGAGCATGAGGGACCTACTAGAGCTGGTGCGGAGGCCATTGGCACTGCAGATTGAGGAGAGCTGGATCTGGCAGATGTGCACCCACCCCTGAGTGGCACTGTTTATTTGGAAAGTTGCTTGAGGGTGCCTACCCACCAAAGGAGTAATGGCTCAGCGAGGGGTCAGCATACCCCCAGGCTGCAGGGTCTGCCCATAAGTGGATATGTCTGTCTACCATGTGCTTTTTGGCTCTCAGCGGGCAGTCCAAATCTAAGCGTGCTTGTCGGGTTCCTCTATCCTGCCGTAGCGGTGGTCGTCTATAGAGGATTTCATGATCTTTTTGAGGGATTCCTCTCGGAGGCTCGTCCTGGTGGAGTAGGAGATTAGGGCGGCCTATCTGGCTTATCACTATTGGCTAGATAGGAATGCTTGAGTTTTTGAGAGCAGAGGGGTGCAACCAAGGCTAGTGGTGGATAGGGCACTTCTTCATGCGGTGGAGGTCGTTAGCGTCACTGCGTCGTCGTCCCTTGGGTTGGCTAGAAAAATCTGGGACTCTCATTCTGCTCTTGTAGCGTCTAAGACCATGCTCGTCTCCTAGGAGCCTTCACCTCCTGGTTTTCTCAAAGTGAGTTTCGACGGCAGCTTCAGTGAGGGTGGTCACGCCAGTGTGGGGTTTGTTATCAGAGATCAAGAGGTCCGATTGGTGGCGGCTGGGGGTCAATGGATCTTCGATCAGAGTATGGTCGGCGTTGAGGTCAAAACTGCATAAGAGGGCATCTCCTATGCGAGGCATGTGCTGGGCGCAAATTGTATTGTCTTGGAGGGAGACTCAGCCTCGATAATTGAGTGGATTCAGGACTCAGGTCATGCAGGTAGCGGGTTGCGACTGATACATGATATAGCAACCTCTTGGGGGAGTGTGCCTCCCATCGGGTCACCCATGTCTACCGAGAAGCAAATAAAGCGGCGGATTGGGTGTCTTCCTTTGCGGCTCAACATTCTGGAGATGTTTGGGACAATCATATTCTGGTCCCGTCTCCTTTGTATTCTCTCTTTTTTTTCCGACTTTATGGACTGCACCTACACCCGTTGCGTGTGAGGCGCCAATATATCAAAAAAAAAAAAAAGCAACTATAAACATTTCAAATTCTTAGGTTGATCAGTGGGGATCCAAAACTATCAACAATAGCAACTAATATTCAGTCACCTCCTTCAATATTCGACAATTCTTATTTGAAGAGTAGTATGAGGATAAATGATAACTTCTGCTACAATGCTGAACCTGGATGAGGATTAAGTGACCAAAAATCAACCTTTATTAGGGGAGTTTCTCATAGACGGTATTGTTTTAGGGGTATGCATGTAAAAACAATAAAAAATACAAAAATTAACTTGTATAAGACCGATATTATTGCATAGAGGTTGTAATTAGCAAATGAAAATGGTGAAAAGGAGGAAGGTACTTCCCAGGAGCAATGAAATGACCGGAACCACTTTTAAATTTTAATGACTAATCCACTAATTAAAATTGTCTTATGATATGATAAGTATATATATATATATTATATTTATAATATTATTTATTATATATAAATTTATTATTTAATAATTATACTTATATTTATATAATATATAATAATTATTAATATTTTAATATTTAGAAATTAATATTTATACTTTTTATATAAATTATTTGGATGTTAAAAATATTTATGCTGAGTATGTTTTGAGTTTACAAGCTTTAGAAAGATAAAAGAAAATCTTTTTCTAGGAGCAGAGAGAGAGAAGGTAGTGGAGTTCTCATTGGCTTGACTTTTGGTATATCGCCACAAAAACAAAAAAAAAATATATGTTTATATAGAGATCGAGACCGGACCCACAATCCATATGTTTCGATTAGACTAAGATTACCTCTAGCATGCCCTCAGATTTGCCCTGATTAGTGATAACCCTAGTATAAGATTCAACACTTTGACCAAGGCAAAATAAGGATTTGCTTTTAAATCATACCAAAACCACTTTGGGCTTCTAAGATGTAAGATTAAATAAAATAAATATATTTACAGTATAATGGTTATATTATTATATAGACAAAGTTTTTAATAAACCACTTATGGGATAATTTTAATAGGACAATTAGTATGATGCCCTTCGATTGGTGTTGCCATTAACAAAGTCTCACAAGTGACAAACATAGGCATAAGATTGAGCTGCAAGTATTTTTTTATTTTTTTTCTGACCTCGGATAATATCATGCTGATGCAAAAAAAAAAAAAAAAAAAAAAAACAAAGTTTAGCCTCTGGTTGCCGAGTCTAATTATAAGTCGGCAATCCAAGAAAATTTCTCACTCTGTCAAAATAAAATGATGATGATAAGAGCCAGTCTCCTAACGTTGCCGCACATCCCGCCACCTCCACCGCCCCTCACTCGTCAATGGCCACGTGTCCGGACAACTGTCCACTCTTCCCCTATTCTAAATACACGTGGCGGGTCACTTTTCATGCAAACGCATGCAGAATATTCCCCGATCTCCCAAGAAACCCCTCACCTCACCACATATCTACACCACAACCATCCTGTCTTTCCTGTAATTTCCTATAATACCGAGGCCATTCTGTATAACCGTTTCAAACAAAACAGGTAACTCCTCCCCCCCGTCGCCTCTCCCTCTCCCTCTCCGCCTCAAATCCGTCGTCGCAGAGCAAATTAAGCAGAGCAAACAAAGCAACCATGTCCGGCCTCTCCCTCGCCGTGGCGCCACGCTCTGATCCCGATCACACGTCCGAGAAGCCCCCATCAGACGGCCCCATGCAACGTGAACAGACGGTGATGGGCGGCGTGATGGGATCCCTCCGCGTCATCGAGCTGCAGCTGGTGGCCTTCATCATGGTGTTCTCCGCCAGCGGGCTGGTCCCCGTCCTCGATCTGGTGTTCCCGTTCTTCGCCTCCGCCTACATCCTCGCCCTCTCCCGCCTCGCCTTCCCCGCCGTCGGCCGCGGCGGCGGCGGCGGCGGCGGCGGAGGGTCCCGGGAGGTCTTCAGTGGTTCCCGCGGCTTCCGGGCCTACGTGGTTGCGGGGACCACCGTGGGGCTGTTCCTGCCGCTGGCGTACGTGCTGGGGGGGTTCGCACGTGGGGACGACCACGCCGTGCGGTCGGCCACCCCGCACCTCTTCTTGCTCTCGTGTCAGATCCTCATGGAGAACGTCATCGGCGGGTTCTCGCTCTTCTCGCCGCCGGTGCGGGCGATGGTGCCGCTGCTGTACACTGTGCGGCGGATCTTCGTCATCGTCGATTGGATTTATGATGTCTGGTTTAATAAGACCCTCCCGGCTAATGCTTCCATCAAGGTGAGTGCCATGCACATACACATGTACATATACATACATACATACATACATACATAAATACATATATTTTATATGGATGTCTATCTTCTGTTGGCTCCCTCTAAAACATAATATATTTTACAAAGAATACTTATTACATCTTTAATGATGATATAAGGATGTATGTAAAATAGATAAATGTGTCTCTTGTTATTAATTAGGACTTAATCTCTAAAATATTTTTGTCCCCTCTTTTGATTTGGATTTTTTATATGGTAGACTAGTTCGCTAGAGTAGTATCGAAGGACTGCTTCATAGCAGAGCTTCCGCCCCCTTTGTACTCTTTACTTTCTTTTGATTTGGCAAGATGTACTCACGTTAGAGCTATATGAATTGCGGTTTTCACCAAAAAAAAAAAAAAAAAATCAATTTCCAAAGTCAGTCCCACAATTATATAAATTTGGTTCAGTCCTTTCATAAAACTTTTCTTGATCCTATATTTGATGAACAAAGACTTGGATGATGATAATTACTATTGCTTAGAGGAATATCAAAATTGCATCCAATTTGAAGTTTGACCAACAACCTTGATGTGTAGCTTATTGCAAATGTGGGTTCTTGTAGGGAATATTTAGATTGGAGGATCAACATGTCCTTCTCCTTTGTTTCTCACTCCCTTGAGAGCATTACATTCATGGTGTGTTACTTCTTTTGTGTTCATGAATCATCAGCAATTCTGATTTGGTGCAGGATGTTGCCTGGCTGTGGTTTGGTAAGACACTGGCCATTGCAAATTTGCTCTACTTCTCTTTGAACCTCTACGGTTTCTTAATTCCACGGTTCTTGCCAAGAGCCTTTGAGAGGTACTTCAAGGAGAGAGATGAGATTTATTCCAAGATGGCCGAGGACAAGCCGGCCGGAGATCCGGCGGCCCAACCGGCAAAATCCAAGTCCCGGAGACTAAGAAAGCTGATTGACATCAGGCTATCCAAGAGGCTTATTCAACAATCGGCCTGGATCGAAATGTAGTTGTGCTGTGATTAGCTGGTACTTTTGTTTTTGTATTAGGGTTTTTGTGTGCATGAATGAAGACTGAGGTTGGTCTTGGTCTCAAACACAAGATTTGGTGCAAGTTCACATAGAGACCTTGTTGAGCAAGACCAGTTTGTGTTCCTTTTTATTCAGATTACGTGCTGTTTTCTTTATGGATTAATGGTCGTGGTCATCACTATGCTCAATTTGAGATCCAAGCTAAGTGAAATCTTTGTAAGCTCGTGGCGAATTGGTTGTTGCACCTGTACGTTTGGTGAAAAAACTTTTTGATATTAATTTGCAGCAGCCAAGCCAAGGTTCTCCTTCATTGTTAGAGCATGATCAAAGGTTGCAAGTTAAACCATAAGATGGATACGAATTATAGCAATTCCTAAGGTAAATTATTGTTGTTTAAGAGAATGAGGGGTTGTGTTTTTCGTTCCAAATTAAACAAAAAAGATTTCACCTTCCTTCACGAGAATCCTATTTGATTCTTGTTTTAAGAATCTTTTACTACTCAACCTTTTTGGATTCCTAATTCTAGGGCTTTGTGTGTGCGCATTGCGCGATTTTGTTAATTAAGAAGGCTGGATCCTAAGTAGTATTATTCGCATGGCGATACAAAAGGATGCATTTAGTAGGGTTGCCAAAGTCTAAGAGATGCTATATATTGAACAACCCTCACAAACAACATAGAAATGTTGGTACCCACCTAAAGCCTATGGACAAAGTGGAACATAGGCAGCCCACAAGCCTAAGATCACATCCAAAGGGTTAAATTTTGGGCTGGATATGTTGACAATCTTGTTTTTTCTTGGCCCTAGTACACCTTATTTCCCACCATACTTACAATCATGATCAAGTATTCAACTCCCAATAATGAAGGAGGAGACTTACCCAAAGATCCAAGTTACTTCCAATAGTTATTTAACATTCAAAGTATGGACTAACTTTGTAAATTGACCCTACTTTGTAATAGTTGTTCAAATCACTTGAGCAATCATACAAAATGTCAGTAAAGTTAATTTTTGTGTTGATTGTTGAGCGACGGTAGGACCGTGTTCAAATTTGAATTCATCGGTCTAGCTCAAACATTGATTGCCATTCACATTTTGGCTGATGATTGGTACCTAAACCTAATAGGATGTTTAGTTTAAATAGTCGGCAATTGTAACGAAACCTTTAGTTACTAAAGAGCTCTTGAGCTCTAACATTGCTTTACCCCTTTTCTTTAGGTTCAAATTTAGCATAAGACAATCAAACCCATGCGATGCACATGACATTGTCAGGATGGTGTGAGGCAAATGAGCATGCAAAGCCTTACTATACTTTTTTTTTCGCGCTAAAACCAGCATTTCATACATTACGAGTACGGATGCACCCAGTAAAATCAACAAGCAATAAGTCACACAGTGCCCTAGGTAAATTTTCCTTCTCTACCCATAAAGTGTTTTCTGAGTGGCTCACCACATATGCCGCCACCCAGACATCCACTACGGTTTCCATTAGATGGGAACACTCGTCCTTTATTTAGATTACCTAAGTTTCAAGCTTGTGAGCAATGCAAACAAAGGGCGTGTTTTGTGACAACTTTATTATAATATATATTGACCAGTGTTTTCAATGCGAGTATCCGAATGTCCCACAAAGCCTTTTTCTTTTCTTTTCTTTTTTTTGTTTTTGAAAGGGACATGATGGCCGTTTTTTTTTTTTTCTGGCCATTGGCAGAACAATACCCACTCTGCATGTCAATCACACGTCAAACGACAGTCTATGTCTTGGGTGCTTTGTTCCGAGAAATTATATCGTACACCGACTCGATTGCTTAGTGAAAAGGGCAGGGAGGGAGAGAGAGAGAGTATGATAAAAAAAAATATCTGGTTGAAATTTATAAAAAAATTAAATTTATAAAAATAATTTTTTATATTTTTAAAAATATTTATGTAAAAATCTAAAAAAATTAATTCTTACCGTCTGAAAATTAAAAGAAATTTTTTCTAAAAATACTTTAAAGCTTTTAGTATAATTAATATTTTTTTATTATATTATAGATACAATAGATATTTTACATGATTTTTTTTAAAAACTTAACCCTAAAGATAAGTTGTTTTGGAATATATGAACACGTAAAAAGCAATCAAGCATGAAAAATGACTTCTCAAGTATCATATATTTGGCATCAGTATTTTTATTAAAAATATTTTAGTAAAAAAATTCTTGCACGCTAAAAAAATTCTGTGTTTACATCATCATGCGCACAGCCAATCACAGCAGCTCGTTCTCATCCCTATAAAATAAAACCAACAAAAACATATAGCTGTAATCGGTGGTGCACGCCACGTAGGATATAATTTCTCATTTGATTAGACAAAAGTTGTTTAAATCTTAGTAGCAAGTTATTTATCTGACGAATCCTTTCCCAGCTTATCTACTCAGGAAGCAAACAAAAACGCAAGCAGGAACAATATACTAATCATCACAGGAGAGCTGGAGCAAGCGATTGTAGAACAAAGATATTGGATAATCATTTATTATATAAAAAGAAGGAAGGATATTGAAAAATATTAACTTGTTGAACAGAATTCTATAATTTTAAGTACATGCAAAAAAGATAGGGACAAGCGAACTAACATAAGAGATTGGGAAACATGGCGTCTTACTCTTAACAACATCATCATCACCCATTAAATTATACCAATAAGCGTCCAATCATAGCAGTTGTTACTTCCATTTCTTAGTGAAATTTTGTTTTCAATCCATGCACGCTGCACAATTAGAAATTCAAACATCAACTTCTAAGGTGCCCATGAGATTGTAGTCTTACTTGAAGTATTGGGGACCATGCCTAACATCATTGATCAAGATGAAAGATGCATGAGTCATACTAAAAAAAACTTTCAGGTACACTTTGAATCCAATGTTGAAAGATCAAGGGCCTTGATGAAATAGAGGGACCAATGTCCTTGTCATTCAAACAGTGCATATGAAACTAAAGTTGAATCATGTCCTATAAAAAGCTATCACTCAAGCAAGCAATTGGAGGGAGATATCCTCTATGTGGTCTTGCATAACATTATCAGACAAGATAGCTTTTAATCAAAACACAACTAACTTAGCATTGCACCAGCGCATATGTAATGAAGTCACACAAACTTTACAGTCCACCAAAGCAAAAGTGATGGCTATATCAATTCATAATTGATAAGAAAGAGGATGAAAAAAGGTATCTAAAAGCACATTAGATTGTTTTTTCTTGAAAAGAAAAGAAAGTAAGATCCAGCAGGCAATATGTGAATCGATCATTTCATTATCACAATTTGCCGAAAGTCAGAGAATCCAACTTTTTTTTTTAATGATACGTTGCCATCCTTCCTCAAAAAAACATAAAGCCAAGCCCCTTTTATTCCCCAACAGTGCTGTAAGGCCAAAATTGCTCTCTTCTGTATCCGTACCATATGATATATCAGCAAAAAAAAATTATTTGATTCAAAAAAATACAAAAATATTTTTTTTATAAAAATTAATACCTAAATATATAATATATAAAACAATACTTTTTATATATTTAATGGATTATAAAAATAGTATATTTTAGAATAATTTATAATTAGCCGAGCATCTATTTTTTAAAAACTTTATGTAAAATTAAATGTTATTAAAGAAAAACTTTACATATTTGATTAACAGTTTAAAGGTGCTTTTAGAAAATAAAATATCTACCCCCGAGATGGTAGCACGGTTGGAACGGAGCTAAAATTTTACCAAAATGACCCAGATTCGAAACGCGTGGGCGTCGATTAAATGTGGAGACTAAATCCTTCGCGAGGTGGGAAGAATGTGAGTAAAACTTGTCTGTCCATATCGAACATTTTTCAATGGGAAGGAGGCTCAGTAAACGTTGCCACATGAATGAGGTCCTCCTCATCCCCTCTTTTTTTTCCTTAAGCAAATATATATATATATATCAACTCCCATGAAAATTAAACTTTTTTATATCACATATAAGTTTTTTTTATAAAATATATAAAAAAAATTTATTTTCAGAAAAAAACTACATTTTCTACTTTGTAATACAAATTTTAATTAAATATAAAATATTTTAATTTTTTGTTGACCGAATTTTTCTCCTCCTCTCTCTTTTCGCGAGTAAAAAAAATGCCAAGCGCCGACCCGTCTTTTTTTTTTCGCGGTGTCCCTATGCGTACCATGACCTTTTTTGGAGAGGGCACAGCAGCAGATTGAACGGCTTTGATGCATGCCAACTACAAGGACACAAATGAAGACAGAGAAAGCTGAGATCCCGGTCCTTATTTTGTATCCAATCTCCCGTCAACCGTCCATCATGTCCTCCATCCACCTCACAAAAAGTCACACCCCCACGTCCTGGCAACGTTACGGTTCCCATCCCCGGGGTCTCGACAAAAAAAGCAGCGCTGAAAAGATAGTGAGGTAACCATCACGTACGGTGACCAGACCCCACTCAAGCTGCCCAGGCTTCCCATTTCCTAAAATACGCCCACGCCATCTCACTTTTAACCAAGACCAAGAATTTTGTTTAGTTCCCAAAACACCCCTGCGCTAAACCGGTTAATCGCCATCTCAAGGGAGGGTATATTTGCCATTCAACAAAAAATTTAAATAATCGCGTGAGAGGACCGTACCGCCTCTCACTCTCCTCCACTTCCCCGCTAACCCTAATATTCCCGGTATCCCCAGTACGTCCATTGCTCTCATCCAATGGCCCGCATAACACTCCCTATGCGAGTAAAATCAAACCATAGGCATGTCCGTCGATGGGTTAAGTCTGGACAGCGCCAGATTCATTCCCCATAGGATTTTCTATGCGAGGAGTAGAAAGATGAACCAGGCCAGCTGTCCGCACTGTGACGGACGTACGAGAACTCTGTGGAAACCGGGAATAGCCGGTGAACCGAGAGCGCGGGCCGAGGCTACCTGAGAGAAAGGAACGTCCTAGCTCTTATAACAGCGACGCCCTTCCCCCCGTTATCCGTTCCTCCTCTCTTTCTCTCTCTCTTTCGTGCCGTCCAAGCTAAAGCGATAAATCCAATCTCTCTCTCTTCTCGTCTCTCTAGGATTTGGGTGAAAAATTTTGAAGAAAGAGGAGGCAAGAAGAGTGTGGAAAATATGAAGAATCTTTACCCTAAAGGGAAGGGAAAGATCCACCCATCGCCGGCGTCTCCCTCCGCCGGCGGCGGGGCGGGCGAGGACGCGCTGGCGGTGCTGAAGCTCCTGCCGGCGGCGATCCTGGCGCTGACGGCGGCGTTGGGGAACGAGGACAAGAGGTGCTGACGTACCTGATGACACGGTCTTTGAATGGCGAGGGGATGGGGCGGCCACGGGGATCGGTGGCGCCGGCGGCGGCGGGGAGGAGAGGCGGCGGGTGCCGGCGGGTTGGGGGAGTCCACCGGCCGCTCTTCGACTGCGGGGTGCTTCGACTGCTATAGTAGCTTCTGGTCCCGCTGGGACTGCTCTCCTGATCGCGAGCTCATCCATCAGGCCAGTCGAGGGCCTTCGAGGAGCACCTGGCCAACTCCCGAGAGAAAGGGCGGCGGCGGAAAGGGCCGGCGGAGGGAGCGGAGGGCTTCGGATCTTTCGGAGAAGGGGAAGAAGAGCAAGGAGAAGGAGAAGAAGAAGGTCGAACAGATCACCGATGAGAAAGTTCTGGAGGCTCCGGCTGTGAGATTCTCCAGCGAAGAGAAGGCGGCGGAGGTGGAGGGCACGGCAGGGGGAGGCGGCGATGAGAGGAAGGAGGATGAAGAGGAGGTAGCGGAGGGCGGAAATGAGGGCGGCGACGGCGGGGGCGAGCGGCGGCGGGGTTTGGCCGGACGTGATGGGGTTGTTTAATTCCCGTTTGTGGAACCTTTGGAGTCCGGGAGTCTGAGCGCCATTAAATATTGCTCTCTGGCCAAAAAAAAAAACAAAGAAAAAAATGGAAAAAGATAAGGCGGTAGGTTTTATCTCCCACTGGAATATTATATATGTCTATGCTTCTTTTTTTTCCTTAAGGTCTTGTAAAATTTCTCTCTCTAAATTTCCGGAAGTTTTGGTAGTCTTGCCGGGGTTATACATGCATGTATGAGATCTATTAGTTAATTAATTACATAATTAATGATGTTAGATTAGTTTAGTGGTTGAAGTAAAAAAATATTGTTTTTACTCGTGGCCTAAGTTAAAGGTACTTGCTAATTAAATCTATTTGCTTAGTATTACCATTAAGTTACCACTGTTATGGTGGATTTTGCCCTTGCTCTTTGCGGAAATTTCTAAAATACCACTGTCGGAGATTAAGTAGTCCGGTTTTGGAGAAGGTACAAGTGGAATTGGGTAATAGGGCAGTGGGATTAGGGGAGGGTTATTGTAACTTAAATGCAAGGTTTTGGTGACTTGGGGCTGAGACATTTTTGAAAAAGAGAGAAAAGGATGGCTTGGTCTTAATAAAATATGGTTATGGTACAAGTTTTGGTTGTTAGGGGTTCTCAGGGACGCAGAAAGGGGTCTAAAAATGGAGCCTAGGCCTGAAGGTTGCAGAAAGGTTTTGGACCTTGTACTAGGGGGTACGAACTTAGTCTTTATTATAATCATTAGAAATAATAAATATAGTTTTAACTATGGAGGGTATGGGATAGGGACTGTGTTGTAGGTTGTACTTTCTTGTCTTTAGGTAAACAAAAAAAAAAATTGTTGAATTGCTTGGAATGGGTTCACTTCCTTAGCCTTGGGGAACTTCTATTATTATTGTTATTTTCAAATGTTTTGTTACATTGGTAAGATAAAGAGTTCAGCTTGGTGGATATTGCTTTAAAAATGGGCATCACTATTGGTTTTACACTTGCACGGGAGCAGCCCTAATTGATGATGCTAGTAAGTGTCGACCTACCCAGGCTATGAATGCCATTAACATGTAATAATTTATTCTTCTGGGAGTTGAAGAAAAAGGGTATCATTGATGGGACCTCTTTCCAAATTGTTGTCAAATACTTGCTAGATTTCATGGTTTCTTCTTGATACAAGCAATCATTGTGTTTCGTTCTCTAATGTCCAAGGTGCAAAGGAAATTTTGATCCACTTTGTTGATGGATTTTAGTTAGGTAATGGACGTCATTATTGTTAGTGTGATCGATAAAAACCCCATAAGGTGACTCTGGACTTGCAAACTTAGTCATTCATTTATCTACATGCATTGATCTCCAAAGCGAGATTCATATATAAGAGGTGAATGATTCCTTGTATTGCACCAAAGATACAACCCCTATCCCTTGCGAATGATGACTGTTATTTGGTGGATATTTTGTAGCTACATCTATGCTACATTTTTGGTAGCTGGCAGGATGCAAAAATCATGAAGTATTAAATAGATTTTCATGTACTTTATATTAATTTGTAATGAATTAATAAAATCATGAAAGTTAAATAACTGGTTAGTTTTGTTATCTCAGCAGATTTCTTTTTAGAAAAATTGTGGAGCAGAACGTTCCACCTAGTATGGTGCACTCATGAGTTTTATTTGACAACCTCATGCCACATTCCCATGCCCATTAGCCTGTACTCTGTCTTTCTAAACAGGAAAGTTCACTTGTTAATTATAGAGTTAGGTCATTCTCTAGGTAAGAATGGAGTTGGCTAGACTGGACGCTGGAAGTCCTTACACGAAAAAGAAAAGAAAGAAGAAAATGAGTAATTTGAAGAAGCAAAAAAATAGTAGATTCCTTTAGTTAAGCATCTCTTTTAATCAAACCCTGGAATTTCTTATGATCGCATAACATCACCTCCTTGTTCCCCCGTCCGTTCACCCTTATAACCAAACCAGTGGAAGGGTCTCAAGGGAGAGGGTTTTAGATGAGTTTGGATGGTGCCATGCAGGCGAGGCAAACAGCGAACCGGCACGACAATGATGAGGGCATGGGTGGTGAACGCCACAGCGAGGTGGCGGCATGGTGGGGAGGGAGAAGGGAGACGAATGGTGAGAAGCCAAATGTATGGATTAAAGAGTAAGAAGAAAGGGCAAGGTAATTGGATGTCGATTGGTTGCCACTTTATTTCCTATTATATCCCTGTCATGCTTCCGCGGGGCACGTGAGGCACCCAATGCCTACGTGGGGCCGCATGAGGGGGGAAAAGGCTCCCCTGCCAGATATTGTCCGGTTTCGAGGTTTTACGCAAACGTCCTTCACCCCTCTCCGATTTTATTTTCCATCCAAAACGCGTCTGCAGGATTAGGAGACATCCGCCTCATATGCCCAAACTCCGGAACGAGTCTTTCCGATGTGGGACTATTGCGCATCGCATCCTTCCCACCATCGGATAAGAGCCGTCCTCGGCTCTGATACCAAATGTCGCACCCCCGCCTGCGCGGGATACGTGAGGCACCTAGTGCCCACGTGGGGGCCACATTAGAGGGGAACACGGGGCTCTCCTGCCAGATATTGTTCGGTTCCGGGGCTTCGGGCAAGCGTCCTTCACCCCTCTCCGATTTTGTTTTCCATCCAAAACGCGTCTACAGGATTAGGAGACACTCGCCTCATATGCCCAGGCTCTGGAACGAGTCTTTCCGATGTGGGACTATTGGGCCTCACAATCCCCTGATAAGGAAGGTCTTGGATCATCAAATGGATTCTATAAAAAAGTATGTAAAAGCATGGTAGCAAAGACTCGTAATCCTGCTATCGGGATGGAACGACTCAGATTCTTCGAGTTCTTCCTTAACAAAACCTTCTGAATTTTGACGGTTATAGCTTGATTAGCTCGGGGACGCAGGGATGGTAATTTACTCTGCCCTAATAGGTACCCGATCATGATGTGGTGCGTTTTATCCAACCTATTTAGAGTTAGTGGCATGGCAAGTATTGAAATCAAAACTTGTATTTAGGATCTAGGGCGGATGTAGATAATGAGATCAGAATCGCCCTTCTCCTTCTATTCAAACCATCTGGATGATCCTAGTTGGCTCATCCGCACCATTTCCATACCCTAGCCACTTGCATGCCACTGCACTTTTTTCTTGCCAAGCTCTCATGTCCACTTAGAAGAAGGCTTAATCATGTAGAAGACTGTAACATTCATGCTTAGTTGTTTATTTTTTTAATTATTTTTTTTTGGTTTAAGAGACATTTAATTTTTTAAAAAATAAATTTTTATTTGCTGTTGGAAAAATTAGTTTTTTATGTTTAGATCTTCGACTAATAGTTTGTTCAATATTGTGTAAAGCATTGAGGTTTAGTTTTACATTTTTTTACTTGTCTGATTTATATACTTACTTTTTTTTTTTTAGTTTTTATTTTTTTTAATTTAAAAAATATTTTATTTTTTAGAGAACAATATATTTTTTTTTGCTATTTATAGTTTATGTCCATATCTTTCACTCTTATTTTGTTCAACACCATGTGAGCACTGAGATTTAGGTTTGTATTTTTTTCATTTGTTTGATTATATGCTTAAGAAAAGATGATTTTTATATTTTTATATATCCTGATTTGTCCCTACCTATCATGTCTAATTGTACTCGTCATGCTCTGTCCCGAGGCAGGGAGTAGGAGGCAGACGTAGGTACGTGGATGCAGGTAAAGTTATACTCACCTCATTGCCATCCTTCTAAGGATGCATGAGCACTTGAGCTAATCTCTTTTATCTGTCTTTCTATCACTAAAAGTTCTTGCTGATAGATGCAAGACTGTTCAAGTACGACCTACCATATGTACAGTTCATAGGGATCATTGTTCTTTGAGAGAAATCTCTCAAGCAAACCGAATACCTTGATAAGCTAAATCTTTCTCTAAAGAGGGTGCCTTGGGGCATGACTTGATTAATATTTTCCCCCTCTTATTTTATAACATTCTTGCTAGTCCTTTCTCTGGGTTTTTATCTTTTATTTCTAACAACTTTGAAGAAGTTTTGTTGGCTAGCTTGAATATGTTTACCTCTGAAACTTGACATGATTCAATTGTTTTAGTCTTCATGGTGAATAGCCCACCCTTTCTTTGAACCTCGTCAATGTTCCAACTTACCAGTATGAACTCAGTGCTATTTGATGAATAAGATGAACAAAGAAGAGAGTAATGAAAAAGGATGAAGTAATAAAAGAGGAAGAGCCATTGCTAGTAGTAACAATTTGTCACGATTCATTGGCTCATATAGAATCCGTATCTTAGGTCTATCAAAAAATATTCTTTTGCTACGCATATATAATAAAATAGAGTGAAAGGGTGCACCCCGAATATATATATATATATATATATATATATATATATATATATAATATATATATATAATTTCCTATTTTAAAAAGTATAATCGAGAGACTCAGAATATCCGTGCTTTGGGTAAATGCCTACCTTCGGGAGAAGATTACCGAACGAGTTTCTGTCCTCTTCACTTCCTAAAACTTCTTGACCATTCATTTTGTAACAGTAGAAATTAGTATATGTATATATATTGGCATCCTTCTTTCTTATTTTAACTTTCCATGATTTTATTTGGACTGAAATTTCCAGCTTTAACTCATGATATTTTTGTGATACTTCATTATTCACACTTCACTACATTAAAACCCATCCACTTCTTGCGTTTAAGATTAGTTTAAGACAACAACCAAAATAATGGTGTAATATCTATTATTCCAATTTTATTTGGTCTTCCTCCAATCATATTATATGTATATGTTTGTATGCTCCCACATATGGCACGTTTATCTTTGCCCTCCCCCATTTACACCAAAAAGGAAAAAGATTAAAATAAAAGTTTTAGCTATCATTTTTGCCTAACTACCAAAATATGAAAAAAAAATCTAGACTTTGATCCTCTTAAGAGAGTTGGAGATAGAGGTACAACCAAGTTTTGTCGTCTCGGTACTAGACTCTGCACCTGTGCTACATTAGCACAGTATCAGTATGGTATGGTACGAATTTTTTTAGCATACCAAATATCGATTCGCCACTCGTAGCAGATATGAGTACCGAATCGATATGGTTAGTATGTCCTGTATAGCCTACGACATACCTTTGGTAGAACCCTTCTCCTCGAGTAAATAAACAAAAAAAAAATGTTGGATTCTTCTTTATCCTTACAATCGAGCGTCGCTATAAATCTTTTGTGCGAACACGTGCATGCGCGCATGCACACAAGCTCTAATTTGGTTAGTCAAAAGGACAGCGAAGTGGCGGCAAATCGTTACCATAATCTCTACTGTGGACAGTGGATCTCCAGGGGCTACTGTCGCGCCTTCCGGTTACACTGATCCGCGGAGAATCCATACAAAGTTACTCCATCCCCTTAATCTGTCCCATCTAATCAAACGATCACCAATCCACACATCTCGATCCGTCCATTAAACGAACTTACTTCTTTATTAGTATCCCGCGGTCCAGCTTAACAGAATCTCTAAACTCCCCTGTCCAAGTCTCCCACCGGAAGGGCTCGCTCTCTCGATGGCTTCCTTCGTTCTTTCCTCGTACCGCGTTTGGCCCAAACCCTCGCTTCCAAACCCTAATTCGACCCGCCGGAAACCGGCGTCGGTGGGGAGCTCTTGCTCTAAGAGGTGGACCGTTGGGTTCTGTGGTGCCGGTTTCCCGGGCTTCCCCCGTCGTCCTCCGGGATCTCGATGCCGATGACTTCCGGCATCCCCTCGACAAGCAGGTTATAAACTCCTCCCTTTATCTCTCTGCAAAGTTCCGAAATTTGTAATATCTTTTGATAAAAATGGATTTTTTAATGGTGATTTGAATATCTTTATATGGACTTTTCTTGAGGTGATTCTAATGATTGTTCTGTTGTTGATGATGTTGTTGTTCAGAATACGTCGCTTCTGAGGACAATTCCTGGGTTAAATGAACTTGTCAGGGTTTTATTAGGTAATTGGTGATGAAAATCTTTCATATATGAGGATTTTGATTAATCATGCGTGATGTTTCGTATCCCATGGCTCAGCTGTGCGTATTTATACGATTTCTGATGTCCAGTAGAATGGGATTGTTCGAGAATTCATGTCATGTTATTGTAACTTTAGGGCCTGTTTGCTATTGCTTTTGTTTTTTGTTCTTGTTATCGATTACCAAGAAAAAGAATGAACTAGACTGGATAACATGTATGATGAAATTTTTTGTTATTTGGAATTGTTAGTAAAATCTTTAGAGCTTTTGGAAGTGAAACTTTAGTGCTTTCAAAAAAAAGTGTGAGATTAAAAAATAAGGAATAGCAAAGTTTTGTGCAAATTCTATCTTCAACACCAATCTCCATGTGATGCTCTAGTATATGTAATCAACTACACTGAAATAGAATAAAAATTGAAAATCACCATAGTTTGATTTCTTGCCCTCCATTGTTTCGAAAGCTTGTGACGGTGAAACAACTTAGCCTAGTAAAAATTGCATTTGTGAGGGATACAAGAACTCTTTGAGAAAAGAAATTTGATGTGGAACTCTCCATGAAAAAGCCTGTTCATGACAGTTGTAGTTGGATTTGGACATTACAGATGTTGAAATGGAAGGAGATTTTTTGTTGGTTATCAAAGAAATAAAGCTAAGAGGCATATTTAGTTGGCTATTGAGGAGTGAGTAGCAGAGTTTATTTCATCAAAAGTCACAGATCCTCTGATGTGAGGAAATCTGGCAATCTGGCTGTGGGTTGTTGGGTGAGATTTGCTCAATACCTGAAAGATGTTGTTTGATGGGAGAGCCTCATACTTCTCATTTAGAATATCTTAGCTGAAGAAGTTTAGATGCACTTCAACTTCAGATACAAATAAAAGATAGAAGAATTCTTTGAGAAAAGAAATTTGATGTGGAACTCTCCATGAAAGGCCTGTGCATGACAGTTGTAGTTGGACTGATTTTGGACAATAAAGCTAAGAGGGTTCTTCTCACATTTGATTGACTATCGAGGATGTAAGTCACAGATTATATTTCCTCAGAAGGCACACATTCTCTCATGTGCAGTTCAAACACAAGTAAAATCCTTCATATTATTGCCCCTCCCCCAACACACATGGCGGAAGGCTTCTTATTCTTGCCCCTCCCCCAACACACACAGTAGAAGAAGAGGGGAAAATACAAGAGCACAAAGCAGCTGCTATTCAAAGGCTTCGACTTGTCTATGCTGCTACATTTGTGTCTTTCCCTCCATGAGCTTTGTAGCATGATAAAGCAGTAAATCAGTACTTCCTTCATCTGTTTGTCTTGCCACAGGATCCGAATCCTTTTCTGGCAAGAAAACTCTGGGACTTGTCTGGGGAATGTCAGGAAATACTGCTATTCTTCCAGTCTAAAGATTTTAAGTTGCCAGTTGGCTCTAGGAGAATAAAATTTTGGACATCTCCCTAACCAAGTCCTTCAAAATGCACCAAGTCAAATGACTAAATCCTTTATAATTATTAAGCTTTATTTTTATTAATGTCAAGATTTTATAAGTAGAATACATGTAAAGGAATGCTTGAGGAAGCAGGGTAGGTAGAAGATTCTCTGCCCACTGCTAAGAGTAAGACGGTTTTGAATAATTGTATTATGCTCATGCTGAAATTGTATTATTTTGCATTATCATAAATGTGATAATAACTGCAAGACTTAATATCACCTTTTGTCAATTTATTTACCCAAATTTGCGGAGTTTTATTGGTCAGTGTTATGTTACGTGTTTTCCAACTGAATTCTATTTGATATGCTGCTAAATTAAGTCAGTGGGAATCTACCTTTTTTCTCTTCGGCATGAAAATATGATTAGTAGTTGATATTTGGTTATATAGTTTAATATTTTAAGCAAGGTATGCAGTACCGACCGAACCGACGTACCGTACCGAACCAGTTCAGAAAAAAAAAAAAACGCGCGGACGCGCGCTCGTCACGTTATGCTATAAAGTGGCATTAATGCCACTGCTGTGGCATTAAAAGTCCATGCGGGTTGCGCCACGTGGCTCGCGGCCCTGCGCAGCGAGCTCGCGCAAGGAACCACGCGTGACGCGCGGTTCGCACGCGTGAACGCGCGGCGCTATTTCCCCGGCCTTCTCTCTCTTTTTTTTCCTTCTTCTTCTCTCTTCTTCCCGAGCCTCTCTTTTCTTCCCTCTCTCCTCCTCTCTTTCCCCCTTCGACAGGTAGTCTTCTCCTCTTCTCTCTTTCTTCCCTTCCCTTTTCTTCTCTTCTTATTTCTCTTCTTTCTCTCTTTCTATTCTTCTTCCTCGCGAGTATCGGTGAGAATCGGTGCGATTTGCATTGGTACCAGGTTGTACCGGTACGGACCGTACCAGTAAAGGATCAGAACAGAATTCCATGGCTTGTACCGTACCGGTGAGGCGATACTGGTACGGTATAGGGTGAACCGGTCGGTTCGATCGTTCAGCAGACCTTGATTTTAGATAAGATACAAACTATTGTTTTGAACATTATGCCTGCAGCAATTATCAAATGGCTACGGCATGCATGCAGTTTAAAAAAAGCATGTCAACTATCTTCATGGTTTTCACTAATTGCAGTAAAGTTCATCTCTTGGTGCTTCTTCCATTTTTTTATGACAGTTGCAAAGCCAAAACATCCAGTTACAGCTTTTTTTTCTTTATTTTGTTTTTCATTTTTAAAATACTCCAAGATGTCAAGAAATTCGAGTGCACATTTTTTATAATTTTAATTAAGTAAACAGGAAGATTACCCAAATCTAGTCATCTTTTCTCAATAATTGGTGGAATGAATATTTGTTCAAAGATAACTAGGAAAAGATTTTGAATAATAAGGTGGCATCAATCATTGGAGTAATGTTAACCAGTAATCTATTTTTGTAAGATGTGTTGAAGCAGTAATCTAAAATGGTACAAGTGAATTGTGCAAAGCATACAGACACACATTTATCCCCAAAACCTGCATTCTTTGGAATGTGTTTAGTACACATAGTTTAACTGCAAAATCTGCATGGAGATGATTTCTTATTTGCACTAATGTTAGGATATATAATGTTCCTAGTATATTTATTGCCATTTCTGTATTTTTGAAAGTATTGTATTGCATGTATATGTAAATTTACCAATTTGATAGGTAATGGTATTACTAGAGATAAGATTGGTTATATACTAGATAATCACAATGGCGACATTAAATGAAGTTGGTTTTATTCACTTGATTATAAAATCAGCCTTCATAGTTTTTCTATGATTTTTGAGATGCCACTTAGGTGTATGTGCATAATTGGAAATGTTAAGTTTCAGATTACTTGGTATCTATGTGCATAATGTAAATGAGAACTACTTGATTCAGCTTAGACATTTATCCCTTCTCAGTTCAAAAAATTAAGTGCAAGAAAGATGGAATTAGTTCATTTAGCATGATATGTCCTAGTTAAACTTAAAACAGCAACTTTCTCAAATATAATCTTTTTTCTTTTAAAGGAAACAGATGTTTTTCTTTCTTTAATCTATTTTGTTGACATTTAGTAAAGAAAATATCTTAAATCTTATCATGATTGCGGAACCAGTTAGAGCAGGTTATGCTTCTTGAGAATATGGAACATCAGTACTTTCTGAAAATCAGGTTTTCCTGACACTTACATAAAATGCTATAAATTTAAGTATATGTTTGTTTATATATTCTCTCAATTGCATCTTGATAATTGACAACATATAGAATGTTCCAAAATGCTTGTTTTCGTTGGCATCTATATGTATGTGTGCAGATTATTTATGTTCTTAAAGTGGAATACATATTTTATGTCTATGCCATTTGTCATTGTGTGGTAATAATGAGATGCCTGTTGTATATAATCCTAAGATTTGCTTTGCAAAGTAAATTGAAAACTGCACCGTAGGCTTGCTCGTGAAGTGTTTATGATGCAATAAATAGCAGCATCTGTGTATGCATGCAGTTAGCTATCATGAATTAAAGTGGATTACATTCTTACATCTGTCATTGTCCATTATGTGGTTCTAATGAGTGCTGTTTGTAGCATCCTGAGCTTTGCTTTGCAAAGTAATTTGAAAACTGCACAATGGGCGCGCTCATGCTGTTAGGTAGGTGTTACTTACATGTGCGAAGCAATCCTGTGATCTGAACTGAATAAGAAGTATTTTGCAGATTAACTTTTCTCTGGTGAAGACTTCAAATTGTTCTCCCTACTTAAATAGTTTGCTTTTTTTGGGGGGTGGATGTTCTTTTATTAGAGTCAGAAAATGACATGGTGATGATAGGGCAATTTTACTTCAGTAAGTCTTGCTAATGGAAAAGGATTTCTTTAAAAGAGAATATGGAAATCAGAACGTATGTAATGTGGCATCATTGAATACCCGTATGGCATTGTGTGGCAATAGGATGTATCAAGACCTCCTATAAAATACCTATTGCAAATGAAAATTACTTTGAGATGCTTGGCCCAGATGTAGCCGCATCGACCATCTAAGAGTTTCATTTAGTATGTGCATTGCTTTTCTAAAGGGTGTTAGCTGTGTGGAGAAATAAAGCTGTGTTGTGATGGCATATTATCAAGGGTACCTGACTACAGTAGTATAAAGCGATTATTATTTATAGTGTTCCATCTGGGAAATATTGAATCTAGATTTTGAATAAGTTTCCTGGGAGGTCCCCTTCGAGAGGTCAGAGACTGTTGTCTTGACAAGTCTTGACCTCCTGATCTAAATCAGTGCCATGTCACTTACAAGGCTTTGAGGCACCAAATATTGTTTGACTCTTGCTATTTATCTAATATCCTTACGTTGAGTCAGATTCACTAGCACCTCTAGGACTTGCATACTTTTGAAGGATAATTGGGGTGATGAACAATGGTAGTCTCTATAATCATTTTACTTATATATTCTTGTAGGGGTGCAAATGGATTAGTATGGGTCAAGATTTTCAAAATGTTGACAGGGACAAGCAATGACTTGACCAGAACAATATATAATTGGTTTGTTGCTGGCCATTTGCATCTTGATAATGATATATTTGAAGGCAAGGTACCATTATCTCTGCTTTTGGATGTTGTAACTGGTATTTATAAAAGAGATGAATAAATGGTATAAACTAGTCATGCTTCTTCTATGCGTTGCCCCTCCTCACTTCAATTCTGTTGCTTTGCTTCACTCTTGTCTTGGTGCTCTTTTACCTTTTATGTAAACAACATAATTTGTTGACATAACATTGTCTGCCTTTTAAAACTTGGGGACCTTGATTTGTCTATCTTCCAGAGTTCCTTTTATGCTCAGAAGAACCAGTCTTGGGGCTAAATATGCCAAGGTGCAAAAGTAGTGCAATTTTGTTCAGTCGTCTAGATGTTTTTTGGATCCAAAATGGGGACAAGATAGAATAGCAAACATATTAAGGAATTGATGTTTTAGGATGTGCTGTTTATTTAGAAGTTCGGTAAGCAATATGAGATTGATTAAGAAATTCTGAATTTGATAAAATTTGACTGAAAGAGGAGAAACAAGAAATGAGAGGTGGAAGAGAATTAACAGAATGTTGGTGACAAGGTCTGCCATACCGTCCAGTACGAGGCGTACTGTATTGTACTAGAAAAAACGATATGAAACACCTCTCAAGTTGGTATCGCTCATACCGAGGCATACTGCCGTACTAAGGCATACCGAGGCGCGTATCGGTCTGTACCGAGGTGTACCGAGTTGAAAATTGAGAAAATGGGGTAAGAAGCTATTTCGACATAGAGGTGTATCGTACCATTCCAAACTGCTGAGGTACCGATACAGTACCCGCTACCAAGATTGTGGACCTTGGCTGGTGATGGGAGTGCAATGAGGACAAAGTTTTTGCTCTTGGATTGGAAGAGGAACACATAAGGAGTTAAAAGGGCACACTTTTGGGACGTGAGGGGTTTGGGGACCCTATGAAGAGGACTAGTGCTTAAGCAGATCTAAGGGGATTATGGAACTGGTTGGTTCTCTTCCGGAGACTAAAAGCTCAAGTATAAACAAGAGATCAATCATTGAACTTGGTGGGTATCATCTGAATGGTGTAGCTGTTAGTGTGACTAAGAGCATTTTATTAGGGATAAAATTTAACAGGAAGCTAGTATCATGTAAAAAAGATTGTCAATCTATTTACAGTGGATATATATAGAGGCAACTTACAATGCTTATTTTCAGTGGATATATTATGCCTTAATTATTACAAGCAGAAAAAGAAAACTTGTTTTGGAGAAGCTAGTTAAGATAGATGTTGGTTACTAATTGTGGAAACCAGGGAAGAATTTATGCCATATGGTTCTCATCTGAAAGAAACTTATTTGGGGATAACATTAAACATCTTAGTGAGTGGATTGCAGGCCAGGATGCAAGTGATTATCCATATCTGGACAAGTGAATACACTTGGAGTAACAATATTGATGTCTAACTTTTCTGTTACGGCATAGGGCCCTAGATGGGGTTCTCCCTCTTACCTATACTAAGTTATCACTTCTTTTTTTTTAAGCATGTAAAACTCTCGTCCATCTCATTTAGCTTTCCCCATTGTTCACTTAATTGTTACTATTGGTAGTTTGCTGCATGTAGATTTATAGGAGGCTTGTGGATCACACTGGATGTTAATGTAAAGCCGCTCTGAAAGCTTTGACAAACTAGTAGTGTGCCACAAATAGCTTTCCCTACCTTGTCACTGATTCTGCTATGTTGGGTTTCTTTGTAACCATCACTCAAGCTTCCTCACACAATTTAATATTCTTAATTTCTTCTGTTTATTTACAGCTTTCCAATCTTCATGAGTTAATGGTCGAGGCTGCAAAAGTACTGAATACAGAGGCTCCTGATCTGTATGTCCGCCAGAATCCTGTTCCAAATGCATACACTTTGGCGATCAGTGGCAGAAAACCATTCATAGTTGTCCATACAAGCCTTGTGGAGCTTCTTACCAGAAGAGAACTGCAGGTATCATCATTTTCTATTGCAGCATAGAACCTCTACATGTATTTTCATCATTTCTTTAGATAATTTGTCACAACCCAGAACCCAGCTCCGCCAAGTCTCGAGTGTTGCAACAATTACGATGAATCAGTGGCTGGATTGAATTCAATTGATTGCTGTGGAAGTACATAATTATCCACTTAAAGCTCAAGATATACAATTACAAAAAAAATGACTATTTGATCGTACAGAGCAGCTACATCTAAACTTAACTTTTGCAAAACAAAGTCCTGAAATCAAAACAATATTTATTTCATTCCACTGTAGTAATACAAAAAAATTGTTCAGTTTAGAGGTAAATATTACGTCCCTCGGTACATTACAAAGTACAAACCCTCTCCTCCTAGCTGCAAGCCTTATCTTAAGATACACAAAAATCCAACTCCTCTATGGTAGTAGCTTCACTATATACAGTACTTTAAGCTTGGTAGTAGCCTAAGGATGATTAATCTTTCACCCTGGAATATCATAATTAAATGATGAGCTATACAACTAAGCAAGTACTCAAACACTCTCTTAGGAAAACATTGAAATGCACTTAGAAATATTCAAAATACAACGGGGTACACTTAAAAGCACTTGAATACCCTAAAACTCTAAAACACCCATCATATCTTTTCAATACCAACTGGTTAGCAACCAGCTATTACACCCACCAAGGTTTGCAGTCTTTGTAACAGATTGCATATAGGTAGGTAGGTATGGTAGTAGGTATAGTACCGGTGCCATACCGTACTAAACTGATACACCTTAATTTTTTTTCAATATTTTAAGGTTTCTTTATTTAGTTTTGAGTGGAAAATAGGATTTGTTGAGTTTGTTTTTGATGTTTAAATGTGATATACTCAAATTTTTTATATTATACGATTAAAAAATGGTAGCCTAAATCTGAGCCTCCCTCATGTCATCTCGGTCGAATACCTCATAATCTGCTAGATCCCTGGAGTGATAGGATGGTGGCGTCTCTATTGCCTTCCTATCCAACTCAAACTATTTTTCCTATGATCTCCTCTTGCCCTCCTTCAAGTCTTGTATAGCTTGTTTGGAAAATTGACGGACTTCCTGGGGGCTTTTTGCAGATCGTAATATAGGAATACCTACCAACCATATGTTGCTTCAATTTGGTGATCCCGCCGCCTCCACATGGAGGAATATCACTTGCATCTCCAATTGTGACGGCTCCTTACTATCTCGCTATCCAACTACCTGCTAGCCTATTCCTTACACTTCTTGCTTTTTAACTCCATTTTTGACCGTCTAATCCTGAAAATTTTCAGTCCACTCATTATCAACTCCAGAGTGGTTGTGTCAATTATCGCTATGCATCTATGAATTATCCACGATTTTTTGTGGGTAAATTAATTTTGTAGTTTAAAATTATTCAATTTAAAAATTCCGAAAATTTCTAAAAAAGTGCTATTTGCCTCAAGAGTCACTTCTGAACTAATATTTATATAATTCAAAATTTCATTGCATTATTATTTTTCATATGAAATATAAAAAAAAAGTGTAAATTGCATAACTATTAAAAGTATATGATACATGCTCCAAAAACGTGTCTGAAATATCTTTATGCACTACTGAAATTTTATGAGTTTTTTAGTTAATAATATTGTTTACCAAACTTTTGTTGATCATAAATTAATTTTTAATTGTATCTAATATAGGCTCTGATAGGAGGTTTTGTATATATTTTTCAGCTTGTACTAAGCGCTAATAGCCAAATTAATCTAAGAATTACTTGAAATTAGACTTTTATTCGACAAGCAATTAATATGCCAGTAATTAATCCAATTGCTGCCAAATAATGCGAGTAAATAACATGCTAGATCGTGAGCATAATACTAATTTTCAGAATCTAAGATCTTCTTTATTTTTTTATTTTTATCCAAAAAATATTTTTAATAAAAACTAAAGCAAATATTAGAAATCAAAAATTATATTATCATATGGATCTAACTAAGATCTATGAAATCATGCTAAAAGCCAAATTTTGGTATAAGTTTCTCATATTTCAATTTTTGCTCATTTATGGGTTGTAACAAAAAAAGAAAAAAGAAAAATACCTTGTTCAAATTTCTCACTCATTCTTCCACTCTCCCTCTCTTTCTCCACTCCTCTCTTTATCCTCTCTTACCTTGAAACAGAGGGAGAAAGGGCTTAAAGGTTGCTAAGCCCTTTCTCCCCCGATAATTGAGCCCCGAACCATGCTTGGTTCGAGGGTAAGAATTGGTTTGCACTAGTTCGGGGATAAACCTATACTGAGACCATAAACTGGATAGTTTATGGTCAATATGGTACAATACTAATTGAATCAAGTGTTTCAATCTAATACTGTATACCTTAATAACTGCTGGTCATGGGTTCACTAAAACCAACTATTATACCCATTAGTGAGGGGTTCACTGATCATTAGGCCCATTAGCTAAGGTTCACTGATACCCACAATTAAAGTTGCTGGCAAGGGTTCATTGCATCGTGTCTCTACTGAGAACACGAAGGCAAGAACATATCCACTACTGGCCAGGGTCATTGCGTCATATCTTTATCGAGAATACGAAGTCCAACAACTTACTTCCTATTGGCCAAGGCTACTACATGCATCTCTACTAAGAAGACAAAGGCCAATAGCTTACCCCTTATTGTTGAGGGTCACTTATCACAATATGACTGGCCAGAATTCTCATTTCAATTCACTAGAAATGGAACTTTCCACTTTTAGGCAATAAAATGATTAATGAATATTTCAAATGACTTAAGAGTCAAAAGCAATCTCTTTGATACATTGACACAAATTCAGATCATAATAAATTCAAACTTGATAAATGCAGATGCTAAATAGTTATTCACCATGCATATTTTTCAAAATTCACTTGCCAAAAATATTAGAGAAAAGATCAGAAAATCATGAGAATTTTAGTCATTTACAGATAACATGCATATATAGCATATCAAATATTCATATATCTCAACACATTGCTGAAATTAGAATCTATATGCTGCCTTGACTTTAGTTGGAAACAAGGATGCTAGACCATTCATATATAGCAAAGTGTAGGAACCAAAATTCTAAATCCATATAAAATTTGTCAATTGTTTGATAAGACATAGATGGTCAACAATGTAAGAAGTAAGGACACTTACTGTACAAGGTATGTTCCAAAACTTCACAGCATAATTCCTTTTCTTGTAGCTTGTTTTCATTCCTGACTTTATTTCCTTGCTTTAATGGCTACCTCCTTTAAGTGGATGAGATATCTAGAGCAGCAAAATATTAGAAAGAGGTCAGCACTCTTATTTATAGATGGCTTCTAAGCATGAGATGTCTAGCCATACTAAATTAGTAGCTAGGTGTCAATTCCATAGTCATCTAAGTGGCTGAATTTCTATCACAAGGTGGTTACTTTACCATGAGGTGGTAGCTTAAAGGGAATTAGCATGAGGTGGTGGTTCCTAATAAACAAGAGGATGCTTTAATATTAAGTATGGCGTGGCGGCATTAGCATGAGGTGGCAGAAGTATGGGATGGCTGCAAAGCATGAGGTGGAGGTTTTAGCCTTAATTCTCTCGCACTAGCAATTTAGTCAAACCTTTCTTATTCCATCTTAGGGTCTTCTTTATCATTAAATGAGTCCTTACTAATATAACTTCTATACAAAGGATTCACTTCCATAATAGTCTTATTTACACATATCATTAGTTTGTATAATACATTTAGCTCATGTATACAAATGATCATGTAATAGGCGCTTACATGTTCTTAAAAGAAATTTCATCCTCTAAATTTGACATAGCTTATGTTTGAAATAGTTATGGATATCTCTCTCATTTCATCCTCATGCTCCCATATTGCTTCCTCTCTAGTGTGGTGTTGCCCCATGTTTTACTAGTGATATAGTTTTGGAGCGCAATACTTGTTCTTTCCGATCCAAGATCTAAATAGGTTGTTCAGCATGTCATATATTCCCTGATTTGGATTGGTCCTATAATGTGATGGATCAGGTTCATGCTTCCTTAAGATTTGTATATTGGACTAATTCAGGCCAAGCTTTTCCTATTCTCTTTTCTTCCTAGCAAATAGTGACCTGCATTTTATTCTATGCAAATACCTCACATGGAGCCATAATCAATGCCGGTCCTTTAGCTATTGTTATAAGCAAATTCCATTAATGACAATGATATTTCTTTCAGTTCCTTTTCATATCTAACACACAAGCTCTAAGCATATCCTCTAAATCTGGATTGCCCTTTCTGATTGTCCATTGTTTGGAAATGAAAGGTTATGCTAAATTTCAACTTAGTGCCCACTTTTGCAACCTACCTCAGAAATGAGAAGTGAGTCTCGGGTCTTTATGTGATACTATGGAAACATGAATCCTGTGCAACTTTACAACTTCTCGCATATACAACTCATCTAGTTTTTCTAGAGTAAGTTGTCTTATAGCTAAAGTGGGCAGACTTAGTCAATTCTATCTACAATCATCCAACCCACATATATGACCATTTCTAGTGTTAGGTAGACCTATAACAAAATTCATAGTTAATATGTTCCCACTTCCACTCTGCTATAGTCAAGGGTTGTAACAAACCCGCTGGCCTTGATGCCCTACCTTTACTTGCTGACATTCTAAGCATTTAGATACAACTGAGCTATCTCATTTCATGTTATTCCACTAAATATTACTTTTCTTGACTCATGGTACATCTTAGCATACTTGAGTTCTAGTGTAGGAGATCGATGAGCCTCTTCTAGTAACTTCCTTTTCAGTCTGCGTCATTTGGCACAACAAAGCTTACCCTTAATTTCAACACACCATCATGTTGAACCAACAATTCTGTTCTAGTCCCCTTCTTCACTTCCGCCAGACTTTCCATTAGAAGTGCATCCTTTTTGTTTGGCTTTCTTAATTCTCTCGATCACTGTTGGCTGCACTTAAATGAGCAAGAATTGTATTAGGACTTTCACTTGAAGTTCTACATTCAAATCCATTGACTCCTTCAGCAATTGCTATTGTCTTAACTCAAATGAGCCATACAAGCAATAGATTTTTCTACTTAATGCATCTGCTACCACATTAGCTTTACATATATGATAATGAGGTGCAATCATTCTTTTAAAAGAACAGCCATCTTCTTTATCTCATATTCAATTCATTCTGAAAACAAAATGCTTTAGACTCTATGTTCGGTCTATAATTTCATAGGTTTTCTATAGAATTAGTGTTTCAGATCTTTTGATGCAAAGATCATAGCCGCTAACTCTAAGTCATGAATGGGGTATTTCTGGGGAAGATCATTATACAAAATAAAACCCTAGTGCTTGAAGATATGGTCAAAATAGGGGCTATGGTCAGTCTAGTTTTTAACTCCTAAAAGCTCTTTCACACTCTTTAGTCCATTCGAATCTATCATTTTTTCTGCGTCAACCAGTTAGAGGTGCTGCTATTTTTAAGGTTGTTGGCAATTGTTGGGGTTATTTGAAGATCTTTAAGTTCTTGAAGCGAATATGGGATAATAAGAATTGGTTTAACAGCGGAAGGTCTCTAAATTCCATTTCTAATGGCTTTGATGGAAGATATGAACTTTTTGTTAGATGCAGTGAGCTAAAACTACTTGAAGAGCTCGCAAGTGGTTTCCTGTATCTCAAAGCTTGTTAAGATTAAACTTTGAAAGAAGCTACTGGTAATATTCCAAATTGCGAGGACCAGGGAGACAATTGGAATCATATGCTAACATGATGGTGTCTTACTAGGACCTCCTTAGGTAGGTCAGGTTCAACTGAGGTTGAGGTGCTTTCTTTGTGAAGGATAGAGATTATTTTGTACGAGATCATGGAGTTAGAAGGATACTTATAAAAAATGCGTTGGTAACAACTAGCCATGACTCGCTATATTGGCTCATCGATAACTAGGTTTGTCTTTATGTTGAAAAAAAGGGGGGGCGGGGGGAGTAGAGTTTCTGTTTCATTCTCAAAAACCCAAGTAGAAAGAAGAGTAGACTGAACTACATGAATAATGAAACCCTTTAATTTTTTCAGTGGTTTGTACTGTCCTTAGAGCTTTTGGAAACAAAGATCTATTGCTTTCAACAAAGCCCAAGTAGAGACAGGAAGTGGACCGAACTACATGAGTAATGAAAATCTTTAGTTTTCAGAGTGTTTGTGACATCCTTTTGGAGCTTTTGGAATAAAGATCTACTGCTTTCCAAAAAGAGTGAAATTTAAAGCAAGAGATAGCAGAATTTTTGTGCGGTTGCTATTTGTAACATCGGTCTCCATGTGAATATTTCACTAATTTGTAGCAAAATGAAAACACATAATGACAATGACACCAAACAAGACCTTAAAATATTATTTTCTGTCATTTAAGAGAGGCTGGTTTCCTGGGCTTTGTATAAGTATAATTTGATTTTTTCCCCTCCTTTTGCATGTGATTTCTGAGAATCATCCTTCTAATGTGTCATCTTCTTGTTGTTCTACTGGGCTTGTTTCCATCCTTTAACATTTATGCTGATTACTTTTGAGCTTGGGGTTTGGCTGCTCAACCCCTTGTAAATAATTTAGTAGTGGAATGATGCTGAGTTGGAAGAAACCACTCCTCCCCCCCCCCCCACCACCAAACAAAAAGAAAAAAAAGAAAATAAAAGAGAAACTAAACAAAAACGACGGCCACCACCGCCGCTGCAATGTAGTGGAAAGAGAGTAACAGGGATATTTTTAGTCGCCCATCATTTCCAAGGTCAGGATGGTTCTTCTAGATTTTACCTTCTTTCTTCCCGTCTCTCTCTCTCTTTTCATTTTTCCATCTTTTTTCATCTCTATATATCTTTTACAAGTTTTGCTATCATCAAATATGAAACCGAACATGCATGTCTCATTTGTTATACTGGTTGTGATGCTTAAAAAATTATGTTCAAATGTCACTTTAATGTCTCTAGCACTGGAATGTGTAGTAATTAGATTTGGAAGTGGATTCTAAATTCTAAAGTCTATATTTTTGACTTGGGATCAAGTAATTCATATCTGTTTAGGTGTACCTTTTAATTAGGCTGTTTTGGCTCACGAGTTGGGTCACTTGAAATGCGACCATGGCGTGTGGCTTACATTTGCAAATATACTAACACTGGAGCTTACACTGTACCTGGTAGGTCATATTTATTATTGCAAAAGCTAGGGGAATTGTGATTGTTTTGAATGCTAACCAACTTGTTGGCCAAGGTATTGATGATTCTGAGGTCTGCAGGGCTTGGTGGTTGATTGCTCAAAGTTTGGAGGAGCAGCTGCATAGATGGCTTCGAGCTGCTGAACTAACATGTGACAGAGCGGCTCTTCTTGTTGCTCAAGATCCGAAGGTACTTGATTGAATCCAAAGCTCTTCAGGAAACCTCTCGTTCTAATAAGTGACGTGTCTGTTATTAAATTTTAGACATTTGTCATTAAGTTTCAATGAATTGCTAATAGTTTCATTTTGGATATGACGTAATCACATAATCAGATGTTGTCTTTTGATCAATCTAACTCCAAATTCAATATGTTGCCTGAAAGTTCCGAACCACCTTGTAGTAGAACTCTCTAACATAAAAGGTGAAGCCTACCATGATGTTTTAGTTTGGATCAAATCTCAATTCCGCTGTAACTTTACCCATCATATTTATTGATGGGACAGAAGTGCTGAGTTGAATTGAGTACTCTTTATGAACGTATATGAACTAAGCTTCCCATTTTTTTCGGACATGTTGTTTATATTCAAATTATTTATTTTGTAAGAACAGGAAAATATTGATGTATTGGTGAATCATAAGATCATCCTACTTGAAACTGGCCAGGGTTAATTCCATGTAATGTAAGAGATCCCAAATGTTTGCATGGATGTATATCGTGATTGTATTCTGCCATTCTTTGATAGATTCCTAAATTGTCCCGTTGGTGACTTTGCTCAAGACTGCTAGCAAATTTTTCGCATCACTTTTCTAGGCTTCAGATTATCGACCGACAAGAGTATGAATAATATAATGTTGGTGTTGTACAATTGTTTGCTTGATTTGTTATTACTGAAGTAATGACTCGAACGCAAAAGCTGGGGTGGATGATCGTATATGGTACTGGATATTGTTTTTTCTTTTCTTTTTTATATAAATGTACTGGATATTATTTTGAGACCATATTGCAAGTTACAATTAAACTCAATTTCTGGCTTTATTCAGCTTTCCCTGCTGAAGTTTAACTAGCATCTAATAGTCTTCCTTCCATGTCCCATCAAGAGGTAGTCATCTCTGTTCTGATGAAACTGGCTGGAGGGTGTCCATCTCTTTCTGACCATCTGAACGTCGATGCATTCTTGGAGCAAGCTCGGTCATATGACAAGGCTTCTTCCAGCCCAGTTGGATGGTATATCAGGTTGGTGTCGATGCTTCTTGGTTTTTATTATCAGGCCTTTGAGAAGAACTCATGTCATGAATTTTCTGATATATTTTCAGGAATGCTCAAATGAGGCAGTTATCCCACCCTTTGCCTGTTCTGCGTGCCCGTGAGATTGACGAATGGTCGAGGGGCCAGGAGTACAAATCTCTTCTAAAACGAGCGATCGAAGCAGCAGTTGCTCGGAAGGTTAGTGGTCTCCTTTGCCATGCGAGGATGGAGATCAATAGTAGCATACTCGAATACATGGTGAGTTGAGCT
Source organism: Phoenix dactylifera (assembly GCF_009389715.1). Classification (NCBI taxonomy): domain Eukaryota; kingdom Viridiplantae; phylum Streptophyta; class Magnoliopsida; order Arecales; family Arecaceae; genus Phoenix; species Phoenix dactylifera. The sequence continues at coordinate 3,812,510 of NC_052405.1, read as the reverse complement.
TTCCTGCATGCAAGTCTTCACCTGCCTCTACTTTCCTCACCATACTCTTTGATGTCCGGTTACTCTTTTGCAGGCCAGGAAAATTACAGTACACACCACTAGAAATGCTTGATATAAGAGATGACTTTTGAATTTAGAAGTATTATTCTATTTAGGTAAACAATACGAATGTTAAGCAATTGTTATGTAAATTCTTATTATATTATTCTTAAATTGAACCCAAACTCCTGCCCTGTAAAGCTTCACAAGTTTGGTCATTCCATGTTATATCCACTACTAATCTAATAAATAAGCTTTGCTTAAAGACAAAAGAGGCGCGTCCCCAGATTTTATACATTCATCCTTATTTTTAGTATTTCTTAAAAAGGAAAGGTTTTTTATATGTTCATCCTGTCTTTGCAGTATTTCTTAACCACCAATTAGTGACGAGTAACCTGGATTAAGAATCTGCAAAAATGTCTCATATGATAGCTTATTTGATTATTCACAAAAAACATTGGAATGAGGTGAGAAGATGAAAGAGGGAGTTGTTTGCATTAGACCTAACAGAAGCCCGCTTCTCATCTGTCCTCTTGGTCCCAAGTCCATTGCCGTGCTCTCTTTTAGCCTTCAGTGCTGCTTCCCCACCATTTGAAGAAATTATATTCTACCACTGCATGCACCACATGGTCATATATATCAGAAATCATGGTCATTTATTCTTGTAGGCTCCATTTATGAAGCATGCATCTTGGCGCACTGCTAAAGGAGCAGCGGTTGTGATTGATGGCATGCACGACCATGTGGTGCATGCAGTGTAGAAATAATTTCTCCACTATTTGATCTCCTTGCTTCTGACCACTCCAATCCAACAACTTCTCATGCCTAGATGGTCGACAGTCATTAATTCCGCTCCATCGCTATGAACCAGCTTTGTTGCCACTCTTGAACTCGAGCTTGACCTCAGACTCGAGCTTTTCTGCATATTATTATCTATTTGATTGTCTGGTCATAGCCCACTGCACCACCCTATATGACTCAACTGACCATTGTCCGACCCAATTGAATTGGAAACCATCCACATAACCTACTTATTCCTCACACATAACAGGTTTCCCTCATTCATCCATATTGGAGAGCGAGACCAATTCTTCTTGTTCAAACCAAGATGTGAAGCCGGTTATGGGGGCTTTATCTCAGTCTCGTGCACAGCACGTGCCCTTCCCATCTCATACACACCACCCATCCCATGATCCCTTCTATTCCCATCTATCATATGGCCGTAGCTTCCGCATGAACTCAAACCAAATAAATTATAGTCGCTGGCCGATTCATTCCATGCAGTGGATGCTGAAATTTTATGTTAATGGGTGCAAAATCATGTTATAAATACAAATAATCATGAATAAATAAAGAATCCGAAATAAATAAATAGGAACAAATTGAGTAGAAAAATTTAGCTATAAAGACATGCGTTGTCCTTAAAGGCACATTTTGAGTTCTTCGGAATCAATAACTCGGTAAGGATTCCAACATGTCTACCCTCTAGGATTCAATTATAGGATCACCTTTTTAAGGATGCCTCCCAACCTATAAAGGTTTGATTGAATTGCGTCGGGTTGTTTCTTGAATCACGAATGAAGTTGTAGTGATATTTTAGCAGAAAATGGAACATATGAAAAAATAGAGGGCTTTTTTTTTCATAGAATCAAAAGAAAGAAATAGAAAGAAGCTTTTTCAGAAAAGAAATAGAAATATATGTGCCTAAAATGAGAAAAGGAAGAATCATAATTATTATAGAAGAGGTTTTACCATCCAATCGAACAGCAGCAACCATTCAATAAATATGCAACGGTAAGAATCCAACGGATACAGGCATATAACACGGCTAGCTCCAGATGGATAAGAATATGGGAAGTTTTGGGATGTTTTGAAACACCCAAACAAGCAATCAACAATGACCAACGTGTCATACTTTTTGACGTTTAAAACAATTGAGATTCGGAAAAAAAGAAAAAGTTCTCAATTGAAACAGTAGAAACTCATTGTGGTTTGCGAAAAGAATTTTTTTTATTAGTATGTTCTTCTTGAAAAGCTGATGCTATGAGTATATGCATGTATAAAAAACTAGTTTTGGGATGTTTGATTGACCATAAGAAAGTGGTACATTTTAGAATAGCTTATGTTTGGTTGAGCATCTACTTTTTCCGGAAAAATTTGTAAAAACACTTATTTTGCCCTTAATAAAGAACAAACCTTATCTATTCTCATCTCGGGTAATTTGACAAAAAAATCATCTTAATCTCAAGCCGGTAGAAATCCGACTTGTCCATATCCGACATAGATTTTTCTTTTCTATAAAATATAAAATATTATTTTCATAGGAAACCTACTTTCCGATTTTTCTTTTGAAAACTCCAACCAAATATAAGACATCTATCTATTATTTTGTTGCCTTACTTTTTTCTCTCTCTTTTTTTCTCTGCAAATCAAATGAGTTCTTGGAGATTAAAAAAAAAAAGTAAGGACTTTTCTTTTCGTTAAGTGCATTTTGATATTGTTATGACTTTTCACCTAATTAAATTCCATGCAATTTAAAACTCTTCATCTCAAAATTCTTTTCTTCAAAACTATCAAACTTTACGGTACTTTGGTGGTTTTGTAATGTTTTGATGGAGTTATGAATGTTTTAGTTTTGTTCAATGGATTCTTTTCCTCATCCCTTTCATGCTCCAGAGCATATATTATTGCTGAAGAAGTTAAATCCTCCGGTATGTTTAAATAATAATTTTATGCACAAGTAAAATACCTATTTTTTTTAAAAATAAATTTTTAGATTTTTTAATAATTTTTAAAAATATCTGATCCGATTTATTTAATCTGATTCGATCCGTTTAATCTACGAGGTCGGTCGTCCGTGACCCGGACCCTTTATTTTCGGGTACAATGACCCGGACCCTTTATTTCGGGACAAATGACCCGACCCCTTTTTTTGGGTACAAATGACCCGGACCCCTTTTTTTGGGTACAAATGACCCGGACCCGTTTAATGCTAGAAGAAGCCCTTCTAAACCCACTACCGTTTTCCCTCGCCAGCCGGCCTCTTGCTCAAAACCCTAACCCTAGTTGTGCAGCTCCGCTTCCCGAAGCCCTCCCGCTTCCCTTCCGGCATGGATCCCACGAGATGGAGATCGAGGCTCCTCCGCGCCCTCGGTATCGAGGCGTTGAAGCCCCACGAGATGTCGGACGGGAAGGTTCAGTTCCGGAAGGTGTCGGTCCCGCCCCACCGCTATGCGCTCGCTGAAGAGGAATTGGATGGAGATCTACACCCCCGTCTACGAGCAATGAAGATCGATATACGGATGAATCTTAAGGTCTCATTACTTTTTCCCTGACTCTTTTTCAGCGTTTACTTATTCGAAAGTTTATTGGATTGGGGTTGTTTTCTTAGGAGTTTTGCTAGTTATTATGTATCAGTTGTATGATGACATTAGGGATGGGATTTTGTAATGTAGAGTTGTCGAGGGTGAGATTTCTTATTCTTTGTGTTTGGAATTGTTTTTAATTCTCTGTGTCTGAATTGGGATGCAAGCTTTGATTTTGGCTACCAAGCCTTAATTAGGATTTTGCCCTTATGAAATTTAAAAGGCAAAAAAAGGAAAAGACTTCTTAATGAGAAAATTTTTAAAAATCTGAGGTAATTATTTTGTACCACTGTGATTATGACAAAAAGTCTCTGGCTGCGATTAGTACGCACTCATGGAGATATTGCTTTCATGGTACCTGGATGCCATCCTGTTTCCATTTTATTTATTTGTTTACGATTCCCTTTATTTTGGTTCAAGGATTTGGTTATTTTTGTGGCTTTGTTAAAGATTGCTTCGAGCTTGTTCCCATCTGCCGCATTCAAAATGTTGAAAACATTAAATTCTTTGATAGGGCTGTATCTGATGTAACCAAATTCTCAGAAGATGGAAATCTGCACTCTATTGTTTCCGGGGAGGGGCCTACTTATGTGGCTTCGTTCAACCCATTCCCCTTCATATATAAAGTTTCAAAATTGACATTTCATCACTTATGACTGTTCCCCTATAGAATAATTATATGATGTATGTAGAAAGCAAGTTTTTACCATGATTTTTGGTTGCTTTCTTATTATCTTAAAGGAGTGGCTTCCTAGATAGCAGACTGGATTTATGTACTCATGGTGCGAGATGACAACTCATATTACTTACCAATTTTATAGTACAATGCATTTAACAAGATTTACAAATATGCCTCTTGTTTTCCACTCCTTGGTTTGTAAATGCAGGATTCTTAGTGCTTTCTCAATTTAACTATTTTTTTCACCAACTATCAAAATGCATTTTTTACTTGTGCTAGCTGAGAAACATAGTGCAAATTATTTGGAAAAAGGAGAGGGATTTTATGGAGAAATTATATTGCTCTGTTAATAATGCAAAAAATTGAAAATCTATCAAGAGAGTGTTGATTGCAATATAATCCATATAATTGATACTAAGGTATCTAGGCAGGGATATACATCTTAGAGCTTTTCTTGGCGACGACTATTTTGAATTTTGCTATTGCGGGGAGAAAAGTGTGGCTATGTCTTTAGACTTCCTTTCTTGTTTAATCTAAAGAATGGTGGTACTAAGGGCAGTTTATAGCTGATTGATTCCATGACAAGTTGGAATTGCCATTGTTTTTCTTCTTAAGTTGGGTTATTGGATGAGTTGTTTATACCACACAGGTTACCTTGAAGGCTATGATTTCTGGCATTTGGAGGGAAAACCTAGGCTTATTTGTAAGTTAGTGAAGGTTATGGATTAGGCCATTCAAAACTAGCGATAGAATGTTGCATTGGTAGCTGGACGTGAGACTTAAATCCACCTAAGGGTTGCTAGAAGAAGAAAATCAGTATGTAGTCATGCAGGAACAGCAAACAATAACACGGTCAAGGCAATATTTAAAATCCAGTACATGCAGCTGCATATGTGGATGCGGCCTCTAACCACACTGCATTGCCTATTTGTGTCTATTATATGTGGTTATGCTACATATGGGCCAAAATATAGTCTACTTAGCATTGTTGTGGCCACATGTGCGGTTTGCTTAGCATTATATTGCTGTATATATGGCCCCACTTAGCATTATATTTCTTTTTCCCCCCTTTGGGGACCAATTTTAACTGGTTTATAATTGTGTCTAGACTATAGACATGTATCAAACAAGTTAACATTAGCTCAAAGTTATATTTGGATCAAGGCATATGGTCGATCTTTATTTCATTCTTGCAGCTTGAAAATTTGAGGGGTGTGCCTTTAATCTAGGCTACTGGTAAACAAGATAACAGTACCTGGTGCTTTCTAGTGTATTTGTTTTGTTTACAGGCTTTGCAGATCAAGTACATGATAAGCTAGGACATGTGCTTTCCTGTTGCTTTTCTTCAAGTTGTCAAATTTGAATACTTACATGGCGACACATGAACTTGCCTAAGAAGGGTTTCGACAATTGGATCTTTTTTCTGGATTAGTTGATGCATTATTTGCTAAGAAGCAACATGATAAACCATGCTGGAGGAACAGAATTGCTAAAAGATTCGTATAGAGAAAATTCGGAATGCACTGATGCTGGAACAACAACAGTCTATCTAAACGTTAATCCAGTAACAATTTATGTCTGCTTCTAGACTGATTTTGGCTTGGAGTTAAAAATCAATTACATGCTAAGCATTTGGATCTTTTTCTGAATCCTAATTCAAGTAGGCAATAATTGCCCCATTTTGAGTATGTTATGGTTCAAATGAGCAAAAGTGTAAAATCATGGATATGCTGCTTTTCTCAAGTCATTCCGAGTAACTAAAGTCCCTAGGTCATGGTATGGAGATTGTGGAGCTGCTTGCTTGGAAATGAAGCAATTCTATAATTTTTGCTCCGAGGCAGATCAACATTTATACATAGACATATACAGATGCATGCATAAACACATTCATTACTGAGAAAATATGACTTGGTTTTCCACTTGTGTATCATTACTCTTGCAATGTTGCTGTAAGAAATTCTTTCTTTATGGTAGCAAGCAGTTTTTTGGGGATAGGATAACTGAAAAATTAACTTTTCGTTTCAACTATCATCCATTCCATTTCACTATTTCTTCTCATGCCTATTCATTTTTATAATTCTGCTCTCACAAGTATTTTTGCGGTTCCCTCAGGCTCGGAGAGTGGAACTTAAGACGCGATCAGACACACCAGATGTGAGCAACCTCCAGAAATGTGCTGACTTCATCCATGCATTCATGCTTGGATTTGATGTTGCAGATGCCATCGCTCTGTTGCGTCTGGATGATCTCTATGTTGACTCTTTTGAGATCAAGGATGTGAAGACGCTTCGTGGGGAGCACCTTTCACGAGCGATTGGTCGGCTTTCTGGGAAAGGAGGCAAGACAAGGTTTGCCATTGAAAATTCTACGAGGACTCGGATCGTCCTTGCAGATGCTAAGATCCACATTTTGGGATCTTTCTTGAACATTAAGGTTGCGAGAGATTCACTTTCTAGTCTAATTTTAGGTTCACCTGCGGGTAAAGTCTATTCCAAACTTAGAGCTGTCACTGCTAGATTGGCAGAAAAATATTAACATTCAGTTTATGTCAGAGTTTGCTATCTTTTTCCTGATGTAATAGTGGTTTGTCTTCGACTTTGAGTTCTGGATTTCTTCATATCAAATTGGTTTTAATGATTGCTGTAATCCAAAGTTATACAACACGTGCCGGAATGCTGTGGATTGTGAATTGGGATTTCCTTTTGGATCTGAAATTTTTTCAGGCAGCTGCATTTTCGGACTCTTTGAATCTTCCATTTGGATATTTCAGCAAGTTTTGGATCCATGTTCTACGATCGAGCAAGTACTGCTTGAAAGATCTTACCTCACTTTGCTTCCGGTGGTCGACAGTAGAGATGGGCATCGGCCGTATCGGGCCCGGCCTGGCCCAGGCCCACCGGGCCACAGACCAAATGGGCCGTGCCTGGCCCGGCCTGTTACTAAACTGGCACGGCCCGCTTAACCTAAAGGCTAAGCCCGGCATGGCCTTAGGCTCGTGGGTTGGTGGGCCATGCCGGGTCCGGCACGGGCCATGCCAGGCATGAGATGGGCCGTGCCTGGCACAGCACGTCTGTCCAAAAAAAAAATAGCCGTTATGGGTGGCCCATAACGGCTATTTTTTTGGCCCATAACTGCTATTTGTGGTTTTTTACCCATTTTGCTCCTCCTGACAGCCATAAAATGGCTAATTTGAGGGTCTATGCCAAACCCCCCACCATTAAGATGGCTTTATATTAATAAACCCTTAGTTCCCAACATTTATTAATTTATTAAAAAAAATTTATAAATAAAAAATTTTATTCTCATTTATTTTAAGGGGGACGAACCGTGCCTGGCCCGGCCCAGGCCCTTGTGGGCTGTGCTGGGTCCGGTTCAGGCCCTTATGGGCCGTTCCGGGCTGGCCCGCGGGCTGTGTCGTGCTTGGCCCACGAATCGTACCAGCCCAGGCTCTTATGGGCCGTACCGGGTTCGACCCGCGGGCCAAAATTCTTAACCCAGTTCGGTCCCCTTTTATGAGCCGTGCCTAGCACGGTCCGTTACCGTAGCAAGCCCACCTCTAGTCGGCAGTCCAGTTTGGGCTCAGATAGAAAAATAAAGCTGCTAAACGCATTTCCCATTTGACTGGAGTTATACAAACCAAGTTTGAAGCATCAAAACTGAGCTGGAGTCCAAAGTCAACTTATATCTTAGATAATTTCAAAAGTACATCAAAAGTCCAACTATTTTATTTTGAAAATACTACATATATGCATATTTATGCATGTGTGTGTATATCCAGTCGCCCTCGATCCAAATAGCAGAGAGCTAGCTTTCATACCTTGAATACCTACCATACTTGCCCATTCAAGGGCATGAAAGCTAGCTGATTAATGATATTTGGATCGGGAGCGAGTAGACTCGCTCTCGCGAATACTTTCGGTTGCTAGCTACACCATTGTTTGCTAATTTGCAGCTTTAGGGACCCACCCGATGGAATCATACGAGCCATGAAGGTTCACATTGCCGGAAACTGAGGCTTTTCTTTACCCTGCTTTTCCCATGTCTCCATCTTGCCAGACCACTACGACCACAACCATAATCCCACCCCTTTCTTCCCCTGTTATGCTACAAAAGAAGAGAAAAAAGAAGGAAGGGAAGACTCGCTCTTCTCTTCTCTCTCCTATTTCTCTCTCTTATTTCTTTCTTTTTTCTCTCTCTCTATTTATCTCTCTCTTTACATGATCTGGGGCTTAGTAGAGGTCCTAGGTCTTTACTTTGTGGACTCCAGATTGGCCCAAATAGGAGGTCCAGGACTGGCTTAGTTGCTTAGTTTCTAAGATAATGATAAAATTAATTATATTTTAATGATATTAAAGCAGACGAACCTGACTTGTCTAACTTAAGTGAAATTTTGAAGCAAGAAGAGGTAAGTAATCTAGTGCCTCAAAGTATGGTTTCTGATCTTTGGTAAAATTATAATTAATGTATTAAATTTGATTGTGATCTCTATTTTATATTTGAATAAACAGGTCATGCATGTTATTATTATGGTAATAATTGTCTTAAAATATGTTATGTATTATAATATTCATGCAAGATGAAATTTGGAAATTTTGACTAGATAAATTATAAAATTTATTTTATATATGTATTCTCAGCATGGTGAAATGATTTGGCTCCACCAATGGAAATTATTCATTGGCCTTGTCGACCTGTAATTGAAAAACTAATTTCGACACCGAGCCACTGGTGATTAAAATAATGGTATCTGTTACCTGGCGCTTGGTACACCTTGTATCTGCTATTTGACCCGTGCCACTAGGTTACATGGCCATAGCTTGATGTTGGGTCTCTATTATTAGTTTATGAAATTAATAAATATATATGTGTGTTTTATGAAAATTTGATTTATTTTCAGTCGTTATCTTACTATTATCTATTTATTTGGCATGCTTAGATTCCACTTTGTTATGTTATGTTGCTTACTGAGCTAGTACAGTTCATTATTCTATCTTTTTCTATTTTTTTCAGATCCTGATCAATAATTGCTCGGAACTTGGAGGAGTGTGGTAAAAAGATATTCACAATTACTGGTAAGGCTGCAAATTGGTCAGGTTGACCCGTGACTCGTCTCGACCTGTTTAGCCCTTATCCAACCAGTTTAGACTTTATCCGACCCGTTTTTAAGGACCCATGGGGCTGGGTCGGGTCTCACATTGGATCCATTTTATTTTTCGGTTCGGGTCTAGGTTTACTGAATCTTGACCTAACCTGACCCGACTCAAACTCGGATTATCCATTTTGGGCTTCAGGCCCACGGCCTATAGGCTGCAGGGGATCATCCATTTTGAGACTTTTTGCTTGAATCATTTGAGAATATGATGGGACTACGTTCTATTCGCCGGCAATGGCATCATCATTCAGTTTCTGGAGACGTGTCTAATTTTGGGTGGCCAGGTAAATGACAGCAAATTAGTCTGTACATGCTGAAAACAAACATTGAAAGTTTTTGAGTTGATTATCATTTTTTTGTGATTCCTTAAAGTTGAATCCTTATATGAGAGGTTGGGTTTCATGAACTTGATTGAGGAACTGTTACCCAATGCCCCACCAACTGCCATGTGCTTGTGAGTTGATCCAGGATTGCTTGAAACCTTGACAAAAAAAAAAAAAAAACATTGGCTTGTGCTAGCATGTACATTATTTCTATCAATGGCTTGAGTCCTGCTGATGTTGGAAATAATGCATGAGGACTGCAGCTTCTTGGGATCTTTATATCCAACCAAAGGAACACATAATTAAGTGAAATCTGACCTACCTAATCACAAACACTTAATTTCACTTGCATGTTAATATACTGTATGCTAAAATTTGGTACTTTCAGCTTCAGGCTGTGAATTTATATTATACACCTAGAATTATTTTTGTGATGCCTCGCATGGGTTGTGCATAAGGGGCAGGATACTTGATGATTGGACCCTATTTTTGCCAATGATCCTGATGTTGGAAGTTAAACTGTAACCTATTTGCCTACCCTACTTGACGTGTTCTTCATGATTTTTGAACAGATTGGAATGTTTGATCATTAATATTAACAGCTGATGTTTTGAAATGACAGTGGAATGGGTCAATCTATTTGGGACCAGCCCACCCCCGCGTAGCAGCCCCTACTGGGCCCCCGCCCCGCCAGGAGAATGTTCGATACGGGTGGACACCATCCTTTCCCGTCCGAAGGTGAGTACGTCATACCTGGCACTACCAAGCTATAGGTGGAAGGAAAGCATAACCGCCAATGAGCCAACCGGACGTGGGGGATCTAGTCTCCGAATTTAATCGACGCCCGTGTGTTTCGAACCCGGACAATTCGGACGGAATTATCGCTCGCTTACCATCAGGCTACCATCTTGGTGGCGGCTTTTTCCCTTTCTTCTTTATAGCGGTTTTTTTTTTTTCTTTTATTAAATCGGTCGAAGGAGGCGGGAGGGAAGAAGAAAGAGATTAAAAGAAAGCAAGAGAGAGAGAGAGAGGACGTCTCGCGCGCGCAAGAAGTCGGCAACTGTCGGAATTGGAGGCTCTCGTCCGCCTTCGGCTACCACGGCTAGTTCCTGGAGTCGGCGATCAAGGCGACGACACGGTAGAGGAGGATGGAGGGCCGGGAGATGGGGGAATTCGCCGTCCGCCCTTGATGGCTCATCTGGGGCATCATCACGGTGCGCTTTTCTGTGGGCCTGTTCTGGTCCACCGTTTGGTATTGGGTAAAGAAACGCACGGAATGGACGGCGGAGATGGGATCTGATGGTCCTACGGCGGGCTTAAATTAATGTGGCAGTGCGTTGGTGGAAAATTCTCTTGCCGGTGTGGGGCCCGCATGCTTTTGGTCCGGATAAATGCGAAGAGAACCTTGACATGGTAACCCGTATGACGTGTCGAGCTTGTGGGCCTGGAGGTGGCAGACGGGCCACGTGAGGGAGTGAGAAGGTATCTCTGGGAATTCCGGTATCCTTCGTGAGGCCTGCAAAATGCTGGTGGCCGGGGTTTTCGGCACCGGCCCTCCGATGTCTAAGTCAGAGGGGGTAAACGTATAAGAGGAAATATATGTCCAGAGTTCCAGCGTCCAGCCCCCTTTAAGATGGGAGGGTTCCCCTTTTATAGAGGGGTACTGGATTACCTGTGATATGACGGGGTGAAGTTACCGTATGATTAAGCATGTCGTATGAATTAATGTTCGATCGTGTGAGTTAATGCTTTGCCGTAAGAGATCAGGCCGGAGCCAAGGAGTTGTCATGGCTGATCAGACGCAGCCGAGCAGATTTGCCGTGGAGGGCTTGAGATCCGTAGATAGCAGGAGTCATGCGTATTAATTGTTGAGTAAGCTGGAGGTCTGCAGAGACCATGCGCATTAATTGTTGAGTAAGCCAGAAGTCTACAGAGACCATGCGCATTAATTATTAGCGGCGGTGGCAGGGCATGGTCTCTCGTCGAGCTGCAGAAGGATGTGACCGCGACAGGTGGATGGTGAGGTTGGGCTTCCGAGGTCGGGCGCCTGGTCGGGCACCAGGTCGGGCGTTTTGAGGTCGAGCGCCTGGTCGGGCGTCCGAGGTAGGGCGCTTCCGAGGTCGGGCACTTCTGATCACGTGCTGGCGATGTGCTCACGTGCTTTGGGGCGATTTTCATTCCCCCAGCACTACCCTCCGACTTCCGAGTTCGAGCCGTTTTGCGAGCTCGGGCTCGGAAAGTAGTTGCCTTTATTGCATTAGTGGGGGCCAGTGAGCCTTAAATTATTCCGACGTTCCGCGCGTTTCAGGGCATCTTTAATGAGAGGAGATGGGGCGACGCCCTTTCGTCCTTCGAGGTCGCCTCGTGTAGTGGGCTCATGATGGGGCTTCGAGATCCGATGGGACACTGTGATGGGGACATCAGCTAGGCCACCATTTTATTTGCATGTTTATTTTATTATTTTATTTTTGGGTTTATTTGCATTTTAGGGTTTATTTGTGTATTTTGGATTTATTGGGAATTATTTTGTGTAAGGGGGTTTTATTTTAATTGTTCTTATTTGGGCCCTATTTATAGGGGACTTTTATGTTGATTAGGGTTAATGAAGAATTAAGCATTTTCTTTCCCACGTTTTCCACTTCTTTCTTTCCCCTTCTCGTTCTTCCTCTCCTCTTCTCTTCCTTTTCTCTGTCGTTTCCCTCCCTTCCTCTCCTCTTGTTCTTCCTCCCTATTCTCTGTTCACTATTTCAGAAATCAACTTATCAGCACTGCAGCCATTCCACCTCCTGGTTCGTCATCAACTTGGTATCAGAGCCGTACGCCTTGCTCTGCCAAAGCGTGAATCTCTGGTTCCAGCAGTCGGAAACAAGGCAAAACAGGGCCTACGTCGACTCCCCTCCACCAACAATCGGAGCAGGCACCACCCTCTCCAACAGATAGCCCCGTTCTTTATTAAAAAAAAAAAACCAGAATGTCAGGGTACTGTTCGTCTTCCCCGTCCGTCCGCTGTTGCTGTCGTCGTCGCGGCTCTTCCGTTTTACACCATTCGAGCCAGCACCCGACGCCACCACCACCTGCGGCCACCGCCACCGGTGTATGGCCGAGCATCGCCGGATCCCCGGATTCCAATTGGCGCACGAACTTTACCGGTACCTCGACCACGGACACCGGAGCGTGTCGACGGGCCACGAGTGACTCCCGCTGTCGGAAAGAAGAAGAGCGTCGCCGCTTTATTTTCAACCCTGTCCCTCGGCACTGTCGACGCACCCGCCGACCGCTGCACACAAGGGAATTCCGGTAGCCACCACGCTCGGCCGCCGCTTGTCACCGCCGACTACGGAGCTGCGGAGCTGCGGCAGCGGACTCCGTCGCCGCTCCGTTCGGCCGTTCCGCCACTGCCGCCGAAGCGCCCGGATCATCCTCCCGAATCGCTCGGGAGGTTGAAGAAGAAATCAGGTAACAGGCAAGTCCTAAACCTGTTACCCACAACCCGGTAACCCGGGTCCAACAAGTATACAAAAAAAAAATTGTTTGCACGTGATCTGCACGTGCTGGGCTTCACAGTTATCGGAGCAGATTTCATCCGAAGCCCGAACCCGATAATCCGAACCCGTTAAGGTTCAAAAAAAAAAACCTGCTTACCTCTAGGGTTTCGCCGCTGTCGCTACCGCCGCCGCCTCCGCCGTGCCGCCGAGCATCCACCGAGCTCCGCTCGCCGCTGTTGCCACCGCCGCCGCATCCGCAGCTCCATCACCGCCTCCACCTTCGTCCACAGCTCCGCCGTGCCACTGTCACCGCTCCGCTGCGCCACTGTCACCGCTCCACCTTCCCCTTCTCCAAGCACACCATCCCTCCGCGCCGCCCGAGTCCGCCCGCCGCATCCGCCGGAGGTTCCGAGCCCGAGCCGCCTCCCGTCGCCGCCGAGACCTCCACCGCTTCCGCCGGTGCCACCCCGCCCTAAGCTCCCGCCGAGCCGCACCGTCTGCGCCTCCGCGACCGCCTTCACGGACGTCTCAGTCGACGCCGTCGCCTGCTGCACTCCGCCTCGTCTTCTTCAGCGCCTACCGCCGGTCCTCCTTCCGCCGAGCCACACCACCACGCCTCCACCCTTCAAACACCACGCCTCCACCCCTCAAACACCACGCCTCCTGAGACCCGCTTTCCCCCTCCCATCGGTCTCAACTGTCAAACCCCCCCCCCCCCCTCGTTTCTCTTCCAACCAAACACCAGACCCCGACCCGTCCTTCTTTCCTTTCGGGCCCAGCAAACACACGGCCCACCCGCCCCACCATTTCATCCACGGGCCCATCAAGCCCATCAGGCCGCGCCACCTTCTGCACAGCCACCTGCACTTATTTACTTCACAGGCCCAAACCAGCAGTCCCTCACTACAGAGGCCTGCTCCCACCTCACAAACGCAGCAGGTTCACTTCTCTCCTCCATTTTTCAAGCCCAGCAGACTCGCAAAGGCACTGTGAAAAGATCCAAGTAGAAGCCAATTGAAAGGGTCCATCAGCTGCAACCGCGCACCGATCATCGCCTCAGTCCACGAGTATACGATTCTGATTGACTGCATCCGCTACAGGTAACAGGTTCTTCTTTTTTTTGGGCTTGTTTATCTAATTATATTCTAGTTCTCTTGCATGACAGTTCTATTTTGAAACTTATTTTCTTGTCAAACTACAAAACCTAGAACACTCATCACCACACCCATGCTACCCACCATTTAAATCTAAATATTAAATTAGCACACCTTAGCGGCAGAACAGTTCTCAACATCCATAGATCAGGTAAGCAGGTAATCGATCAATTGGCCAGGTAAGCAGGTGGAAGGCTCCCCTTACTCAGAGAGTAAGGTCCTAATTAAGTAACCACCTTTAACGCTTTCCTAGACACCAATTAGATCAATTTATCAAATATGGCTAGCTCAATGTATCGTTCACTCTCGACTGATTGAGGAGGTTTTAGGTCTCAAATAGGATTTTCATCTCATGTAAATATGAAACTCTTTTCATATGTTATGCGTTTACATCTTATGTAAATGTCATATTATTTAGGTTTACATCCTATGTGAATTTGAAATCCTTTCATATGTTATGTGTTTACATCTTATGTAAATGGCATATTAGTTTAGGTTTACATCTTATGTAAATGTCCTAACCTATTTGGATTTTTATTCACATCTCATGTAAAAATTGCTTAACATATATATACATCTCATGTAAAAATTGCTTAACATATATAAACATCTCATGCATATATTAATTTTCTTTTAAGCACAATCCTAAACAAAATTATCCTTTAATAAACATGATTCTATGATTTGATCATATCTTATGCATATCATGCAAATATCAATTTCCTTTTAAGCTTAGGCATAAATAGAAATTTATCTTTCATGATCATGAATCTTTGATTGAATCTTATCACATACTTCTTATGTAATTTTAGATCTGGAAATTTTAATTAAATATACTATCAACTGAAATTCTGATCATGCAAAATATGATTTTAATTATTGCAATCTCATTGTAATTAAAATTAATTATGCAAGATCTAAATTTTTCAAACAAAAATCTGCATGCTGAAATCTGAAATTTCAGCATGCAGAAATTTCAGTAAGCATATGAGAAAATTTCAGATCAAATTAAATCCTAATCAAGCCAATCAATTTTAATCTAAATTCCATAAACGCGGCTCTGATACCACTGTTGGGATACCCACATGCGTTGTGATGATCGCAGCGGAAAGACACGTGTGGGGGCGTTCATCTCATGAACGTTCTAGGGAACGTAGATTTCAAAAATTTTCTAGAGTTCTCTAACTCTGTTTTATGAAATCTAAAGAAAAGATTAAAATTAAAAGACATGATTAATTTCAAATCTACTACAATTCCTAATTGTATAGAATTTATAAAGATCTAATATTTACCTTTGAGCGGGTAGAACTTCACCGCTATCTGATGATCGTAGGATTTCTGATTCTCTTGAAGCCGCACAAGCGTCCGGCCTCTACAAGTATCCACATGAGGTACAGATCGTTCCAAGATCTCACCGGGGTGCTAGCTCTCTTGCAGAGATCATCTTTGATGGCTGAATTCCTCTCTCTTTAATCAACTTCTTGATTACTTTGAGAGGAAGAAGAAGGAAGACGACGAATGTCGAAGGGGAGGAAGAAGAAGACGACGGCTCTTCTTCTTTCTCTCTTGCTCACGCCAAAGGGAAGAAGGAGGGAGAGGGTGGCGGCTGATTGAAGGCTCTAATTCATTATGCATCACGCGTGGTTCCTTTAAATGGGCATCTCATGCCTACACAAATAAGGAATAATTTCATCAACAATCAATCCTTGATTCATCCCTCCAAAATCAGCAACACCTCTTACTTAACTCTATCACAACCCTTACTTAAAAGTGATTGGAGAGAATACAAGAGATGTGCTCGTGCCATGTGGCAATCCGCGTGAAAGAGGAGGAACATCCGGCCCTCCATGTGGCATGGGATCAAACTAGGAAAGGAGAGGCGTCCGCCCCTCCTTTCTTCATGCGTGTGAGAAGGAGGAGGGGCGGACGCCCCTCCTTCTTTCCTTCTTTGTTCCACACGGCATGAAGGAAGATCCCTTCCTGATTTTTCATGCATTTATTTCCTAATCTAATTAGAAATTACATGGTCCCACTTGGCCAATTGAATTCTAATCTAATTAGAACCCAATGTGTCCTCCAAATTGATTTATATGAATCCTAATCCAAGTAGGACTTGAATTGGACTTCGTGAATCAAGTTCCTTATCTAATAAGAAGTTCTAATTAATTAGGCCTTCCCATCCTTATCCAATAAGGTTAAGCCTAATTTAATTAGGTCCAATTAAATCAATTAAATTGCAATCTAATTGTAAATCCTTCTTCTTTAACTCACTAACTTTTAGCGGGTTAAACCAATTGTCAATCAAATTGACAATCAATTTTAATTGCGAATCTAAACCGCAATCCAACCGTCGGAACGATCAAAACCTCTAATGTGTGTGACCCCTGATGAGAGCACAAAAGTGCGATCTACACATTACTTAAATTAGCATTATTGCTAACAAATAATGATAACAGTGCTGCATTAATATTTTATTTTTGTTGGGTGCAGGTGATCGTAAATCAAAGTTAAAATGCGCATTGGGTCCAAAAGATGCATCACCGTAGGTGACCAGTCAACCGCATGGTTCAACCCCAGTTGCACATTAGAAGGAGTCTAAGTTCAGCAAGACAGTTCACTGCAATTAATTCTCAGCATCTCGTGCATCCCAGCTTCTTCTGCATCTTAAGCCCAGGTGCCAACATTCCAATTCTTCCGTATGCAATCTCCCGCACCCACAGCTCTCCCAGCCGAGTTGTTTTTCCTCTGTTTCTTTCCAAAACGAAGCATCCGGGTCTACGTTCACAGCACCTCCCAGCCTTCTCCCGTGATCAGCTCGCTTCCGCTCATCCATGAGTCCAAAGCCACGCGTCCCAGCTCCCAAGCATCCCGTGTCCGTGCGATTCTCAGCTTCCTTCACACGTCCGCATGCAGCTCTTCTCGGATCTCCTTCCTCCCCATGTCATCCCGGTTCACAGCGCCTCCCAGCTTCAGTGATCTCAGCGTTGGATGATCCAGTCGTCCGCAAGCCGGCTCCATCTCCACATTCTTCCGCTGTTAGCTCCCTCCCGCGAAGCATCACCTCATCCCAGCATCCTGCGAAGCATCTCCGCGTCCGATTCTTCTGGATCCTTCTCCCCACCGGCGTGTCATCCTTCCATTCGAGAGCATCCCCATCTGTTGGCATCCGCGGCTTCCGAGTTCAGACATTCCCCGCGTCCGTGATCTCAGCGTCCCAGCTCCCAGCTCTTCCGTTCGCCAGCATTCATCATCTCCTCCCAGCGATTTTCCAGCAAAGATCTGACTTCATCCCAGCATCCAATGCGTCTCAGCCTTCCGAGTTCGCATCCCAGAGCCTCCAGCCGTCCGCGTGTTGATCTCCAAAGCCCAACCATCCCGTGATTTCAGCATCGGCGACCAAGCTTCCGCGCGAGCATCTCCGCATTCCAGCCGTCCGCTTCAATCGCGTCCGCGTGCAAACTCCATCCGTCCACGTTCCACCTCCCAGCGACGGATCCTTGCCGCGTCTGCAAGCCAACCGTCCGTGATGATCTCGTGCATCAGATCTCCTAGCATCCCGCGAAAAGTTTCCGCGTCCGATTCTTCCGCATTCACAGCCTCATCCGGTCATCTCCACCGCGTGCGAAGAAGTGATCGAAGGCCAGCTTGACACCTCTCTCGGTTGGGGGGAGAGTTGTTATATATATCCCCCATTCGGTGAACCAGGAGGGTCAGTCCCCATTCAAAGAAAAAAACAGAGAGAGGAAACAGGGGAGGCCCTGTTTCCGAAAAAAAAAGAGAAAAAAAAAGGAAAGAAAATGAAAGGGGGATTAATGTGTGAAATGGAAGGCTAAAGTCCTAGGGAGGGTGATGGAGGAACCTTTGATGTATTGCTCTTTGAAGTAAACTCTAAACTTTTGCTTTCAATGATTTATATTTATTGACATGTTCTTGATCCATGCGTAGTTATTTCGTAGATAGATCTTTAATGGATTATGATTATTGATATATGGATTGCTTTAGTATTTGATTCGTCGTAGACGTAGAAAGCACGATGAATGCTTAGAAATTGAGTTCATATGTTCATGAAACATATACCATGATTAGATCTATCCTACATTTAATCTTTAATCAAGAACCATAGAGTTTATTCATTGGATGCAACATCATCAAGGAGGATTCCAGATCCCTACCATCTTTATTTCATAGAACTTTGTTTATTGATATATTATTTTCTGCTTTTAATTTCTGAAAATTAAAACATCATTTTAATCCATAAATTTATTGAATTAATTAATCTGAAATTATACGAAGTAATCTCATACATATTTCGTTCCCTGAGGATTCGACCTCGGACTCCCGAGATTTTACTACTTGTACGATTCTCCTGCACTTGGGAGAACAATTTTATTTTTGCATCAAGTTTTTGGCGCCGTTGCCGGAGAACGGCTGATTTATTAGTATAATTTTAGATTTAATTAGTATTTTAGTAGTTAATCTTTTTCTTTCGAAAAAAAAAAATCTTTATTGCTGTTTTTTTAATTCCCTGCACAGTCTGCATCAAACTCTGATATCTGAGTAATCCACCGTCTGATTGCACTCAAATTTTGTAGGCTGCTGTAGGACACATTTTTCTTTCATCTGAACGGTCTGATTGATATTCTGATACTTTTACGACCATTAAAGTAATATAAACTTTGCTGCTGTCTGCTTTGAATTTTCTGTGTTTAATTTTTTTGTTTAGAATCAGAATTTTATTATCATCATATCTCATTAACCCTTGTTGCTACTTGAAAATTGATAAGAACTTTAAGAAAAGATCAAGGGTAATCATTAAAAAAAAAAAACAAAAAAAAACAAACAAATAAATAAACTCTGAAATTTTGTATGCTAGGTTGGAATAGGGACAACACTGGACGTCTGAGTCGACAACCTTTTGACAATTCCTTAGATCACATTATTGAAACTTTTTCGCAAAATCTCAGATCTGGTGAGATGGCTGATGATGTAGGAAGTCACCATGGTAATGAAGGTAGACCCCCAGTTATGACACTTCGACAATACTTACATCCCACTAGGACTAGTCAACCTTCATGCATGATTATTCCTGAAAATGTAGGACACTTTGAAATCAAACCAGGAGTAATTCAATTGCTGCCAAAGTATCATGGAATGGAATCCGAGAACCCTTATCTTCATCTTAAGGATTTTGAGAAAATTAGTATCACATTTAGAGTGCCAAATGTATCGGAAGATGTCCTTAAATTAACCTTGTTTCCTTTTTCCTTGAAGGATAAAGCCAAAACATGGCTGAACTCCTTGAGACCAAAATCGTTAGGAACATGGCATGATATGCAAAGAGAATTCTTGAAAAAAATTCTTTTCCGCACAAAGGACTAACTTTTTGAAAAGGCACATTAGTAATTTCCAGCAAAAAGACCATGAAACATTTTATGAATGCTGGGAGAGATTTAAAGATTTGCTTCTCTCTTGTCCTCATCATGGGTTTGAAACATGGAGAACCATTAGTTTCTTTTACGAAGGGTTGTCCCCACAGTTGAAACAATTTATAGAGACTATGTGCAATGGTCTATTTCTGGAAAAGCAATCCGATGAGGCATGGGACTATTTAGACTCTCTCGCAGAGACTGCACAATTATGGGATACAGGGGATAGAGTGAATAAACCTTTGCCTAAGACTACTAGCATTCCACACGGGGGCCTTTACAACCTTAATACTCAGGATGATATTCAAGCTAAAATGGCAGCCCTTACTAGGAAGGTAGAGGAAATTGAACTTAGAAGGACTGAACCCGTCAAGACCGTAGAGCATAACAACGAGTGTTGTAGGATTTGCGAGATGCCTGGCCATCTCATCACTGATTGCCCCACAATACCCGCATTCAAGGAAGTCTTGCACGATCAGGCCAATGTTATGAATACCTATCAAAAATCTTTCAATAATCCTTTTTCGGGTACTTACAACCCTGGATGGAAGAACCATCCAAATTTCAGGTGGAGGAATGACCAACCTGAACAAGTATATAACCCAACTCCTCCACCTCCGCACCCTCATTATGCACATGCACCCCCTCAAAAACCCAGTCTCGAAGAAACTTTATAATCTTTTATGCAAGGTCAAGCTAAAATCAATGATGAATTAAGAAATCAACTGACAACGCTGACCACTGCTTTAAGTGCTCAAGAGAAGGGTAAGCTACCAGCTCAACCACAACCTAACCCTCAAGTCTACGGCGGTAGCAATGCATCATCTTCAACTTCGCATAAAGAGTAAGCAAAGAGTATAATAACATTGCGAAGTGGAAAGATTATTGACCGACCAGTCCCAGAACAAACTCAAGCTATACCTGATTCTGACCCTTTAAAGACAAAAGAAAAGGATAACGAAGAAACTGAAGCACCAACATCTACTGAAAAAATTGAATGTTCTTTTCCTGCACCATTTCCAAAAGATTAAAGCCCTTGCAAAAGCTTGAACCAAACTCTGAAATTCTTGAGCTTTTTAAGCAAGTAAAAATCAATGTACCTCTTCTTGATGCAATCAAACAAGTGCCTTCCTATGCAAAATTTTTAAAAGATTTGTGCACTGTCAAGCGTCGTTTAAATGTCAAGAAGAAGGCATTTCTGGCTGAAAATGTGAGTGCAATTTTACAGCATAACATTCTTCCTAAATATAAGGATCCAGGTTGCCCAACTATCTCGTGCATCATTGGCAATTTTAGGATTGAGCGAGCATTGCTAGATTTAGGAGCGAGTGTGAATTTGTTGCCATATACGGTATATGAGCAACTCGGTTTGGGTGAGTTGAAGCCAACAACTGTGACCTTACAATTAGCTGACAGGTCAGTGAAGGTTCCTAGAGGGATTATCGAAGATGTGTTGGTCCAAGTAGACAAGTTCTATTTTCCTGTTGATTTTATCGTACTGGACACACATCCGGCTTCCAATTCACCATCTCAGATTTCGGTCATCTTAGGACGCCCATTCCTTGCAACTTCTAATGCATTGATCAATTGTAGGAATGGTGTCATGAAACTTTCTTTTGGAAATATGACCTTGGAACTGAACGTCTTTAGTATAGGTAAACAACCCACTGATCATGAAGAAAGTAAAGAAGTTGAATGGGTTGAAACCATTGCGGAAGAATATTTGTTAAAAGAAACATTTACTGAATCGGCCGACAATGGTTTGATAGATTGGTGTTCTGAAGGTACTGCTGATGATACGGTCCCACCTATTTTAGATAACTCGGATGTCATGATGGTCAATGGGTGGAGACCGAGAATAGAGGAATTTGAATATTTGCCATCTCGAGGAGCAAAGATAGTACCATCCCATGAACAAGCACCTAAGCTCGAGTTGAAACCTTTACCGAAGGAACTCAAGTATGCCTTTCTTGGATCCGATGACACTTTTCCTATAATCATCTCATCTGATCTTGATCATGCCCAAGAAAGAAAATTACTTGGTGTTCTAAAGAATCATAGAGGAGCTTTAGGGTGGTCTACTGCAGACTTGAAGGGGATTAGCCCTTTAATTTGCACGCACCGGATATATTTGGAGGACAATGCCAAAACCACAAGGCAAATGCAACGCAGGTTGAATCCTACGATGAGAGATGTGGTTAAAGCAGAAGTCCTCAAGTTGCTTGACGTGGGTATTATTTACCCAATTTCCGATAGCAAGTGGGTAAGTCCTACTCAAGTCGTGCCCAAAAAAGCAGGTCTGACGGTAGTCAAAAATGAGCAGGGTGAGTTAGTCCCGACTCGTGTCCCCACGAGTTGGCGCATGTGTGTTGACTATCGAAAATTGAATTTGGTCACTAGGAAAGATCACTTTCCCTTACCCTTCCTAGACCAAGTTTTGGAAAGAGTTGCAGGACATAATTTTTATTGTTTTCTCGATGGCTATTCCGGATACTACCAAATCGAGATTTCACCAGAAGATCAAGAGAAGACTACTTTCACTTGTCCTTTTGGTACATTCGCTTTCCGTCAGATGCCGTTCGGGTTATGTAATGCACCTGCAACATTTTAAAGATGCATGCTCAGTATTTTTGAAGACATGAACGAGAAGTTTTTGGAAGTGTTCATGGATGATTTTTCTGTTTTTGGCGATTCTTTTGATGATTGTTTACTACATTTACAAGCTGTCTTAGCTCGGTGTATAGAAAAGAACTTGATACTGAATTGGGAGAAATGCCACTTCATGGTGCCAAAGGGAATTGTCCTAGGACATATTGTTTCATCGAAGGGCATGGAAGTTGATAGAGCTAAGATTGACTTAATCGCCAAGTTACCTGCACCCAAGACGGTTAGAGATGTTAGATCATTTTTGGGTCATGCCGGATTTTATAGGAGGTTCATCAAGGACTTTAGTGTCATAGCCCGACCATTATGTAACCTCCTATCCCTTGATACACCGTTCAATTGGACTGGCACCTGTCAAGAGGCATTCGAAAAGTTGAAGTCTATGCTTAGCACTGCACCCATCGTGCGACCACCCGATTGGTCATTACCTTTTGAGATCATGTGCGATGCTAGTGACTATGCGATAGGAGCTGTCCTAGGACAACGCAAGGATAATAAGCCATATGTCATTTACTATGCAAGAAAAACTTTAAATGATGCTCAAATGAATTACACCACCACCGAAAAGGAATTGCTTGCAGTAGTATTTGCATTAGACAAATTTCGCTCTTATATCCTTGGTGCTCCTATTGTTATCTTTACGGATCATGCAGCGCTAAAATATTTACTGGATAAGAAAGAGGCTAAACCACGCTTAATACGATGGATACTTCTACTCCAAGAATTTGACATCACTATCAAAGATAAAAAGGGAGTAGAGAATGTTGTTGCTGACCATTTATCACGGCTAGTTTTTAATGACTCGGTGCCACAGTTGCCCATCAAGGACTCGTTCCCTGAAGAGCAATTGTTTGCACTTTCTACTATGCCATGGTATGCTGATATTGTAAACTTTCTTGTCACTAACCGGATGCCGGAGCATTGGGGATCGAATGATAAGAATAATTTCTTGCGTGAAGTAAGAAATTATTATTATGATGCTCCTTATTTGTTCAAGTATTGCAATGATCAAATCTTTAGAAGATGCATTCCGGAACATGAGATACAAAGTGTACTCTCTTTTTGTCATGCCAGTGCTTGTGGAGGACACTTTGCATCTAAGAAAACGGCAGCTAAGGTGTTGCAATGTGGTTTTTATTGGCCTACACTATTTAAAGATGCCCACGAGTTCTGTAGGACATGTGACCCATGTCAACGTGTTGGAAGTCTAACTCGTAGGCAAATGATGCCTCTTCAGCCCATTACTGCTATTGAAATTTTTGACATGTGGGGCATCGATTTCATGGGCCCATTCCCACCGTCTTTTGAATATGAGTATATTTTAGTTGGTGTTGAGTATGTGTCAAAATGGGTAGAAGCTGTTGCCTGTAGAACTAATGATCACAAACCTATTTTGAAATTTCTAAAAGAAAATATTTTTTCACGATTTGGGATGCCCAAGGTTATAATTAGTGATGGAGGAAAACATTTCTGTAATAAGCCTTTTGAGATCCTATTACGAAAGTACGGTATCACTCATAGAATTGCAACTCCTTATCACCCGCAGACTAGTGGCCAAGTAGAGCTAGCCAATCGGGAGATTAAACGAATTTTAGAGAAAACGGTGAATCCATCACGCAAAGACTGGTCTTTAAAACTTTCTGATGCATTGTGGGCTTACCGTACTGCTTATAAAACTATTCTTGGTATGTCCCCGTATCGGCTAGTCTATGGAAAAGCATGTCATCTACCTGTTGAAATAGAGCATAAATCGTATTGGGCGATTAGAAAATTAAACTTTGAACTGTCAGATGCTGGTTTCGCTAGAAAATTACAATTAAGTGAATTGAATGAAATTCGTCGGGATGCGTATGACAATACTAGACTTTGTAAAGAACGAATGAAAATTAGGCATGATAACTCAATTCTAAGAAAATCTTTTGAGCCTGCACAAAAAGTTCTTTTGTATGATTCTCGCTTACATCTGTTTTCTGGAAAGTTACGATCAAGATGGACAGGTCCTTTCATTGTAAAAACTGTTTTTCCACACGGGGCAATTGAAATTGAGAATCCACAGGATGGCAAAATTTTTAAGGTTAATGGACACAGATTAAAACCTTTTCTTGAAAATTTTGCAGATGAAGAGGACTCCTTTTCCTTGGGGGAGCCTTCTTATGACTGAACATGAAGGCCAAGGTATGTGTATATTCGTTAGAATTATTATTATTTTTCTTTTATTTCTAGTTTTCTTCTTATTTTGTAGGTCTTCTTTTCTGGAAATCAACAGCTCAAGGTATTCTTCTTCTCTCTATTATTTTCTCTATTGTCTCTTATATATAGTTTTCTTGCATTTTTTTACATTGAGGACAATGCAATGTTTAAGTTGGGGGGAGGGAAATATTTTGATCAAAAAAAAAAAAATTTGTTTTTGCATTTGATTTATTCTATTACTTTCTTTTCTGAGCAAATGCACATGTATTTTCATATTGAGTGTGTACAACTATTAAGGCAAGGAACACATGCATACTATGACTGATCAGAGACCTATTATTAGATCCCCACACGTGTACTTAATGACAATAGGAAGGCCTCAGGAGTTCATATTTGTTAACTGCATTTTTGTTAGCCTTATCCATAAAAGAAGTATGAGTATCCTTGCTCGTACCATAAGGTTCAGGATTTGGTTTTCACATAAAGATAGAGGTTGAATATCCCGACTAGATTACTCAGGTGCCTTATGATCCGACTTTGGTTGACCTATAGTCACGATGCAGTCACATATATAATAAAAATATTTATATGGTTCAGTCTATCATTTCTTTTCTTGCATAATTATTATTCAAAAAAAAATATTATTCAAAAAAAAAAATACTTATGATGACAAGTCTGGCCTCGTGGCGTAGTCTGGTTCGAGTAATTAAGTCCGAGGGGTGTTTCACCTAATGTCTTGAGCCAACTGGATCGGGGGTCATTGACTGAAAGCTCGCTACATGGACCTTACTAGAGCCTAATGGGGTTGGATAGCTGTAGTTGTCATGTGTATTGAAAAAAAAAATGAAATAAAAATAAGCATAAATAGGGTTGGTTCGACTGAACCTAGTGACATGTGGTAATGGCTGGTTTGACTCCATTGTATTGGACCTCTGTGTACCCGGGTTGTTTAGTTGGAATTGATAGCTCTTTCTTTATATGCGAACCATCCTTGACAAATTTAGACAACAAGTGATATTCTGAAAATTTGATGGATCAGGTTCTAATAAATTGTAGAAAACACTTATGAACTTGAGTAGTGCACCTAAAACTCATGCGGTGCTCTGTTGTGGTGGAGGTATTAGTACTCTGAGAAAGTCATGCGATTTGATGCACACTATACTTTTATATTTCCTTGCTTTGATAGTTGCAATGCTTGAAAATATATATCGATTAATTACATGTGTATTAGCTTAGAATTTATTTCACATTTTTTTTATTATGATCTCATGTCATATAATTCATGATGTTTGTGGGTAACATCCCTGAAAATCCTCACGAGACAACACTCGTCCACTAGGGTAACCTAGGGGTTTAACGGCTTGTTGCACGTGCTAAGTGCAATCGTGATTCCTACGAAAGTGAGTACTTATCTTAATTTTATGCAATTAGTACTAATAAAACATCAAAGGACCAACCAACACTTTTTGTACTCTCATTTTATCAGTTGCTTGTTAATTGCTAGAGACTAGCAATAAGCTAGTTGGAGGGTGTGATGAGAGCACAAAAGTGCGATCTACACATTACTTAAATTAGCATTATTGCTAACAAATAATGATAACAGTGCTGCATTAATATTTTATTTTTGTTGGGTGCAGGTGATCGTAAATCAAAGTTAAAATGCGCATTGGGTCCAAAAGATGCATCACCGTAGGTGACCAGTCAACCGCATGGTTCAACCCCAGTTGCACATTAGAAGGTGTCTAAGTTCAGCAAGACAGTTCACTGCAATTAATTCTCAGCATCTCGTGCATCCCAGCTTCTTCTGCATCTTAAGCCCAGGTGCCAACATTCCAATTCTTCCGTATGCAATCTCCCGCACCCACAGCTCTCCCAGCTGAGTTGTTCTTCCTCTGTTTCTTCCCAAAACGAAGCATCCGGGTCTACGTTCACAGCACCTCCCAGCCTTCTCCCGTGATCAGCTCGCTTCCGCTCATCCATGAGTCCAAAGCCACGCGTCCCAGCTCCCAAGCATCCCGTGTTCGTGCGATTCTCAGCTTCCTTCACACGTCCGCATGCAGCTCTTCTCGGATCTCCTTCCTCCCCATGTCATCCCGGTTCACAGCGCCTCCCAGCTTCAGTGATCTCAGCGTTGGATGATCGAGTCGTCCGCAAGCCGGCACCATCTCCACATTCTTCCGCTGTTAGCTCCCTCCCGCGAAGCATCACCTCATCCCAGCATCCTGCGAAGCATCTCCGCGTCCGATTCTTCTGGATCCTTCTCCCCACCGGCGTGTCATCCTTCCGTTCGAGAGCATCCCCATCTGTTGGCATCCGCGGCTTCCGAGTTCAGACATTCCCCGCGTCCGTGATCTCAGCGTCCCAGCTCCCAGCTCTTCCGTTCGCCAGCATTCATCATCTCCTCCCAGCGATTTTCCAGCAAAGATCTGACTTCATCCCAGCATCCAATGCGTCTCAGCCTTCCGAGTTCGCATCCCAGACCCTCCAGCCGTCCGCGTGTTGATCTCCAAAGCCCAACCATCCCGTGATTTCAGCATCGGCGACCAAGCTTCCGCGCGAGCTTCTCCGCATTCCAGCCGTCCGCTTCAATCGCGTCCGCGTGCAAACTCCATCCGTCCACGTTCCACCTCCCAGCGACGGATCCTTGCCGCGTCTGCAAGCCAACCGTCCGTGATGATCTCGTGCATCAGATCTCCTAGCATCCCACGAAAGGTTTCCGCGTCCGATTCTTCCGCATTCACAGCCTCATCCGGTCATCTCCACCGCGTGCGAAGAAGTGATCGAAGGCCAGCTTGACACCTCTCTCGGTTGGGGGGAGAGTTGTTATATATATCCCCCATTCGGTGAACCAGGAGGGTCAGTCCCCATTCAAAGAAAAAAATAGAGAGAGGAAACAGGGGAGGCCCTGTTTCCGAAAAGAAAAGAGAAAAAAAAAAAGAAAGAAAATGAAAGGGGGATTAATGTGTGAAATGGAAGGCTAAAGTCCTAGGGAGGGTGATGGAGGAACCTTTGATGTATTGCTCTTTAAAGTAAACTCTAAACTTTTGCTTTCAATGATTTATATTTATTGACATGTTCTTGATCCATGCGTAGTTATTTCGTAGATAGATCTTTAATGGATTATGATTATTGATATATGGATTGCTTTAGTATTTGATTCGTCGTAGACGTAGAAAGCACGATGAATGCTTAGAAATTGAGTTCATATGTTCATGAAATATATACCATGATTAGATCTATCTTACATTTAATCTTTAATCAAGAACCATAGAGTTTATTCATTGGATGCAACATCATCAAGGGGGATTCCAGATCCCTACCATCTTTATTTCATGGAACTTTGTTTATTGATATATTATTTTCTGCTTTTAATTTTTAAAAATTAAAACATCATTTTAATCCATAAATTTATTGAATTAATTAATCTGAAATTATACTAAGTAATCTCATACATATTTCGTTCCCTGAGGATTCGACCTCGGACTCCCGAGAATTTACTACTTGTGCGATTCTCCTGCACTTGGGAGAACAATTTTATTTTTGCACCAACCCCATAGGTTCTATTCTGACTGGTAGTGAGATAGATTATAATCTTCATCATAATATCATCGAAACTCCTTTCAATGGGTTGAAACGATTTCAACTCTACTCTTAGGATTCACTGATCACCAAGTGAATGCCTTTGAGTCTCACAATCCACTAGTGATACCTAGCAGCATATAGTGACAACCCAGCAGAACAGAAGGGATGAACCTCTAGGTGCAGTTAGCGTATGATACAGTACCTTTATCGTAAATCTCGATATGACGGAGGTTATGGATAACTCGTCAAACTCCATCGTCTGTCTTATGTCAGATTTATTTGACTCAAGTTCGAGATTTGGAAAACTCTTTTTCCAGAACTGCCTGGCCATGGTCTTTCGAACTTAATCTTATAAATCACATAGGATCACTCCTAATCTATCAAGGTCGATAGATCCCATTTAGATGCAACCCTAATCCGACAAAGAACCTACTGCAGCCAATCTGCACCACAAGAACCCTTAGGGCTCATGTTTATGTGCTCGTCAAACTACAGCAACCTCACCGTGACTAGTTGAGGCATCGCTGGTCTAAGTACTAGTCATACA
The DNA here is from genome assembly GCF_009389715.1 of Phoenix dactylifera. NCBI lineage: Eukaryota > Viridiplantae > Streptophyta > Magnoliopsida > Arecales > Arecaceae > Phoenix > Phoenix dactylifera. The sequence goes on along the minus strand of NC_052405.1, from coordinate 3,783,904 downwards.
ACTGCAGCATCAAGTAAGTCACTGACGAATGGATAGACATCCAAGTGACTTCTTGCTTTGGTCACGCTCAGTACCCTTGTTCTTTAACAAACACTTGCACAATCACTCTAGTATCCCCACACTATGGACTCAAGACTCGTCCATCAAAGAAAGCGATCTGTGCACTAATCTCAGCGGATCGATCACCGTCCTTGTGATGATCCATCGATCAGGAGCAATTCAGGAATTAATCACCAATGACACATGCCTCAAATTCTCAACTCTTGAGAATATACGTCATCATCTTATTAATTCCTTGGACGATTCATGGACACATAAGAACATGAATGAAAAGAATGCCCAACTTAATAAATTCATAATTAGGTTAAGTACAAATTTATATCCTAGAACTAAATAATGCGTCGGCCAAATTGGCTTCTAGGGCATACTTCTAACAGAGAGTACCTCCTCACTGGCTCTCAGACCTCTTTACCCACCATGGACCCCAGAGTTCTACAAGATATTTTGGAACAATTAGCTGCATTACGAGCTGATCAAGACGAATTCAAACGAGAGATCCGTGCTCTAGTGCAACACCCTAGGACTTCTGAACCGTCAACCCCAATCGCAGCTTATCCCGAGTTTGGTTTGACCACACCACCTGTAGCTTTTCCCCATCCCCCTAGGAACCAACTTCCTCTTGATCACCAGCGCGATCTTGATGAACGACTACTTCGTACCGTCCAAGTAGATGCTCCCACATTTGCTGGTCAATTAGAGCCGAGTGTGTACCTTGATTGGAGGGCAGCCATGGATAACTATTTTGAGTGGTACGAAATGACTGATGATCAAAAAGTACGGTTTGCTAAAATGAAGCTTATTGGGCAAGCTCACTGGTACTGGCATAACGTAGAACATAGGCGTGAGACCTAGAGGCTTCCACGTATCACCACCTGGGAGGATATGAAAGAAAAACTGAATGAGAAGTATCTGCCATTCTCTTACCGACAACGCCTTATGGATAGGTGCAGAAACTAACTCAAGGAACTTTAACCGTTGCCGATTACATTGCACGATTTTGAGAAGTTTCACATGAGGTGCGATGTAATCGAAGAGGAGACTGTTACTCTTTCTAGGTTTCGGGCAGGCCTCCGCAAGGAGATCCAGAAAGAATTAATCCTCCGAGAGATTACCACCCTTGGCCAAGCATACCAGTTGGCTCAAGATGTGGATAGTTTCTTACGAATCCCTGTAGTGAGACGTACCGACTCTCGGTCCATACCCCTAGGAGCCCGACCTAATCAAAGCTATCTCCCACAATCCAGACCACTCTCCAACCATCCTACCTAGCCCGACTCTAGCCAAACACCGACTAGGCCGTTCTTGATGCCTGCTCAAAGTACGTCAACTGATAAAGAAAAAGGCATATTAGGGTCCAACCCGGCCTCAAGAAGCCAAACCCAGTGTTTCAGGTGCCAAAAGTTTGGCCATATCGCGTCCCAATATAATGCCAAGACTTATTTAATGACTGAACTGGAAGCAGAAACCCAAGAGACTGAATGTGTCGAAGAAGTCTATGAACCAAACATCAAGAATTTTATAGAAGACTTTAGAGACAAACAGATCGGGTTAGAGTTTGTCCAGCCTGCATCCCAATATGAGCCCGCTGAGCGGAATGACCAAAACCCTAGGCTTCATATGGTTAGGTGCACTCTAGCCCAAACAAAGACCGAACAAGATTGGCATAGAACCTCCCTATTTTACACGCTTATTAAGATTAATGGTAAAACATGCAAAATCCTATTTGATAGCAGGAGTTGCATCAACGCCATTGCATCTGGAGTTGTTTCTCGCCTTGGCCTGAAATCTACCCCTCATCCTAATCCATATAAAGTAGCCTGGGTAGATAAGACGTCCATTTCGGTATCGGAAAGATGCCTTGTTCCGATTCAATTCCTATCCTATAAAGACGAGATTTGGTGCGACTGCCTTCCGATGGACGTAGGTCAAGTCATTCTAGGAAGACCTTGGTTATACGATAGGGACGTCACACTTCATGGTCGGTCAAATTCGTGTAGCTTTATGTTCCAGGGTCGGAAAATTATATTGAATTCATTGCCTTCTAGAGAGCCCGGCCCTGAGAAGAAGGGTGCTACACCATGAAAAAATGAGTCACTTCACATCATTACTTCGAAAGAGGTAATGAAAGATATCGAAAGCCAATCACCTGTGTTCGCCCTTGTGGCTAGGATTATCAATGTGGAGTCAAATCTCGAGCAACTGCCCGCAGTAGTTCCCCTGTTGGAGGAGTTTCACTATGTTTTTCCTAAGGATCTTCCAGATACACTTCCTCCGATGCGTGATGTCCAGCACGTAATTGACCTCATTCCTGGAGCATCCTTGCCAAATCTTCCCCATCATAGACTCAATCCAAATGAGCACACTGAACTGAAACGTCAAGTTGACGAACTCCTCACTCAAGGGTATATTCGTGAGAGTATGAGTCCATGTGCTGTACCTGCACTCCTCACTCCTAAGAAAGATGGCTCTTGGAGGATGTGCGTCGATAGCCGTGCTATCAATAAAATCACGGTTAAGTACCGTTTTTCTATTCCTAGGCTGGACGACCTTTTAGACTATATGTCTGGTGCTACAGTATTTTCCAAGATTGACCTAAAGAGTGGGTATCACCAGATTCGGATTCGTCCTGGGGATGAATGGAAAACTGCCTTTAAAACTAAAGATGGACTCTACGAATGGTTAGTAATGCCTTTCGGATTAACAAATGCCCCAAGTACTTTTATGAGGGTGATGACACAGATCTTTCGACTTTTCTTGAATAAATTTGTTGTTGTATATTTTGATGACATCCTCATCTATAGTCAAACTCAAGAGCTCCATCTCTCACACTTAAGGCAGGTTTGTGATGTTCTGCGAAGAGAAAGCTTCTTTGCAAACCCTAAGAAGTGTGCTTTCCTGACTGATCACTTCACTTTCTTGGGGTTCATAATATCTTCCAAGGGTGTCTCCGCGGATCCGAAAAAAGTACATGCGATAGTCGATTGGCCTGAGCCCAAGACTTTAGCAGAAGTACGTAGTTTTCATGGCCTGGCTACTTTCTATCGTCGCTTCATTAGGAATTTTAGTTCAGTAATGTCTCCCATTACAGATTGCATGAAGAAAAGAGACTTTATCTGGACTAAGTCGGCATCCCAAGCATTTAGAGGAATTAAGAAAAGGATGACCGAAGCGCCTGTCTTGCGCCTTCCCGATTTTACTAAGGTATTTGAGGTCGCATGTGATGCCTCTAGCGTTGGCATAGGTGGCATATTAAGTCAAGAAGGTCACCCTGTCACGTTCTTTAGCGAAAAATTAAGCGACGGCAGGTTGCGTTATTCCACCTATGATAAGGAATTCTATGCGGTAGTGCAAACTTTGCGACATTGGCGACACTATTTGCTACCACAAGAATTTGTCTTGTATTCAGACCATGAGGCTTTAAAGTATCTCAATTTTCAAAAGAAACTGAACCATCGACACGGCCGATGGATTGAGTTTCTGCAAGCCTATACTTTTGTACTGAAACATAAAGCTGGAGTTGAGAACAAGGCTGCTGATGCGCTCAGTCGACGGATCTTTCTTCTATCCATGATGAGCACTGAAGTAATTAGTTTTGAAAGGATCAGGGAACAATATACCACATGTCCCGATTTTAGTGTTGTATACCTGACTCTACGAGATGGAGTAGAGAGAGAACAAGATGATTTCTTTTTACAAGATGATTATCTCTTTCGCTCCGACCGATTGTGTATTCCTCGAACCTCATTGAGAGATTTCCTAGTATGGGAAATACACGCTGGAGGGCTGTTTGGGCATTTCGGGAGAGACAAAACCATTGAAATGGTGGAAAGACGTTTCTTCTGGCCGAGTCTCAAGAGAGACGTGGCCAAAATTGTCGGTCAGTGTCGCACATGTCAACTAGCCAAACAATATAAACAGAATACTAGTCTTTACACTCCACTACCCATTCCTGATTGTCCTTGGCAAGATGTTAGCATGGATTTTGTGTTAGGGCTTCCACGTACCTCTACCAAACACGATTCTATTTTCATAGTGGTGGACCGATTCTCTAAAATGGCTCATTTTCTTCCCTGTTCTAAGACGTCTGATGCTTGTAGGATTGCGAAACTTTATTTTGATGAAGTCGTTAGACTCCATGGCCTCCCAAAATCTATTTTGTCCGATCGGGATGTTAAATTTATGAGCTACTTTTGGAAAACCTTTTGGCATATGATGGGCACCAAATTAAAATTTTCTTCTGCCTATCATCCCCAAACTGATGGCCAGACAGAAGTTGTCAACCGAAGTCTAGAAAATCTTTTAAGATGTCTGGTAGGTGAACATGCTGGGACTTGGGATCTCGTGTTATCGACCGCCGAGTTTGCATATAATAGTTCGGTCAATAGGACCTTAGGTATGAGTCCTTTCGAAGTTGTGAATGGATATAAACCTAGGCAACCCATAGACTTGATTCCCATGTCTCATCAACATAGAGTCTCTGAGTCTGCACAATCATTTGCTTCACACTTGCATTCATTGCATCAGGAGATCAGCAAACATATTCACTCTAATAACTTAAAATATAAATCCCTTGCTGATTTACACAGACGTTATAAAGAATTGAATGTAGGCAATTATGTCATGGTAAGAATTAAACCTGAACAACTTCCTTCGGGAACGTTCAAAAAGTTGCAATCTCGTAGTGTGGGACCGTTCAAAGTTTTAAAGAAAATCAGTTCGAATGCTTATGTTGTAGATCTTCCTGAAGACTATGGGATTAGTGCGACATTTAATATTGAAGATTTACTCCCAATACAAGAAGTCCACATTCATTTCTTCTGATCCTTTTGTTGATACACCCGTTGTTGCTGATTACCCTGACCCAGCACCTGCTATTGAGTCTCCACCTCCAAAGTTTCATGCACGCAAAGAACACATAGAACATATATTAGATGAGCAGGTTATTTCTACCAGGAGAGGAAGCTACCAACGTTACCTTGTTCGGTGGAAAGGTCGACCCGAATCAGATGTGACGTGGATTTCGCGAGCCGAGTTGCAGCGCCTTATCCTGATTTTCTGGAGCAGTACGATAGCCGACCAGATCTGCACTCGACGGGGTCGAGTTTTTTCCACCCGAAAGGAGTTGATGGGGACATCAGCTAGGCCACCATTTTATTTACATGTTTATTTTATTATTTTATTTCTGGGTTTATTTGCATTTTAGGGTTCATTTGTGTATTTTGGGTTTATTGGAAATTATTTTGTGTAAGGGGATTTTATTTTAATTGTTCTTATTTGGGCCCTATTTATAGGGGACTTTTATGTTGATTAGGGTTAATGAAGAATTAAGCATTTTCTTTCCCATGTTTTCCACTTCTTTCTTTCCCCTTCTCGGTCTTCCTCTCCTCTTCTCTTTCTTTTCTCTGCCGTTTCCCTCCCTTCCTCTCCTCTTGTTCTTCCTCCCTATTCTCTGTTCACTATTTCAGAAATCAACTTATCAGCACTGCAGCCATTCCACCTCCTGGTTCGTCATCACACTGCCTTGATTCTATATTCGAAGTGTCGATCCAGGTTAAATATGTCGCTTCGATTTTCGGGGCCGACACGTGGCACAATCTGGACAGAAGGCGGGATCCAGTTCTGCCGATCTGGGTCGTCGAGAGGGTCTATATAAACCCCTTACCTTAGCCCTAGAAAGGTCACGCTTGGCTGCCTGTTGTTGCTGCTCCCCCTTTTTCCTCTGTTTCTATTCTTCTTCCTCACTGTAATCGAGTCTTTCCGGCGGTGCCCCAGGGCGATTTCCGGCGATCCCCCTCGTAGGTCATCTCCCCACATTAGCTAGGGGGTTCCTTTTCTTCTTCTTTTTTGCTTTTCTTCGTCTTTTTCCTCTTGCCCTCCTTTCCAAAATGGGTTCTGGTCCGATTGAGGTTGGGTCCAGTCTGTCGGAGGAGGAGCTAGGGCTGGTCCGTTTTCGGTTCTTTTTCCGGCCCGAGTTTCATCTCGAACCTGCGGGGCCGGAGGACCGGGTGACGTGACCACCTCCAGGCCGGATCGAAGTGCATGTTGAGACACTCTGGGCCGGCCTGCGGTTCTCTCTCCATGGGTTCGTGAATGACTTGCTGGTGGAGTACCAACTCGTCCCAGCACAGCTCGATCCGAACTCATGGAGGACCATTGTCGGGTTTTTGTCCCTTTGCCTTGCGCACGGGATCCTGACTTTGGTGAGTATCTTCCGCCGGTGTTTCTTGTTAAAGACGAACCCGGCGGATGGAGAGTGGGTATACTTCGCCTTTCAGGGTGGTATGTCACTTTTCCGAGGTGCTCCTTCCTCTATCCATGAGTGGAAGAGGAAGTTTTTCTTCCTTGCGTCCGAGGTATCATGGGGATTTGACCCGAGGTGGGGGCATCCCCGGCTGAAGGCCCTCAATAGGCTCTCCCAGCTTACAGCAGACGAGTAGAGGGTTCTTGACGCTCTGCGCGGTCTCAGGAGGGACATCAATCTGACCGACCTCCTATGCGAGGAGGCCTTGGTGAACGTCGGCTTGAGCTCGGCGTGTCTCGAGGGTAAGAGCGGTCGCATTGTTCTATCTTTTGCCTTATTCGTTTCTTTCTTTCTTCTCTTACTTAGAATTTTTCTTCTTTTCTTTGTTTTAGATATTCCCCACATGCCGACCAGCAACACATCTCTCTTCTTCCGGCTGAAGAGGAGGGCAGCCGAGGCGGGCGAGGCTTTTCCCGAGCCCCGAAAGAGGGCCAAATTAATATCCATGCACCCTAAAGTAAATGTCAGTCTTTCTTTCCATTCCGAGAAATTTGAACCATTAAGTATTGGGATGCATGATGTGGATTGTGAAAAAACTGTCGGAAACAAAGCTGCAAAACATATGCTTACTATCAATATACATGCTAAAATTACGCTAAAACCTTATCTAAATCACTAACCCATATTAGCAATTTAGTGAGTAAATCAAAATTAACTTTACATGATTTACCCATTTATGATAAAACTAGTGCATTAAGTATGATATTTAATGAACTTTATATATCTAATTGGAAAAATCCAAAGAATAACAGCCAAATCAGCTCTAGATAAGTGGTGGAGCACTAGGCTCACTTAAGTACCAACCTTTCTTAGGCACGTATGTCTTTTTGACAAGCTTTTCTTAGACATCGTTATTCAATGAATAAAATTTTACTAGATATTGTTCAATATTAATGAAGAATTCAAGGCCTTTGGGCAACAAGATTTCATCATAAATATCATACTAATAACATTATTTCATCCCATCATTAACCTTGTATAATGACTTCCCTTTGGGGCTGGTTCATTATATATGATGCAAGTATTCAATTCCATGAGATGGTGATAAAAGACTCTTTATTGTTTAAGTTAAATGAAAGCATTCTAAAATTTATGGGATGCTTTGGCTTGTCACCACAAATATGCAAAAATTTAATCATTTTTATGTCTTTTCCTACATAAGATGCTTTGGCTCGTCTTATGCATACATTACCCTTTTATCATAAAAATATGAATAATATAAACAATCATGTATCATCATAAGAAAGCATATAAATTGATCATTTATGCAATAAATTTATTACACAGAGTAATACATAATTGTCAAAGTACTGTTCTGTAATAAAACTTTAGCCAAAGGACCACATAAATATATTTTAGGACCCTTTTGATAATTCAACTTTCGGCTGGGAACCATATATGAATTTCTAAAGCCCCTTTTTCAGAATAACATATTGTCAGGGGTTTAACTGCAAAATGCACAGTTTAGTCAAAAGAATTCGGGTTTCGGGTTGCGGGCCGAGACCCAATAACCCGAAACGTGTTAATCCCTTCACCCTTTTTTTATTATTATTTAAATGGATTCGGATTTCGGGTTGGATTCCATGCCCGAAACCCGAAACCCATCTCTTCATCTTCTTCCCCAAATCGTGATGGGAAAAGAGGGAAGGGCCAAATCCGGCAAGCCATCCTCTTCCAAACGACGCTGGTGGCTGCCGGTTGCTCACGCCTTCGACCGCCCAAACGACGCCGGCGCCCCTTGCCGTTGGCCTCTCCGGCCACATGGGAGGAGGAGGGGAAACGACGGCGCGAAGACCCGTCCCCTTTACATGGCGGCGCGGCCGCTAGCCGGCCCATGCAGCCACCGGTGGCTTCCCCGGCCACCTCGTGGGAGGAGGGTACGGCGGCAGAAGCCGGAGCGCCACTGTCCATCCTCCCTTCTCTCTTCCTTTTTTTTTTTTTCTTCGTTCGGCTCACCGGGGGGCCGGGCCGTAGCGGCGGCCGGGGACGCGGTGGCTGGACGGTGGCCCTGTTGGCCATCGGTTAGGACAAGGAGGGCCGCGACCGAGACCCGCCGCAGCGGTGGCCATGGCAGCGGCTCTCCCTTCCTCATTTTCCCAAACAGAGGTGAATGGAGGGAAAAGGGAGATGAAGGTTTTAGTCCCACATTGCCCAAATGAAAGTTGTTCACTACTTTAAGTAATATGGGCAAAACGTTCATCCTGCGATAGGAGTTTTGTCTCATATCGGTTAGATAAAAATTTTTTCTGATGTTTAAATAACGCCAGGTTTTTTATTTTTTTTATTTAGCAGGTTAAATAGGTATGGTTTATTTTGGAAGCCATTCTAGAATGATTAATTTTAATGAATCATAAATTATACTTTGATTCGCTAAATTCGTGTACTTTGAGATGTGATTAACAGGGCTATATCCACGTGAACTTTGGAATCCATCGTGAACTTTGACAAAAGTTTAAATTCCACCCACTATGGGTTTCATTAAACTTTGTCAAAAGTTTAAATTCCACCCACTGATGGGTTTCATTAAAGGATGTTTTCCTTTTTTGCGTTTGTTTCATTAAAGGATGTTTAAATTCCACCCACTGATGCTTCACCAAGGAGTTCCAATGCAATCGTTTTCAAGTTATTTTCCGCGAAGGACCTTTGGAAGTCGTGAACCATCCAAAAACCACCCCGGTATCATTCTCGATATCCTTATAAAAGCCGTGGAGCTCCATTTCTTCCACCATTGTCATTTGCACACCAAAAGCTCTCTGGTTCTCTTCTACCAATTGCCATGCAACCTGATCAAAATCCATCATCAACAATCCACTTGGAAACTACCACCAGAGAAGTCCATCAGGAACGAAGCAGATTGTTTGATAACCTCTGGTCTTTTACAGTTCAGTTGATTGTGGCCCTCATCGCCCCCCGCTTATCAAACTTGGCCTCCACCGCATCGACACCACCATTGTTGGTAATGATGAAGATACTAACCCTCTCTGCAATCATATCTTTTTGCAGCATGATTGCTAGCATGGTTCTATCCCAACGCCATCGTCGATCAAGGCTGCCAGAGCTCGTTCAAGCCATCACTTATTCGTCAACTACTCTGGCTTTCACTTCGCTCGTCTCTCTCGTGCTTGGCGCCAGGTACTGGTGGATTGCATGCACGATTGGTGTATTCCTGCTGGTTTGTCTCTTCCATGATAAGTTTTCATGGATATTGCGAACCGTGTTTCGCCGACAAGATTCAGAGCTTGTAGCTGGTGGGGCGCCAGATCACCCAGAAGTCGATGAAGAAAATAACATACCAAGGACCAGCCCTTCCCTCCTTCCCCTCCCACAAAACCCACCAACCGAAAATACCACAAGCCCTGTCCCACAAAACCCACCAACCGAAAATACCACGAGCCCTGTTTGAGTTCCTCCCTGCATGATGAGCTTTTTTTCTGCTTTCAGCTTTTTTTATCCGTGGAGTGCCCCGTGGTTGTATTTTCTTTGAAAAAAACATATCCTTGCTAATATTATAATTTGCAGAATAGCCCAGATGCTAATCGGCAGGGATGTAAATCTTCAATCTTTTCTTGGCGCTAATTATTTTTTCTCTTGCTCTTGCAGAAGTTATTTTATATTTAACAGGAATTTAATTGCAGAACTTTTAGGTTTAAGTTTTTTGGTATTTCTATGCTCAGTTTCTTAAACCAGTTCTATGATCTTTAAATATAGGTGGTGGAACCATTAGAGATACGGGATGTGTTGCGCTGTAAGTTCACTTGTTTCTTGTGCCTGTTTAGATGGACTCATGCATGCGTCTCGTCTAAGAGGACCGATTAAGAAAATGAATATCATATATTTGCTTCTAGTCTTGGTACCTATTCGGATTTATTAGAGTTGTGGAAGCTCATGATAGTAGCGGATTTTACTAATTGATGTAAAGCGTGTACATGTGGAATCTATTCATTAAGAATTTTTTTTACATCTGTGTGTTGGATTTTGTTTGGGTGTATAAAGATCCATAGCTGTATAAAGGTCATGAACATAAACTATCTAACTTATGGTGCGTTTTTGTATCTAGTAAACTTGAATTTATCAATACTTACATATTAGCTGTGCCTGTGAGGGTGTTAATCATTAATCTGTTGTCCTCGTTAAATCAGGTAATAATCTTTTATTGAGTTCCTTTTATATTGCTGCCTGCACGAATTCATCAATTTATGAAAATTCTGCTGTCTCAAATGTTAAATTGCTGTAACTTTATTAGTAGAGAGACATGATGGCATTCATATATCCCCCAAAAAATTTAAGGATATTCTATTGTATGGCATCGCACGGTTTAGCACATTTCATATATCTATACAGTTTTTCTGAGATTTCTTTAATTTATTCAATGTTCAAAAATATATACTGCTTATTAAATAAGGCATTACCATGCTGCTTTTTTCTACTTGTTTTGTGCCCCTATGTCAAAGAACTAATTCTTTTTCGAAAATGATTCATCCTTAAAAGAGTCAACACACCATACAACTCTCCTTTATCCTTTTCAAGTGTCCCTGTTCCCCTTCTCCACGAAAAACCGTACATAAAACTTCAGCTTCATGCGTCTTCTCTATAGCCACAAATAAATGTAAGGACTAGTTCGGTATTTTCGTCCTCTTTGGAGGATAGATCAAATAAAGATACATGGGAGAGTTCCAAATTCGACGAAGCAATTCTGTCAGCCAGAATAAAGAAAAAAGGTGCTTTCGAATTGCTCTCAAAATTCAGAATAAAGTTGTTAAAGCTTTTTTGAGGTGGGAGAGGTACCTTCCTTTAAAGGTTGCGCGGCCCCGCCTCTTTGACCGACCTGGATCTCGTATAAACGCCCTCGAGCTCCATTGCTTTCCCCAACCCAATCCTTACCAGCATCCTGCAGACATAAGCAAAGAAGCTCTCTCTTTCACTTCTACCAATAGCCATGCAACCTGATCAAAATCCATCATCAACCAACAACTTGCAAACTACCGCTATATCCCACGTCCTACATATCAGAGAAGACTATTACCATCCGCAAATCCCAGTGCGGCGCCTTCGCTCGATGTATTGTCGCCACCATTACCATTCTTCAAGGGCGTCTACCTCAGGCTCTACAACCCCTGTAGTTGAAAACGGTCAAGACAAGCTGATTGATAACCTTTGGTCTTTCACGGCACAGTTGGTCGTGTCTCTCATCGCCCCCTACTTCTCAAACTTGGCCTCCACCGCATCGACACCACTAGCGTTGTTAATGATGAAGATGCTAGCCGTCTCTGCATTCATATCTTTTTGCAGCATGGTTCTATCCCAACGCCATCGTCGATCAAGGCTGCCAGAGCTCGTTCAAGCCATCACTTATTCGTCAACTACTCTGGCTTTCACTTCGCTCGTCTTTCTCGTGCTTGGCATCAGCCATCAGGTACTGGTGGATTGCATGCACGATGGGTGTATTCCTTCTGGTTTGTCTCTTCCATGATAACTTTTTATGGATATTGCGAACCGTGTTCCGCCAAAAAGATTCAGGGCTTGTAGCCAGTGAGATGCGAGATCACCCAGAAGGCGATGAAGAAAGTAACATACCAAGGATCATGGACGGCAGCAGCAGTCACAGCCTTTCATAAACGCTTTATGTTTTGTACCTGTTTGAGTTCCTTTCGTATGATGAGCTCTCTTTCTGTATTCAGCTTTTTTTTTACCAGGCCACACTCCTTGGTCGTATTTTATTTGTAAAAAACATATTCATGCTAATATTATAATTTGTATAATAGCCCATGTTCCATATAATAGATACTCAAGGTATCTAGGCAGGGATGTATATGTTCAAGCAATTCTTGGCACTAATTATTTCAACTCTTGCTCTTGCAGGGACAAAATTTGTACGATATGTCTCTTGACTTCCTTTTTTTTGTTTAATCTAAAGAAAGGTGGTACACAAAGAATCCATTCGGTCGCCTAAGTTATTTTATATTTAACTGGAATTTAATTGCCCATCCCTCTATGGACTCCACTGTAAGTCTGTAATAGAAAGCCCCCATTGACTCCCGGTCCATGGGACTTTTACTTCTTTTATATACTTATATATCTATATATCTATATATCTATATATATATATATATATATATATTATAATAATAATAATAAGTTCCCCATACAAAATATGGGGATAGATTATGCGTTTATTGATATAACCTTGAAATCCAAAAATTATGGGCTTGAGAGATGGCTTTATTGTTAGAAGAATTCCATTACTTATATGTCATGACATGTTTGATCTTATTGTTAATGATTAAAAAGATTATAATATTTCATGGGTTTGAGAGATGGCTTCATTGCTAGGAGAATCCCATTAGTTATATGTCATGACGTGTTTGTTCTTATTGTTAACAATTAAAAAGATTATAATCTTTGGTAACATTATAGTTGGCGTCCGCATAGATTTTTTATGCGCTTAACGGGTCCGGAATTCTGGATCCGTCAACTTTCTTTCCGTTACGTGGATCACGGTTTTGTTCTCATCTGTTCCCAGTTCATTACGTAGGCGGATGACTCACGGTACAAATAAGGGGCAAAATGGAGTTTTCCATCGGCCTCCCCTTTCCTTCTTAGCGGTACGCTGAAACCCTAACCGAAATTCCCATCACTCGGCCATCCCAAATTCTCGATTTCTCCCAAAGTTCCCGGCTTTCTGTCCTAATTCCTCTCCTTCGCCGATCCAGTTTCGTGCGAATGCTACCCTGAGAAGCACCATGAACTGCGAGACTTGCCAGCTTAAGGAACTGGTGAGACGACCTTATCCCTCCAACCTAATTCGTGTCAAGATATTTTCTGCTCTTACGACCAATTCTTCAATCAAGTCAAATTTTTGTTTGCTTTTGGTGTAAAATTTCTTAGTTATTTTAGGAGATGCAGATATTGTGGTTATTGGGGTTTTAGGTTTAAGTTTTTTAGTATTTCTATGCTCAGTTTTTTAAACCAGTTGTATGATCTTTAAATATAGGTGGTGGAACCATTAGAGATACGGGATGTGTTGCGCTGTAAGTTCACTTATTTCTTGTGCTTGTTTAGATGGACTTATGCTTCTCATCTAAGAGGACCGATTAAGAAAATGAATTACATATATTTGCTTCTAGTCTTGGTACCTATTCGGATTTATTAGAGTGTGGGTGCTGATGATGGTAGCGGATTTTACTAATTGATGTAAACCATGTACATGCGGAATCTATTAATTAAGAAATTTTTCTGCATCTGTGTGTTGGATTTTGTTTGGTGGTATAAAGATCCATAGGTGTATAAAGGACATCTACATAAACTATCTAACTTATGGTGCGTTTTTGTATCAAGTAAACTTGAATCAATAGTTATATATTAGCTGCGAGGGTGTTAATCATTATTCTGTTGTCCTTGTTAAATCAGGTAATAATATTTTATCGAGTTCCTTTCATATTGCTGCTTGCACGAATTCAATTTATGAAAATTCTGCTGTCTCAAATGTTAAATTACTGTAACTTTATTAGTTGAGAGACATGATGACATTCATATATCCCCCAAAAAATTTAAGGATATTCTATTGTATAGCATTGCCCGGTTTAGCACGTTTCATATATCTATAAATTTTTTCTGAGATTTCTTTAATTTATTCAATGTTCAATAGTACATACTGCTTATTAAAATAGGGAAATACCATGTTGCTTTCTTCTACTTGATGTAACTTGTTTTCAGTGATTGACACTACTGACAACTGCTATGCACATTTTGTGCATGTAAGGGAGATCACGGAAGGCTGTGAACCCCCATTTGTTATAATAGTTCCTCTGTTAAAAATCTTGGTAAATGCACCTTAGCTGTTGCACTTCTTCTACTCTCTCTCTCTTTTCGGATTCGGGGGTGGAGAGAGAGAGAGAGAGAGAGAGAGAGAAGTGTATTTATTAAAGATGGGACTGCCTACAAACATTTGGGGAGTATAGATATGCAGAGTTGGTCATGTTAGGGAATATCAGTTATAATTGTAGGGATGGTGGTGTAAGTTAGGTATCATGTGCCTCTCTTGCTTTGATGATAAATGAAGTTCTTGTCCAATAAATTTGTTGGACCATTAAACCCTTCCAAAGAATCGCTCTCTGTATCTTCTTCAGGCTACTAATGAAGTACATGCAATCAGAGTTCCTAGACATGCAGTAGCCTTGTTGTCTAGTTTGTTAGTTCAATCAGTCAGCATTGTCAATAATCTTTTTATCAAAAAATAATTAAGAAAAACAAAGGAAAATACAGTCTGCTGTGGAAATTTAACTGCCCATTTTTTGTCTTTAAGCATACCATGGCCAAGTTTATTGGTGAAGATGAGATAAAGTAAAAAGAGCAAACTGAATGCAAATATTCGTCCATAATCGAATTAATGAAATTGTTGCTTGTCGCTTTTCCCAAACTTTAATGTTCTTCTAATATATGTTTAACAGTCATCAGACCATTTGATGGTTGGATATAGCTCCAGACTTTCAATCCTCTAGAAATTTTAAGATGGGTGCTTGTTCGTAGATTGGCGAGATAACTGAGTAAGCTGGATCCAGTCATAGTGTTAATAGAATTTAAGAAACAGTGTTGCATCCACCTTTTATCTCCATGATGGGATTTAAGAAAGAGTGTTGGCATCCACTTTTCATCTCCATGAGTGAGAAGATAGAGGAAAGTAAAGAAAGCTACAAAATCTCTTCTCGCTTCCTCGTTCCTTCTTCTCCTTACTGAGTCTAATTTTTTAACTTCGTGATTCTAAAATCAAAGAGGAAATCTTTGGAAGAGAGGTTTGAGGTGAACGAGGAAGATGATCAGATAATGGGAACAAACTAGAATAGGTTCACCGTTGTTTAGATTTAATTTCATCATGTTTTAGCTGCAAGTTTGTGCCTGAGGATTATGTGGCATTTGAAGGAAACACCTAAGCTGGCTAGACAAATTTCTAAGAGCTTCTATGGTTTTATTATTGAGTATATGGCACACATTGAGTACATGGCACATGTAAGGTGTTTACTTTCATCATATATAATTTCTGTTTCTTGTTTTTTCCATATAAGTTTTGTCAGTGGCATTCAAGATTTTAAATAATGGCATTATAATTGTTATTATGACTGTGATGATGGTTTTGGTGCCGCTGGGTATGTTATATATATAATTGTAGGGGGAAAAGATAATGATCATTATAACGGGTTATCTAGTGTGAAGAATATGAGCCTTGGTGCAGTGGTAAGAGGAGATCAAATTTGTACAAATAGATTACTTTTCATCAAGAGAAGAGGAATGTCAAGATACGTGGATTGCAAGGTGATATGAGGAGAGTTTAACTACACAACAAGGGTTACTAATTTTAGATATGCATACTAAGTACAAGAAGAGGGTGAGCCTAGCACAATGACAAGATTGCTTCATTGGCTTGGAGCTCATGCGTTCGAAATAGAGAAACGATATCTTTGCATATGGAGATAAGTCTACGTACATCTTACCCTTCTCAGAACTTGTAATGGCTGGAGCCTCATGCACTGGGCTATTCTTTTATGTATTTAGTGCAAGAAGAAAGGAAAGGAAATTAATAAATACTCAATGATAAATGGGAGAATTTAAAAGAGGAAAATGTTATATCTTTTAGGGATAAATTATTAAAAGAGGGAAACTGGAATTTAAGGACTGAATTGAATAAAATGTGGGACCAAATGGCCAGCTGCATTAAGAGGGTAGCTAAATATGTTTTTGGGGAGACAAAGGGAAAAGGTATATGCATAAAAAAAACTTGGTGTTGGAATAATGTGGTACAAGAGGCAATAAAAACAAAATGGATTTGCTTTAAATAATGGTAAAAACAAATAATGTTGACGATTTCATAAGATATTAGGAAGTTTACAAATAGCTAAATCTGGAGAAAGGAAAACTAAAAATAGTGATGAAATTAGATGTATTAAAAATGAGAATGATAAGATCTTAGCGAAAGATGTGGAAATTAAAGAAAGATCGAGATATTATTTCTTAAATTTGTTAAATGAAGATTCTACTAAAGAAATCTTATATCTCTACATATAGTACATATCTGCTTATATGCAAATATACATTTAGAGAGAGAGAGAGAGAGATAGAGATAGAGAGAGAGTTGGACTATGCACCTGATGAAATCCATGATAGTGGAGTTCAACAACTTTTTAACTATAGATTGTGGCATGAACTTCCATTGATTTGCTCGAAGTGTCAACACTGATTGCCTGCAATAATTCTCTCTGTTGAAATCCATATGCATTGTCGTTAGGATATAGAAAGATGTGCATGTTTTATGCCTTAAGGGATACAAAAATTGATTGCAAATTTGGTTGGCTGCAAGTGAATATTGGCTATTTTCTTGATCTATGTAAGTCATTCTTTGGCTATTGTTAATGGCACTGAATGCTATTGGAAACAGTGAGCCAGTCTCTATGGACATGTGAAAGTGATCTTAGCTAAGGTGTTACAATGCTTGATTAACAACCATATCATAATATGCAATATGTACGTCGATGAATTGCTTTTTAGAACTTAATAAAAAGCAAACAGTGTCGTTGTTGTCTAGCTGTGAAAAAGTCTTTTGTATCATTACTTATTACAATTTGAAATGGAAATCAACTTAGATATGGCACTATTTTGATGCTTATAACTCAACTTTCAAGAAGCAAGTTTTTTCTTTGGCTGTGCACCTATGGAAAATTCTTAGCATCATGATGGATGTTAAAATTGTAATATGCGACTGATAACATTTTATCTTCAATTGGATCTTGTTTTGTTGCTGAAGTTGTTAATTTGCACATCTAATTGGATTTACTCAAATGCATTTTACAGCTTCTAATTAGTTGAAATGCATTTCTACTTCTTTAACTATGTAGAGATTGGTGCAGGCATATTGCATACAATTGTATTCCATAGAGCATTAGGTCTTGTGCGGCCAAAAGACGTTGACTGTGAACTCTTTGACATTACTTATGTGAGTGATACTTGATCTTTGAAGCTACATAAG
Organism: Phoenix dactylifera; assembly: GCF_009389715.1. Classification (NCBI taxonomy): domain Eukaryota; kingdom Viridiplantae; phylum Streptophyta; class Magnoliopsida; order Arecales; family Arecaceae; genus Phoenix; species Phoenix dactylifera. The sequence continues at coordinate 3,766,529 of NC_052405.1, read as the reverse complement.
CTGTGTTATATTTTCGGTAGAATTTACTTACTTCTAATTGTCATTCTAATACAAATGCTTCCAGGGAAATAGGATGTCATCATGTTTAAGCAAAGAAATCCCTATTAGCAATGAATAACTGGTTGCATTTTGATACAATGGCCATTGCTAATTATTGCATATGGAGTTATGCAAATATTGCATTTCCTATGTTTCATGACTGGTCATATTCCTGGATTGTTGTAGTTAATGTTTTGTATTATCTTAGTTAATGTAATTTGATCTAAGTCTGTAACTGATCATATGCCATTCACTGATCCATTGAGTGCAACAAGATCGGTTTCTTCGAGTGGACTGTACTACATCCTGATGGTCCTACCCTAGATGCTTTGGAATTGATTTTAAATTGGGGCAATCAGAATGTGGAATAATATGTTAAGAGGTTGATCAAGAAGATGTTAGGATGTGATCCAACAAGGATTTGGATGGTGCATGAATTTGGTGCATCTGTATCAAGAATATCAGAGGTTGTACACATATTTGACTCTATTCTTTTTAATGGTATAGCAGCAGTCTATTTTCCTATTTTTTTTCTTAGCAACATCTGTGGCTCACATGCCATGCAAATCAAGTAATACCAGCAATTGTAGTTTTAAGAGGAAAGCATGCATGCTCTATATCTTCTCGTGAATTGAGAGCCATGAGAAAGAGGCATGTAATATGCCATTCTGTGCTATTGGGCTTAAATGACAGCATGCCTGTTTTCTCTCTGTTTTACAGCATAACGAATCCATTATGTTCTAGGTTTTGTATGATGCCTCGGCAAAATATGTTCTGTAGTGCATGATATTTTTGCTGTTAAAAGACAGCAAATTTGATATCTTGCAGTTTCATTGGGGTCTGAATGTTCTTTGTCTATGTTGAAGGTTGACATCTTACCTTATCTTCAAATTGGGTACTTTTTCTTTTTAAGTCCTGTTGTTATTATCTTGTGCAAACCTAATTCCTTCTTACTGTACAGGTACAATGTGGAGATGCTGAGTTAGAAAGAAAAATAGATGAAAAGATTAACCTGTTTATTGGTTGGGTAGAGAAACATCCAAACAAAAAAAGCCAGGTTTGTTCTTTTTATTTAGTTTATAATATATAGCTATACCATTATGATCCAAGCATCCTGTTATCACATTTTTGTCCCTCGGATTATTGGCAGGTCACTAGGGAAAGTGTGCCGTACTACTTATGCTGTTCTAAATATCGGTCTCTTTCTTTGGATTGATGTTGATTCCTTTTACATTTCTAACAACGTATTGCAATGTATGAGTCTATTCCTAATGTTAATTATGTTTCCAGTATACTTCCTATCAACCATCTATTTGGTTGCTCTGCAGACAATGTTCCTTCGTCATCATGTTTGTAAAGAAAGTAGTCTGTGGCATAGTGAAATGTTGTCTCTCTTATAGTATATTTAAGTTCTACCAATGGGGAACTAGGTCTCCAATTGGGTGACACGTGTGTTAACAATGCCTTGGAGAAGCATTTCATCTGATTAGTCAACCCTAAATTAGTGTTGTTCTTTTTTAATTATGTATGGTATCAACGGTGCAGGTATGCTTATCCTTCTATGAGGTCAGGAACAAGCAAGCAACATGGATGTTCAGTAACAAAACTGAGCGCCTTTATTGGGAGCAATGGTATATTAATTTACATGTAGTAAACACCAAAACACATGGCAAATCTCATAATTCTAAAGCACCCATAAACCCTGGAGGTAAGACTGCTTTTCCATGAATTTGTTTAGTTATTGCCATTGTCCTAGTCCTCTTCTCATTATCAGGTACTTCTCTTTCATGTTATTGTGATCTCAGATAATGCACTGGAAGAAAGCAGTTCTAGACGTGCTTCCTTGGAGTCAGCACTCCGTGAAGTCTTGTTTCAAATCATAAAATTTGTCAATGAGAAGAAAGACCATATTCCATCTGTAACAAATTCTGAAGTTATATCATTTCCATATGAAATCACGACCCCAAGGTGTGTCTCATTTATTACAAGAACCACAGGTGTAAGAGGCCCCTGGTGCCTCCTAAGTTCATATGCATCCTGTTTTGACTTCGCTTAACCAAGTATATTTTGTGAAGAAAGTTCTACATATATCTGGATCTCCAGGTGACACCTTTTCCTTCGACGTGTTGCACAGCTCATCAGATTCTTCCTTTGGGTGGCACACTGATGTCCTCAAGAGAATGCTGCAGACTGGGCATCCTTCCATGCTCAGCTAACTGTATGATCTTTTGAAGTGTAAGCTCCACATCACCTTCAAGTCTACAGCTTGTCTGCAATTACTTTCTTCTCATAATGTTTACTCATATCAAGCAAGCTGTTATGGCTTCAAACAAGACTGGGATAGCATTAATATCAGCTTCATATCTGAACCCAGGATTTTGTAAGATGTGATGGCGAAGATGAACTTCGATGCAATCTTTTGTAGGTTATGTTGTACATAGCCTTTTGTTGAACCTTGTGTATATTTGTTGTGCATGGGTATTCCTAACTATGAATGAGATAAACTTGTACACATCAGAATGCAAATATTTTCTTTCCTCATAAATGACGACAATTTAAAAATACCTAGGAACCCCAAACATGTTAACTCTTTATTCTTTACTTGTATGATCTCTGTGCTCAATGTTACATATTGTTTGTGAGATTCCTGCTATTTGTTATAGAGTTGTTGTTGTTCAACTGATATTTGTAGAAAAGTTGGTTTCCTACAGTACGATACTTATTTAGATTTGCATTTGTTTCTCTATTATCCCAAACCACCAGTTCTCATCACCTTATAGTTTATGTTTTCGCTTTATTTCGTATTTTCTCACAAGCCATGCAGCAGGCAATTTATATATATGGTAAAGCAGCATGAAGACCAATGGTGCCAGCCAAATTATTGTGAACAATCACAGGCGAGATCTTGCACCATCATACTCAGTTTTCTGGGGATTAAAGGAAATAGTTGCTAATATGTCTATTAAACCTAAGCTGAAATTAACGAGTTACTGACCTCGAGGGCTTTGCATAACTGAGAAGTCCAGTTTGATGGTGGTTAATAATGGATTATGCCCATGTTAATGCTCAATTAGTTTTGGATTGTCATGTCCTGTGTTAGTAAAAGTGGCAGTATATTCATTAGATAATGTCAGCTGTCTTCTCTTACGATAGTGATAGTTTTACAAGCATTGAGGTAGATTTTTTGGTCAAGTACAAGGCAAGCGACAACAAAGACAGATTGAAAAGCTGGACAACTTATTCTGCACTAATTAGCTGTTTGGAATGCTGTTATTGGAATTTTGGCAAGCTTAGACTGATTATAGGAGTATCAGTATATGCGGTGCCCTGATGACCAAAATCCATTCAATTTGTTCCTTCGTATGGTGGTTGCCAGTTGCCAATATGCATCTTGTGTCAAGAACAAATATCGATCAAGATTTATTACTTTTTATTTTGTATCATATTATTGGAAATTCAATTTCAACAATTATTTTGTATAAGGATTTGAGAGTAACTTTAAGGTTATTCTAAAGTTTTGCCGGTCCAAGTGGTCGTTCATTTCGTGAGATGTTCTTGGTGTCTTTCAATCTTGGGGGGCTGGCTAGTCAGATTCATATTTTTCTTTAGCAGGTTTAGTTCGATGAAAAGTAGTGAAATGAAATGTGATAACTTTCGGAAAAATAATTTTTCCAAGAATGAGTTTTGCTGTTTTCTTTTTCTTCTGAAAAATGAATGAAGTACAGTTTTGAATTTTTAAATAAAATAATATCATTATATATTAATTATTTTAATATTTACAATAATATAATCGGTAACGGATATATGACAATTTTATATTTTAACTATTATTAATTAAATAAATTAATATTATTAGTTAGTAATAGTTTTATATTATTATTATTATGCATTATAATTGAATAAAATAGTACTGTTTAGATAATATTGTCTTTAATATCTAAATATTATTTTCATTGATTACCTCATTATTATTATTATTATTAAGAAACAATAATCTTATTAATGTTACTAAAAGAGGAGGAGAAGGGACTAGTCTAGATGAGTTTGGCACAGCACTTTACACATAGGTTGAAAGTAAGCTTGATAGGCCACCAATTTTCGGTCATGAACTCCAATTCTATTAGCTTAAAATTTTTATTCTTGGCATTGAGCCGCGCTATATGAAAGTGAAAAATTAACCTTTTTTTTGAAAAAAAAAAGAGATTAGGAGGAATCAACGACCCAATCTCCTGAAAGATTTATACCCTAGTTTCCAAAATAATCTTCAACTCCACAATATTTGAAGGATAACATTATCGAAGACTAGGACGCCAGATTATTTGCTTCCAAGCAAGAAATGTTGTGACCGCTAAGCTACCACTTAGTTTACATGATTGATTAGTCCTTAGCACATGTAATGCATATATACTTCAGAAAGAGTCCAACAAATTATCGAAAAAGAAAGAAAGTACATACATACATACATATACATATATACATACATACATATACATATACATACATATATATATATATATATATATATATATATATATATGTATGTATGTATGTATGTATGTATGTATATATACATATATACATATATATACATATATATATGTGTGTATATACAAAAAAGAGGTGAACAAGAGATGGATTCTAAATTAGGATTCAACTTCCAACAACCTCAGCCATAGATTTTGTACAAATGGAGACAACCATTGAGTTTCTAAAATGCAGTCCCTTGAATCTAGACGCGACCAGGGTCAGGTTAGACTGGAGTACAAGCCAACCCAACTGAGTTGCAGCCTCGGAAACAAACCGAAGGCCGAGGAAGGCTGGAGGCTGTGTCTTTTCCCGTGCTGGCTCGCCTCACTCACCTCTCAGCTTTCGTCTCACGCGCTCATCCACCGAAGACCAAAAAAGTTCACATCATTGTCCGCATAAATATTTTCCCTGCGCCTGAACCCTATCATCCTTATGCGCTACAAATCATCATGGACAGCTAGGGTTTCTCCCGCATATAAGTTTCTATGCAATTATTCGTTAGATTATATGCTCCGACCACTCCGGTGTTCTCTCCTCGTCGGCGGCTTTAGCTCCCTACCCCAGTAAGAGGGAAAACGACAATAGAAATACTTCCCAAAAAAAAATCTCCTATAGAAGAGAGAGAGAGAGAGAGAGAGAGAGAGAGAGGGGAAATGGCGTCGGCGAACGCGCTTCCGCTGCTGTCGTCGCAGGCGTACTTGGAGGGGAAGGCGGTGAGGGAGACGCGGGAGCTGGTCGCTGAACTCTGCCGCCACTTCTACTCATTCGGATGGGTCACGGGAACCGGCGGCAGTATCACCATCAAAGTCCACGACGACGCCGTCCCCAAGCCCGAGCAGCTCATCGTCATGTCTCCCTCCGGTATATTCCCCATCTCCCTCTCTGATCTCTTTTCTTGTTTTCTTTGATCGGGATCTCATCTTGGAACGATATACTCCTCTCCTACGTCGTTTTCTTTGATAAAAACCTCATCTTGGAAAGATATCCCCCTCTTCTTTGTCGTTTTTTTGGATAAAAATCTTATCTTGGAAAGGTTATGATCTCAATCAGGGGTTCAGAAGGAGCGGATGGTGCCAGCGGACATGTATGTGCTATCCGGGAACGGGACGGTGCTGTCAGCGCCTTCACCAAAACCCTACCCCCACAAGCCCCCCAAATGTACTGATTGTGCTCCCCTCTTCATGAAGGTAATCCCCTGTTCCTGTTTTGTATCGTCCTTTACTCCTACTCTATTGCATTCTGATTAAATTTTTTCATCTACGAGTTTCATATAATGCTGATTGCGTCAAAGTTATTAAGTCTAGAAATTGGACCAGTTGTGGAGGAAAGTTCTGATTTTTGGATTATCATTACGGATAGTCCATCAAAAAGGTTTATTTGAAGGGAGGAGCTGAGGATTAGATTTTGAGAAACGATGATTAGCAGCAAGAAATAAAGAGGTTGGGTGATCGCTCAGGATTTCTTTTTCTTTTTTTCTTTTTTTTGGGGTAAGGTAAAGGGGATGAAGGTTTTCGAATAGAATGAGGCTTAAGTCTGGGTGAACAAGAAAGATATTTTGATAATGATGCTTGGCATTTTGTAGATTATACAATATATGTTCTTCTTTGATGTTAGACCGAGTGACTGTTAGTGAGAGATGAACCTTTTTGTTCAGTGAACTTCACATATTGAGTTGAAATTGATGTCTATGAGGCTGTTTGTCGGATATTAGCAAAAGCTTCTTTGGAGAGACTTTCAATTTATAAGTAATGCTCCTGGGGATTAGTTGATTTTTTTTTTAGAAGAAGGGGGGGGGGGGGGGGGGTGTTGGGGCCCTTTTTTAATTAGGCGGAGCATACTTTATAATCATCTAATTAGATAGGCCATATGTTCTAACATTCTTATTTTGCAGAATAAAAGTAGAGAGTCATTTCGACCATTGCAGAAGCATCCAATCTACTGATTTCACTAAAGTTTGCCGTCTCGGTACCGGACCCCGTACCGGTGTCAGACTAACACTGCATCAGTACGGTATAGTACAAAATCTTTTTGGCATACCGAGTGTCGGTACACCTCCCATACCGAATATCGGTACCAAATCGGTATGACACAGCGCGCTCCGTACTATCTAGTTCGGGCCAGTACAGGAAACTATGGATTACACCATTGCTATGTTGTTTGCATTGCTTTTCTTGGATCAGCTGGCAATTTTAAAGTTAGTTTTAGTTGCTAAATTTAAGAAGATACTGATGATGCAATGTTTTGCTGGTACTTCTAGTTGGAGATTAGACATAGAATGACATAGAAGGATACGCAAATGGCTTTAGGTATATGATTGGCATGCCGTTGTAGAATTTCTTATGTTGCTTTTAGTGGAAGGTTGACATGTTTCGAAGTCTTAAATATGTTTCTTCAATAACGAATATAAACAAATCTTTTCTTTGCCAAAATCATCCAAACAGCATACATTTTATTCATGTAAACATGTACATATATAACCAACATATATGCCCAGTGTGAGGTTCCAGGGTAAAGCTTCTACGCTTTAATTAATTAATTTATTACAATTCTAGTATATACTAGGCCTTACCTCTTATTTGCTGGCTTTTGCAGGCTTATCAGATGCGCAGTGCTGGGGCTGTTATTCATAGTCATGGCATGGAGTCTTGTCTTGCAACAATGATCCATCCCTTCTTGAAAGAGTTCCGAGTAAAGCTTTGGACTTCTTTGCTTAGGACAGAAAAGTCTATATAGATTATTTCACATTCTATATATAAAAACACTATTCTATTTTGTTATATAATTTGATAATTTACTAATGGAGTTCAAGAGTTGCAGATTACTCTCAGAAAATTAGCTTGCCTTCTTATTTCAATGGTTGTTCTCATAATATATGAACTCTCAATTGGACAACAGTTTTAGGATGTACCTTGTACAATCCTTACAACTTATGCTTGTGCTTTGTCTCCAGATAAACTATTAAACATTTTATTTCACTGTGAATCCAAAAACACTTTTAGAAGCTTAACAGCACAAAATTATGAATTTAATTTTATCGATTCTTTGTAATAATTCAATTATATTCCAAAGCTTGTAAGGGAGTATATTATGGAGAAGTTGCAGGCTGTAACATGTCCTATTGATCAATATGTATTGTATTTGGTGTGAACTCCTTGTAATGGGTTATTAATGGATCTTTCAGTAGTGAACTGTAAATGGATGGTTCACTTTGACATCTAATTAATACCATTAAATACTCTTTGATCCTATCTGTATTCATTGACAAACTGGAGATCTTTCAGTTGTTGATAAAAGGGAACCCCCTGCTCTATAACCCTTGAATATCCTATTAAGCATTTCTTTGCTACAGTTAAGATGGAAGATTTAAAATTGGGGCGGAAAGGTTAGCTGTTTTAGGATTGGTTGCATATTTTCTTTAATGTAATATATAATATATATTGGGTAAAATCTGCAAAAACCTTTTTCTTTCTGTTCTCTATCACTTGAACTACTTGTAAGATCATTGGTCCACAAAATCTTACAGTAAATTCAAAATCTGTGCTCAAAGCGAAGCAAGATCCAAGATGATTTATTTAAAACTGAGTTTTTCTAAATTTTCTTCTCATCCTCCTCCTTCACAATCTCTTTTTCATCAATCCTCATCATTTCTGTTAATTTTTTATTTGGATCTATAATTTTTTCCACATTAAGCCTTAAATTTTCCAACTCTTAAGTCCTAATCATAAATACCAGTAACCCTAGTGTTAGAAAGCCTAATTCCATTCACATTGGTTGCACAGTGATATATGATTGACCCACATATCCGCTTAGGCCAGCCCATAAGCTCCACCCTTCGCCTTTGTAATGAACTCTATCTGGCTAGTATTGGTGTAGCTATGTACTGAGCTTATATGCGTGATTCTCATTTTCTTACTTCTTTATTAATTTGGAAAAATTAAGCTAAGGCAAAAGCATAAGTAATGAGGTAGAGGATTATTTAAGAAAATGGAATTTGGACTAAGGATCTTGACAAGGAGTCTTACAGCATTGCACTGAACAGAGATGTATGCTATCAGCACTATAGATAGAAAAATATTAAAAAAAAAGAAGAAAACTACTCAAAGTTAAAATTCATTCGTTAGTTGCAGAGGCTTTAAAACAAGTGGTATCTATAGGTCCTTAGGAGCTCCTACTAGACTAGTGGTTGACCTTTGGACCAACTAAGGAAACTTGATTGTCAAGAAACCAAGCAAACTAATGAACTGCACCCTGTTTTACCCAACCTTTTGCAGACAGTTGGATACTTGTATTATTCATTGGACATGAATCAGATTCTGGATGCTTATCGATCAGAATTAAAACAATGTCTGCTCAGCAGCAGAAAAAATTGCAATCTTCTGCATAAACTTTTCATTTAAGTGCTGCAAAAGAATGCATTGGATGCATGAAGTAAACCAACTTGTGACTTGGACTACAGAACTATTAGACCCATGACCCATCCCTTGGGTACATGGGATATCCATATGTGTGCACCATATGCACTGGATTCAAAATTATTTTCACCTTGGATTTTGAAGCTTGTCTCACTTCCCTGGTCTTCGGTTTGGTGTTCAGTCACTTCCAAGTGATGATTTCTTTCATGAATTGACCTTTTGCCTGCTTTGTGTTCTATATATATGATTCCTCTATATATTGGCTCTAGGTTGTGCATTGTTACTCAATGCATATTTATATATTTTGTTTTGTTGCAATTATATTGATTTCATATAATCAAGGTGCATTTCTGCCTTTTGTTGATAGACTTATGTGAAAATTATAGCTATTTGGTTTGGACATATTAATAAAAGCTACCTATTTGCCCGTTAACTTAATTGAATCCTTAAAAAATTAACTTATTGTTGTAGTCTCAGGCCATCAGCAGAGCTAACAATTTGGATTATGTAAAAAAAAGTTATCAGCTCATGATGAGATAACAACGAAACAGTGAAAATGGAAATAGGAAATGTGGAGCTGGAGAATGCATTGAACACATCAAATGAGAACATTTAAGATTTGATGGCCAGTGAGGAGGATATTTATGAAAATGATGTGTCTATATCGGTGGACATGGATGTTCTATGGGCTGAGATATACCAAAAGATGTATTTTCATGAATATTAGTTGGGTCATGTATGTTACAGCATACATTAGAATACAATGTGACAGAATCAGATATTGGCCACTGGGTCCTTTGAGAAAGTCCTTCATGACCTGATGCTTTGCTAATCCTAGTATGTTTGCTGTAAGCATCATTCCACAACTAAACTCAGTTTTGTTGAGAAGGGGATGAGAGTTGAATTGATTGAGATATATCTCATGTTAATAATGAGTGTATCGTTTGATGGCAAAGCTTAGTATACAAGAACTTATAAAGTTTACCCTAAGTAGTGGGATGAAGTATGGGGGCGTTTGGTAACCCCAACAGGATCACCCTGGTGATCTAAGATCTTCGGTGATCCGAATGCTGGAGTGATTTGATTCCCAATGATCTAAAATCAATGTGTTTGGTGGGCCATGGTCCAGTGATTAAAAATTTTCGGGTATCCATGAGTAACTTGTTTGGTATGGTACGGAAATTCAAGATCACCGACCACATAATACTACAAATACATCTGATATATCTTAGATGGATTTTTTATGTGTTTTTAATTCTCATGAATCAAAAATGTAAGTCAATATGCTAATTGCTATAATAGCTCCATAATTTTGTCACATATTCTACTTTTAGTAGCCCTTATCACATATTTATTAATCATATAAAATATATTATAATAAAATATTAATATATTTATCAATATATTAATTATTAATATATTCTATAAAAATATATTTATTACTCCTATAAATTATTAAACTTATAAAAATATGTTATTTTTCATTATAGAATTAATATTTTTATTTATACTTATAATAGATTTTTTCATGCTAATAATTATTTTGATTAGAAAAATAAGGTAAATAGGAGTAATATATTAAATATTTTCATTATATAAATATAAAATATAATAATATATTTCTACTATAATTTAAAATTATCATTCAATAATAATATGATAATAATATGATTAGTAATATATTATAATATAATATATATCATTAATGTAATATATAATATCAACATAATATTATATATATAACATTGACATAATATATTGATGGTATATTGATATATCAATTTTTTTGCTAAATTGAGGAGTATTTTTGTCTTCAACTTTCAACTGAGGATCACTGTCCTGGGGTATATTGAATTTCCGACCTCAAGGACGGGTATCCCATCACCGGGTTGGGCGGTGATTTGAGGAGTGGAGGTGATTTAGGATCACTACCACATAGGATCACCGGGGTGCAACCAAACGCGGTGATCTCATCACCTCCACCCACATCACCCTTGATCCTGGGATGATCACCCCATACCAAACGCCCCCTATGTATTTTATGGTTCTTGTCCTTAAGGAATATTAGAAATATGAGAACTGTTATAGTTAAATTAAGCATACTACTTTTTCAGTAGAATCAACCATACTATTAAAAGTAAAGAAAATAACAATTAGTTGAAGGATGACCAGATTCATAAGAATAAATATTGTTACAGAATTGCATCGTTATAGTACCAAATGGGAGGTTGATGGAAAATAGTTAAAATGATAGCTTGTTCTGTGTGCTAGTTTGCCTATAGCTCTGGATGGTTAGCAATCAAAGATTGTAGTCTTGTCTGGGCATTTCGTTCAAAAATTTAAACTTTAGAGAAAGCATCTCCATGTGGTGTATATTGACATGAAGAATATAAGGAGTCTTGTACAATAAGAAGTTGTTGGTAGTGTCACGCCCCAAATTCGGGATATAACACAGCCATGCTACCGAGGGGTATAACCCACGATAACACGAAGCCAAACATTTTATTTAACAAAATATAATAAATAGAAATCCAAATTCATCATCTTATTCAAAGTCAATATCAGTTTAGAGCATCTACATAAATACCCAACCTATAATCACAATATTTAGAAAACTTATGAAGCTAAGAATCCATGACCAATTAAAAATCTAAAGCTCCGCTACATAATCGCCAAGCTTGCTAGTGTATACTCCAAGCTTGGACCATGTTGATTCTACTCTTCTGAAAAGATAAAAATATAGATATTTGAACGTCACAGCTCAGTAAGTAAAACTTATACTACCATATCAGATCAAGCATAAGTTTTTCAATGTCTATCCATTATTTAAAGAATATAATAGTTATTGTAAAAGTAAAGCATTTCATAGTACAATATATTAAAATAAGTCATAAAACCAAACATGTATGCATAAATTTTCAATATTTCATAAGCATGATTATAAAAATAAATACATTCAAAACGTTGTTTATAGATATTCGTGCTACGATCACTTTATACCCGTAATAGGGCTATGTTTCGTAATCGACAAAGATTCATGTTTCGTATGCCAACTTTATACCTGCTAGCAGGGCCGTGTTTCGTATGGATGTTAGCTCTAAGTGTCAATCTTTCCAATTCTAGAAATTATACATAGCTATCTGAGAGCCTTTGAAATATTCATATATTTTTTAAAACATACACATAAAATAGATGAAAACACTAAATGGAATGATCAAATTTATACTTCATAACAAAGCTATTTTCATTAAAAGATTCATGGAACTATTTTTCATAATAAAGAATGATTTTTATAATACATATGCTGATTCATAATTTTAAGAAAATATGATATTTTTACAAGCAAAACTTATGAAAAAAAATATGATAATTTAAAAAATAATGAATGTAAGATCTGCTTACCTCTTTTGCCTTAGACTGTTGGAGGCGACTCCGTTAGACCTATTTGAAATATTAACAATAAATTTAATTTCTATTTGATGGTGTTAATAAAATTAAAAATAATATGAGAAGACTTGACTGGGCATATGGTGGTTTCGGATGGTCAGGTCTAGACAATTCGCTCAGTGAATCGGACTCAATTAGGACTAAGATCAATCAACAAGGTTCATCAATGGAGGTTTCAGGGACATTCAACGAGGCCGGGCTGATCGGTTTGGTAGGCGGCCTGAGCATCGGGGCAGTTTAGGATCTCTTTGCAGGGGTCAACCTGGGGTCCATAGGATAGGCAGTTGAGATCCTCTTATTTGGGTTCATAGGTCTTTTAAAGAGAGATGGGAGAGAAAGAGAGGATGGGCTTTCTCTCTCTTCTTCTTATCTTCTTCCTTCTACTGAGACTCGAATCCTCAATCTCATGAATAAAGGAAGGAGGCGGACTTGGCTGATCAAGGTGGTCCGATGAGGCAGCAGTCGGAGGCGGTGGCGGGTGGTGGAGAGCGGCCGACGACGGCCGATGGGAATGGCCATACTCGGCCAAAATAGAGAAGGAAAAAAAGAAAAGGAGGGGCAACACTCCTAGCTGCTTCGGTGGTAGCCGTCACGACCCAAGAAAATGGTGATGAGGGTGGGTAACTCACCGGCAAGGGGTGGAGGCGGTGGACTTCGGCCGACAGTAGTGATTTCTGGCATATCTCGGCGAGAGGAGAGGAGGTGGCTCTCGAAATAGGGCATTCGAACTAGAGGGAGAATGGAGGTGCTTTGGGTGGCCGTGCTTGATTGAGGTGGCACACCGGCCACCAGAGAGGAAGGAGGAAGCAGGTGGGGAGGTGAGTGACGATGGGTCGATCGAGGAGAAGAAGGGTTTAAATAGATGTTTGGAAGAAGAAGATAAACTCGGAAGAACGACGACACTGGCCGGCCGTTCGCCGGTTGCAACAACCCCTAACGGTCGCCGACCATTAGCACTGGCCCTAGGGAGTTCGCGCCGGCTGCGCCTCAACGGTGGCTGTTCGGGCCGATCGAGCAGGATATTGTGATCCCCTGTTTCGATCTTTTTTTTCTGAATTTTGAATAAAAGCCGGCTGGGCTTACCGACTTTGGTCCAAGTCAGGCCCAGTTGGCCTGATTCTCACAAGAAGGGTTAACAGAAATAAGCCTACAAATTAGGTACGAGTCAACAAGAGGAAATATGAACTTAATTCTGGTGAAACTGATAAGTGTCTATTATTATATACTTATACAAATGTGGGATTTTAAACCTTAATCTTGTTAAACTTTTTGTTGAATATCCTACCTTTGATAATTAGGAGATAATTGATGAGATGAACACATAAATGAAAAATGGATTTCTAAGCAAATTATAAGAGCATAGCAGTTAAAAGAGCTTGGTTAAGCAAAAAAAAATCCTATTGAATTGTAAATGTTTTATAAAATAGTGTATCATTCATGGGATATTCTGGAGAAGTTGCCTGTTCATTGACAAATGGAAAGATAAATGTTACGTGGTCATGCAATGGAATCTTTTGTGATCATTACATGCCACTGTTGACCGTTCTATGTCAAATCTTATATGCTAGACACTGCTTGCAAGAGTTTGTCTAGCTTTGATCCACATTGAAAACAAGAAGAAAGAAGATAGTTGGAGCCCATGCAAGAAAAACTGGGCTATGCATAATTTATAAAAAATACATTGGGAAAGAATAATTTATAAAAATATCAGTTAAAAATATAAATGTCATGTTTCATGGAGAAGTTGAGCTCTCCATTCTATATTTCTATATTCATTTTTTTTCCTGTCATGTAATATTTGTTTCAATTGCTCTCATCTATTGTTTTCTGCATCCATTTCATGATAGAAGACAATTAACTTCACTATAGGAGGTGCGCTAGGAAGGGAATGACATCCAAGCACTAAATTTGATTGAGAGATTTTTTATTTGTCCACAACCTAAATACTTTGGTTTTTTGCTGTCAGTGAAGATAGATTAATGATCAGAAGCAAATGAGAAGTTACTAAAAGATAGGGGCAGCCTGAAAATGTTACTAAAAGAAGCAACCCAAATAAGGTGGTTTGATTGCTAGAGATAAATCTTCTCAAGACAAGCCTAAACAATAAGGGAGTAATTTGGGCGGTTGGAAGATCCTTGCTACTGATGCCTCTTATGAGAAAAGGATGGCACTGCTGGTGGTGCTTTCTTGTTATCAAGTAAACATTAGATACTGATAATTGGAAGAGTATGTAAAATATAGGGAAGCTTTTTTTTTCGGTTATTTTCACAATAAAAAAGACATGCATTGAGCATGGGATTGAGAACATAGTTATCTTGAGTTTCAGGAAATCAACTACATGAAGCAAATTCACAATCTTATTAAAGTCTTAAATTGGAGATAACTGCAGGAAATGGACAGAGATATATTATTATGAACTGCAAGAACCAGGGGAATGGTAAAACAGCATTCTAATTAGGTCAAAAGTTATGACTGCAACTGATGTTATGCAAAATTGCAGAGGAAGGTATGCAGCTATGCAATGGCTGGATAAATTGCCTTTTTATTAGTAGAAAAGATGAGGAACTGCTGCTGTTAAGCAGATGTGCTAATCATTGCTTTTAATTTTCCTTTTGTAAGAAAAAGAAAGTAATCTTTGCCGAACATGTTAGATAAAAGGTAGGACTTATAAAGAGCTTCCATGAAATCAATGTGGTACTTCTCTAATTTTCTTGCTTTAGGTTTTTATTTCTTTTCTAATCTGATAGTTTCTCTGCAAATTTTGTCCATTTAATTCTTTCATTCAGTTTATCCTACAACTTCAACTACGTACTCTGTTTTTTTGATGCAGATTACTCACATGGAGATGATAAAAGGAATTCAAGGACATGGTTATCATGATGAGCTTGTTATTCCAATAATTGAGAACACTCCTCATGAGAGTGAGCTCACAGAATCCCTAAGTGAAGCGGTATATTTTCGTTAGATGAATGTGTTCCTTTTCAAGCTTCATCAAGCATATACAGTATGTCCTCTTTAGGTTTCAGCTGTTGATTTATGATGGGTTGAAGGAATTACTGTCACAAGCTTACCCTTAACATATCTATGTTTCCACAAAATGGTGTGATGGCTGCCTACTGGAAATTAATTTGGAACAATAGAATAAACTTTAAAGAAAGTATTATGCAGGGGCGGCCCAATACATTTGGAGGCCTAACGCGACCTCACTAAGAGAGACCTTTTTTTTATTTAAAAAATGATGAAAAAATTTTAATGAGTGTAAAATATTTTAAAAATCTATTTAAAAATAATTCGTCTAGCTTTTTGAGACCCGTTGATGCCTTGATGTTCTCCTTTAGATAGCTTATTGTTCTCCCTTAAATTAACAAAAATACAAATTATGATATAGCTCATGGAATCAAGATTGGTACCTCCAATACTTAAATTCTTGCTCAATATCAAAAAAAATAAATAATTGAGATGTTGTCTACAACTTAAAGATCGGCATACCCAATACTTGAATTCAGTCAGTACCTGAAGTTCTCCAAGGTAAGGAGTAGGGTAATTTCCTTATTAATGTCCTTTTCCAGGATGGCAAGATTTCTACTGCCTTGCCCTTATCATGCCTAGAAATACAAAAAAAAAATAGTACATAAAAGGGAAAATCATTGCAACAGAAATAACGAGGGAAAAGTGGGTTACTTGTCAAGGGCCTCAAGATACTTCTGCTTTCGGATCTGAAAGAAGATCTTCATCGAGTACCGGTTGTCATCCAACTTTGTAAACCCCGACAAGTACCTCTCCACCTCATCCCAGTCCCCGGCAAGCACTGCCTCCTCAAAGTGCCTTGTATTAAAAAAAACACCCAACTCCTGCTCCAATCTTCTGCAATTTTGAATAAGAAAACCAATCAAGAAAAAGGGGGAAAAAAAGAAACGGCATGATACAGAAAGAAGAAGGGTAAAGAAAAAGGGAAGGAGGATTCTTGGATTCCATACTTGGAGACGGTATGTTGGTATCCTTGAACTTCTCCTCATCCAAAAACTGAAGGATGAGGAAGACGAGCTCACGGCTGAGAGACGACATGGCGGCCGGCGGCGCCTCTGTTCACGGCAGCACTATGGGGTCGTTGAGGAGCCCCCGACAACGATGGGGGGCAGATCATGTGCGTGGGACCGCCTCTGGTGGCCATGAATCAGATCAGAACGGGGGCGGATTTCTCGATCTCCACAGGATCGATGGGGGCTAAAAGTCTCTGTCGAGGAGCGGACCGAAGGGGGTTGTTTTGGAGGGAGAGGGTGTGAAGATGGATTGGAGGCTAACAAACAAAGACGAGGACGAAAAGAGTGGTAAAGGGAGGAAAAAGGTTAACGGGGTGAGATGGGGGGAAGGCGAGGGTTGGGTGGGGGTTGCGAAGGAAGACACTGTAGCTCTGTGGGGCCTTTGTTTTGGGCTGGGGCCTTAGGCAACTGCCTAGGTCGCCTAAGGGTTGGGCCGGCTCTGGTATTACGTAAGGAACAATCAATGAAGCTGTGTAATAGAGTATATGTTGACGAGATATCTAGAAGAAGATGCACAAGTTATTGTTAACTGGTTGTATGACTAAGAAGCAACTAGAAGAGTGTACACAAGCTTCAAACAAATTTAGAGTGGGTACATGATCCTCTGCTGGACTTACCTCAGCTGAGGTTGTTGAAGTGGATTCTTGTAGTAGAAAGGATGGGTGTCATCAATGAGTATAGTAAAGAAATAATTGGAAAACTACTGTAGAAAATAAAATGATGAACTGTCCTGGATGGTGAACTTTACAAACACATGCCTTTTAAGGAAGGGGTCATTGATTCAGGATATTGGAAAGGAACATCAGGAGATTAATGATGATTCGAATGGAAGTTGTGAGAAGAAATGTGAAGATTCTTGCTTTTTTATAACAAATATGTTTGTGTAATGCCATCTCTCATTAAATGGGCTATGACCTGTTTGTGTTTTTCTATATTCTGGAATGCTTGGTTAACTATACGGATGCTACAGTTAATTATAGAATGGCAATTTCAGAAAGTTCAACTGAAAATGCAAAATACTTTCTTTCAGAACTTTGATTTTGGTTAATGAACCAAATATTAGTTTATGAATACTGCCTTTCCACTAGTCGATTCCATATTAATGGGATAACGCTTTTGATTGAGGTTGGTAAAGGAATCAAACTATCAATAAGTTTTTTTGGTTCATGCTTGTTTCAATTCATTACGTGGCCTCGACATTCTGGAAATTAGTGGTTGGTTTCCAGATATATTAAAACTTTTTAGATCCTGAATCTCATTTCTTGGTCATCTGTTAGGTTTTGGGCCAAGGTGTCTCAGAATTATCTTTGCCAAAGATCTTTGACATCAGTCTGTGGAACTATGTGTTTAGGTAGAGACTGTGGACAAGAACTATTGTAGTGACAAGGCATTTGCCAGATTACATTTCTTCTTAAGAAAGGCAGTCTTTTGACATAACCCACTTAGTATGGTATATTTTTGCTATACATAAAATTGTTTGCAGTAGAGTTATCCTTGCAGTATAATGATTGCAGCAGAGTTATCCTTGCAGTCGATCACAAGATTAATTGTCTCCTAGGAGGAAGATTTTCTCATCTTCTAGAAGTTTCAGGCAGCATTCGATGGACTACCAGGATTTGTTGGTTCTAGTGCTAAACAGTAAACACCAAGTCTTGCTAAGACTCCCGAATTCTGGTAAAATACATAAAATACACTGCATAACATCTAACAACTGGCAACTGCTGAATGAAGAAGATAGATCTTGGTGCTATGGTTGCAATATCCTTCTCTAGGGCTTATAATAACTGCTCATTAATTGTCAACATACTTTTTCATGATTTATCAGCACTGTAAAATGTCATAGCATGACGTGGTACTCTAATTGACATATCATTCAAAATGACCATATGTATTTGTGAATAACTAATCTAGTGCACTACAGATTGCAGCATACCCAAAAGCGACTGCTGTGCTTGTGCGTAACCATGGGATATATATATGGGGAGACTCTTGGATCAGTGCCAAGACACAGGTTGGTTCAACTTCTAGTGAGTGAGTGAATTTGCTTCTGATTTTCGAGTATATATGTATTTATTTCAGGTTTTCTGCTTGTATTTCCACATGATATATTTGTGTCCAAGCCTTTATTACTACTGTGTATGGCTTAAAATTCATAATAACACACCACACTACTATGTATTCAATCTTCCGATCATAATGATTAGATGACTTTTTGTGTTTATAGTAAATGTGTTTTTTTAGGTCTTATTTTGGTGTCTGCTATCATAGTGTGGTCATTTTCTATCATGGTAGTGTCATTTTGTTTGCTGACTTTTCCTTAAGATTTTATCTAGTTAGTTGCTTTTATGTTATAGGCTTACAGATGAATTTTTTTAAAAAAATATTTTTTTGTTGTTTTCCTTTTTTAGGCTGAATGTTATCATTATCTTTTTGATGCTGCCATCAAACTCCACCAAATGGGTATTGACTGGACTACTCCAAGTCATGGCCCAATAAGCAATATGAAAGCAATTCAAGGTAAAGATAAGAATCTAAGTGGTTCCTTAAGAGCAGGGCTTCTGAATGGCAATCACGCTGTGGAGCTGTCAAGAGTAAGTTATGTACTCTCCTTTTTATGTGTCTAAATCATACTTAGGCTTTGCTTGTGTGCAAGAACTGTGCTCATTGTTTCTGTTTTTCCTTTGTTGCATACTTTAACTCTACGAAGTTAATCATTAAAAAATACTCAATTTTTTGCAGCAATGCATTGTTCTCGACATTGAAGGCACAACAACCCCAATATCATTTGTTACAGATGTTCTTTTTCCCTATGCTCGTGATAATGTGCGGAAACATTTGATATCAACGTATGATAGTGAGGAAACCAAGGATGATATCGAGCTATTGCGTGCCCAAGTAAGATGCTAATGCTTTGCTTTTTCAGTAAGATAAGTACATATGCTTGTGTCTTTCTGTGTATAACACTAGGCTATCTATCTTCACAAGAAATCTTAGGTGGCAGTCAAATCACCTTTAGTTTAAGTTATTATATTTGTGGCTAGATAGTAAAATGTGTCAAATTGATTGCAGTTATTCTGTTATGGATGTATAATACTTGGCAATTTATATACATTTGCAAAGAATGGACGTACAGTGTTAGAGACTGATTAATCAGTTGTTGATGAATATTCATCTTTTAAGCTGCAGCTTTCATTGTTGGGGTGCATTTAAACGAGCTAATTTTGGTGGAGATGATCAGCGTGATATGGATAGATATGTGAATATTAATAAATCCATTACTAGATCAAGACTTCATGTTGCAAAAACCATTTGTTTGTAATTTTGTATCATAGCTGAGCTCAATATTTAACTAGCATGATCTTGTTTTTTGCTATTTGGAGAGCATTTAAACATTTGTTTGTCACTCAAGATCCATGCCCATTAGGGGTGACATATGACACTAAAAATATTTGGTTGTCTATAGAGCAAAAATCAAGTGGAGAAGGAAATGATTGAGGCATTGACAAATTTTGTGATTGTTTGACAACTTGATACAAACTCTTTAGAAGTTGTCAAAATTCTGACTCATGTTTGTTTAGGCAAGAGAAGGTTCTTTTAATGAAACTTTTAAGGCCAGTTGGCACCTAAATGAGAAGGCTCAATGGAATGATTGAGGCATTGAGCAGATTTTATGATTGGTTGACAACATGATACAAACTCTTTACAAGTTGCCAAATTCCTGACTCATGTTTGTTTAGGCAAGAGAAGGTTCTTTCATGAAATTTTTAAGGCCAGGTAGCACTTACAATAAACTACAGACTTTTTCTTAAGTTTCAGTCCTTTCATGTGTTATTTCGTTCTATGTGTTCCTAGGCAAAGCATTCTAATATTCTTCACTCTTGTTTTAGTTCGTAGCTTCCTCTTATTAATATTATCCTTTTTTTTTCGCTTTCTTATTTCAAGAAATAACACCGGGTCGCTTTAATGTCTTATTTCCATGTCTTTTATATATTCCAATCTCACATTTTCCATCCTGATTGTTCATAATAATTAACACTTAGGGGCAACTTCTGTGTAGGTTGAGGATGACCTGAAACAAGGGCTGCTGGGTTCTGTACCCATTCCATCTGATAATGCTGGGAAAGAGGAAGTTATAGATGCTTTAGTGACTAATGTGGAGGCAATGATAAGAGCTGATAGAAAAATTACTTCTCTTAAACAATTGCAGGTAATTATTTTGGATTCTGTACAATTCCCTTAGGGTAAGGGACGTATGTATAGCTATCAGAATTTTTTTTTTTTATGTTGTTCCATTCTATATGCAGGGTCATATATGGAGAACCGGATTTCAAAACAAAGAATTGCAGGGAATTGTTTATGAGGATGTTCCTGAAGCTCTTAAAAAGTGGCATGCTGATGGCTTAAAGGTCTTATAACTAATATAACTTTGGTTGTTATCTCCTAGTTAAAGTATTTTTAACTTGAATCATCCTGAAGAAGGCATCTAGAAGTGCTACTTATCATAAATGAGTAACTGTTTGCTTCTCAAAACAGGAAGTCTTTGTCCTAATAAATACAGACTGCAGAAAAGGGTATTCTATCCCTCAATTGTTCACAATTCAGTAGTTTGTCCTTATTTAATAACTAATATCAATGAAATATTCCATATTTTTTGAGGAAAATGAGAGATTCACATCATCTTGTAATATAGAACCATTTTTCATCTTAAAAGTACATGCTTTCATGGATGAAAGATTCCATAATTTTTTGAGGAAAATGAGAGATTCCATATTGTCTTCTAATATAGAACCATTTTTCATCTTAAAAGTACATGATTTCATATGTAAAGAAAACTTAGATAATAGTTAAATGTTCCTTTGGATACAGAAGACATCTCATGTAAAGTGGTTTATCTTGTTCTGTTCTAAAGCTGAAAATTACCAACTTTTTAACATGATTTACATGTTGTCCTTGGTTTTATATTTTATTACTTATGCTAGTAATTTTAACAACGTTTACATGCTAAATGCATTGTAGAAGTATGGTTTTCCTAACAAATGGATTGTAGTCAATTTGAACCTTAAAAATTTTGTATTGAAATTTTGGACTTGCTTCCAGTTTCTGTGAAGCTTCGTTTGGCCATGGAGTTAGGTTGAACAAGAATTTTCTTGGGTTCAATTTTACTTATCATAACTACTGGGAAGCATTTTTATGTAAATACACCCCCATCCTGCCTCAAAAGAAAAATAATGCACACTTTTCATGGTGTTCACAAGTTGATTGGTTTAGAAGCTAAATAATATAAACTGGGGGTTCCATTGGAAAGTGTTCATTAAAATAAGTACAGATTGCAATAAGGATAGTGTTCCTGCATTAACAGGGAGGAGCTAACTTTAAGGGTCAAAACATATTTATTTTGTATGGTATTTGCAACTAATCTGATCAAGAGCTAAATGACTTAAATTGGTGTTTCTATAATCCATTGAAGCTATCATACACGGACTTTATTTTTGTATTAGTTTAGTTTTTAATAAACTCTTTTAAATCGGAATTTCACATCAAATATTGATTCCACTAGTACCTGTCAGAGTTTTAAGGTCTCAATCAACTTGGACCTTGCCATGAACCGAATTTGATAACTTGCTTTTCTTGTATATATAGGCATTTTCTATGATTGTCCTATAATTTACTTGATAATTTTGGTAGGTGGCTTGAGAATAGAGACTCATGTCACTCATCTTTATGCTATCTCATTTATAGAACTGGAAATGACTTGTCCATACAGATCTACATATATTCAAGTGGTAGTAGAGAGGCCCAGAGGCTTTTATTTGGAAATACTGCTTATGGGGACTTGAGAAAATATCTGTGTGGGTTTTTTGATACTACGATTGGGTAGGTGCCCTTACTGTCTGTTGCGAGGTAAAATTATTATAAACTTTCGTCATTGCTACTGTTCGCTCAAGAAAAGCTTCTTGTGTCTCTTTTCTTATCTCTAGAAACAAAAGGGAAGCGCGCAGTTATTGTGAAATCTCACAGTCGGTTGGAGTAGATAATCCATCTCAAATCTTATTTGTAACTGATGTTTATCAAGAAGCTGTGGCAGCAAAAGCTGCAGGTAAATGCTTTAATACTATTTCTTACACTAGTTAAGGTTTATGTTCCATTTTAAACCTTTGTTGCTACCTGAAAAGCTACAGGCTATGTAGAATTTGTATTCGATTTGTCCTGGTTATCATTGACCTACCTGGAATAAATCCATGAATTTGATTTGATAGAAGTTATGTTATTAAACCGTACTTGAAATGGATTAGAATTCTCTGTTTCACACAACATTGTAATTTAAGCTTTACAATTTGGGTCTCTGTTTCATTCATTTGGACATTGTTGTAGTGACAGACAATTACATGAACATACCCACATCATTTTACAGATGTTGGTTGTTCAGCATGGAATTCCAAGTTCCAGGCCACACGCATGGAGAGATGCATGTTCTCACAAAATTTTTAAGGGAGCTATTTTGATGGGGGGGCTAGTATAGTGTATCAAATTCTTTTAGTTGTGCTTCCCTGTATTCTTGTCTGAATATTTATGCTAGTTAAATTTGTTTTTTATCTACTCAAGAACATGGTAATCTCTCTCATTATACTAATTCTTTGATAAATGCTAGAATGGAACATTGATTGATCACTAGGCAGAAGCATCCAAGTTTGTTGATTCGAGCTCCCTCATGTCTGTCAAAAAGTCATACTAATGATGATTAAAGGAGTGGAATCTCATTTATGTGGTGAACCATATATTTTGATAATAGTACATGCTGCCTTGTTGTTTGTCCACCTGATGTACGTATAAGAAGTAATGATGCATATATGTTTTCTTGTTTCTAGGTAATCTAAATGTTGCGGATCATGGCCAATAATTTGGATATTTAGTTAAGATGTTTCATCGTATATTTAAAAAGTCATTAAGATCTAGGCTAGAATCCTATTCATAGAATTTTGGCTCGATTTTGTGGGTATGCATTTGGTGTGTGCTTGTGTCTGTGGTGGTGGGGGTCACAACCTTAATCCTACCACAGCAAAATCAATGATGAAACAACCATTAAATATGAATCTACATCTAATATTTCCAGGAACCATCAAAAGTTTTAGAGGTTTGCTACTTATGCATCAAGCAGTCTCATAATAGATCATTTTAATGGCAATCTATGGTACCCAGACCCTTAGGTATACTCTAATACTTGCAGCCGGCACTTACATGTGGGTATGGGCATGCCACTTCGATATGCGTCCACAAGAAGAAATTCAAAAAGAATGAATCTAACACTTTGACATATAGTGGCACCAAATTCTCATATCAAGTTCCATATAGCATAGGATGCTATACAATGTTGATTAGTTTTATGGTTTTGAAGCATTTTATTTAGTTGAATTTTGGTTTTTGTGCTTGTCAAGATGTCTTGATCAAAGCTATGTTTTTGACTCTCAGTTTATGTGATCGATCACATATTTTGGCACAATAAATCTTGGTACCTTCTTTTGCATGTTGACCTATAGGTATGAGACTTTCAAGTTTCAACTGCAATATATTTCGTTTTAGAATAGGTTTAATATTGTGGATCATGATAAAATGGGGTTGATCCTCAGTTTAGTGCGTCCATTCGGTCATGGATAGAAGGATGGAAGGATGGTCAGTCGGTTGGTTGGTGACAATGTTTTAGAGAGAAGAAACCAGGGGAATGCAACTATCAAAAAGGGAGTGTATCTATCAATCATCTACTGTCATCCTGCATTACATGCCAGTTATTTTTTGTTTCCACTCTTTTAACTTTAATGGATATAATGAAACTACTGGTGCTGAATCTCCACTTTTGGATGCGTAACATAGTTTCTGATCTGCTGATGTCAATCACATGAACCATTAGATCAGAATGGTCAAGCCATTGTATATCTTGGTGAAATGAGTAAAAGGGGAAATTGAAACAAGATTTTTGGTAGTTAGTCTTGTGGTGTTTGAGATATTGAATCTTGTTGCCCTGAACATGCTATAATTCCTGTTTGTTTTTACAAGTGATATCTCATCTATTTGCAGGTCTTGAAGTGTTAATCTCCATCCGTCCTGGAAATGCGCCACTCCCTGAGAATCACGGATTTGGGATAATAAAATCCTTTGCAGAAATCTGAGTTATCAGAAGCTGGAACCTTGTTCACCCATCTTTCCACCTGAGATGTCTCAGGTTCAAACCTGAGTGGTGGTGAATAATCACCATAGTCTCGAATAGAGAAATCTGTAGTAGATCAGAAGTCCTAATGCATAGGACTTAATGGTTGTGAAACAAATCATTATGATAAGTTTTGTATCTAGCCTGAAACTTCCTCTTGAATTTGTAGTGGACTGAAGTTAAAAGCTTTATATTGATTGCATTTTCCTACAATCTTGCAAAACTAATAATGTTTTTCTTGAGAGTGAGAGGAGAGATGGGGAGATTGATCTACAGTATAACTACCTAGGTTCAGATTTATTTTGGTGTCATCCAAGAATTGAACTTAGAACCTCTAGTTGCTAAGCAGAGAGGTGTGACCACAGGGTGAAGTCCTAGTTCAAGAAATGGAATATTTATTTGCGAGCAAGGTATCACCCATCATGGCATCCTGCACATGATATTGGATATCAGTTTACTGACCCATCTTTTCTGCCATCTTTAGTATCTTGCGGTAATCTGCTTCATCCCAATCAGACTCTCAGAGGGAGGTCCTGGTGGTTCTGCTGCTGGTTGTGCTTTCTATCATGATCCCATCCAGCTGCTGAGCATGATCATCATCAGAGTTGG
This sequence comes from Phoenix dactylifera, assembly GCF_009389715.1. Lineage (NCBI taxonomy): Eukaryota > Viridiplantae > Streptophyta > Magnoliopsida > Arecales > Arecaceae > Phoenix > Phoenix dactylifera. The sequence goes on along the minus strand of NC_052405.1, from coordinate 3,741,255 downwards.
TTGTTCTGAAGCAGGTTACATCATCCATCTTGCAGCAAAACAAGGGAGCTGCATAATCACCAGAGCAGTGGAGATGCATCATTGGCTGACCGATCCCTTGACGATGTCCACTGAATCCTCCCAGACTGACATGCTGTTACTCTGCAGCTGCTCATCGCCGGCAATGCAGGGTGGCGGTGCTCGTGTGCTGCAGCTCTGTCAATGTCCCAACAGCCATCTCGCAGCAATGTGTTTGATCTCTTTTTCGCTTCTGCAGCATTTGCTGGTTGGCAGTAGAGGCAGAAAAGTCTCGAGGCATAGTTGATGGTCATTGCTGAAGCCCATCAAAGACTTCTGGATGCGGTTAAAGCACCATCACCCTACCTTGGTCGTCTATTGGAGGATCAAGGAGCTGGTACTCATGCATTATCCAAGAAGTGGCTGCAAGCTCGCCACCCTTCTTTGGTTGCAACATAAACCTGAGATTGGTCATCTTTTGCTCAGAGACTGCTGTTGCAGCGGATAAGGGTTCTCTCCACCGCTGCTGCACGGCAGCATTGGAGGTGCCAGAATGAGTTGCTCGGGAGAAACAAAAGAATGCATCTCTGTTCCTCCCATGCTTGATAAGTTCGATTATGTGCATCCAATGCAGTACAAGAATCCATGTTAATTAACTCAGCAGCAGCAAGAAAAGCATTCATGCAAGAATTAGATATATAGATTATCCATGCAAGAATTAATTGGCAAGGATGGCACCAGGTAGAAGCAGTAGATTGGGATGGGAATGAGCTGTTCTTTGGCACATTTCATAAACAATCCTAAAGTTGTTACAAATACAAGAGCATCCAGAGAGAAAAGCTGGCAGTTCTTGACAGAACCTGTTGTAAACCAGAAGCCAAGACCAACACAAAGCTGAATTAGGTCGTCTGATAAGTGACCTCAGACGAGCACAATGGTTTTGGGCTAGTGGATTGGATCGGCCACTGATTGCCATGGTGATTTTGTCATTGTGGAAGGTTTTTGGCTGCAGGGCAGCTTGCATCTGTTCCACCAGAATGGCCAATGCTTGTGTACATGCAGATGAAGCACCTAAAACCAGTTCCTACAGTGTAATTTATAGTGGTCTCAGTCACCGCATTGAAAGCAGCTATCAACCGGAAAACCCAGAGAGAGTAAATCTTTATTTTATACAGAAAAACTGCATAGTTAATATGTAAATTTCATATGGTTCTTCCCTTAGATTGGATAATACCAAAGGATAATATTATGCTGCTTGATAAATATCTGCAAGGTTAAGATAAGCAATCTCGCTCACTTTTGCCTTTACTAACTTGTATATCTTATTCTACTTTTTAAAAATATTACATTTATATTTTTAACAAGTAGATAAGTTAGGCCTCTCATAAAGCACGCTAGCCAGCCAGAGCAGTCCATATTTGTACCAAATACTAGCAAGCTCAAATTTCTATTAAGAAGAGTATTGGGGAAAATGTAACATATGTAACATATTCAGCTGTCTTTAGTTAGTCAAAATGGAAAACATTAGAGGCAACAGCTAATGATGTAATAAGTTAGTGACTTATAATTCCCAAGATCAGAACAAATAAGCAGCTTGTACACAAGTTTTGAACATGAACTGCAAAGATCAGCAACCCACCAAGAGTTGCAAATTTCAACTAAGAAATAACAATCTGTGCACCATATCTTCAAAAAATCTCCTACTGTCTCTCTATATAGAAACAAAATTATATAAGAAAGGAGACTAATGCCTAAGAATCTTCTGGATCACCACCATTGAGATAGAACCTTCATGAGTATCACAAAAGCTCTTTCAACGACGAAAATGCACCTGCGGTCAACCAAATCTGAGGAGAAACATTTGGAACATGTAGAGCTCAAAGAGACCTCACAATAGTTGAATGGTGTATCTATAAGTCTATTACCATCTTATGACTGGTAACCACATGGCTATTAAAACAGCTTCACTGAATGTCAGTTAAACTAGTCATCTAATGGAACTGCCACCGTCTGGAGACACTGAACAAGAAAACTGATACGAAGCTACCACCTGTCTTCAAAAAGTTGTCATCATAAAAATCATCAGTTGTTGAGCTTCTTAGCCATCCATGTCAACATCTGTAGTTTTGCTGTTGTCGCCAAGATTCGGCTGGATGGATGCAATCAGATCCTCAATTCGAAGAGGCGAGTGTCGAGCCGCATACTGGAAGAAAACCTGCATAATGATAAGGATGAAAATGAATCATTAAGAGTAAACAATACAACATTGTCTTTAGAACCAACCTCCACCAAAAGGAGATTAAGATGTTTTCATTTGTTGGGGCAGTTTCTCCTAGAAGCTATGGAGTAGTGAGTTCTAATTTACCAAAGCCTGAAGAGTACTAAAAGCTTGTATGCTCAATCCAGTACTGTCTATATATTTTTAAAATATTCCACAGAACAAATATTGCATGACACATACTAAAGGATTCAGGAGAAAGAGCATGCCTTCCATCTAGGAAACATACAAGTCTCGAATCCACCACACTATCAATTGCATAAATTTTTCAAATTCTAATTGAGGTAACAGTAAATCCTACAAGTGATAAACATGAAAGGTTGAGAATTGAGATAGACTATAACAGTGATACCTGAAATGTATAAATGGAGATAAATAGGATGGTCTTTTATGAGAGATATAGTATTTTAAATTTCTTGGGCACTTGAAACTTCTAGATCCGGATGATCCGCAGAAGCCACCTCTGCTTCAAGCATGATTCACTAAGGGATTTGTACTAGTTTTGCGCCTTTACTTTTATTATTTATCCAAAAGTATCACAATTTCTCATGAATGTCACCTTCTTAAGGTGGAAGGGTCCTATTCTGGAACTCCTCTTATTTTATTCTACATATTAACCAAATCTTTTTACTAGTACTTCAAAAAATAAAAAGGAAAACAAAGAGGAACTTGCATTGAATACCTCAAGAGATTTTTGGATATGGCACACTCCTAGGTTTCTTTCAAGGATGCAAAGCTACTATAAAATGAAATTCCAGGACAGCATATCTGATAATTCTTACAACAGAATAATGTTGAGGCGGCAAAGATCAAGGGAAAATTGAAAGGGAAACAGTAAAATCAAGGGATATGGACTGAAATCTGGAGCCTCTCATCCTAGATGTAATAGGATTTGGATAAATCAAGTCTTGAAATAAATTCACAAATAAGCAGTTGGAATAATATGGCTCAGATTTCGGAGCCCTAATATCCCTGCCCAAGCAAGCTAGTTTAAAGATTCATTAGATGCTGTGATTTGAAATCCTTGTATAACATATTGGAGCATCCACACACCTCATCAATGTCTAAGTGCATCTCTGATTAAGAAGTGTTCTCATGTTTAGTCAGATTACAATCAACGTTTCAAACAGCAACTGTGCTGAACTTATAGCATGCATTTTGCTTACCTTAGAGTAGCTATCTGCAAAAGCTCGTGACCGATTAGACTTGGCTACAAATTGTAAGTCAAGAATCTCTAGCTTCCCATCATGAAGTCTCACACTTTCATCTCTAACAGCAAACCGGAGAAGATTTCCTGACCGTAAATTTGACTGTAACATAGAATAACATAAGATTCAATATCTCAGAAGAGAGATACATGCAACAGTTTCTTACAAATGAAGTTCATGGGAAAAAAGCTGTGTTAAACATAAATTTATTGATGCTAGTTAAAAATCATCAGAAGCATATGAAGAAAGCATGCATATCTCAACTGAAATATGAAGAACTTTTCCTTTTGGTGAATGAAATTAAGAGTCAATAAAAGATACAAAAGAAACAAATTAACCTTCGAAAGCAAAGAAACTGGATTGAACTTCTGTCATAAACATGTGATTATCCAATAAAGAGAAAAAAGACAAAGAAAACATTAATGCACAGAGTTAATCCAGTATCCATATTGAGGTTGTACTTAGTGTGCAAGCTCTATTTGTAAAGATGATATACATCATCAATACTAGAAATCTTCATCCAGCAGCCAACACCAACCCATTAAGACTAGATATGGCTGGGGCTGTCAACTGAGCAAGCTGTTCATGAGCTGCTTCTGTTAGGCTCTCCAGTTTGGCTCGCTCAGTTAGTAAATGACCCGAGCTTGACTTGATTAAGGTCAAAACAAAAAATAGTTAGCATTTATCAATACTATTTCAATTAGTTTTGTTAAACATTAATAAAATTTAATTAAGAATGTGTGTCACTCAACCTGGATTAAGATATAACTATAAAAATTAGTTCAGCATATGCATACGAAAGATTCGGGGAACCTTTAACTTCCACCATCTTTTAAAGAAGCTGCAAACAGCTAATTGGAATTAAATCTTCAGCTCAATTACAAAATGAGAAAAGCTTGAGCTAGGCCTAGCTTAGTCGACCTTGTCTCATTTACACCCCTAGATATGGCAGCATTAAGGAGAATTGTCATATTCTAATATCAAACAACATGAGTCGGTACCCAATCGAAAAAAAAAGATAACATATTTAAGTGGCAATCTAATACCTGGACCTTGGACCCTACAAAACCTGAGCCACCTATGCCATCCCCCTCTTCTAATTGGGTGCACAGGTGCCCATCGCGTCCTCTCTTCAACCGTCCTCTTCGTGCACAGGTTAATTCCCTTCTCCAAATTGAAATTTTTTGGGAGCATAGGATTAAATCTTTGGAAGCTTTAGTCTAGGATTTAATTTCTGAAAATTTTGATACGTTGGTTAGCAATGGATTAAGAGAGAGAAGGGGTTTTGAGTGCTTTGATGTTGATCTCATGGCGGACAGGTTCTGCCCTTATTAAATCAGAAAATTATAACTTAAAGTCAGATGAGAATTTTGATATCAGATTTTAACATGTTGTTAACTTATTGACTCATTAACCTTTAAAATTTGAGAATTTCTCAATGTCAAGTGAGTGGTCAAATAAATCATTGAAATGGCCTCATATGTAAGCATGGGCAGAAAAGAACAATGAATTTAAACTTGATCAAAATCCTACATAGACTTAGTAATTTGGTATTGTTTTTGGTAAGATGGTAGTAATAATATTTTGTAAAAGTTTAAGCATTAATTCAAAAGAGAAGTACAGAAACTGGCGAGATGAGTGCAGCTGTTCACCAAACAGGACAGATTATGACACCCTGCCAATTGTTACGCCACTTAAATTTCGTACTTCAGAAGTGCAATGAGTGTAGTTATTAACCGAAAAAATTGGTGATTTCAGGATTCTCCCACAGGGAGAAACGAATTTTTCCTTTGGATCAGCTACTATTGATGGAATTGGAAAAATCTAGGATTAATCATGTATAAAAGGAAGAAAAGAGGGGGGGGGGGGGGGGGGGGGGGTGTTATTTGGGGGTGGTAATCCGATAGCTAGCATTTTAATGCTCAACTACCTTGACATAGGTCAATTACTGAAGTGTTTGAGGAGTTTGTGGTGCGTTTAGTTAGGTGTGAGGCAGTAAGTACCTCACATGATTCCTTTTTCTTTGTAAAGGCATTGATACCTTGTATATATAATTAGATCATATGAACATAATTCTTATGATGAGAACATCTTCATGATTTTTATAGTGAGCCTTATTGCTATGGAAGATTATGGTTATGTTGGGAGTTTTGGTGGCATGCGCATGCATTTGATAATAGTCTCATGAGATTGGTGCCAGGCCATGGGGCGTAAGCATGACATGAAATTGGGGCCCCATCATAGGCTGGGAAAGTGACATATGATTGATGCCCAATTATGGAGCGTAAGCATGACATAAGATTGGTGCTCATCATGGGCTAGAAACATGACATGCGATCAATGCCAGTCATGGGGCATAAGCATGACCAGGGCTCGGTTATCCAAGGTTTCTTTTATATTATGGGTTATGGAAATTGTTTTGTTTGGAACTTGGCAAAATTATATAATCCTTGATCTTAATATGGTTAAAATTGCAATTCAATTTTATATTTTATATAGTAATAACTTGGATACTTTTGTGAAAATTATTCTCGCTCAGTCTTTATCCTAAATTATATTGTGGGACTGTGTGAGATATTACTGGGCTAGCGCATTCATTATCTTGAATTCTTGATTATATGATCCTTTATCTTAATATGGTTGAAAAATTGCAATTCAAGTTTATATTTTATACAATATGACTTAGACATTTTTGTGAAAATTATTCTCACACATATTCTTTATCCTAAATAAAATTGTGAGACTTTGTGTGGGATATTTACTAGGTTGTCATGCTCATTATCTTTTTTCCCCATTTTACAAATATTCAAGCATGGAGACTAGCAAAGTATGATTTTTGGAAGAGTGATTAGAGATAAGGCCTAGTATTCAATGTGGACAAATCTCATCTCGGTAGTTTGAATATTCTGTGATCAGGTAGAATGACTGACAACTGCTCACAGATAGAACTTTATTTGTTAATTTAATTTATGGTTTTTCATTAGAATATTGGATATTTTAAATAATTACTATTGGAGGTTTAGTACATTCTGACTCTGTAACGCTGCTTGTGAATATGGTTATTATATTGTGTTATGATGGATTTAGAGTTTCTTTTTTTTTTCGATTTTACATATGTCATGGGGCTCAGGCGCTCAGCTTTGTGGGACATGCAGTCACGTCACGTGCTTAGCTCATGTGGATAGGTTCGGGGCACGACATATAGTGTGATGATCAAAATTAAGAGCCACTCAAAACATTACCATTGTGATCGAACCAGCAGTGTTTCTTATATTAGAAAGTGAACTAGAAGCTATTCAAACATTACCTTATGAAGAAACTCTCCATCCATGCAACCAAACACAACAGGAGGGTCATCAGACGTAGTTAATTTCCCATCATCTTGTAGCTCCAAGACAACCTGATCAACTCATCAAGGGGATTCGTGAATGAATATATACTAGTTAGCGCATGTAAATGTTGCAAAAATTTGCTAGCCATATACTACAAAAAGAAACTAAAGTTCAGCATAATTAAGAGGCATTTTACACAATACATTCTGATATTAATTAAAAAAAATAAAAGTCGTTGATTTACAAGCATGCACTACATAGGTTCCTCATTAGCATTCTTCATATAATTTGAAATGTTAGTATTCAATGATAATTTCTCAAAAGATGATGGATAATGAAATGCGTAAGCAAGCTGAAGCTTATAACTGATTAAAAATGGCTAACATTAATCAACTTCTAAGTCAAAATTGGGAGATATATATATATTTCTCATCAAGTAAAGGAATGGACACCATTTAAAGACCATGTCACCAAACAGAAAGCTGTTATACATAGCATAAGCATGATGGTTTTGGATGTAAATTGTGACAGAAATTCAATAAAACCAGAAAGTAACCAAGAGTAAAATGTTCAAGTATCAAAGATTTTAAGGATATTCCAAAAAGAGTGAAGGTAAGGGATACATGCGATAAGAAGTTTGGTGGTGGAAGGTTGACAGTGAAAGCCCATGTTTCAAATAATGTCAAGGAACTATATGAGGTAAAAGTTTGGAAGGTACAAACATCTTACATGGAAAAACAGTATATAAAGACAATGAATTAATTTATGATGGCTCTTAAATAGTCGGGCTCAGGTGCTCAAGAGAGATCAGAAAATATATCTACACATAAACAGATATCAAGGGATGATAAATTCAAAGATTTAAGGAAAAAATGTTGTTACTTGTGGGAATAAGATATGATAATTTGATAAGCCGTATGACTTAATTCAGGATCAAATTGAAGTCTGACTTTTTCCCACTTTCCTCCACCCTTTTCTCTCCCGTCCATTTGTTCCACTTCTTGTATATGCCCCTTTGAACTCACATTCACCCACTATTCTGTCTTTCCCTTTCCCTAGGAAATATTTTTGACTCCACTAATCCTGGATTTAAGCGTTAATTTTCTGAATGTTTTTTTCTTACGAAAGACCTATGAAACTATAAATCCATAACAAAAGTTGTAATCAGATGAGAATATGATTGTCTTTTTATTTGATGAGACTGTTGGGTACCGAAGGATGTCAATTATGCTTTTGGATGTGGTCGAGACTCTTCTTTGATAAACATGAATCAAATTGTTTCTATTTGTTCAATTTGCTGGACTTAAATGAGCCTGTTGAAATGGTAAAGCAGAACACAGGAATAAAAATAACATAACCCTAAACAGTTGGTTGGTTAACATGTTTTGGTAAAACTAGTTAATACAAAACTCAAATAAATGAGTTTAATGAAAACATCTGTTAGTAACTTTCTACAAAACCTGTTCTCCTAATGCTGGTAAGTCATAAAATCCGAAAAATGATTTTTAAAATCAAGTAAAATTAAAGAAAGGACTCCCCCTGCTTTTCACAAAAACTGTTTTACAGAGAATAATGTTTAATCATTATCTGTTTCAAAAAATTCAAAAGCAACCAACGAGCCCCTAATAGAACAGAATTGTCTTCATTAGCAAACTTGGGCTCCAACATAATTCTTCAAGGAAATTTCATTAATACCAATACCTCAAACATCAATAAGCTAGATGATGCAAATATAAGCAAATGGTATATTCACTTAACCATTGTTTCCATTTGACTTAGACGATTTGTGTCACAATTCCATAATCATATTTTTCCCTGATACAGTTCTAAGCTGTCTCTCTATTAATGTGCTGCAAACAATATAGTTATAGAGCTTTCTTTCGACAAGACTCCTTGTTTGGCATGTGTTAGAGGTGCAGCCGTATTGTTGAATCATTTATTTGATCAAGACTCAAGCCAAAAACCTGACTAGGTGGATAAAAACAATCAGAATAAATCCCTACCTATTAAATTAGTTGATGTATTTGTATGTGTCACAGTTAGATTTACAAAAACACTTTTGTATTAAAATGCTGTTGACTTGCGTCGTATGTGTTAAATGCTAACCAATTCACATAATTTTTAAAGTAAAATCTGATGGCAATTATACTGTAATTTCGAGTATTCTATTATTTTAGTGAGATTAATGCATGAAAAAAATGTTTCTCTTGAATGAATCAATTACATTTTACGTGTAATTCATCACTTAAGACACCACTGCAATCATGATTCAAATAATTCCACTTCAATGAATTGTGCGTAGCTTTAGTGCTAGATTGCTTGTACAAAATACAAAAGTAAAAATTCTGTTGTCAAAAACAAAAAAACCCACTATTTCCAAAATTAAATTGGCTAATGGGATTAGAGTCATCTAATTGGTCATAGCCAATTATGTGCATGATGACACAACAACCTTTACTCATGAAATATTTTCTCCTAAGATCAATATTTCAATAATGCCATTATCATGGTACAAAGGTCACCAGGATAACCATTGTTTTTTGCTATAACAAATAGAGTACCCATATTTTCTCATGAAAATCATAGACGTGATACTGGAATAAGTAATAAGTCTTCCTTAGGTACTAATAATACATTAACATAACAAAATCCTCAAAATTAAAATAATAATCATTACAGCATCATCAGAAACCTCTTATTCTTATGATCACATCTTGGTATCATTACTTCAATCTCCAAATTTCAGGGCAAGTTATTGAATCTTATAATCATAAGAATTATCTTTTACAAAGATGGTTTGTTTGCTCTTCTCTTCGCACACCCTTTAAAAAATAACAATAAATTATGTCAATAATAGATGTAGATGTCTATGCAAGCAAAAGAAACCTATACAAGGCATGAGTTTCATTAAACTCTCCAAATGCCATGTGCAAGAAGGTTGTCTCATTCATAACACCCATGGGATGCATGCATATGTACGTCATTCATGCATGTCCAGCACACCCTTTGAAACTAAATTAAAACTTTCCAATTTAATATTATAAATAAAATAAAAGGATTGACACAAAAAGAAACTCTTTCTTAATGATTTTAACATGGGGCAGTAAAAGACCCATGAATCTCTCTGGTTTTGAGGCCTTTTAGAAAGACATATGCACATTCATACAAATGTATGTATTTGTATAGAAGTGCTCTTAATTAATTGCAACTATTTGTCCTTTCCACTGTTTGTTATGAAATAATATTTTTAAAAATTCAAATTTTCATGATAATTGAAGTATAACTTTGTTTTACTGGCAAACAATTACATGAGCAAATAATTATTTAAATAATCTTCTTTTGGAGAATAAAGTTTCATAATGGTCCATTAATCGTGGACTTTATCAGCAAATTTCTGGCAGAAACAAGAATTTCCATAGATAACTATCTCACCCAATTGCCCTTGCCCTACCAAGGATTAGCAAATGCATTTTTTTGCAAGCCACAATCATGAGTGGAGATTGAGTGGTAAAGTTTTCATGCACAGGATTGGCTTAGATAATGGGCCCGCGCTGCCACCTTGACTTGGCACTCCAAAGACAGCGTGCTATGGATGAGACAGTGAGATCCATGTAGCGAGTGAGCAAAAACAGGCACTGCTTTCCAGGGAAGAAAAGCAAAGTGGCACCACTCCTTCCAAGCATGGGATTAGCTCAATGTGCTGAGCCCACATGAAGGCTTCCATGGGGACTTGACATACCATAGGTTGGGAGGGAGCCACTGGGCAAGCAGGTGAGAAGAAAAGCCTTCTCCAGCGACTTTTGTATAGGACTAACCAAATTTAACATAGCATTGCAAACTATACCTATGTCATTATAGCATTATAAAAGAAGGTAAAATACTGTAGAGGTTTTTCTACGTTAAGATGTTTTCCATGAATTCAAACTAAAAATAATGTACATCGCATAGTTCTAGGTCAAGCATAGTTCAAATATGTACCTGCTGCTGAGCTGGAACTTGTCCTGTACTGTCTGTATCAAGAAAATACTGGCTAGAGAATACGTCCTTCCAAACTAGCGCCAAAGGTGTATTGCCGGTTTGATAATGAGCATGCCTGAAAAGAACAGAGGGCAGACTATTAAAAAGGAATGAAAACAAGATAGATATCTGATTGATTTAATATCTATAGAGATGGCACTGCCACCTATAATTTTGCAAGCCAAAATGCAGTTTGTAGTTAAGACTGAATATTATTCTTTGATTTTTTTTTTTATTACTTTTGTAGGAAAACTGAGTTATTCTCATGTCGAGCATCATGTTTTAGCAAGAATAACAACTACTATATGTTGATGTGCAGTAAAATATAATCCATCTTAACATGAGAAACTTAAGCAGCACAATTGATCTATTTACATTCAAATTTTAGTATAGGAACAAGGAGAAAGAACATAAATATAATACGATTTCAAAGACACATCAGCCCAATTTACCAGAGAAAGTTTAAGATGTACTTACACAGTTTTATATTATATTTATTGATGGAATCAGTGCCTAAATTTCTGATATTTTTAAAGATGATCGAAGAGGGCTGGCAACAAGGAAACTGTTGTGGTTGGCAACCAGGGTACATTATTCATAACCTTGAGTTCTGTAGTGCAATACAGCTAGTCAACAATGCTCACCCACTCTATGGATTATAGATAGCAACTAGGATCTTACTTGTTGTAAAATAGGAGCCCATCTTTGACATAAGGCACAGTGCCTGTATATGCTGCCTGTAGACCCGTATGATCACAATCATAAATCGGGATTACACTGAATCTGTACTTATGATGTACTGCTGGAGGATTGCAAGCTCCAGTTTCCGCAAGCTTAGAATTCAACCAGAAGAACCTGAACTCCGCAGTGCAATCATACAATGAATATCCTCGCCAACAAACCATGTCAATCACATAGTACGTTTGATCAGGCTGCAAGTTATCACCTAAATGTAAATTTCAGCTGAAGATTTATTAAAAATGATTGCCCATTGAAAGACAATAAACAAAATTAATAAGAAATTCTGCTTGCTCACCTCATGAAATATGCAATCTAGGATACAATATGAATGTGCAGGACCTGACAAGTCTTTTCTCCTAGAACCATTAGGCAACAAAGATGGAAATTGATGCAGAACAGAGCCATTCCGGAGCCTGCTAACTGTTGTACCATTCGAAGAAACCACAAAACACCGCTTACCAGCAGGCCTTGCAAATACATACCTATATAAATATAGAATTATTGTAAAAATAAACCATCTTTTTTTTCATTATAAATGAACTGAAAATATGGCAAACACAAATGAACCTTAAAGTGTAGAAAACTAAGTATTCACAAACAACATGGCTACTAGATGTGAACAACAAATGAATATGCTATAACATTGTCCATCCACATGTGTACAACAATAGTTTAGCAGGAAAAGAGTTGGTTATTACACACCCAAAGGGGAAAAAATCAACTAATAAATTCTTCCCTCCCCCTACAGTTGAGGTGTGACTTGAAAGCAATGGAAGCCTGGAGCAACTATAATCAAGTTGACAAATTAGCAGATATATCACTTTGGTCATTTTCAAAAATGCAGAAGATTGACATACTATCAGCCCACTGTGTTCAGTAAAAGACTATACTAGATTGATATTAATCAGACATTAACTATACACAAAAAACTTGATTGGTACTCTTAATTGAGAGAGACTGTTAATCACATTGGCAAAGTGGCAATATTTCACGCTTGAGTTTCAAATTGGATTTAATATTAACCATAAGCTTTTTTAATGTCTACAAGATGAATAAGTCACATGCAACTATTCAGTTTTTCATTTTATGTCCCCAAAGAATTAACAAGAGTGTCAGCATATGGTAGGAAATGAGGAACAAAAACACCTTTATGACAACAAGCATCTAATTAAGTGGACAACAAAGGTAGCAAAGGATATTCCTCGGTTCAGAAATAAACTTGCTGGGGCACATACGAATTGATAAATATGGTAAAAAATAAATGTGAAATCAAGTTTTGAGAATAATTTTATAGCAGCAACCACTAATCATGTTCTGATGATCCACATTAGAGGTCAATAGCAACATATGCTGTGATATTGGAATCTTCACAGCAAAGCTGGTGAGGAGTTTATGACTGTATTTGAACTAAATTAAAAGGAATGAATTAGATGTATAGATTGTTAAAATCCAACCCAAAAACTTAAGCTAGTAGGTGGATGGGCCTCTGAGTATATAAGCACCACTAGAGTCCTTAGCCTATCCAATATGAGACTATTACGTAACACAGATGACTACCAAAAATTAGTAGCTGGTATATCCTACTGATGGTGGTGAATTCATACCAAAATCTTGTCCCTGCTCTATACCTCCGCCCTATCCTACATCTAACACTATTTCACAAAAAGATTAATCAGAGTTAAAAAGTAAAGGCACTATTTGTTGTTGTATTTTTACCGGCGCCATGCCTTTTTTCCATAATGTGACAACAAAATGCACAAATTTCAAGTATTACTTTTACGCTTTATAGGTCCCTATGAGACTTCACTTACGCATAAATTTTCTTCACTTACGCATAAATTTTCTAAAGAAACTTACATGATTGCTCGATGAGACTACTAGCTCTTTGGCCTTTGAATGAATGCATATTGGTCATATTACTAGTGCAGACCCTGGTTCTTCTTCATGGCAAAGGCAATGAAATCTGAAATGTGCCTAACTTGACAAAAATAGAATCTTTGTGTGTCAAAAAGATGAGCTTTTTAAGAGATAAGTCAGCACTATTGTCTCCACAGATCAAATCTACTTATATTTTTTTACTGTTTATCATTCAAATTAATGATTCCAAATTCACATCAGTCATATAATCCCTAGAATAACATGAGAAACAAACCCTAATGATACCCAATTTTCTCCCTCGAAAATTTAAAATTTATACCTCATACAGCTATATCCAGTATAAATAAAGGCAAACATATCCCCTGTGAGCAAACCCAATCAAGTTGAAATATTTCAGATTCTTATCAATTTTTTTATTAAAAAAATAGAAAGGGGGTGTTCAAACGAACCAGTCGCGATCGAGGTGAGGGGGGACGTCTATCATCCACTCGGGGAGCATAAGCTGGCGGGCAAACCACCGGCGGGCCTCCAAGCCCTTGAGTTTGGAGGCCTGGACCGCGTTCAAGTCCCTCGTCGGAGCCGCCTCCGGCGCCTCCGGTTCGGGCTCCGGTGAAGCCGGTTCGATTTGGATGGGCTGGTCTTCGAGGATCGGTTCGGGAGAAGAAGGGGGTTGGTCGGCGGCGGGGAGCGAGAGGAGGGAGGAAGCAAGCCGGCGGGCGCGGTTGTGGGAGTCGGAGCGCTGCTGGGCCTGGCGGAGGAGCGCCAACTCGCGGCGGCGCTGCTGGTCGGAGATCGCCGGGCGCTTGAACGGACGGCGGAGATCGTGCGGTGCCATCGCTCCTCCTTTCCTTCAACTTCGCGTTGCTTCGGTCTAAATCTCGTTGAGTGGTGTCTCCAAGTCATGACGAACTTTTAAAGTTGGAATAAAGAGAATACAAAATTGGATATTTGTGAGTCTTGTGCTAGCAAATCAAAATTAACATACAAATTAGATAGAGTAAAAAAAAATGAATTTATTAATGATATCCCATAAAACTTAGTTAAAATGTTTTAGTGGAACCATATAAATTTGCTTGTTATAATAGCTCACTAACCTATAAAAGAAGAATATAATTAGAAAAATAGTCCCCAATATGTGTAGGGTGTGTTCGGATTACTCCGAGTTATGTCGGATGTCCAGATGTGGAGAAATTCATCAGTCATGTGTTGCTTGGACATGAGCGGGGAGTACAGATCTAGAGCTGGGCTTGCCTTCGCTGGCACTAGGCTACCCGATCTACAAACAACCTCTTACACTAGTTGAGGGAGGCTATGCGGAGCCCGAGAACGATGGCGTAGGAGATCAAATTGGCCTATTTGGCGTACCATATATGGTTGGACAGGAACGTCCGGATCTTCGAGGACAGGTGGGAGTCTCCGTAGAGTGCCGTAGAGAGAGCTTGCATCCAGGCTGTTGAGATCATCAGGGCCATTATGGCAAGTTCATATGGGATAGCCAAGGACATCTTAGAACCCCACTCGGCTGCTTCAATGCCTAGGTTTCTCTTTATCTCTTGGAAGTCCCCACCTCTTGGCTATCTAAAGGTGAATTTCGATGGGAGTGGTCCTAGAGATTATGATAGGGCAGGTGTGGGCTTTGTGATCAAAGGTCGTGACTCACATATGATTGCTGTAGGTGGGCGGAGCACCGATGGGCTATCAGCTATAGAGGCGGAGCCCAGGGCAGCATAGGAGGGCATCTTCTATGCGAGACGAAGGCTGGGAGCTGAACGCATCATTCTTGAGGGAGACTCGGCCATAGTGATCATCTGGATACGAGAGGAGGGATGGAGGGGAGACGGGAGTCTCCTGCTATGTAATATCTGTTTGATACTGAGAGATTATAGCGCCTTTTAGACAGTATTTGTGTGCCGGAAGATGAACAGAGCCGCAGACTGGGTCACATCCTGTACTGTGCAGCACTCCGGAGAGGTCCGTTGGCCACATCAGGAGGCTCCCCTCACATTTGTGCCAGATTGTAGCCCTTGATTCTGTTAGTTGCACCTACACTAGAGTAGGATGAGCGGCCATTGTACCAAAAATATATATATATATGTATAGGATGTTTTGAAGGATCAACAAAGCAAATTTCAAAATTTTTTATCTTTGAATAGATTTACATTCCAATTATCCAATGTTTGGAATGATAGACTGCATGCATAACAGCTATATAATATTTAAATTTGAACTTCTAGTCGAGTAGGAAGAAATCAATATACAAAAATCGTAGCTAGAAGGCATAATTTGTCCAATTTTTTTTCTAACATTAGTGTTTGTAAAATTGACAAAAATAATATTATCGGCAAAATATAAGAAATGATTGGTTGCATGTAGTATGTAGGTCTTTGAATTTAGGAAGCATGCTATCAAATTTGCTTTCTTGTATATTGATAAATTATTTGTACCAAGGTTTTGGAAAATGGTACAAGAGGGTCTGTTCAATTTTTTGAAAAATTAGTTCCAAACACATATTGACACACAGTACAAAACTATGTCCTATGTTGGTATGCTATGTACCAATGCTGATTTTTTGCTAGAATGGTATGTTACCACACGTACCGTCAATTGTTAGAACCTTAATTTGTACATTCCTTTGTCACAAATAGAATAAATCGATTCCTTTTGGAGCAAGGATGATACAAATACCCATATCTTTGGAAGTTGTGAGAAAATTGCTATCCTAATTGAAATTGCTAGCTATGCTCGCTTTTTGTTGAAGTTCTGGTGCTTCCGGGGCCATTCTTACCTCCTCTTAAATTCTCTCTTGAGATGACATTCTTTCTTGCAAAAAGCATTGCATTTTTTTATCTTTACACTTGGAGCAAGACCTTCCATTATCTTCATCATATTTCTTTGATATGCTCCCTTCCTCTCAATGAATCTGTATCGATGAAACTTTCAACATTTTCTCATGCTTGAAACTTTTCTTATTTCATTGACAAGAAGTGAAGCATGGCATTCTCCATTACACTCTCCATCTTCTACATTAACGTAATAACCAAGACTCTGTAGAATGGTAAAAGAGAATTGAGAAATTTAATGCCTTATCATTCTTTCGAAGATTATCCAAGCTATCCAACATTACTTGGTTCATGGATAGCTCCTAGAGTCAATGTAACAGCCATAGAACCTCATACAAAAAAACTAACTAGAAGTTATTATTTGGTTTCTTGGTCCTCTATAAATACTAAAAAAATTTTATAGCTGTTGAACTAAATGCATACATGTATTTCTCTCGTTTAAGCCTTGGCATCTCTACCAGGCTAAAGGTATATATCTGTGAGGACCCGTGCGGGCGTGTGTTTAGTCCCACATCAGTTATTCGCTGGGTAGATCTTAGGTACTTATAGAGGATCAAGTAATCCAAACAATACCTTCCGGCTAGCCATTTTGAGTGAGGTCCTGAGTTGTTACAAATGGTATCAGAGCGGATTCGGCCCATAACTTATGTGGACTAGGAGACACTGCAGCAAGGATCCATTGGGGTTGACCATGGACCGATCGTGGTGTTTGTGATTAGATTTGAATGGATTTGAATCCTTAGCCTGACGAGGACGTCAGGGCTTGAACGGGGGGAGTATGTGAGGACCCGTGCGGGCGTGTGTTTAGTCCCACATTAGTTATTCGCTGGGTAGATCTTGGGTACTTATAGAGGATCAAGTAATCCAAACAATACCTTCCGGCTAGCCATTTTGGGTGAGGTCCTGAGTTGTTACAATATCCCCAATCAAATTTAATTATAAATACCATGATTGGCCCGTGGTCAGTATTGTTGTTTCTTTTTTTTAAAGAACAGAGTGCTACTCTCAATTAATAATTAAAATATTACAATATTTAAAGTTTGAAAAATAACAACCCACTAACAACATGATCCGAAACTTGCTCCACGATTGCAAAGAATAAATAACAAAATAACTAATTCCTAAAAAACAGGAACAAACTTTGACACAATCAACTTGATAAAAACACGTGGAAATGTTTCAGTCTTGAAGCATTTTCCTAACACTCCTCCTTGCTTTAGGAGCTGCAAACACCAAGTCTTGACCTCAGAAACTCTAACTTGCAAGCAGGCAATGGTTTGGTTAAAATGTCTGCAACTTGATTTTCTGTTTTGCAGTAGACAAGAATCACATCTCCATGTTTCTGTACTTCCCTTAGGAAGAATAACTTGATGTTAAAATGCTTAGTCTTCCCACGAAACACGGGATTATGAGAGATAGCAATAGCAGCTTGGTTGTCAATAAGAATCTCTGTGCTTTCCTTCTGCTCCAGATTAAGATCAACTAAAATTTTCCTCAGCCATAAAGCTTGATTAACAGTAGCTGTTGCAGCAATAAACTCTGCTTCGATAGTGGATTGAGCTACAGTTTCTTGCTTCTTCGAGCTCCATGAAAAAACACCAGAGCCAAGAGTAAAACAGTAACCTGAAGTGCTCCTCATATCATCAATAGAACCTCCCCAGTCACTGTCAGAAATGCCAACCAGCTTGAACTCCTTGCTTCTTGTGAACTTAAACACCAAAATCACTTGTGCCCTTGACGTATCGAATCACTCTCTTGGCAGCCTTGAGATATAATTCACTTGCACAGTGCATGAATCGAGACAAAATACTTACAGCATTCAAGATATCAGGCCTTGTTGTTGTGAGATACATCAAGCAACCAATCAAACTCCTGAAATATCCTTCATCAACTTTGTCAGCACCATCTTCTTTGCACAGCTTCTCTTTTTGATTCATTGGAGTGCTTGCTGCCTTGCATTCCTCCATCTGAAACTTCTTCAGTATTTCCTTTGCATACTTCTTCTGATAGATGAAAACTTCACCTTGCCCTTGCTTGATCTCCATACCAAGGAAATAGGACATGAGCCCGAGATCTGTCATTTCAAACACCTTCATCATCTCCTGTTTGAAATTTTGAATATGATCTGCATTGTTTCCTGTAACCAGTAGGTCATCAACATACAGTGAAACAATAAGAATGTCAGTACCATTGTGCTTGACATACAAGGTTGTTCTGATAGACTTTTCACAAATCCCAAGTTCAGCTAACGTTCATCAATTTTGCTATACCAAGCTCTTAAAGCTTGTTTTAGACCATAAAAGGCCTTTTTGAGAAGACAGACTTTATCTCCTTCATCTTCCTTCACAAATCCTTCGGGCTGCTCAACATAAATTTCTTCCTGTAAGTAGGGGTGGCAAAATATGACCCCACCTGCCAACCCGATCCGTGTTCGACCCACCATAAACAGGTTTGGATTTGGCCTAAATATGTTCGGGTCGTAAACAGGTCGACCCGTTTAACCTATTTATTAATTGGATCGGATACGGGTTTTAGATGTCTGACCCGTTTAAACCATTTAACCGTTTAACTGTTGGGAAGATTAAACAGGTCTAAACAGGTTAAACGGGTTAAATAGGTTAAACAGGTCTAAACAGGTTAAACGGATCTAAACAGATCTAAACAGGACGGATTGGGCAGGTTAAACAGGTTGGGTTGGGCAGGTTAAACAGGTCTAAACATGTTAAATGGATCAGGTTGGGCAAACAGGTTAAACAGGTCGGGTCGGGTTGGGTAAACAAATTACCTGTTTATTAAACAGGTTAAACAGGTCGGGTCGAGTTACCTGTTTAATAAACAGGTCAGGTTCAGATTGTAATTTCTGATCTGTTTAATAAACAGGTCAGGTTCAGGTTTATAATTTTCTGACCCGACCTGCATGTGATCCGACCCGACCCGATTGCCACCCCTACCTGTAAGACACCATTTAAAAAAACTGATTTGACATCCAACTGGAACACTTTCCAGCCCTTTTGTGCAGTTATTGCAAGTAGTAACCTGATTGTGTCCAATCTAGCAATAGGAGCAAAAGTGTCAGAGTAATCAACACCAAAGATTTGGGCATACCCTTTAACCACAAGCCTGGCTTTGTGCTTGTTGATCGATCCATTAGCGTTAAGCTTGGTTCTAAACACCCACTTTACTCCAATTACCTTCCTGCCTTGAGGTCTGTCTACAAGGATCCAAGTCTTGTTCTTCTCTATCATTGACAGCTCCTCTTCCATTGCAGCTATCCACTTTTGATCCTTTTTTGCTTCAGCATAGTCAGCAGGTTCACACACAGCAACATTGCACCTTTCATAAACATCTGAGAGCAACCTTGTTCCTCTCACGGAAGCATCATCCACTGTTTCATTCTGCCAGTCATCTTCTTCTTCGATGCTTGAACCAGAAAACTTGAGTTTCAGCCCTGCCATGGTCTAACCCTTCTTCTCTGCATCATCCCAACTCCACTCTTCATCCTCCACGAAGTGAGCATCCCTGTTAACAACAATATTTCCGATTTGTGGTTGGAAAATTTTATAGGCCTTGCTGACAGTACTATAGCCTATAAAAATACCTGGTGAAGCTCTCCTATCAAGCTTGTCACGCTTGCTCTTTGGAACATGAGTGAAACACAAGCAACCAAATACTTTAAGGAATTTCAAAGATGGTTTATAACCATACCATGCCTGAAATGGTGTCTGTTCCTTCAATGCCTTTGTGGGAAGCCTGTTTTGAAGAAACACAGCCATATTTGCTGCCTCTGCCCAAAACCTCTTTGGCAAATTCTTCTCATGCAGCATGCATTTTGACATCTCCATGATGTATCTATTTCTCCTTTCACTAACTCCATTCTGCTGAGGAGTATAAGAGGCTGTAAGCTGATGCTCTATACCTGCATCTTCACGAAACTTGTCAAATTCTGCCGAAGTGTACTCCTTCCCATTGTCAGACCTTACAATTTGAATTTTGCAGCCACTTTCATTCTCAACTCTTGCCTTGAACTTCCAAAAAACTTGAGCTACTTCTGATTTAAACTTCAAGAAAAAAATCCAGCACATCCTGGTGAAGTCATCAATAAAGGTAATATAATAGAGACTACCTTTTAAAGAAGGTGTTCTTTGAGGGCCTGCAACATCCGTGTGGATGAGCTGCAATTTGTGAGTGGCTCCCCAGGTTGACTTCAGGAATGGCTTCCTATTTTGCTTTCCAAACTGACATGCTTTACAGTTTGGTAGGTGATCATCAAGTTCTGGAAGATCTTCTACCATCAACTTGGACTTCATTTGCAGCAGGCCTTGGTGGTGATAATGTCCGAGCCTCTTGTGCCACACTTCTGTGATATTTCCTTTGGCTGGAAAGGCCAATTGCTCCTCCAATGGATTGAGTGAAAAACTCTTCCCTTTCATTTCCACTTTGAAGATTTCTTGATCAGCTGCATCTTTAATTAGGCAATATTTGTCTTTGAAAACAACTTTGAAACCTATTTGAATCAGTTGGCCAACACTTAACAAGTTTTGATCAATTTCAGGAACAAAAAAACATCGAGAATGAGCTTTGTACCTGAATAGCTTGCAATTGCAACTGTCCCCATTCCTTTGACTGAGATATAGTCACCATTTCCAATTCTGATTTTGGTGATATTTGTTGGCCTCAAGTCTTTGAAAAGTTCCTTGTCATAGGTCATATGATTGGTGCAACCACTGTCAATCAGCCAACTTTCACTTGATTTGCTGCCAGTGAAACATGTAGCCACGAACAGTTGATCCTCCTCCTCTTGATCAGCAATCTTAGCCTCTTCACCATGTTGTTGGTTCCTGTTTTTGCAGATTACAACTTCATGCACCATTTGGTTGCATTTGGTGCACTTGACGTCTGGTCTTCTCCAACATTTGAAAGGAGGATGACCCTTTCTGCCGCAGTGTTGACATGGAGGATAAGAACCCTTCTTGACTCCTGCTTTGTTGTTGGCTGAAGGTTCTCCAGTAGGATTTTGATTCTTCTTGAAAAACTTCTTCTTGTTGTTGTTCCTCGCATTCTCATGATGTTTGGCTGGCAAGGCTCCTTCAACAGCACCTTCTTGTCTCATGGCTCTTCTTTGCTCCTGTGCTTGCAAAGCATTGAGAATCTCTGCAAGAGTGATTTGAGTCAGATCCTTGGTATTTTCCAAGGCTGAAATAGATGCCTCAAATTTTTCAGGCACTGTTACAAGAATTTTTTCAACAATTCTTGAGTCCTTAAACGCAGAACCAAGTAATCTGATTCAGTTTGCAATGTCCAGTAACCTATCAGAATACTCTTTAATTGACTCTATTTCCTTCATCTTCTGCAGCTCGAATTCTCGAATCAAGTTTAGCACACGCATTCCTTTGATTCTTTCATCTCCCTCATACTCTGACTTGAGATAATTCCATATCTCATATGCTGACTTTAGAGTCATAATCCGAGTGAAGATAGTAGATGAGACTGCAGCGAACAAGCAGGCCTTTGCCTTGGATTTCTTTGTCTTCTTCTCCTTCTGCGATTTGATCTGCACCATGGTAGGATTGTTTGGGAGAGCAGGAATTTCATAATCCTCTTCCACTGCTTCCCAAATATCCAAAGCTTCCATATACGCCTCCATACGAACTGCCCAAACCTGGTAGTTGTCTCCATCAAACACCGGTGGAGAAATTGAAGAGAAACTGGAACTTGCTTCTACGTCCATGACACAGCAACCTCACACACTCACTCACAGATCCCTTAAGAAGAGTGCTCTAATACCAATTGTTGTTTCTTTTTTTTAAGAACAGAGTGCTACTCTCAATTAATAATTAAAACATTACAATTTTTAAAGTTTGAAAAATAACAACCCATAACAACATGATCCGAAACTTGCTCCACGATTACAAAGAATAAATAACAAAATAACTAATTCCTAAAAAACAGGAACAAACTTTGACACAATCAGTTTGACAAAAACACGTGGACATGTTTCAGTCCTGAAGCATTTTCCTAACAGTCAGCCCCAAATATATTATGCTACAGTATTTTTTAGTCCATATGGGTTGTAGGCTAAGTCCACTCTAATTTTATTTCTCACAACTCAAAACCCTATCCAAAAACATTAGTTAATAGGTTTTGTTTAGATTTCTTGACCCTACATAATTACCCATGATCTCCTAAACATGCAATGAAATACACGCCCGTATGGATCCTTACATGCATTCATCCGAATTAAATATACACCCACTTGAAGATATTGATGCTTTCAATTTGAATTAAAATTTAAGAAAATTACTAATATTTATAAAAATTAGAAATTAGAACAAAATTCTTTCATAACTGGATAGGAAATAATCATTAAGTGAACTTTGGTTCAAAAAAAATTATTTCAAAATTTATATATTTTTTCTGGCTAATCATGAGAAGTGAGAAAGTAGACCTGACCACGGTTCGGGTCTAACCGGGGAACCGGACCGGAACCGGAACCGTGTCTCACGGTTCTTAACCGAACCGGAACCGTGTCTCACGGTTCTTAACCGAACCGGAACCTTGAGGAATACAGTTCGGTTAAGGTTCCAGGTCTGATGGAACCGAACCGAAACCGAACCGAAACCGGCAGTTCGGTTCCAGTTCGAATCGAAAAAATAACTATTTTACCCCTCCTAACAACTAAAAAACTGCTAGTTTGAGGGGCATTTTGGGAAACGACTATTTTACCCCTTCTAACAACTAAAAAATGGCTAGTTTGAGGGGCATTTTGGGAAACAAAAATTATCCGCAACACTATATATACCTCTCCAAATCAATTTTTTCACCACACCATTTAATCTTCCAATCTCTCTCTCTCTCTCAATTTTTCGCTCTCTCAATCATTCAATCTATTCCAATTCTCTACACATTCCATAACCTTCCCATATTTTCATTTTTTCCAATCCAATTATCAAAAATGTCTTCCTCCCGCTCAAATAAAGCCAAGAAAATATATATTCCAAATCCAAATTCTTGGGATCCAAATTACCGACCCCTCTATTGATGAGTTTGATTTAACTTAATCTCCTGAAGATATTGATCCAAATTATGAGGCAAATCTACAAGAATTGCATCCAAATGCAGCTACTCAAGAAAGTCATTCTACAGTTCCGCCATCAAATCCACAATCAAAAGGAAGGGCTCCAAAATCCGACATATTTGTCAAACATTTCAAGAAAGTGGAACTTCCAGATGGTTTATGGCAAGTAATTTGCAACTACTGCAGTCACATATTCAAATTTAAACACGGTGGTGGATATGGATGGTTCACCAAGCACCTTAATAGCAAGCATGCAACAGAAGTAGGCATCGATCGCTCACAAACACAAATGATCGGGTACACTGCATCTAGTCCTTCTCCTCACTTATTTCAATATAATGATGCAAAATATAGGAATTCATTAGCAAAAATGGTTTCAGCAATGCATTTGTCATTCAGATTTTCTGAACATCCTGAATATGTTGCTATGACTCAAGAAGCTTTACAACCTGCTGCTAAACGAATTCCTAGGACTACACTCGTACGTGTTATAGTTAAATTATATAAAAAAGGCAAGCATGATTTATCTAAATTTTTTTCATCTTTTAATGGAAATGTTTCTTTATGTTCTGATATATGGAGTGATCATTGGCAAGTCCATTCATATATGGGTATCACATGTTATTGGATCGATGATGAATGGCAAATGCAAAAAAGAATTATTGCTTTAGAGTTTTTGATGAAAGACACACTACTGAAAATATTTTGAAACTAATAAAATTATGTTTTGGACAAGTATAATTTAGTTTATAAAGTATTTTCAATTTCTTATGATAATGCATCATCAAATACTGCTTCAATTTCTCATCTTGAAAAACTTTGTAAACCCTCATTTGGTGGTAAATATTTTCATATACGATGTGCATGTTACGTTTTAAATTTATGTTTTCAAGATGCTTTAAAATTCCTTGGTCAGTATCTTCAGCCAATTAAAAATGCATTAGAGTATATATGGTTTCGTCCACAAATTATGAAGGAGTGGTTTTCTTTTTGTCGGCTTCATAATATGAGGCCAAAAAAATTTCCTAAAGATGTTCCAAATCGTTGAAATTCCACGTATGAAGTTTTAAATGAAACTTTTCCTTACAAAGAATTATTATGTACTTTTATTGCAAATAATGTTTCTAGTGTGGTTTTATTTCCTCAGCAGTGGGATGTTTGCAAAAAAATTATGGCCGTTTTAAAAGTTTTTAATGATGCTACTAATAATTTATCTAGTATTTATTATCCTACTGCTCATTTACTTGTTTTAGAATGTGTTAATATTGCTGATGCTATTAAAACTTTTGAGAAAGATAATGATTTGCAAGCTCCTATTTCTGCGATGAAAGTAAAATGGCTTAATTATTATAAAAATATTCCACCTCTTAATCTTGTTGCATCTATTTTTGATCCACGTAGTAAATTAGATGGTTTGACAGATTATCTAAATGTATATTATAGTTGTTTAGGTCCTTTTGAAGAAGATATTGATGTTTTAAATATTATTTTTACTGTTAAAAATAATAATATTAATTTATATAATGAGTACAATGCAAAATATGGTAAAAATATCACCCCTCAACAATCCAGTAATATTGGAGGCATTGGAGATGTTGCAAATCTTAGCGCTGCACAGCAAATAATTTTGCAACGCCAAAAGTGCCCGAGGAGTTCATCAAATTCTAGTGTGGAACTTGATTATTATCTAACCACTTCTTTTGAGTTTGGTGATAGCATTTCAGGTTAACAATTTCCAATATTAAAGTGGTGGAAGGAGCATTCAAACCAATTTCCAGTCCTCTCGGCATTTGCTAAGGAGATTTTAGCTTGCCCATGCTCAACCGTTGTTGTTGAGCAAACATTCAGTGTTGGAGGTCAAATCTTAGATGAGCGACAATCTTGTTTAAGGCCGAATAACTTGGAAGCTCAAGCATGTGTTGACGATTGGAGAAAGGCAGAACGTAGATTACAAGATAACACATTTGAGGACAGTGAAGACTTATTTGATATTGGAACTAGTGGATCGTCTTCAGTCGGCAGCAATGATAGTGATTGATCATTGAGGTAAGGAGGTTAATTGCTCAACCATGAAGATAAGTGAACTACGAGGGCTTTGATTCCTCTAAACCCCAAGAGGATACGTAGGCAGCTTAATTTTAATTCAGTTCAAGTCTAATTTTTTCTTTTTTTTTATTTATAATAAAATAAATTAGTTCCAAATTTATTTAATGTAACTTATTATTTTTTTATAATGTTATCTAGTTGTATTATTAAAATTTACTTTGATAGTAAATAATAAAATGAGGTACAAATTATCATTTTGTATTAATTACACAATCTATTTGTATTTAAATTTTTTTTCAAAATTAATTACACAATCTATTTTTTTAAAAATTTTTATAATTTATGTTAAAAAATCGGAATCGGAACCGTCTAGAACCAGAACCGGAACCGGCGGTTCTAGAACCGGAACCGAACTGACTATTTTCAGTTCGGTTAAGGTTCTAGGTTTTTGTGGAACCGGAACCGGTGGTTCCGGAACCGTGGTCAGGTATATGAAAAAGTACTTCATTGAAGATTCTTTATTGATTATTTAATTTGTTGGTGCATGTCATAATGAGTTGATTGCTGATCTAACTTAGAAAGCTGGCATTCTTTGGTGATCAATTTCTCTGAGTACTTGGAGCAAAATATAGTTGAGTGCATTTTCTATAGGTTCCTTCCCATGCTTCTTGCTGTGAGATAGAATGCTAGGGTCAGTCTGGCTTGAAGGGATAATCCTTCTTGGTACAAGCTGTGGAGGACATCTGGGACAAACTTGAGAACAAAAAATGATGGGCATCAGGGTTTTAAAAACTTGTTGCTTTGGCTGATAACTGATTGATAACTAAGAAAAAATATTCTTTAAGTAAGCTTTTACATATAGAAATAAAATTATACCCATTCATGAGTTGTATAATACACACCCAAAAAAAAGGAAGAAAAATGCTTAAGCAATCTCTTCCTTCTAAAAGTTACACCCTCAAAAACACCATACTGATATCACCATAATCCATCAAATGATCCATTTTAAATAAATCATATGTGAAACTTAATATCATAACACTATTTACACTTCCTGATTACAGGAACCAGATCTTCTCTGTCTCAGCTACAAAACAAGCTGCCCCTAGCATATATTATCATAACTATAAAGAGGTATAAACTAATCCAATTTGTCGAAGAACAATGCAATAACCCACATCCGAGACTGCAACTCAAAACTCAATTTAAACCATACTATTTTTTTTTAAGGGATAAGGAGGGCAAAAAGCCCTGGTATTATTAAAAGAACTATACTACTTAAGTTCAACTTAATTATCTCCTGCCTGCTCAAGTTTCCAAATACCATATTCCCATTAAACTCCTGTCAGACTGTTGCTAATTAGTTGTTTCACTGTTTCACCGAACCCGGTTCAACCAGACTCGAATCTAATCCAACACGACCTATTGGCACCTCTAGTTTTAACCAAGATGAGTCTTTTCCATATGATGACTGCGCTCAGATCACCAGATGTTTCTATAGGTGGATCTTATTTTTTCTTTTCTTTTTGTTTTTCATGTAGCCCTTTTCATCGAAAGTTCTTTAACTCCAAACATGAGGCTGGCTCAATATCATGTTACAAATCTAACCGGTACACCAAACCTTATGATCCAAATTCATCAATTCTTATTGAATTATGGATGTAATACTGAGATAAGGAAACAATTTGGAATTTAGAATTGTTGCAGTAGCTATGGATGGGGGATGTTCTTAAACTGGTGATCGAATGCCCATGTGTATTTCACCAGGTCTGGCAATCGCAGTGAGACTGCAAAAAAAGAGGGATTGTTCTCCAATTTGCTGTAACAGTAAACTACTGTGATTGCAATATGTTGGCATCTAAACTGACTCTCTAAAATTACTCCATCCCAATTCATCAAATCCAAGCATAGTAACCTTAAATGGATTCATTTCCATCTACATTCTGTAAAGGTTGTTTCTTTTTTCTCCCTTTCTGAAGCAGGCAACAATGTATGCACAAATTTAGATCTTTGAAGTTGTCTTCATCTCTCTTTCTATTATTACTATTATTACTATAACTATCATTATCATTACCATTATCATTATTATTAATATTAAACTCCACACTCTAGCTGCAATATCTCACCCATGTTTGGAGTTTCTTCTCAATTGTTCTCAGTCTTGCCCTTCCAACAACATTTATTTAGACTCGAACAAAATCCTTAAATGTCTCCTCCTTGCTGTGTCTTTAGATTGTTGCTTACCTTCAAAGAACCTATAGAATTGAGAAAAATCTACATACCAATTATTAACATGAACAATGATAGAAATTCAAAATTTAGAAAGACCAGCCAAGAGAAACTGACAAGATAGAATACGAATTGGATTGGCCAAACAAATAACGTTCAACATAGAAGTTCAGATGACAACAGCGGTTCAATCTTATAAATGAAGTCAGTTATTTATGCTTAGTTTTCTTCGTATCACAAACTGACTGAAATATAGAAGCTACTCACATTAATACAGAGAGCAAATGCATGAATTGTGGCATATGGTAATCCAATTCCCATAAAAACCTTGATTAACTCAATATCCTACAAAATTTCCTTGATTTGATTGATTCACAGATTTTTTGCTTTCCTCTTAGTTCTCTGATTCTATCCATTGAAGAAGATCAAACCCTCAGCATATGATAGAAATTTATATCTCTTCGCTGCATAGCACCCATCTCAGTTGCCTTCTCAAAGTTTCTTGAAACCAAATACTCCAGGGGACAAGACCTTGCATTTTGTAGGCTGCTTTCAATAACGAAGTAGAGCACTTGTTTTATCTTTGGGATGTGCATAAATTATGACAATTACCAGCTTACGTATTAGGCATTCTTGTGTCATGAGAACAATAGTCGGCCTAATTTTTTCCAACTTCGGCATAGGCAATCAGGTAGGTAGACATACAAATCATTCGACTACCGATCACCATCCACACAACTCCATCCAGGAATCTTCTTCAATCCTCCATCCCTCATCACTTTTCTCAACCTCACTACATCCTGCCATCTCCCCACCTCCGCATACATATTGGATAGAACAATGTACACCCCGTGGTTATCGGGCTCCAATTTGATTATCTCCTGCACCACCCTCTCTGCAATCTCGATATTCCCATAATTCTTACAGGCTGTCAGCAGAGCTCCCAAGACCACAATATCTGCTCGCCATTTCATTCCCTGAATCAACTCCTCTGCCTCCAGCAGCTTCCCGCTCCGCCCTAGAAGATCAACCATGCATCCGTAGTGCTCTACTTTCGGCTCAATCCCATAATCCTTCTTCATCGAATCAAAAATCTGCCGACCCACTTCAAGTAATCCAGCATGACAACAAGCCGACAAGACACCGACGAAAGTAATATCATTGGGCCGGACCGCTGCCTTTTCCAGTTCCCAGAACAGATCAAGAGCATCTTTGACATGTCCATGGTGAGCCAATCCACAAATCATCGCATTCCACGTCGCAGTATTCTTCTCTGGCATTTCCCTAAACAATTCAAGCGCGATCGAGATCGCACCGTTCTTGGCATACATATCCACCAAAGCCGTCCCAAGAATCACTCCCACCTCAATCCCCTTCTCCTTTATATACAAATGAATCTGCTTCCCCAAGTCCAGCCCACCTGATCGGGCACAAGCCGACAGCACCGACGCCAGAGTGGCATCGCCCGGTTCGACACCCGTCTGAATCATCCGATCAAAGAGAACCAAAGCTTCATTGGAGCAGAAATTATGAACATACCCGCTGATCATCGTTGTCCAAATTATCAAATTTCTCTCAGGAGCTTCATCGAACAACCGGCGGGCACCATGCACGAGCTCGCATGCCGCGTAGCAGCGCACCAACCCATTGATGACATACAAATCCGAATCCAGACCGTGTTTCAAGATATGTGCTTGGAGCTGCTGGGAGGTGGAGAGAGAATGGACGTTGACGCAGGCCTTGAGGACAAAAGGGAAGGTGTGCTTGCCCGGCGGCAAGCCGAGCATCTTCATCCTGATGTAGAGGTGGATGGCGTCGGATGGGGAGGGGGAGTCGGCGAGGGCGCGGATGAGGGTGTTCCACATGAAGGAGTTGGGGTCGGGGGTGTGGGCGAAGAGGGCGAGGGCGTGGTGGAGGTCGCCGGAGGGGGAGAGGGCCGCGGAGGCGAGGAGGCGGCTGGCGGCGTAGTTGTCGTGGATGCGGCCGGACACGACCATCTGGGCGTGGACTTGGAGGAGCTGCTTCATGGAGGAGCAGCGGTCGGCGAGGAGCGAGAGGGGTGGCGGTTTGATCGCTTTGGACGGAATGGTTGCTGAGTGGAAGGAAGGCAGGGGGAATTTGAAGAGGGAGTTGAGTCTTGTTGGCATGAGTATTTGAACGCAAAAGAACAAGAAAAAGGAGGGAAGTACGAGTAGGAAAGCCTGGCGCAGGGAGGGCCATTTTTCTAACCCTTTACAAATATTTTTAGATAAAATAGGGAGATATAGTAAAAAAAAATCGAAAAACTGTTTTAGTTTTATCCGAAATCTAAAATTGCTCTTTAGTTCTGATCAGTCCAAGTCCAACCCAAACAGGACGGGTTTTACCTGATCCATAACAAATTCGAGATAGATGAACATGCTCTAAAATCTATCCGAATATTATCACTTTACAAATCCCCTCAATGAGGCAATTAAAAAATTATATAAAAAATTAATTTATATAGCTTTATTTGATCTGATCCATTCCATCTATTCTATCACGCTCTCTACTCGCCCTGCCACATTCAGAGCCATATCGGACGGGTATAAGTATCGAACAGGTACAGATAATAGTCTGCCGAACCTGCTGCCATCTCTAGCATAAAGAAATCAAAAGGTGGTTGGCGATTCTTTTCTTTATTTTTTAACAAAAGAAAGAGGTAGAGATCTACGACGGTTTGTAGGTTTGATGATTAGCTAAGCAATAGATAGGCATTCTACCAATCCACTAATGTACTGCACCAATCCACGACTTCCATAGCTAACAAGTCATCTTTGGTAGCATTATTTTCAAAAACACCTGAAGAATACCTATACCTACAGGCAAGTTGAATTTTTGTCTTTAATCTGTGTTTGGTGTGATCAAAAGAAAGATGCTAAAGATGATCACTGTATATTTCACCAATCAACTAGTGCCATGTAGAATTGGATGCATCATTTATTTGTTGATTCATTAGGATTTTTGAATTGTATGGAGAAACACAAACAAGCTATAAAAAACATAAATTAATTAATTATTTAATTGTACTATAGATTTAGTTATGCAAGAAAATAATGTTTAAATAATATGTAAATATTAACAACAGGCTGCAGTGAACTAGGTCAGGTGCAAGGCTTGCCACTGCAGAATGATGGGAGGCCTAAAAGACCTTACCAACTCATCTGAGTGGCACCCCCATCCCCAATGCATAAAATTAGTTGACAATTTTGTTATAAACTATCATCAGCAATCAATAACATAGATTTTATTATAACATAGCAAGCAATGATTTTTCTTCAATTCAAGACAGGTTCTCATCAAAAGAAATTTAAGGAGGATCCTAGTAATATAACGTATTAAAATTGGGTTAATTTAGGTTTAGATTTAGTTACCAAGGAATCCATATCCAATGAATTTGAAATAGCTTGTAATTTTCAATCCTGCCCAGTTACAAGTGGCTTTAATTTGGACCTTATTGAGTTATTTTTAGATTAGTTTCAGATTGAAAGTGGATTAAAAGCAAGGTTTCATGGCCACAAACATTACTATGGAAATATGTTATTTTTCTGTTGACTAACTTACCCATATTCTTATACTTCTCTACGTTGTTAAGTTATTTTCCTACATGCAGCATCTATCCATGAAATAGACAGAAAAACTTACCCATCAAAGAGGTGGGTAAATTATTTTATCATCAGTCGAAAAAATAATCTTTTAATCTTATTCTAAAATACCCTTAATCCTATTATATTGATATATTATATTATTTTATATTATATACTAATATATAATAATATAATATAATATAATATAATATGATACAATATTATATTATATATAATGATATTTATATAATAAAGAGTATTATGGGAAATATGGATAGATCTCACCAACTTACTTACAAAAGTAGTAATATAAAAAAATATAGATAATAGATTTCGAAGTCATTTTCCAATGCATGAAAAAACATGGATAAATTATTTTGTCTATCTAAATATTGTCTCAAAAATACTTATCTAGAAAAATATAAATTTCCGTATAATTGTTTTACCTTCAAGAGGATGGATAAGGAACACCTACATCCACCATCCATTCTGGTATATAATAAGTCAACAAATGCATCTTCTTGATTAATTTTTTTAAAAGAAACCTCTCGTATTGTTAAAAAAAAAAAGGAAAAATATTCAATCTCTTTTTAGTAAGAAGAAATGTGACTCTTCTATTAATGCACGCCTCAGCCAATTAACAATTCAAACATCAAACCAGATTTAAATGGATTGGAGATCAAGAACATCAACTTTAATGCCCTCTCACGAATGAAACTAATGTGCAAACGCCATACTCATGCCAACCATGATCTTACAACAAAAACCAACCAAATCTTTATTCCATTAAAATAGGCTTATCAAATTAACACAGAAGGAAGCCTCCACCAGGAAAGGTTGAGAGAAGGGGAAGAGATAATATTGAAGGGGGAGAAAACATTAACATCAGTTCTCACTCACTAATTGCCATGAGCTTCCCAAATATTGGGAGGAAATCAAGTAGAGACCAACATGTTGCCATTTTGTTCATTGGGGATCCCAAGCTGAGAAAGCAATGCAACCTGAATGTCAATAAGGCATTGCTGTTACCTCAATCATGGGCAAATTTCATCTGCAGTTTCTTTTTAATACATTTTTTGGATAAAACTATTAATATGGAGAATATAACACAGAGGCTAAATAATAATCTCTGATGGGCTTACCACCTGCCCCTTGCGGAAAAAAAGAAAGAAGAAAGACCTGGAAAAAAAGGAAAGAGAGTGAGGTTGGGAGAAGGGGTGAGAGAGAGTAAAAGAGTAGTATGCCCAAATTCAGATTAAGGAAGATCACCTAACAGTCATAAGCTGGCTTCTAATACCAGGGCATGGAAACCAAATGCATGCACCTCCTGAAATGGTGTTGCAGAGGTAACCAATCTGAATTCACAAAATACTTACCGTGCCATCTAAGCACCTCTGCTCAGATCTATCCCAAATCATTATATTATGGAAGAAACATCTCGGGCATACATATTAAAGACTGAAGGTGAACTTATGTTCATCTTAATATTAGCTTCTCTTCAATATGTAGCTTAATATAGAGGAAACCCAACCCAATTACTTGCTGCCGAGCTTGAATGCTCAAAATGTAAACTGTAGAGTTAAAGGTCATCAAAAGTTTTTGGAAACATGAGATGGGAAACAAAAAGGAGAAAAGGTGACTGTACATTTGATTATGTAGTCTTAACTAGCCACACTGCTAGCAAAGAAGGCTGTATGACGGCATGTCTTCTATCCGCATAACATCATCCAACAGAAGTTCTCTCTCCAGCTGTGCACGAGTTGATCTCAAAACTTCCTATGAACATATAAATTTCAACCATTCAACAAAATACATATACAAATACACACACACACATATGCATGCATGCATGCATACATATGTAAAAACAAATGGAGATAGGTAGCAAGAGGCTTCTGCCAAGGAGAAAGCAAGTACATACATTGAATTCCATGTAGGAAGCATTCTTTTCCAGCCATTGCTTGTCCATAACCACAAAAGCCACACAATAAAGCAAGTCAAATGCCCACTCGTCCTCTGAAAACACACCAGAAAACAAGGCAAGCAACTTAAATCATACCTACCTTCCTTTTGAGTACAATGTTTGATATACAACTACAAGAAGAGTGGCATTAATCCATCTCACCTGACAGCATTTGGATGAAAACAGCTCTAACAAAAGTCCTTGGCTTTGCTGCACATATATCATCCTAAATTAGCAAGAGCCCAATGAATTGCCCTCATAGACCCTTAACTATCACATTTGAAATATGTAAAAAGGTAAGTTTAAATTGGATGTATTCATGTTTCTTGGACTTTCTCTCTCCCTGTATAACTATCAAATCTTCCAGGATAAATCTATCATCATAGATATTCAGTGTAATAGCTTATTTTCATCATATAAACATTGGAGTATATCCTAGTGCCTTATTCATTTTTTGTTACTTTGTACTAAATCTGGTTCTACTGTCTATTCTACTGTCTACTAGTGTAATTTTCTGTCCTTCAAGGAATATATATTATCTTGTACCAAAAAAAAGGAATATATATTATCAGGTTTACAACTGGTTCTACACATGCACACTTTATTATGTCATAGTTGCCTCATATTGTATGAATCCTCTCACAGTAAATTTATCAATATTCCATGAGAAAGCGCATTAATCCTGACAAGTGAGGGAAACACCATGACAGAGTCAACCATTGCAAGATTGTGAGACTGACTAACCAGTTGCTCACTGCAAAGTTCAGACTAATTCAACAAAACTAACTTTGCACTCTCTCCTTGAAAACCACTTGAGGATAGTCATGTATTACCCATAGGGCCCTCTACATAACCATTGACTGAAACTAACACTGGAAGGATAATACCAATTTACTGATCATCATAATTAGAGAGCCTACAGCCTATTGAAGCCACTCTTCATACCATGTCTCTTTTGCACGGCTGTCAAATACTCAACAGAACCCAAGGTAATCTAATATTTTTTTGCCTCTGCCTATTAATTCATTCCACCTTCATCTATAGATTCCCTTATATATATTTTAAGTTTTAAAGCTTTTAAGATATCAATTTACATGCAATCTGGGCCTATTTTATTCCATCTGTCATTTTTTAAAAATCCATCTTGAGCACTTTGTTGATTTCTTTTTAGTTTCAATCTGTCATCTTCAAAATATATATTATGGTTTTCTGGTGGTTTGACAGATCGGAATCAAGACCCTGATAGTCCTCCCCAACTCAATAAATTTTATCTTTAATCTTAGAGCGATGGTTAATTAAGTGGTTGTAACTATCTCACCATAATTCACTTTGATATCAACCATACAAACCATATATGACCAGTTGACTCAGGACTGCTTATTGAGCTCCCATATGACTAATGTATACACAAATAGATCATTCATTACCTTCATCACCCCCAAAAATAGTCTCCAAATGGTGTCTGATACTCCTCTTACCCTCTTTGCCTCCTATCCTCAAATTTTGCTATCCATCTGATGCAAATTTTGCAGGTTTCATGCTCTACTTTGTGACTACTTATTTCACTTTCCCTACTCCATGTTGTTTTACGTGATAATCCTGTTAACTTAATCTGTTAGTGGACCAAATACTTTTGGAATAGGCACGCATTCATCAAGAA
Organism: Phoenix dactylifera; assembly: GCF_009389715.1. Taxonomy (NCBI): domain Eukaryota; kingdom Viridiplantae; phylum Streptophyta; class Magnoliopsida; order Arecales; family Arecaceae; genus Phoenix; species Phoenix dactylifera. The sequence goes on along the minus strand of NC_052405.1, from coordinate 3,706,386 downwards.
ACTTTCCACTCATCTCGTCTACTTGCCCTACACTTCAACTTACCAAAGAACATTACTTTCACACAAAAGCTATGACCTCTTCTCAGCCTCATGTTATTGACATTAGGTAGGCATTTGAAGAGACTTCTATTAATTACATCTTACGTACATTCATCAGTCTTCACATTTTCTTTTGTCCATGTTTCTGTAACATGTGTCGCTTGAAAGATTTAAAAAGTGGATGCAAGTTTTACAAATAAAAGAGCAGTAAATAATTGGTCCAATCGAAAAAGAAAAAGAAAGGAATATTCTTTCTTCTATGAACATGTGTGTGTGTGCGAGAGAGAGAGAGAGAGAGAGAGAGAGATGAAGAGTGGACTAGAATACAATATTGTGATAAGGAAAAGTCTTTTTTTTCTTTTTTTTTAACCACACTGTAATGGTTAGATGGGTCTAGAAATAGTCATGATGAGAAAATTTCAGCCTTCATGTTTGTATGCATGGCCCATCTCCACATAAATATTGTCTTTATCTCTTTCTTAAAAAGATAGAAAAAGCAAAAACCATGAAGCTTCCACCTTTTCTAATGCTCGTACCCGTTAAAATTGTTTTGATTACCATCTGACCATAATACTGCTAATTTTATATTTAAAATTGTCCAGTGTTGCATGGAAAATCTCTGGTTAAAAGTAAGAATTATTTCTCCAAATAATCAAACAAATGTCTCAACACACAAAGCCATGTAATGATGTTGATGAGGATGATAAGTGAGAATCTAGAGGAACTGAAAGATTCTCTTTCTTGATGTTTTTAAATGAAGTATACATTTTTCATGCAGATCTCTTCATGGACTCCATTCCATATCGTTAACTTTATGTCGACATAAGGAACAATGCAAGGGGCAAAGATAAACACATGCATGGACCAATATGTTTGGGGATGTACAAGCCTCTCTATACCCTTCTGTCTAGATTGTGTTGGGTCTTACAATTCATTATTTAACAATTTCAGGAATAAGAGAAAGTGTTACTAGCAGCGGCACATCATAACACCTGCTGTCATAATTAAGGTTTTTCATCACTTTGGCTTTAGACCATGAATTTATTTGCATGTTTTCCAGCAATGTAGCTGCATACTAAATCACAACTGGTAATGGAATAGTCAAAGTGTGTGTGTGTGTGTGTGTGTGTATGTATGTATGTATTGTGGGAGTGAAATACTTACTAGACTGCAGATCAAGCATTTGCATTATCATAAATGTAATGTTCACACCGGCAACTGCAAATGGGTACTCCCAAGTAGCTCTCTTCCCACCTTGCTTATTCAGCAGCCTCTGAAAAGAAGTCTGCAGAATAAAACAAGTTAGTTAAGGTACCAAATAAAACATTTTAGGCAAGATCTTATTTATTTACAGAAAAACAGATATTAGTGAAAAATATTAATCAGAAGATTTTCATCATATAGCAAAGAACTAATAGAAATTAATGACATGATCTTACAGAAAATGTCTTTGCAAAGAAGAGCAGGTTCTCCAATGAAATAAATCCAGCCCCCCTGCTCAAAATGCATAATGGATTGCAGGAACAAATATATTGACAACGAAATAAACAATATGAAGGGCTGTATGCAAAAAAGAATAAATTCTCGCAAGCCTACCTGAAGTCAGTTGATGGGTCTCTGCCCTGCCATCCCATTTCCTTCCACTGGTCAGATATCAGACCATGGAGTTCTTGATCTGGGTATGTGGCATACCATAGAGCTCTGAGAGCTTCCTGTCAGCAAGAGATAAGTTTCATAATGTTCTGAAGAATAAAGGCAATATTTAACAAGCTACAAAATGTCAAAATTTAAGTGCTTCCTGTTTGATTACCAGATGTTTTTCTTGAGGATTCATTTTGAAAGAGAAAAAGAAAAAGAAAGGAAGGCAGCACAGAGTCTGTCTTGTTCATCTAATTTTCTACTTTATATAAAACAAAGACTCCAAAATACTGCCCTATCATAAATAACTACAGTACCCATATTACAGCCTAAGCTCCCAATCAGGACCATAGGCCCCCAGTCTACTCTCCAATTGGTCAGATTGGCCTCAACCTAGGAAGCAAATTGCTGCTCAAATCCTATATGAACTACCTAGACAGAAGGGCAGCTGCTAGTGGCATGTGGCAACATTAGCTGATCCAAGAGCAAAATCAAGGAAAGTGCTCCAAGTAGTCTGCACGAGTAAGATAAGCATAAGGGATAAGCTACCAAAATTTCAATGTATGATCTAAAGAATTAAGACTAACAAAGATCTGGTCACGAAGTCAAAATTATTTTTTACAATTTATATTATGTTATAATCCATACTATCAAATATTAACCTCAAAATTGAAAACAAAACATTTGAATATTACGACCTTATAATCTAGAGAAACTATCCATAAATGGCTAGGGCCTAAACACAAAAACAGTGCATAAAAAAGATTATGCACAATTCTTTTAAAAAAATAGAAACATGCAATTAGGGTAACAAATCTTCCTTGTGTCTAGTGTCATAAAATTAAAAGAAAGAAAAATCTTCAACACCTTGATCCCAAATGTTAACATTAGATGTGACTCCTTTATGCTAGCAGCTAAGTAAAAATACCCCTTCCATCTTTAGCTCTATGAGACCACTGAAAGGTGAATTAACCAATTTGCTCAGCATTTGTTATTGTTAATTCTTGGATGCACCATATATCTACTCTAGATATACATATCAAACTAGATGAGCAAAGTTACCTGATGATCTCTCCTAGTCGGATCAAAGTAAATGTTCATGCGATGCTTCAATCTTTGAAGTCTTTCTTCCTGCAAAACCTCAGCAATTATCGAATGGATGAGGGTAGTGTCAAAAACTATTACAAACAATGCTTTCCTATATAGGCATCTAAACATTTTTAACATAAATAATATTGCATAAATTTATGTTAAAAAGAATGAATGAGGTTTGTTCAATGACTAATTTCAAACTTCTTAGGAAACAACTGGGGACAACTAAGAAAAAAGCAGCGCAGCAAAGTTCACATCCAAAAACAATTTTGACGAAGGAAATATCAATTCAGGCCATACACTAAAAATAGAAGTTTGAAATTTAATTAATTTTAAGTTGACTTGGACTTTAAATTCATCTCTTCCTGTTGGATCTCATTATACTCTTTCACCTTCTCTCCCACTCTCAGGTCCCAACTTTCTGTCCATTTTCTTGCATCTATCTAATTCAGTGAACTGCATCTTAGGCTACACCGCCAAGATAGATATGTAACTCTATCAACAAGGGAGTGCAAAGAAAATAGTTACAATATGGCTAATATATATTTTCTGGAAGAAAAAAAATCAGGTCCACAGATACTGGTCCTTCAATTGATCATTAATATGAATTACTTGAATAGCAAGTTATGCATCTAGAAGTTCCTAAAACCATTCATTGGCGTCCCAAACACACATAAAAGAACTAACACTAGAAATATGTGATTCAAGTAATACAACCAATAGAAAACTCAACGACATGATATTATCAAAGAAATCTACTGAGCAGGTTTCCTTCTATTTGTTTCAGAGATGAAAAATACTCAAAAAAAAGACTCAAATTAATTCCAGGAACACAAAATTCTTAAACAAAACATGCCTGTAAAGGTGAAAGATTGACACAGATGCGCTCATATATTCCCTTTCGTTTCATACAAACACAAGAAAGACCCCTTCCAATCCATCTTGGTGATCCGCATGTTGAAGAATCATCTGTACACGGGCGACAACACCAAAATAAAATCACAATACACAATCAATGACTAAATCAGGAAGCATCTGAAGCCTATGTTTCAAGCTTCAAATCATCTTGAGTACTGCAAAAGGCTACTAGATGGTTTCTTTGACAATTTTCGAGTTACTCAAGAAGGGCAAAATACAAAAGTCAACATGAATGCTTGTTCTTTAACTCAAATAACTGGATATCCCCCAAAACCACACATTCAACTACCTACCGACCACTTCATACCATAAAATCCTCCTACTTGAATACAAATTATGCTACAAAAGAACACAGTGGACTCACTAAGTTGACTTGGTACTTTGTTGACCTAATAATGCAGTAATGCACTGTAGCACAAGCGCATAAAATCAACCTATTTAGTCACTTATATTATTAATAACAAGCAAGATTTTCTGATAGCCCACCAACTAGTCCACATTCTGCTAATTTTCAAAGAGTAGAACTGCGTTTAGCAAGGGTTATAGATAAATGATTGCCAAAACACATTGCTAATACAACAAATAACTGGAACTCACCAGTGAACTATAAACCGTGGTAACATTGGAAGAAAAGAAAGAAGTAGAGCTAGGGCAAAGTCAAAATTTTCCAAACAAATTAGGACAATTTGAGAGAAAGGGAAACACAAACTACAATACCTTTGTAGCTCACCCAATCTGTGTCATGCTCCCCACGTTCAAAGGAATAGCTAAATGATTCCCAAAACACATTGCTAATACAATAAATAACTAGAACTCACCAGTGAACTATAAACCGTGGTAACATTAGAAGAAAAGAAAGAAGTACAGCTAGGGCAAAGTCAAAAATTTCCAAATAAATTAGGACAATTTGAGAGAAAGGGAAACACAAACTACAATACCTTTGTAGCTCACCCAATCTGTGTCATGCTCCCCACGTTCAAATGAATAGTATTTAATTAGACAACTGCAAGAGATTCTTGCCTTTATTTCTCCACCTAATCTTTCCGATGAATTGACAAACCTTATTTGATGCATACAATATTAATATTCGCATCAAACCTGCCGGATTCGGTGAGACATTGTCCAGTATGATGATTAATTTAATCCCTTCCTTAAAAGGCTAAATTAGGAAATAATTAAAGAATCCGATTTTCTCAATGACCCCAAAAGGTAAGCAAGAACCATGACCAAAAATCAATTATTTTACCGAAAATTTAAGCTGCAATATCATCAACCTCGCTTCTATACGCAATCTTTTCCACCACTGAAAATGTTAAAGAAAAAAAAAAATCCGTATTCAAGAGAAAAACACGAAGTACATTGGACACTGTGCGATTCCGACTTGAAAGGAGCAAAAATTAGAAAAAAGCAAACTAAGCAATGAATAATAATATTAATAATAACAGATTTCGGATTCCAGTCGAAACCAATGCCCTAAACTACAGACAAGACCGCAATAACCGGCCAAACATGCTTACTTCTTGTGAGAAAAAAACAAAAAATGCTTGCTTGTCTCGTCAACCACCGAATCTAACAACAAAAAATACCGATCAAAAGCAGAAGAGACCAATAATCCATTCGTTCCATCAATCCACAACAAAAAGATCGTTAAAAATCCAAAATATCCAAAGAAAAAGACAAACCTGAGGTCATAGAGGAGTAATGAGAACACCTCGAGATCGAGACCGGCGGCAGCGACCGAATCGCTGTGCAACTCCCATTGTTCCTCTCCGCCCCCATCTCTCTCTCTCTCTCTCTCTCTCTCTCTCCCTCCCGTGTCAGAAGACTCGTAGAACGAAAGAAGAACGGAAAGCGAGCGAGATGGGAGCGAAATTTATAGCAACCGAGAGAAGAACCGAGTCGTGTCGTTTTCTTCCCGGGTTTCCGCTACGAGGCCACGGTACGAGACCTGCCCTTCCTTCCTTTTAAAAAACAAGTCAAATGACCAAACTACCCCTACGTGTCACGACGCGATCCGACTTCCCATGATCTTGATCTCACGGCTCGTGATAGGATCATGGACGGTTCCGCCGGATGGAATCATGAGTGATACTTGGTCAACACGAGTCTATGATTAGGGGGCTGAGGAAAGTGGGCCCACCGTGCAAGATGCTTGATAGCCGGCTGATCAGGAAAAGGGGACCACCGGAGAGATTGGTGGTCCATGCCGAGGGCATGTGGTTCTTCATCAGAATGCGTTTCCCTCGTCGATTCCCTCGGCGTTTCCCAACTCTTTTATTGCATTTCTTTTTTTTTTTCACTTGGCTTGGATATTACTTCTCCTGCGCATGGGCTTGGTTTGCTTGGGTGGGAGGAAATTGTCATTTGGTGACGTTATAGCCGCAAGTTGGTTGCAATGTGGTCTCTGATAACGTCAAACCATCTACTACTTTTTTGCGAGTTAGTTCGGCTGTCAAAATTTATAAAGATCATCGAATTGTCTCATAGCACGCGTATAGATAGATAGATGGAGAGAGAGAGAAAAAGAGAATTGGATTTGGCAATGCTCATGTGGATCTCCATTCAGATTCGACTGTTTTTTATTGAATCTTTTTCACGACTCAATAAATAATTTGATAAGCCAATGATTTTTTTTCGTGTTTCATAATACAATTAACCAACATGTTAACTAATCGATTACGATAAATTAGACTGGATTTTGTAATTTTTTTTTCTGCAGTATCTTGACGTGACATGAGCATGAAAGAGGTTCAAGAATCTATACGGAACAATAGACGTCCCAAATCCATAATTCAAGTCGTTGGACTGGTATATATGTGTGTTTGGATGTATGCATGGACATATATATATTATATATATATATATATGATTGCTTTTGCTATAGAAGTTTATAAGCTCCAATATGGAAGTGGGATAAGGAGACAAGATTTCTATTGGAGTGCATTTTAGTATCAATTAAAAACGAATATAATGATTTATATACATGGATTTAGATCATATCATTGACACGGAGTAACACTGTTTCCATTGTAACAACTTTTATCATGGTAACTCAATATAGTGCAGTAACCAGTAGGGGTACACAATGCAAAAGGGTTACATTCTGGAGTCATGTGATTTGGTGATTTATTCGAGGGAGACAGCATCACTGTCAACGCAACTCTCAAAGTACATGTGTACCGTAGCAATCTCGCTAGTCTCCAAAAAACGACCAAATTCTTCTGTTTTAACCTCACATTGCCACGTGCCACTGTCACAAAGCGCTAAGCAAGTGACACGTTCCACCTGACAAGTTCTGGATCAGTCAAAGCTATCTGACACGAGTCCAAGCCTCAGTATTTTATAGGTTGGGCGGCCCCAGAACTGAAGGGTCAAAAAAGAGAGGAAAGAAAACAAGAAGGAAGACACTTTGTTTAAAGACAGGTCCCATCGGATCAGACACTGTGGAAACGAGAGCTCTTGCTGGATTTTGCTTGTTCTTTGGAGCATGCCATGTACTCACTACGTTCTATGTTAATAATAGTGTTGGAATCAGTAATGATGGTGCCTCCTCTGGTCTCGGCCATTCATGGTGGTCAAAAAGGCAAGCAGATGAGCCTTTTAGATCCTCCATATTGCCTTATCAAGGAAAAAAATGATTTAACTACCAAACAAATAGAGTTTGAATTTTTGCACCGAAAGGGCTGACAAGCCTGCACCATATCATTCTAGATAATTAGTTATAATTATATATCTTTAGGATAGATGATGTGGTTGGTATTTAGAACTATACAATCGTTTGAAATACAAAACATGCATCGCAGAAAATTCTGACTCAAATAAAAACTTCATTTGAGGTAGGAGTATTTAGTCCTAAGTATTTTCATTGTAAAATATGAGATATTGGAAGAATTACATGGCCATGGAGTTGCGACTAAGATATGGGCTATATGGGCCATGTGTCGGGTCATTGAGTGCAAATGTTGTTTCCAAAAAAAAATTGAAGGGACTAAACATTCTTCGTTCTGTTTTCCTTTTGTTTATTTTGGTACCCATTATTTTTATTTTTTTGTTCACGAGAATTTTATTTTTTTACTTTGTACCAATAAAATGAATAAATATATTTTTAGTTGAGAATATTTGCAAGGAAATATATCTTATTTTACTCTTTATAAAGCTATTTTTTCAGATTTTATATCAGTTTTTAGATCTTATTAAAAATATCTTTTAGTTAGCTAGCATGGTTTCCAAGTTCTAGCCAGGTTGACTTTGTAATGCTTTGACACTAGCTAGCCATTCTAAAGCATGTCGTAGGGGTTTAAATAAACTAGCATTAAGTGAACGAAGCCTACTTTAAGCTCAATATATCTTGCAATCAAGTAGAGTTCAAGCCAGTTTATTTAATTCTATGCCAAACTTGAGTTGTTCACAAAGAGAGAGTTTAGGGAACCAAGGAAGAGCATGAAGGTTTTTAAAGCATCTGTTTATATTCTTTAAACTAACTATGTCGATTATATTTTAATTTTAAAGTTAAAATACAATCTATTTTCTACAAACTATGTTAATAAATATATAATATATATTTTTTAAAAAATGAGATAATATTTAATATGTAAATTTATTTCAATCTTAATCAAGATGATCTAGAACTAAGACCTTAACTTAAGCAAGATAAGCCTTGCTCTAGCTCAGCTCATTTACTAGCTAATGGAGTCGAACACTAGCTATTTTCCAAACAATTTACTTGTTTACTAAATCTACTCACCATATAAGATACAATTGGCAAAGAATAAAATAAAAGAAAAAGAAATGAAAAAAGGGAAAACCAATTGGAGGCTAGGCCACTGGGCTATCTTGATAATGAATGCCTTCTTTGTCCTTCAATATTATCCTTTCTTTGATAGGGATGGCGAGTAGATCAGTTTAGATCGAGTTTGGTCAATTACAGCATGGCTCGAATATGTGATAATTTGGACTCGACTCATTTATCTTTCTATCAAGTTTGGTCAAACTCGACACTCCAATTCCACAAGCACAGTCTCCATGCATTGCTTGATGGCTATGATGCAATCGGATTCAAATAACTGTCATGCAATACATGGACAACCATGATCATGAAATCAGGTCATCAATTAAGCTTTCGAGCTAGAGAGGATAAAGACTCATCTCCTCTAGCTCTCTAGTCTCCACCAATGAGGCTTGATTGAATGCCCACAGAGGATAATTTGCGGGAAAAAAAAATGTTCAAGTTGATTTGAAGAAAGCTGACATACTAAGAAAAAAAAATCTATGGGTGAGTGAAGAAACAACCAAACATGATATCCCAGGAAAAAAGAAGAAGGATAAACCATCCGCTTCAAAGCATGATTTTTCTTATACAGGGTGCTAAGACTCAGAGTTTTCCCTAATGATGAAATACTTCTTCGTTTTTCTGTAACTCGTTTTTTTTTTAGCTAGATAATGATTATTCTACTAATAACTCATTCTGGAATCCAAAATCCAAGAGGTAAATCTCATTCTCTCATCCAACTATCTCTATTACCAATTCATTATAAAGAATCTAAGATGGAAAATTATCTAAAGACATTTGTATGGAAAATTATCTAAAGACATTTGTTTTCCAAAAATCTTACATCTAATTCATTTCAACTCAACACTGAGAAATTAGAAAACTGCAAGAACAACTATAGAATAAAGTAGACTAGACTCGTCTAAAAAGCACATTTAATTAAATTAATTACTATAAAAAGGGTTTGACGAAATGTTCTAGGTGAGGACCCATATGGACATATATTTAGTCACATATCGGTTATTCGTTGGATAGATCTTAGGTACTTGTATAGGACTAAAAGAACTCCAAAAAATATCTTTTGGCTTGTTATTTTGGGTGAAATCTTGGATTGTTACAAATGGTATCAGAGCGGACCCGGCCCATAACCTATGTGGAATAGGGTACATTGCAGCACGGATCTATTAGGGCTGACCACGGACCAATCGTGGTGCTTATGATTAGATTTAAACTTTTAGTCTGACGATAACATCAGAGCTTAAACGGGGATAGGAGGAGGGGGAAGGAAGAGGTTGGAGCTTATACGGAGGGGGGTGCTTATACAAGACTAAGGAATTTATAAAATACCTTTCGGCTAATCATTTTGAGTAAAATTCTGAGTTGTTACATACTTGACCAGAAGCCCTTTTAAGTAGATAGGTGCTCGCCCTGACTCTACTCTTCTTGGTTCAGTGTTGTATCTTATAATCAAATTTTCCACTGAGAATTTTACCAGCAGAAGACAGTTTTCTGATCAAATTAGAGATGTACTCTTTCGGAAGTTAATGAAATGGCCTACATGTTGGATTTATAATGATTAAATGTTTTAATTTTTCACCATCCATTGGTGGTACGGCTGGTTTGTATGTGGGGTAGTTCTCACAAGGACTTGAGTTCAAGTCTTTCTTCCCACGATTACCGTGCAAGAGGGGGGCGCGTTCTTGAGGGACGCGTGCTTTTACGACCGTGCAAAAGGGCGTGTTCGCGGAGGATCGCGACCGCGAGAATGCGTCCACGCGAAGGATCGCGACCGCGAGAACGTGTCCACACGAAGAGTTGCGCCCCACAGGAATAAGTCCCGTAGAGGTCTATAAATAGACGACCTCTACAGATTAGAAATATAATTCTTTAGACAAAAAGCAAAGGATTCCAAATTCTTTTCCTTTCTCTACTCTCTTCCTACCAGTTAAAATATTTCTTCCAAATTCTTTTTAAACGGGCTTGCTGCATATTGATTCTGGGTTCGAAGCCTTCTTTGATCTGTGCAAATCATCAAGGTTGAAGGAACGAGAGGCTGTTGTATCTCAGGAGTAGAACGCCATCCAAGCCTAGTGCACTGTAAGGCGGCGAAATCTACTTCAAGAAAAGTGACCAACATACCACGCCTCAGCATCTCGGGTTCCATTTTTCCTACTTTTACTTTTAATTTTTTGTTTTAGCCTATTACCGCCTATTATTTATTGAAGTAGAATAGTTTAGTTTTATTTCTGCTTCAAACATTATCTTGCAACAATCTTGAAGTAGATTTTTCCTACGTATAATAGGCTAGTAATTAGATTTAGCCCAATGGCCAATGCAAGTGACCCGGTTCCTCCTGAAAAGTTTAATGAAACTAATTTTAAGCGTTGGAGAGAGAAAATGAAAATCTTCTTAACCACGCTTGGATTATTTTCCATAATTTTTGACTCTCCTCCAAATGAGGATGAGAATGAACCGGCTAGGACTTGTATTTAGAGGAATTTAAGAAGAAAGACTACCTATGTAGGGGTAGGATTTTGTCCTATCTTTCTGATCCCTTTTTTGATGTCTATTGCACTCTGAAAACCTCTAAGGAGATTTGGGATGATCTTAATAAAAAATATGGTATCCAAGATGCAGGAATGGACAAGTATACTGCTAGTCAATTCCTGTCTTATAAGTGGTAGACACCAAGCCCATAGTTGACCAAGCTCATGAGCTAACAGTGATTTATCATGAATTAGGCTTAAGGGGAATGGGTATAACTGAGAGCCTTCAAGTTGCTTGTACCATTGACAAGCTTCCACCTTCTTGGAAAGATTTTGGGCTGTCTCTAAAACATAAGACCGAGGAAATGAGCATGAAAACCCTACTATCTGCCATTAGGATCCAAGAGCAACATCTTGAGAAAGACAATGAGCAAATCATGAACCCTGAGTTTCTAATTAAGGTGAACTTTGTAGAAGGCCAGAATAAAACCTATAGGTTCAAAAACTCCAAATTTGAAAAGGGTGGACCTAAGAACAAAGAAAAATCCATGAAGCCAAAACACCAGATCAATAAGAATGATCGGAGGCCGATTTGCTACAATTGTGGAAAATCCAGTCATATAGCAAGAGTATGCAGGATGAAGAAGAAGAAGTATCAGAACTATGAACATGCACCTCCTCAATCTGCCAATCCACAAACCAACATGGTGTTATCCAGTACTGGCCCTACTAGTACTGATGATCGGTATGTAATTTTAAGTCCAGAGTTAAATTTGGCAATTCATTCTACCGATTGGTTAGTGGATACAGGTGCGAATGTTCATATGTGTACTGATTGTACCCTTTTTACTGTTTATCAGGTCCGGAGCGGCCTAACAGTGACTATGGGGAATTCTACCTCGGCACGAGTACTTGGAACTGGAAAAGTACTTCTAAGGCTTACATCTGGGAATGTGCTTCCTCTATTTAATGTGTACCATGTGCCCCAAGGAAGGAGGAATTTGATCCGTGGATCTCTTCTGATAAGGAGTAGCTATTCTTTGTTATTTCAATCTAAGAAAGTGATTATAACAAAGAATGGAACATTTGTAGCCAAAGGCTATGAGTGTGATGGCTTATATGTAATTAATAAAATGAATGATGTACCTTTGGATATTCCTTCTTATAGCAATAATAAAGTTATTCTTTCAGTATGTTCTTCATTTCTTTGGCATGCTAGATTAGGACATGTGAATAATAATACTATTAAAAGAATGATTAGTTCTGGTTTATTGCCTAATGTTTCATTAGATGAAAAAGAAAAGTGTCTAATTTGTGTTCAGTCTAAGCAACCTAGAAAACCATTTAAAATGGTAAATAGAAATTTCACCTTATTAGAATTAATTCATTCAGATATATGTGAACTAAATGGAACTTTGACTAAAGGGGGAAGAAGGTATTTCATAACCTTCATAGATGATTATTCTAAGTATTGTCAAGTTTATTTGATGAAAACTAAAGATGAAGTAATTGAGATATTTAAGTCTTATAAATCTTTAGTAGAAAATCAACTTGACAAGAGAATAAAGATTCTCTGGTCAGATAGAGGAGGAGAATACACCTTTAATGACTTGAATGAATTCTGTAGAATTAATGGAATTCTACATGAAGTAACACCTCCCTATTCCCCTCAGTCTAATGGAGTAGCTGAAAAGAAAAATAGGAATTTGCAAGATATGGTAAGATCTTTGCTTGCCAACTCAGGTTTACCTGAGGTTTGGTGGGGGGAAGCAGTGCTTACTGCATGTTTCTTGCTTAATAGGGTTCCATTTAAAGGTTCTAATGAATCTCCTTATGAACTTTGGAAATGAAGAAAACCTAACCTAAACTTCCTAAAAGTTTGGGGTTGTTTGGCTAAGATTAATATTCCTTTAATTAAGAAAAGAAAATTAGGACCTAATACTTTTGATGCTATATTTCTTGGATATTCTCTTAATAGTGTTACTTATAGATTCTTAGTCATTAGTTCTGACATTAATGGCATAGATAAGAACACTATAATTGAATCTAAAGATGCTTCTTTCTTTGAAGACATTTTTCCTTTTAAAGATAAAATAGAAAAGCATATAATAGATAGATCAAATAATGAATCTTGTAATTCACCTTCTAATGAAAATGAAAATGAACTTATTGATGTTAATGAACTTGGTAGAAGCAAAAGAATTAGGAAAAAGAAAGATTTTGGATCTGATTTCTATACCTTTATGGTTGAAGATGATCCTAAAACATATAAAGATGCTATGAACTCATTAGATTCTATATTTTGGAAGGAAGCTATTAATAGTGAAATGAATTCAATGAGTAATGAAACATGGTTTATAACTGATTTACCACCTGGTAGCAAAGCTATAGGTTGTAAATGGATCTTTAAGAAGAAATTAAGACTTGATGGTTCAATTGAAAAATATAAAGCAAGATTAGTTGCTAAGGGCTTTACTCAGAAAGAGGGTATAGACTACTTTGATACGTATTCTCCTGTGACTAGGATAACCACTATCCGTACTTTAATTGCACTGGCTTCAATTCATAATTTGATAATCCATCAGATGGATGTCAAGACTGCCTTCCTCAATGGTAATTTAGAGGAAGAGATTTATATGGATCAGCCAGAGGGATATGTGGCTCAGGGACAGGAAAGAAAAGTTTGTAGGTTAGTCAAATCCCTTTATGGTTTAAAACAAGCTCCTAAGCAATGGCATAGAAAATTTGATGAAATAATTATTTCTTATGGCTTTAAAGTAAATGAATCTGATAAATGCTTATATTCTAAGTTAGAAAATGATTCATGTGTTATCTTATGTTTATATGTTGATGATATCTTAATTTTTGGTACTGATATGAATATTGTAACTGATATCAAGAATTTTTTATCTAATAATTTTGATATGAAAGATTTAGGTTAGGCAGAGGTAATGCTTGGTAATAGGATTACCAGAATACCTAATGGTATAATCTTTGATCAATCACAATATATTGAGAAAATTTTGAAGAAATTTGATAAGTACAACTGTAAACCAGTGAGTACACCTTATGAGCATGGTTTGAACTTGAAGTGCAACAAAGGTGATCCAGTGGCCCAAGAAAAATATGCTCAGATTATTGGGACACTGATGTATATTGCAAATACAAGTAGACCTAACATTTCCTATGCTATAGGAAAGCTCAGTAGGTTTAATAGTTGCCCTAGTCTTAGTCACTGGGAAGCACTGGACAGAGTACTTAGATACTTGAGAGGTACCATGTCTTATGGTTTACATTACTCAAGATTTCCCGCTGTACTTGAAGGATACAGTGATGCTAGTTGGATCACTGATTCAGTGAACCGAAAAGGAACTAGTGGATACATATTCATGTTAGGTGGTGCAGCTGTTGCTTGAAGATCATCCAAACAAACTGTGATCACCAGATCCACCATGGAGGCTGAGATTGTAGCCTTAGATTTTGCATCTCAAGAAGCAGAATGGTTTAAGAATCTTATGTCAGAAATTCCTATTATGGAAAAGCCTATGCCTGCTATCTCTTTGTTATGTGACAATGAAGCTGCAATTAATACTTGTAGAAATACTGAATATAACAAGAGAAACAGAAGACACATTAGTATGAGACATAAGACAATTAGATACCTAATTAAAAATGGTATCGTGACTTTGGAATTTGTTAGATCTGAAGGTAACCTAGCAGATCCTTTGACTAAAGGACTAGCTAGAAGCAAAGTTATAGAAACATCAAGGGGGATGGGACTGAAACCCATAAGGAATCATTGACAATGGCAACCCAACCTATTCTGACTGGAGATCCCAAGACGAAAGGTTCAACGGGAAAAACAAGTTGTTCAATGATTAGTTAGCACTATTATTAAAAAATGACTTTATGTCATTTGGTCTCTCCCTATGATGTGAGTGCTAAACACAGCAGAGGTATACGGAAGAGTTAAAACTCTGAATGAGTCCGAGTCTATGACAAGGTGCTGTGCTGCGAGCACCCTTGGAGGATTCACCTATGTGAGTGTGACTGTATGGCCGCAGTCTATAGGGATAAGGGTTTAACTCCTAGAGCGCTCATAAAACTGAGATATTGGTGCATGAGGCCGAAAAGCACCACCTATGATGAACCCAGTATTTGCATTTGTCATGGGTGAAGTATATGAAAATCTGAACCAAAGAATTTGGTTCAAAGCTTTTTAGCTACTACTATTCCTTTCAAATGTAAGTATACTTTCACTAGGTAAAGGTTCAAAGCCGCAAGCTACCTTTACTGAAGTCGTGACATGAAAAGCCCGGTATGACTTTTTTTTTTAAAAATCTTAAAAAAAAAATTTTAATCAGGTGGGGATTGTTGGATTTATAATGATTAAATGTTTTAATTTTTCACCATCCATTGGTGGTACGGCTGGTTTGTATGTGGGGTAGTTCTCACAAGGACTTGAGTTCAAGTCTTTCTTCCCACGATTACCGTGCAAGAGGGGGGCGCGTTCTTGAGGGACGCGTGCTTTTACGACCGTGCAAAAGGGCGTGTTCGCGGAGGATCGCGACCGCGAGAACGCGTCCATGCGAAGGATCGCGATCGCGAGAATGTGTCCACACGAAGAGTTGCGCCTCACAGGAATAAGTCCCGTAGAGGTCTATAAATAGACGAGCTCTACAGATTAGAAATATAATTCTTTAGACAAAAAGCAAAGGATTCCAAATTCTTTTCCTTTCTCTACTCTCTTCCTACCAGTTAAAATATTTCTTCCAAATTCTTTTTAAACGGGCTTGCTGCATATTGATTCTGGGTTCGAAGCCTTCTTTGATCTGTGCAAATCATCGAGGTTGAAGGAACGAGAGGCTGTTGTATCTCAGGAGTAGAACGCCATCCAAGCCTAGTGCACTGTAAGGCGGCGAAATCTACTTCAAGGAAAGTGACCAACATACCACGCCTCAGCATCTCGGATTCCATTTTTCTACTTTTACTTTTAATTTTTTGTTTTAGCCTATTACTGCCTATTATTTATTGAAGTAGAATAGTTTAATTTTATTTCTGCTTCAAACATTATCTTGCAACACTACAATCTAACACAAAGGTATTTCTTCTTAACACAGCTCCTCACCATGCCATCAGCCAACATGGTTTCCTTGAAGCACGGGCCACTTCAAAATTTTCTACCATAAACGCTCAGAAGCCGATCTCTTTTTTTTCCCCCTTCCCAACCATATACTAAGGCTGATTAGTATCAGTTTCCAATATGGGAATAATAATCTTCAACATGCATGAAGAAAACCAACCTGCTGATTAGTACTCTAGGATGGAGAGCTTCAGAATTCCAGGTCGAAAACTTTATGGCAATTTCAAAAAATATTAAAGTTACGGCTAGAAATGAATAGTTCCATGAGAGTTTTCCAAAATATAAAGAAAGCATCTTACATAAGAGAAGAAAACAAGTACATAGAGGAACAATTGAAGCCAAAAGGGCTTCAACTCTTAGAAGTAAGACCCGCACATCTAAGATAGTTATAGCAAACATATTTTAGATGGTTATTCCTCCAGAACAAGACCTGATAAAAGTTTAAAGAACAAGCATGACATCTTTGTTCTCATATCACATTACAACAGATTGATAGGAGGAGACAAAACCACTTCATACTTGACTGGCCTTGACACTCCGGTTGTTGACTTTATAAACTGGAGCTGGTGAATCATGGTTCAGGTTGAACGCAAACACGATGCCATGATGTGTTGAGTATTCCTCTCAGGTTCCATATGAACTCTACCTTTTCAGGTTGGACATTTGCAGATGAATCAACCTAACCAGAGATAGATGAAGAATATCAGCATCATAAAGCATGAGCAGAAAATTTGGAAAATACAGGTTATGTGTATTGAAACTTGAATGCAAGAAATAAATCAAAAGGCTTTCAAGCGCTAATCATCAGAACATGTTAAAAATATAAAGCTCATGATATCTGAAGGTTTATATTTGTAAGAAAATATAAAAATATATAAAATAAATCTACCTCATCCTATCAGCTTAAGCTTTTAGGACAAGTGGTGATTTCAACAATATTACTGCGCAATGATTAAGAAAAGTCGAGATTCGCATGACTTGGTCATTGGAAAAAACTTCCATCAAAGGGGAATGCACTGCTTAAATGCAGCATCACCATCATGAAAACATTCTCGAGGTTACCGCTAGGCTGCAATTCCAAAATATTTATACTAACCTTCTAAAACATATAATAAATCAGCCTTATGGAAGAAAGGATCATCCATACAAATTAGTGTGTTCTACATAGTGGTGCAGAGATTTACTCTCACTGATAAATTAGCATATTTTCCGTTCTACGCTGGTTAGCCCTAAGTGCACTATCAACAAGTTATAAAGGAGGTATATATTCATGAGGACAGAAGCATTGAAGATATAAAGGATACCGTTGTTGTAAATATAAGCACATAATTTTGCTATGAAATACATGTACTGGGGTAAAATGCATAAAAACTCAAGTAACAAGAATAAAGCCAACAGTATATATTAATGCAGTTATCAAAGCATGTATTAGTAAGTACACTGATAATATGCAAAAGAACCATCTTAAAAGTCAACCTGAACATGAAATGACACTGAGAAACTGGGCTAGCATCATAACTTTGGCTTACTGATAACAACAATTTATCAAATACAAAAAATTCAATCAATAGGGCTTTTCCTGAAACCACAAGAGAACAACTTCCTATAGCTTGAAACTGATAATTATTAACTATGTCAACTATGTTTACTTGTCAATATAGCACGGGCAGATCCTTCTGGCAGAGTTATTATTATTAAACCCATAAAACAGTATCAGCAATGGCCATCACAAGACATGCCTTCCTCAACAAATGTTCCAAATCATAACTTGTTAGTATTTTCATTAGAGGTAAAATACAAATACCATTTCTATGTGACACCACCAGCCCACCGAACAAACTAAGTATATGCCCTTTCCGGATGCCAGTTGGATCCAAAGTGTAATAACTTGGACAGCAAAACTAATGAATAAAGTATCTAAGTACATATATCACACAGTTTAGTATTAAAAGAAGTTTTTTTTAGCATGTTTGTATGGTATACTGTCATGTAACAGAAAGAGGTCAAAAAATATTATCAGCAGTGATGGCTTTAATATTCAGTGCCCTAAAATCATGCTGCGGTGTCCTACACCAACTTCCATTGGAAGTTGGAACGTACTACCAGAATAAACAACCCTCAAAAGGACTTCGACATATGAATTGTACTACATTATAACTAGAAGAATATATAATCAAGTCCATGCTAGAAAAGATAATCTCCAAACTTAGTTCATACTACTAACAAGATGGCGGGAACTGCATACCGCTTTAGCAATAATCTCAGAATCTCCAGTTATGTCAACAACAGCCTTGAAGAAAACCCAAGCCCATTTATCACTGCTTACATCAGTGGATATATATGGGATATTACTCTTCTGATATCTAAAAGCTTCCACCCAGGTCTTGCCTCCATCAACAGATATGTCTACTCTCTCAATGCCACGCCCACCTCCAGACACAGCATATCCACCAAGAGTAACCTGGATTATATAAAACAGATCAAAAAAAGATCATCAAGGTTAACCTCATCTAGCTTGCTAAAACATGAACAGATACAGCTGGTGAAGCTTTACCGACCTCTCCTTGCTTAACAACATCCACACCTTCCAAGGAACAAATAGCACACTGCCGGAACACAAAAATTTTTGAAAAAAGAGTTAGATGAACAATTCTAAAGAATATTACATGACCAATAAGTGAAAAAGCAAAACGCACATGTTTTCATCCATTGGAGTTCATATTAATGGCTAGTGGAATTTATGGAATTTTAATTTGCTATCTTTGCATTTTAGAATCATATAAAATGGGAGGATGTTATAATAGCTAATTCCAGAGCTGCATAATTATTTCAGCACAAATATGTTGTAAAATTTTCAATTTGGTACTAAGTTAATTGAAGAAACTTAACTCATCAATTGTAGTTTATGGGGTAGTTTTCTATCAATATTTTTTCATTCTAAACAAAAGAAAAAGCTCGACCCTTCCTTCTTTGGTAGGTTTTTTCTGAAGAGTTATATTTTAAATTTGTTGATAGACATTGAAATCATCATGACCCTATTGAGAGGCACACAGATGACCTTGCTGTAGGCAACCTTATGCAATATTCAAGAAGAATGAATCTGCTGCAGGCATCAATCTGCTGCTTAAGCACTTCAGTGGTGTGTCTCCACTCTCTTTTGCATAATGACTCCCAATAGACTCTAAATCCTGGAAACACCATCTGAAATCTCAGGAATATGTTATCTTGCACTTTGGAGGTATTCGAACACTTACAACAATGATTGCCATCTCATCCAAACTGTCCGGTTTGGGGCGTACTCATCCATACTAGGTTGGGACTGGGAAGAGATAGGGTTTCGGCTTGATACAAACCTTGAACCGGCCTGAGCTGACCCATACCGGTCC
This sequence comes from Phoenix dactylifera, assembly GCF_009389715.1. Taxonomy (NCBI): domain Eukaryota; kingdom Viridiplantae; phylum Streptophyta; class Magnoliopsida; order Arecales; family Arecaceae; genus Phoenix; species Phoenix dactylifera. Next base: position 3,686,916 of record NC_052405.1, on the reverse strand, counting down.
TTACGAACCGAGCAGTACCGCCCAATACCAGATTGCTTACTGTATGCATTGACATGTACCACCAAGTTTCGGTTGGTACTGTGATACAAAATTGAGAAAATGAATTAGGGAGTTGTCACGGTACGAGGTGCATACGATACCTTATTGAACAAGTAATATCGGTATGGTACCCATTACTAAGATTACGGACCTTGCCTTATAGCTTTTCTTTCATTATTTTGATCAACCTTCATTAACCAGGCCTACATGCTCTCGATTAACTGATGATGTTTAGAGCATTGCCCTCCAGATCTTAAGCATTTATATGCTTAAAGCTACATCAGTTGTTTGCCCCCCTATAAAGAATTGAGCTCAAGAACCGAGACAACTTTCAATATCATCAACTTGAACCATCCCCCTTGATAAGAAATCTTAGTTCATCTCAATTAGAGAAGGTTGTGTATGATGCTTCACCATGAACTAGAATCTAACATGTATATCTTCGATGATAGTGGCATGACTCTAGAAAGGAAAGGAACTCAAGTCTGCAGGTGTCGTGGAATTCATGAGCTGTGTATCCTTGAAAATAGAAGGATCTGGCACCTTGAATTATTTAATTCTGAAGTTAACGAATGAGAGGTCGTTGTTTTGCCTGGTGCAGTTTCTCATTTTTCTAGATCTATCGAATCCTAGAAGAGTGAACTTATGATCAGCTCCTGCATTTAAAAATCATATCGGTAGTGCTTGGATAATGAGGAGCATGTGAAGTTGGAGAAGAGGACTGCATTTACAAAAAACTGTCTTGTTTTCTTTTGTACCTATATTCATCAAATAGAGAATGTAAATATATTATTATCCAAGGTACACCGTCTTGGTACTGGCCCCCGTTCCTATGTGATCTTGTTACTGTGCCGATATGCTCGACATTGGGGGGCAGTTCGGCATACCAAATGTCAGTATGCCTTCTGTACCACACACCGGTACCAAACCGATACAATACAGTACAATCAGATACCGAACCAATTGGTACAATATGCCTTGTACTGTTTGGTTTGGTACGGTATAGCATATCTTACTATTATCAATTAAGAAAGCATTCCTTTGATATTACTTAGAGTGTTCATTGCACGGCACATACATTCTTCTCATGTGAACAACTTTTGTGCATAGCTTCAATTTATGTCCATAATGAGGCATATGATGTTTCTTCTTAAACTCAGCACATCAATAGCAGAATGGATGCTCTTATACCAACCTGATTCTATCTTTCTTTTTATTTTCTTTCTTTTTTTTTTTGGAGAAAGCCAACATGATTCTAATCTGATAATTACAGCCTTAAGTTTTCTGTGAAGTTCTGGATGCTGAAAGAAAGGAGTCTAAAGTCAAGATATCTGCAATTACTAGATCTAATAGATTTTTTTAATCTCTCTTAGTAGTGCATAAGAGGAAGGAAAGAAGATCTTAAACCTGAATCCAGCTAGAACTGAACAAGAAGAAGAACAAAAGGATCAGTATGCAGGCATGCATGCTTCTGATGTATGTGTGATATGTATGTATATAATATGACTAAATTATGTGTAACATGCAAATTATTCTTTGTAGTCCATAGCTTCCAGATTCTATACTAAAAATTTATATAAACATAACCCATAAAGGAATTACAAATCAAAACTCTAATTTATATCCACATCAAAACTGAGATACCTGCACAGGAAAATCCATTTGTGGCTTCCTGGTTGACCAATCAATATTATCCCAATCAACTGTAGGTGGAAACATTTTGTAGTCCTTTTGCATAAAGAATCCCTTTATTAAAGAAGAGATGATTAGTCCTACGGTGAAGTGAACAAAATTATGAATGAATCCTGAGATTTGCTAACCTGGCATTCTTCCTCAATTATGTCAATGCGATCCAACCATTTAACAGAGCGTGCACAATAACACCAGGAACAATCACACGTAGTGGATATCCATGGTCACGTTTGAGTATCTTCACATGAAAACATCACAGCTGACTTGATTAAAATACCATTCTATAAATATTCAAGGAAAAAAAAAATACAGTTCCATTGAGGTTCAAAATGGTTTAATAGTTTCCCAAAAAAACCTGACATAGAGGATAAGACAAGCAACTTACAGGGGCAGATCCTCAACAGTGAAAACCAAAAGTAAAGAAGTTTCTTTAATGTTATCAATGCCCATGAGTTAAGAATATTATATTTGATTTTTTGTAATTAGTTTAACATTTCTTTCTTATAAACAAAACCATCTCCTTGAATGTATGTTACACCGTCCATCATTATATTTGTGTAGCATAATGAACTACTTTGTGACTGCATGTATATTTGAGATGCCAAAGGCAAAGATAAGTACTGCCAGTTTGGCATACAAAACAATGTAACTTTTTTTTCTTGAAAACAGACATTTAATTTCCATATCAATAAGATATACAAAGGATACAAACATATGAAATGTGCTTCAAAAATAAACCAAATTGCATCTTGGTTTGTGACATTGGAAATTGCAACAGTTTAAAGAATTCATATTTGGAGCCAGTGCCAAGCCTTATTCTGGTTACCTCTCCGTTCATTTTCATATGCAAGTAAGACATCTGCTGCAGGATTTGTTGCCTGATCCAAGGGAATTGATGCCTTATAGGGACCGCCATTTTCCTCCTAATGGTTGGAGATGGTTGGAGATTGGCAAATAGAGAATTAATCAGAAGAGCACTTCCATACACCCTAGACAAACACATGTGCACACAAAAAAACAAAAGTAACAAAAAGAAAAGGGAAAAAGAAAGAAAAGAGCATCTATTCATCAAAACCTGAACTCTTCATATAATATCTGCTTTTATGGAAACAGAAATAGCAAACTTACTGGACACTTGTCAACACTAATGAATTCAACATGCTTTCCTCCTAATGATGTGACTGCAGTGTGTTTTGATAAACCAACGAGCTCAAGGACATCTGATAACTTGGCTCCTCCCCAGATTGCTGAACAGGTAATAAGGATTTTGTCAAAAAGATTAAACAAAACCACAATTTGAATTTAGTTAATAACTTGGCTCCTCCCCAGATATTCAAGATGTATCAAAAAAGCTGTTTTTTAAAACACATAAAAACATTTCAAGTTGCTTGAATATTGTTTTTTTTTGGGTCTATCATTGACCAGGATTAGGGTAGACAGTTGGAATAGCACGCTAGAGCAGATACTACAAGATTCCCAAGATGGAGTCATATTCTCCTTACACAATTTTTTTTTTTTTTTTTTTTTTTTGAGGTCGGGGGGGCACCCCAATCTCCAACTTCTCCCCTTTTCTGCCGCTGCAGTCAAATGGAATGTTTCATGTTCTAATTCCAATTGATATGTAGAAATACCACATAAACATTGTAGCGGGGGCATCTACACACAACCTTAGCTATCATAACATCCTTAATTCCTTTACTCATGGACTTGCATGCATTTTTTGACCAAATTTTTTGTTTTTTGTTTTTCTTTTTTAAGTCAAACCACTACCAAATCCTACTTTCAGCACTGTCTGCAGATCCCATCATGGACTTGGTTTACATGCTATCTTTAACCAACTTACTTTTAGTTAAATTCTCAATATTTAGAACTTAGAAGCTTTGGTTGATATATTACCGACTAATGAGATTGGGAAAAACCCTACATGACTGGAAGAATAAAGCAATATGTATTTTTGCAAAAAGGCGAAAGGTTCTAAAACAGAGATGAGGTAGCATTGGCAACGTGATACCCTACTTCAACTTTTTCTGATAGATTGGTTTTATTTCACAAATAAGAAGAAATCTTAAAAACAACACTAGCTTCTAGTATACTTGAATTGGTTACATCAAATTTAGATGCATTTCTAGCTGAGACAACAAAATCAGTATTAAGTAGCAATGATTTTGCATGAAAGACATGTTTGTATAATTTAAACCAGAACACAGAGCCCATTAAAGCATACAAACCATTCCCAAGAGCACAGACGTCCCAACCAACACCTCGCACAGCCCTTGTGTTACTCATTGCTGTCCTCCTATTACCTGCACACTGGACTCATCGAAATTGGTTAGAGCAGTAACACATCCAAATTTACATACAAGTAAACAAGAATTCTCGCCACCAACACATGGTACCTGCAAAGTGGCAGTCACATTGTACTTGGGGTAGTTTCCTACAAATTACATGCAATAAATTCAGTTATATCTTCAAACAAGAAGAAACAAAACTTCCTGTAAAATTAACTCATCTATTGCTAACCTGATATCAGCCAGCGATAGCTGCATCGGATTTTCCACAAAGACCACCAATGGAAACATAGTAGCTGCAACAAATGACCAAAGATATTAGCTTTTTAGCATCAAAAAATTGATTTCTAGCAACTGCTCCAACAAATAGACCAAAATTCTTAGTTTTTCTAGGATGGAAAATTCGATTTTGACAAGAGTTTGAGGATGAACTGGGACAAAATTATGACCTGTTAATGTCGTCGACCACTGGAATCGGCCCATGATTTCTCTTGAAGAAGAAATCGACGGGGGGTGATGTATGAGGAGATGAGAGTAGCGCGCGGTGGCTCGGCATTGAAGGGCTCCTGTATTAGAAACCGAGAATAGAAGATTAACAATAAAATATCCAAACTTTGGAATCAGCATAGGTTCCACAATTGAAAATCCTAAATGGCCCCCATTTCTTGGCCTCATCCGAAACCCTAACCCTAAATCGGTGATAGATTGAGGAAGTAGGGACGGATGGCGGTTGATACGCGGCGGCGACGACGGCGGTGGCCGCGGCGCGGCGATGGAAGGATGGTGACAGGGAAGTTATTCTTTTTAGCGCTGAGTTGTGTTGAAAGAGTGTATTGCTACGGGGCCCAACTATGTTACCAAAAATATTCTCCGTAGCACTGGGTTGTGCTATCGGATTGAGCCAAACGTGCCCAATTCGGATTGAGCCTGGGCTAGTTTTTTAATGTATTGAGACCATATTAGGTATCTAAAGAAAGGTCAGCAGCTTTCACTAATACAACTTGAGAAATGCAACTCAAACTAAAACAGTCCAAAGAGCATGTAGTGGACTTCCGATAAAACTTCAATTTTATTCTACCATTGAACTTTAGTTCAGACCATGATATGTTGTACCGTACTGAACCGGATGATATGAAGCGTACCGGAACTATACCAGTTCGGTACTGGATACACGGTACAGAAAAAGTACCTTTACTTGGTATGCTAGACTAGCCCCATATGGTATTATACCGACATAGTGATAATATGGCATTGGTATAGGGCCTGGTTCTAAGACAGCAATAACATTATTTTGCTTTTTATCATTTTTCTCTCTTTTTCAGCTTTATCTTATCTTCTTACATGATGTAAGTAGCTCATCACTGCTTCTTTAAAAGGTTAAAAAAACAAACAAAAAAAAAATGATCTGACCTAATATGTTGCTATCAAAGGTTTTCAATACCGACTTAGATCTCATGGTTGAGTCAATTTACTCAAGCTACAACTGATCGACTCTCCGGTGAGTTGGACTTTATTGCTTGGTTATTGTAATAATAAGCCATTCCACAAGAAGACAGGTCAATCCCAACAACACCATCAGCTGGATCTTTTGAACTCTATGTCTCTATACAACCTCTTTGAACCACCTTTTAGCTCATTTTTTTTTCCAACTGAAGCTACATGGACAAATTTGTTAGCCATCATCCAGACTTTGGTGCCATCTCCATCTTTCCTCCACACATATGGTACCTTCAGACAACATCTAGCTTGCATTACATGCACATATGTAACTTAAGAAAGGTACATATTCAACTCTCACAAACAATCTATAGAAGGTAGAAACCTAAAGTGGGGCCTAAACACTCTTCCATGATGTTTGTGAAAGTTGTTCATTAATTTTGCACTGCTCATATCTAATCTATGGTTAGCTTTGCCATAACATGTAAGTGTTCCTGAGGGTGGTTAGTTAATCTAGCATTGGTTATTTTCCATGTTAGCTCTGCAGTGATATTCCTATAAAGCCATCTTCCTGAACCATTAGAATCCACAACACCTAGGAAATGAAACATAACCACCTTAAGGTGACATTTGTTAATAGGCCAAGTTCATCTACGTATATAGCTATAAGATAAAATAAGCACGGCCTGAAATGATACGCAAACAGGAAGGAGAGGGCTGTTGTATTTATTCAAACATCCTTTCAAAGTGCATGCTTATAATTCACTCAACTAATTATTTAGTTATTGTAATTGTTACAATTCAGGACCTCATCTAAAAAAGCTAGTCGTGATAGTATTATTTAGATTTTTTAGATCTTCAAGGTCTATCAACGAATAAAATTAAATACATATCTGTACCAAATTCTTACAGCAATCAACTTTCTCTTTTAAAGTAAGCCATTCTTTACGGAACAATTGGCATCTTCAAAGTGGGCATTTGTTGTCTTTTCATTCCATAAATGCATGCTTTTCCCTCAAAAAGATATGATCAGCATATATAAACTTCAATGAAGTCGTATAAATCACGAGAACTAAAAAAAAAAAAAGAGGGAGAGAGAAGAGGCTCATAATAAAAGGCTCACCTTAGCATTGATTCTGAGCATGGGTGACGAGGGGGGCTCTTCAGAGTAATCGGAGGAGCCTCTCAACCCTTCCATTTCTCTGCTTCTCTCTCTCGCTACTGAGCAGCGATTCCTTGTGTTGCTGTGGGCCTGGCGGCAGGCTAACGCTTTTTAAAAGATAGAAAAAAAAAAAAAGCAAGGAGGAAGAAGCAGGTGCTCCTCAGATTAGGATAAGTTGTTTCCTTTACTCGCCGCTTTACTTAAACCGCATTCGCCAGCATCATTTATGTGAATAATAGAAGAAAATTCATCAAACTAAACAAGGGGTGGATCCTTTCATAATATAAGTATGGGACTTCCTAATTACATGTGCAGGAATTTTATAGGGCTGAAAAAAAAATGTTGGCAGAGTTCCACTTTCAAATCAAATATAAAATTTGGGTGCCAACGCTTGACCAGAGGTCATTGAGAAATGAGTTAAAAATCCCAAATCACTATGAATTCGAAACGAATTTGATTTTTCCAATCATATAAATTATCTAATCGTATGTCATGTCATTCATCATTATTTAATAAGGAATCATGAGGTCTCCCTCCAGTGAACAGAATCATTGGAACTGCAAGGTTGATCAAGCCCAAAACAAACCCAACAATACCTCAATATACAAACTTGGCTTTTTTTTCTGGGTAGATAGATTGACTTATTTAGACAACTTGTTACAAGAATCTTATTAAAAAGGCTAGTCGAAAAGTTTTTTTTTGAATTTTTTAGTCATATATAATATTCAAAAAATTTCAGTGAATAACTGATGTGAAATTAAACACATGCCTGTACGGATACTCACACAATTAGCTTTACATCTATTGTAATTTTTTCCCCTAGTATTGTTTGTCGTTTACTGTTGTTAGCAAATGAAGTGGGTGCTTGTTCGGTAAGCAGACAAATAGCTTGCTCTATTAGCATTCATATTAATGTTAAGATTGTCAAAATTAAATAATCCTCCATAGGTATAACGAATGCATTCATCTGACTCCTTGGGAGCACTGTGAGTCACATCATCAGCACATACATTCATCTCCTTGTAGTGTACTTCCTCTAATAAGCAGTACAATAGCAGTGCAGCCACCGGGAACTAAGAAAAAAAAGCAATTCATGTGTCCTTTTGTCCACAAATTTTTGTAACTTTTTTTTTTGATGCAATGCATGGTACACTAGCTGCCAGAGAGAGGCGTGTGGCCATTTGATGATTGGATGTTAAGCTTTTTCATCTGTCGTCTTGTCACCAACTTTGAGCTTGGGTAATTTATAGGTTTTGTTTGTTCCTGGGTTTACGTGGAGAAGTTCCAGTTGCATGCATGTCACGTTACCCTGGTCTGCAGCCCATGGTAATGGCTCCGCTGCCCACAGTTCTGATGCTATTTCAAGGCGTAAGAAAACCAACCAGTGGTCAAGGCAGAGTATGATATTTCGAGAGGACATCCAATGCAGCTTACTCCATCACACCAGATACCCAATCCCAATCCAGGATGGATGTGGATAATAATAAAATTCATCTAATAACAAAATTCATCTTAACTCAACTTGAATATAGATATTTCTTCCATAATTTTTTTCTTCAAGACAAAAAAAAAATATAGATGAAAAAATATTTTTTGTAATTTATTCGACTCGACCCATCCACCTGCTTCGTTTACTCTAGATAGTCCTACTTTGCCTCGGGGGTTAAGTGTAGAGTGGGTATAGGTTATAGTCTATCTGATTTATATTTGAATATATTATCATCCCTAATACTCAAAGCTTCAAATTTGTCCTTGAATATTTTAGATATTTTAATGTCTTCAACTTAAGTTGACATATAATAATTCTATTTATCCAAACGTTACTATGATAAGATCAAAAATACAGTGTTATTGACACAGGTTTCAAAGAATGCAAAATATTTATTGACAAGTGTAACTGCATGATTATAGCACTGTTTGCGCATAAATTTAGTATTAGAACTCAACTTATGCCACGATTTGGGTATGCAGAGAGAAATATCTTTCATGGATTTTAATGATTATAGGAGGACCATTTGATAGACTGTGAATAGCTGATGGAAAGATGCAAAAAAAATTTGTGGAGAAGGTAAACGATGAATGAGTGGAAGTGCAAAATCTATGACCGGGCTGGCCAACCCAATGAGCAACTAGCTTTAGGTTTGGTATATATTGAGTTCAGGTTGTCAACGAGTTGATCAACTTAACCTATCTCTCAAAATGGGCATGGTTTAGGTTCAGTCCTCACCTGGCTAATTTATTTTCCTTAATAATTAGGTTATACCAGTACTCTTACAATCCAATCTATTTAAGGATTGTTTAACTTATTGTAAACTCTTCAAAACCCCATTTAATTTTGTTTACCATTTAATTTTCTACCAAAAATGCACCTAATCCTATACATATATTAAACAAATTACATATGTTGGATCGGGCTAGCTATTTAACAAACTAATGAAATTAGATTGATAGATTTCTCCTAATGTTATACAGCTCGATCCTAACTCGAGCCCAACTCAAGCAAACACATTACCAACCCTAAGTAAAATTCATGTTGCACAAAAGGGTTTACATTAAACCTCTTTATGCTCAAAGTAAAGAATAATTAAAACACCTTCTAGACCAAGACTCAACATATTTGTTGTCACGCCCCAGAATTCGGTTCATGACACGGCGTGTTATTGCGAACCCTTGCCCGCAATAACACGCAGCCACTTTAAACTTTAAATCAATTATGAACAATTTTTTTTCTTGAATGTTATCAAATGTTTCATCAATAAAAGATTGATTACAAAGCATCTAAAAATAGCAACATTTAATGTGTCATTTTCTTTTCCCCATAAACCTGAAGCATGTCACGCTCCTCGTTCTAGCATCTCCTATTCATCTGTAAGAACATAAATAAATGGGTATGAGTATAAAGCTCAGTAAGTAACCATGCATAATCTTATCTGATCAATCATAATATTTTCTCATACTAGTGCATTAATTTAAGAAACTAACAGTTGTAACAAAGTAAGCATTTCATATAACAAACCAGTCATATAAACTATGCACGTCCATTTATGCAACTTCATAAACATGGTTATGCATCATAAAACTTTTGTCATTATCCCATGCTTTGAAATCCGTGCTCATCATTATTCATGCTTTGAAATCCGTGCTCATCATTATTCATGCTTTGAAATCCGTACTCATCATTATTCATGCTTTGAAATCCGTACTCATCATTATTCATGCTTTGAAATCCGTACTCTCAGATGATAGTGCAGCTATGGTCACTATTATTACCCGTGACAGGGCCATAATCTTTACCAACTATTATTCCCCGTTGGCAGGGTCTAAGCCAAGCTATTATAACCCGCTGGCGAGGGCCGTATGCCGAGCTACTGTAACCCGCTGGCGAGGGCCATAATCTTTGCCAACTATTGTTCCCCGTTGGCAGGGTCTAAACCAAGCTACTATAACCCGCTGGCGAGGGCGTATTGCCGAGCTTACTGTAACCCGCTGGCGAGGCCATAATCTTTGCCAACTATTGTTCCCCATTGGCAGGGTCTAAACCAAAGCTACTATAACCCGCTGGCGGGAGGCCGTATGCAAGCTACTGTATAACCCGCTGGCGAGGGCCATAAATCTTTGCCAACTATTGTTCCCCGTTGGCAGGGTCTAAACCAAGCTACTATAAACCCGCTGGCGAGGGCCGTACATAGCGATCTGAGGAGTTCTTAAAAACATATCAGTGCTTTTCATAATACTTTTCTCATCGGTACATTGGAAATGAGTAATGGCATCATGCTGAATAAAATTCATGATCATGCTGAAACTTTATTTTTCTTGTCCCATGCATCTTCTACTCATCCTAAATAATGTGTAAATAATATAATAATCATTATGGATGCTATTTATCCCAAAATCATGCAATCATTTGCTAACACATGTTGGATCCTAATTTTGTGAAAATAGTAATAATCATGATACAATTCATAATCAAATAGTCACAAGTATTTGATAAAACATAAGATTATTTCGGGTTACTTATATTTTCCACAATTCATATACACAATTCCAATTCTATAAATAATACTTTTTCACCATATAAAACGTGATACATGATCCATAATAAGATTAAGACATGTTACTTACGTTTAATTTGCTCACCAATGCGCGAGTCTCCAATACCTAGCAAGATCATTTAAATTACATGTCACTTGCACATTTAATTTCTATTTATTCATAATCTTAAAGTCATTTACAGCCCATCCATAGGACTCAATTTCATTTTCGGGTCATAGCTAATTTAATTTCTGGTTTCAGGCTTGGGGTCCATTGCATACTGGTTCAGGACCTGGGTCAATTGCATACTGGTTTAGTTAATTCTGGGTTTAAAAAAACTATTGGGCTCAGACCAGGGCCCGGCCTGGCTCGGGTCTTTATAATTCCGGTTCCTATGAAGCCACCGCTGGAATCAAGCCCAACTCGGCCCCATATCAATTTTTATTTTATTTTTCTTTCTTCTTTTCTTTTCTTTTCCTTTTTCTTTCTTTTTCTTCTCTTCTCCCACTCTTCCCGAGACCTTCTTCTCCTTCATTCTCTTCCCATCCCCATCCCCTCCTCCTCTCTTTCTCCCATTGAAGCAAGGGGGGTAGGAGCTTGGGGTGGAGGTTGGCCCGTAGCTGACGGCATTGGCGCCCGACCAAGGGCTCGCATGGCACGCGGCCGGCCCTGCGGGCCGACGCCTGTGGTCGACCCGGTGTATCTTCGGCCGGACATAGAGATCCCTTTCTCCTTCTTGTCTCTTTTCCTGGATTCGATGCAATAGAGGGGAGGAGAAGCCCTCCCGTCGGCATATCAAAGGAGGGGAAGATCCCTCGGCTCTACCACCACCTGGCTGAGGCCGACGACAGCTGCGCCGAGTCGGGGGTTCTCTCCCTTCGGGCCACCAAGATCGAGAAGGGAAGAAGAAGCCCCTCCTCTCGGCAACCCTGAGAACATACCGGTTCCACCCCATGGGAACCGGATGTGCTTGGACCGACCCCTCCTTCATGGATCGAGAGTTAGGGTTGGCCAATAGGGGAAGGAGATGATCGGGAGGAAAAGGTTTCGGCCATCGACGGTCGGGCCACGACCGTGGCCGATCGTGTCAGTGTTGGCTCAGAGGCCGAACACTGCAGATAAGACCTCTCCTTCCCTCCTCCTCATCTTCTTCCTTCTCTTCTTCACTCTTCGATCTCTATTTCATTTTCCCTTTTTGGTTTTGTTTCATAGCTAGACTAGATCCTACTTGAATGAAGTATGAATGATACGAGGGAGAAGGGATCAAGACTTACCTAGCTCCAGAGCGGAGCTTTGATGTTTCCTCCGGTGATTCGGCGACCGGTTCGAGCAGGGGATACCTCCTCCACCGGCGCCGCCACTCCTGCTTCAGTTCTTTGTAGCAGAAGAAAGAAGGAGTGAGGGCAGTGAGAGGTGAGGGATGAAGCCGTCTTGAGAGAGTCCTTGGGCCTCTTATTAAGCCTCGGCGGGAAGGAGAAGTGGTGGTGATCGTGGCTGTCAGCGGTTATAACCGCCTCAACAGTTGCCGATCTCCACCGCTATTTCTCCCAAATCTCAGATGGGCCGGGATTTACATTTGTATATCAATTGAGGACTTAATAATAAAGTATATAATATGGCATATGGGAGGGCATTTTAATTTTCACATTTTTGTTTTATTAAAGTCCGGCACTTCACTACATTCAGTGGACAAATATATGGATTGACCATGCTTTCCAGCTTCACTTCCTCCGGCTGAGAGCACCATTCCCCATGGCATCAAGGATGTTGTGTGATGCAGAGGGATCATGTGAGCACAAATCACGATGCGCAAGGGATGGAGGGAGGTAGAAGTAGTGTGAGAAGCTTGTCCTATATCTTTGTCTGCCTATAAAAGCTTTCAGAAATAAGAATCCATTGCAAAAAGCTTTCTTTCAAAATACAGAGCTTAACATGTGAAATAAGAATAAGAATCCAGTTGCAAAAGCTTTCTTTCAAAATACTAGAGCTTAACATGTGGATTGTAGATGTATTCTTAATGATAGTCATCACAAAGGGAAGGGAATGCTCGGAAATGATATTTTACATGGATAAATGGATTTTATGTTTTATATTGCACATTTAGAGGTGAAAGTAAACCGGATAAAGTCGGTTCAAATTCATTTTACATCCAAATCTATTCAAATATGAATAGAAATTTGAGCATCGACTAATATCCGTATCTGTATCCATTAAAGAAAAATGGATATGGATATGAATCGACAACTACCCTGATTTATATCCAAAGATTTGATTCTATTTATAACCCTATTTACTAGCACTTATGAACTTTTTTAAAAAAATATATGACTATATTAAATGCTATTAGCTTGGTTTACTGTCAACTTAGCAAATCTTTGATTTAAATTATAAAGATTGATTAATCGGCTTACATCCATATTTATATCCATACTTTTAATGTTCAATTTATATCTACATCCGTTTAAAATAAATATAGATATGAATTTTTGCATATGCTAATATCTCTATCCATATTTGTATTCGTTAAACAAATAAAATATGGGTATTGATATACTAGTATCCAATCCAGTTATAGTCCTATGCACATTTCAACTCATTTGATACATCTGAACTTTGCCAACTTAAATTTCTTTTAAGAAAAGCATTTGTTATGTACAAAGTATGAATGGTAAGTAATTTGATTATTAAGCTAAGGGCATTAGTTTCCAAATGCTACACTAGTGTTGGGCAATGCACATGAGAAAAGGTATATCATGGCTGTTTTGAAGGTTGTGATCCCATCTACATGATACAGGCATTTTTATCTGCTGCCCTCATCCTGCTCATTTCCCAGAGCCAAAAAGCTGAATAGAGACATACCTTAAAAACAAAATATTGAAAGGGAATCCTAGGTTCTTTGGTGTTAAAGCATGCTGATTTTTTTTTTTTTGAAAACCATGGCTGAACCTGATCGGGGTTGCCTACGTACCTCTTCATAAGGGGGATCAAAGCCATACGTATTCTTTTTAAGTTTCAAAAAACGCAGCGGAAAAATGAATCAAACAATTTAATTCATGCATGCTTACAAGATCAAATCTAGAAATCAGCACATTAAGAACACATAGGATTATGCCGGAATCGTTTAAACAATTATGCTAAAATTTTCATGCATGATTAACTATCAGATCTGAAACTTAAGAACTCTATTCCGATTAATCTCCGAATATCCATTGAATGGATTCTGGAGATATCTCCGTGAGGAGCCCTAAAAGGAGGGTAAAAACCTCGGGGAATCAGACCTAGATCTTGACAGCATAATAAAAGAATTAATGTAGGATTAATACCTTTTATGATGGATGAAGCTTGTGGATCTGATCCTCGACTTCGCAGCCACGCACACGAATGGCCTCTACGAGAAGTCCACGCGAAGTCTTGAAGAGATCCAATCCTGCGGAAGTGCTAGCTTGCGCAGAATTTCTTGAGGCTGAAATTTGATTTCCCAACGCTATCAACTTTTGATCCGCCTTCTTGGAAGAACTTGGAGGAAAGGTTATAAAGGGATTGAAGAGGATTTAGATCTGATCTAAAGACTCTTATCAGGACCCCTAACACTAATGGCACGATGGACTTAGAGGAGGAAGAAATCGGCTAGATTGAATGCAGAATTTTTCCCACGCATGAACTAGGGTTCCTCTCTTTCCTTTTCCCTTTTTTCTTCTTCTTTTTCTCTCTTTTTTTCTTGAATTCGACCACCAGCTGATGGAGGTCCTTTTAATGTTGCTCTCCCACCTAACTTCATGCCAACCATCCCATATTTGTGGAGGATTTTGTGGGGTTTTGAATTTTGAATTCAAAATTCAAGTTCATGTGGCCATTACATGATGAAGCTTGATCTAATCTAAACCATTCATCATGTTGCCACTTCCCTCTTTCAATTTCGAAATTCCATGCCCCCAATCAGATTAGAGGGTCACGTGGTGATTTTGTGGTGATTAAATTTTGAAATTAACCTTAATTAGAAGTGAGATAAGATAAGGAGACATATGTCATGAAGAGAGAGAATTGATCTTATCCAATCTTTTTCATGAATTTATCTCTCTATTTGACCCCATTAATGATGAAAGAGGTCCCTGATTTGCCAGTGTCCATGGCACCATTAAATAATTAAATTAATTATTATCATATTAAAAATTAATTTATGGGCCTGCATGGATATGTGGAAGTGGGTTTCAAGATCCGAATAGTTTCAGATCAAACCTATTTAATTTAATTAAATCCTAACAATTTAGAATGATCCAATTACCATGAGTGAACCTAATCCAATTAGGTTAATCCCTAATTAAGCCAAAATTTAATCTAATTTAATTGGTCAACCTAAGCCTCTTGATTCAGACCTAATCCAATAGGTCAAAAAACCTGATTGAGCCCAGAATTGAATCTAATTCAATTTGGCTCATCCTTAATCTAGTTACTCAATCCAATTGAGTTCATTAGCAATCTAATTACTAATCAATCCTCCGATAATTACTTTAATTATTTTATAAGATAATTTGCCAATCGAATTGACCAAATTACCCCTGAATGATTCTTAATCATTCATCAGCCTTCTTGATCAATCAGAAATCTTCTATGCGTGTGACCTCATAGGTTCGAACCTAAGCCGGTAGTATAGGAACGACTTCCTACACTAATCGATGTGACCATCTAGCAATGGTACCCGACGTCCGGATAGGCCGAATATATGCGAAGCAAATATTCTGGAACCTTGAACTATGGTTACTTATAATTCAATCCCTTTGACTTCTAATGCCAGGATGACTTAGAGCTCACTGTCAAACCTATAATTAGTACATCCATTATGTGATTAACTTTAGATATCCCGTGACTCCTCACTGGGATTACCCTGGCCCAAGGTTTTGCTAAATTAATCACAAGACATTATCTCCTGTTTCCAGGAGGGGTCCATTCATCTCGACTTACAACTGACTACGAAGTACTTGACTGCACCCAGTGACTTCCGTCACTGAATTAGAAATTAGGTGGTCCGGTACCCAAAGTAAATGAGTTGCTTGCTAGTCACAAGTTGCGGGTGCAGGTCAGAGGGCCAAACTTATACCCATATCCACTCGGAACATCTCTTGACCAGTGAGAGCGTTCCGGAATTGGTCACGTTCAGTAAAATATACTCTTATACTTCCACCTGTTGGCATACAGTGTTCCACACTCCTTGGTTAAGAGGACAACCAACGTATATGTCAACAATGACTAATCTTGATAATGCTGTCGTCCTTGTAACAACATATCATTTGGTCGCGAAACTAGTTTAAGGACTCGAAGAAATCCTCCTTTTATTTTAATAAGTCCTAAGACTTCATCATATAGAGTTCATTTGAAGATGTAAATGATGATAATGCCAAAAAATACTTTATTGATTTGTCAATTCATTTAATCATCAACCATGCTGACGATTGACATTTAGGATTACAATTCCAACAACTCCCACTTAGCCCTAAAGCAATCGGCACAGTATCTAATACCCATCTTCGACTTGTGTTCGTTGAACTTTTAATGCCGGGACTTTGGTAAATGGGGTCAGCCGATTTTTTTTTGTGTCATTCTTCTGAAGATCAATATAACTCTCGTTCTATATCTTCGAACCCAGATGATAGCGTCGCAGAATATGCTTGGTCTGCCTGATGTGCTTTAGGTTCCTTTGCCTGAGCTATGGCTCCAGTGTTATCACAAAATATAGGAACTGGACCATCAATGGAGGTGCCACTCCCAGCTCGGTGATGAACTTGCCGCAACCAATGGCTTCTTGCTGCATCGATGCTACGATGTATTCTGCTTCACCATGTAGAATCTGCCACTGTATGCTGCTTGGACTCTTCAGCAGATGGCCCCACCCTTAAGAGTAAAGATATATCCCGACACACTCTTGCTATCATCTTGATCTGACTGAAAACTTGAGTCGGTATATTCCTCAAGTTTTAAGTCAGAATCACCGTAGACCAGCCACTGATCTTTAGTATTTCTCAATACTTAAGGATGGTTTTTATAACCTTCCAGTGGTTGCTACCTGGATCAGACTGGTATCTGCTCACTACTCCTAGTGAGTATGCTACGTCTGGTCTAGTACATGTCATGGCATACATTATAGATCCCACTGCCGAAGCATATGGAATTTTATCCATACTCTCTCTTTCTTGAGAGGTTGTCGGACAATCCCTTTTAGAGAGGTTAATTCCATGGCCCATTGGAAGATAGCCTTTCTTGGAATTAATCATACTGAACCTCTTCAGTATAGTATCAATGTATGTGGATTGGGATAATCCAAGCAATCTTTTAGATCTATTTCTATAGATCTTCATCCCTAGGATGTAAGATGCTTCTCCCAACATCACTTCATGGCAAATTTGACGATGATAGCCAAACCATCTTATTCCTTGGTAATGCAGGAATGTCATTCCCGGATTAAAAGAATGTCATCACATACAAAACAAAGAAATATGATAACTGAACCCATTTGCCCATTTATAAATGCAAGGTTCCTCTTCATTCTTATGAGCCATATGATTGATCACCTTATCAAATCGTATGTTCCAACTCCGTGAAGCTTGCTTTAATCCATAAATGGATTTTTGAAGCTTGCACACCTTAGACTCATTGCAGATATAAAACCCTTCAGGTTGCATCATATACACCTCCTCTTCTAAATCTCCATTTAGAAAAGCGGTTTTAACATCCATCTGCAGATCTCATAATCTAAGTGTGCTGCTATCGCAAGCATAATCCGAATGGATTTGAGCATTGCCACAGGAGAAATGTCTCGTCATAGTCAATACCATAACGTTGACGATATCCCTTGGCAACCAGACGGGCTTTATAAGTCTCTACTTTTCCGTCTGCGCCCCGTTTTCTTTTGAAAATCCACTTACACCCTATGGGTTTAATCCCTTCGGGTGGGTCAACTAATGTCCATACATCATTGACCTTCATGGATTCTAATTCGGATTGCATGGCTCCAAGCCATTTATCAGAGTCATACCTCTGCATTGCATCCATATATGTGAATCGGATCCTCATCATTTTCATCAAGTTCGATAGGATCCCTGTCCCGGACCAAGAAAACCGTAGTATCTGTCCGACTGACGTAGTACTCTACCCGATCGTCTTAATGGTGCATCTAATATGAGTTCTGGATCTGATCTAATCAAATCCGACTCAACTAGTTCAGTAGATGGTGTCGAATCTTCTACATGTTGAACTTCCCTAAGCTCAACATTAGAGCTTTTAGTTCTTCACTAAGGAATTCTTTCTCTAAGAAAACAGCTCTATTGCTACGACAACTTTTGTTCTTTAGCAAAGTAGAAGTAATATCCTTTAGTTTCTTTAGGATAACCAACAAAGAAACATTTGTCAGACTTCTGGTTTAAGTTTGTCTGTCTTTCAAACGTTTGACGGTACGCCGAGACACCCCCAAAACCCTAAGGTGAGAGAGCATCGGCTTACGTCCAGTCCACATCTCATGTGGTGTTTTATTCAGACATTACTTGGAACCTTATTATAGAATGTAGCAGGTGACTCAAGAGCATATCCCCAAAAGGATATGGGCAGATCAGCAAACCCCATTCATGGATTCGAACCATGTCTAACAGAGTTCGATTTCTTCCTTTCTTGATACACCGTTATACTGTGGTGTACCAGGAGGAGTCCATTGAGAGAGTATCCCATTTTTCTCCTAGATTATGTCAAAACTCATTGATGAGGTATTCACCTCCTCGATCTGATCGAAGAGTTTTAATACTCTTTCCAGTTTGTTTTTTCTTACTTCATTACGAATAATTTGAACATTTCAAATGATTCAGATTTATGTCTCATTAAATAGACATAACCATACCTAGAAAGGGTCGTCTGTAAACGTAATGAAATATGGAATACCCACCTCTAGCATTTGTGCTCATTGGCCCACATACATCAGAATGTACAAGGGTCAATAAGTCACTGGCTCGTTCACCTTTTTTCGGTAAAAGGTGATTTTGGTCATCTTACCAAGAAGACATGACTCACAGGTTGTCAATGATTCATAATCATTAACATTGAGGATTCCCTCTTTACTTAACATGTTCATCCTGTTCTTGTTAATATGACCTAGCCTATGATGCCAAAGGTAGACATCCATGACATTATTTATTCTAGGACGCTACTTGACGTGTACATTACATTAACAGGTTGTGATAACAAGTAGATGCCATTGCTCATTGTCCATTCATTACAGTAACACCATTTATAATGATATCACAAGAATATTTCTTTATTGAATTTTTAAACCGTTCATGGCAAAAAGGCCTACGGAAATTACATTCAATAAGAATGTAGGACAATAGTTGACAATCACTTTAAAACACTAAATGAGAATTGAAAATAAGTTTGAGATTTCTCCTAAAGCTAAAACTGGAACAGATCTTCCATCTCCAACATTCAGAAATCTCTCGCTGTTTTTCAAATCTCTCATTGACCTGAAGTCCTTGCAACGAATTGCATATATTAACGGACTTCCAGTATCTAATACCCAGGTCGAATTATCACATATAGAGAAATTACAAGGTGTTATCATATAAATCCTTGATCAGCAACTGATTGCCTTTTCTCTTGCTTAGCCTGTTCGGGTCAAGTTGAGGTAAGGTACTGAGGACAATTCCTCTTCCAATGCCTCTGCTTCTTACAATAGAAGCATTTTGCCTGACTTTGGTCATCCTTAATCCTTTTGGTCTGACTATGCTGAGTTTTCAGCTTTCTATACCAATTATTGAAGTTGGGACCAGTCAACTTGTCATTATCCAACTAATGAGCGAAAGTGACAAACTTGCGGCCCATTCTCTACATAAAAGAAAATTTGGCTATAGTATATGAATTGGCTAAACACAGTAGACTTGGACTTTAGTCTAAAGATTACTCCCACTAATTTTCACTGGAAACACTTAACTTGAATTCATTAGTAAACAAGAAATATACTCAATTGCTTTGATCTCATCAAAATCAAATAGGGTTTTAATCAATCACTCCACAATCTCCCCCTTTTTGATGATGACAAAAACACTGAGAATATGTAAAGTGAATTGCACAATAAACAAATGAAATAAAATCCATAAATGAATTCAAATGTCTGGTAATTCAATTTATCCAAGCTTGAAAGGAGTGAAACAATAAATTTCGGAGTTAAAGCTCCCCCTTTCACTTTGGAATTATATAAGCCTTCATTTATACAATCAATTGTTTGGCTTATATGTCATTAATGATTTTGCTTGATTAAAAATTCAGATTCTCCCCCTCAACATATGTATTCTACTATGTTTTGATTCTTTGAATTTCCTTTTAATGCTTTGAAGTTTTTTGAACTGAATTTTTTTGGTTTTTAGAGGGAAAATCTGTCAATTTGTTCTTGGAGTAGGATTCAGCTAATCTCCGATATCCCTTGAATAGATTCTGGAGATTACTCCATTAGAGCCCCCAAAAGAGAGATAATGAGCCTCGAGGTACCCGAATCCACTAAGAACGAATTTGTGTGTTTTAAGAGTTTATCTTTTTATTGATTTTCATTGATTCCTTTTACATATTTTATTGCATATTTTCCCCCTTTACATATTTATACATATTTTCTCCCCTTTTTGGTCATCATATCAAAAAAGGAGGTAATCAAAACACACAATCAAACATTGATCAAAAGGCATATTATTGAAGAAAAATGCGGCTACTCATTGTATTAATTTGTATGTAAGTACATTTCAGAATACAATAAGTAACGTAAAGCAATACATGTCAAAGCAAAATACAAAAAGTAGCTACGGTCTTCTCGAGGATGTAGGTCCTCCTCTCGAGGATGTATCTCCTCCTCTCGAGGATGTGACTCCTCCTCTCGAGGATGTATCTCCTCGAGGCATGCGCTCCACGAGTGATTGGACCGCATTGGTCACGTTCTCTAGCTGGCAATATGATGGCCTGGATGGCCCTGCTCTGTGTCGTATCCAGCTCGAGTACTGACTTCTGCAGTCCGTCCAGCTTGTCGTGAGCACATTCGACAAGCGCTCGGCCCCTGCGGTGGTGGTGGACATGGTCACGGCCGATGTCATCCCGCATCTGTCGAGTGGTGCTCGTGAACCTCACTCATGCTGTGGAACTGGGCCTGTATCAAGGTCCTCATGTTGTATATCTCTTGGCTCACCTCAGCCGTCATGTCTGTGCACGGCTGTCAGGGAAAGGGACCAATGCGGAAGATGTGGGCGCAGGAGAGGGGAGTAGGCACCGCACCCCGGAGCTCTAGAGCAGATCTCGGACTATCTCTTGCCGCAGCTCCCGGAGCTGCTCAGACGAGATCCGGACCTCCATAGGCTGAGTGGCTGAGGAGGAGGGTCGGCGGAGGTGGTAGGAGCAGAAGTGGATGGAAAGTCTGGTACGTCGGGAAAGTCAGAATCGGGCTCAGGACTGGGGGAAGGTCTGGTGGTCTGTGTGGTGATGGATGACTTCCTAACCCAGATCCCCTCTCTCTTCCGAAAACCCCATCCTGTGTAGGGTCCCCGCTCGCATGCGATCTGTCCATCGCAATGCGCGAAAGGGTTCCCCCTTAGGAATGGGAATCTCGTACTCCCTAAACAGAAGGGTGAATATCATGCCGATATGGGAGGGTGAGCCTAGGTCTATCTAGGGGCTCACACATATACCTATAGATGAGTTTTGGGGAAGTTGATCGGGGTGTCCTGAAGAATATAAACATAAGAGCTAGGTCTCTCTCATTTACAAAATCAAATCTCCCTGTCTTAGGGAAGATGGACCTAGACAGTATACTCAAAAGGATTCTCACCTCAATCGGAAGTGAGCTAGCAGAAACCTCGTCTAGAGGTGACTGGGGTGGATGCCCTAGAACGGCCGTAAGGGCCTCAACCCTGTCCTCAGGGTGTGTGGGAGCCACCCCTACTAATGGAAGGTGGAGGATGTGGGCAATAAGATCCTCCGTAACAAACAGAGGGACACCGGCTACTGTGCCCTCGATACCCCCATCTCCCCGATGGACGGTACCATAGAACTCTCTAACAAGGCCAGGGTAAGTGGGGAGATCTAAAGTGAGGAAGTACTCTAATCCCTGTGGCCCTAAGCCTATCACCTATGGTGAACCCTTCCCGGGAGAGATAGTCGAAACGACATATCTCCCGGTCGGTAACGGCCTTCCCGGCCAATGGCCTCGCGGGGAACCGCCCTAGGCGGGGAACGAGCCGGAGGTGGTTGCCTCGCGGGATCGTGCCGCGCCTTGGAGCGCCGCTCGGGACCGGCCTCGGGTCGGGACCTCTTCCGGACAACGGTCTTACGCGGCATTATGACCTAGACGGAATGAAAACCTAAAGGACGGAGAAAGGTCGACGGAGGAGCTTGGGACCGGACCGGGGGCGACCTAGGAAGGGATGAAAAACCTAAGAACCGGTGAAAGATCGACGGAAAAGGGGTTGGAGACGATCGGGGACGACCTAGGAGTCGGCTCTAGGGCTTTTGAACAGTTGGCGGCTTGAGAGAAAAGTGTTTTCGAAACGACAAATCTAGGGTTAAAAAGTCGGATCCCGACTGCGAGTCGACTCCACTGAGTCGCGAGTCGACTCGACCTCGAGTCGACTCCAGAATATGCGCGAGTCGACTCTCCTTATGCGCCTGAAGACTTCGAGTCGACTCCCGACTATATGCGAGTCGACTCCCCCTCTGCTGCCATCTTTGCGAGTCGACTCCCGCAATGCGCGAGTCGACTGCTCCTTAGGAGCCGACCTCTGAAACTTACTTGAGTCGTCTCCTAACCTTGGCACGCACCTAAAAATCATGCTATAATCGTGCCAAATGAGGGAAAAACACTAAAGTATGATCTGATTTGATGATTATTGAAAAGAAACTCTATTTTAACCACAATCTAGTCATCAAAATCAATGAATCTAGTGGAAACCACCACTAGGATGGATCAATCACTCCTAATCCCCTCCTAAGCACACTAGACCTCTCTTCACTTAGGGGTTTTGTAAAAATGTCTGCTAATTGATTATCAGTACAAACAAATTAGAGTGTCACATCACCATTCAATACATGATCTCTTATGAAGTGATGTCTTATCTCAATGTGTTTAGTTCTTGAATGTTGAATTGAATTTTTAGTTAGATTAATGGCACTTGTATTATCACAATTAATGAGAATTTTATCTTGTTTAATGCCATAATCTTCTAATTGTTGTTTAATCCACAAGATTTGAGCACAACAACTCCCGGCTGCAACATATTCAGCTTTAGCAGTAGATAATGCAACCGAGTTTTGTTTCTTGCTAAACCATGAGATAAGATTTTCTCCTAGAAATTGACACGACCCACTGGTACTTTTTTCTATCAAGCTTACATCCAGCGAAGTCTGAATCTGTGTATCCTATTAAGTTTAGGCTAGATTCTTTAGAGTACGATAGCCCTATGTTCTTAGTTCCTATTAAGTATTTAAAATTCTCTTAACTGCAGCTAGATGTGATTCTTTAGGATTAGCCTGATATCTAGCACACATGCAAACACTAAACATAATATCAGGTCTACTTGCAGTAAGATACAATAAGGATCCTATCATACCTCTATAAAGTTTTTGATCTACAGATTTACCTGATTCATCTTGATCTAATTTGCATGATGAGCTCATGGGGGTGCTGATTGACTTGTTTCCCTCCATATCAAACTTCTTGAGCATCTCCTTGATATACTTGGCTTGATTGATGAAGATGCCTCCTTCAGACTGTTTGATTTGAAGCCCGAGGAAGTAGTTCAGCTCTCCCATCATGCTCATTCTCAAACTCACTCTGCATCAAATCAGCAAATTCTTCGCAGAGGCGATTGTTAGTAGCACCGAAATGATATCATCAACATAAATCTGTACTAACAGCATATCTTGGTTTTTCTTTTTCAGAAAAAGAGTTGTATCTACATTACCCCTAGAGAACTCATGTTCTAATAGGAATTTGCTAAGTCTCTCATACCATGCTCTAGGTGCTTGTTTCAAACCATAAAGTGCTTTATTCAATTTATAAACATGATTAGGGTATTGATGATTTTCAAAACCAGGAGGTTGTTCTACATATACCTCCTCATTAATATACCCATTTAAAAATGCACTTTTTACATCCATTTGAAATAGTTTGAAGTTCTTAGAGCATGCATATGCTAATAATAATCTAATAGCCTCAAGTCTAGCTACAGGAGCAAAGGTTTCATCAAAATCTATACCTTCTTCTTGATTATACCCCTTTGCTACTAGTCTAGCCTTATTCCTTATTACGATTCCATTTTCATCTAGTTTATTTTTATAAATCCATTTTGTTACCTATAATTGGATATTCAGAAGGTCTCTCAACTAGATTCCACACTTTGTTTCTAGTAAATTGGTTTAATTCTTCTTGCATTGCATTTATCCAATTTACATCATTTTCGGCTTCTTCTATATGTTTGGGCTCAAAGTGTGAGACAAACGCTAGATGGTTATTTAAATTCCTAAGGGATGCTCTAGTCCTAACCGGTTGAGATGGGTCATCTAGAATTAGTTCCTTAGGATGCCCCGTGAGCATACCTCCAAGCTTTAGTTAGCCCATGATCCACAATAGCCTCTTGGCTTGATGATGCTCCTTCACTCAACTTTTGATTATCATCTTGTAATGCCATCTCATCTATCTTTTCTTCAAGAATTTCAACATCATCATCAAAATTAACTTTCTTACTAGAGGAGATGTCACTAGAGTCATCAAATACAACATGTATAGATTCTTCTATAACTAAGGTTCTTTTATTAAGGCTCTATAGGCTTTACTAGTTGTAGAGTAACCTAAGAATATTCCTTCATCCGATTTAGAGTCAAATTTACCTAGATTATCTTTCCCATTATTATGAACAAAACACCTACATCCAAAACATGAAAGTAATTAACTTTTGATTTTCTATTTTTCCAAAGTTCATAAGGTGTTTTCTTTATGATGGGTCTTAATAAAACTCTATTTAATATATGACAAGAAGTATTAATGGCTTCTCCCCAAAAGTACTTAGGGAGGTTACTTTCACATAACATAGTTCTAGCCATTTCCTCTAGAGTTCTATTTTTCCTCTCCACAACTCCATTTTGTTGTGGTGTCCTAGGTGCAGAAAAATTATGAGTTATTCCCTTTTTACTACAAACTCATTGAATAACTGATTTTCAAATTCGGTACCATGGTCACTTCTAATGGCTATTACTGAAGTATCTCTAGCATTGGTTACTTCCTTATGAAACTTTTTAAATACTGAAAAAGCTTGATCTTTATGTGCTAAGAACATAACTCAAGTGTACCTAGAATAATCATCTACAATAACTAGACCATATTTATTTCCACCTAGGCTTGTTGTTCTAGTTGGTCCGAATAGGTCCATGTGTAATAATTCTAGAGGTCTAGAGGTAGAGACACATTTTATGGATTTAAATGAGTTCCTAGATTGTTTGCCAAATTGACATGCTTCACATATTTTGTTCTTTTCAAATTTTAATTTTGGCAAACCTATCACGGAATCTCTTTTAACTAGTTTAGTTATTATGTCCATGCTTGCATGACCTAACTTACGGTGCCATAAACCAACTAGCATCATTATCTTTAGTTTCATTAACAACTAAACATTGGTTATGTTTTGCAAGATCTTCAAGGTCTACAACATACACATTTCCACGTCTAATTTCTTTAAAGACTAAACTATTGTCATTAGGGTTTGTTATAATGCATAGTGATGGTTTAAACATAACATCATACCCTTTATCACATAATTGACTAATGCTTAACAAGTTATGCTTAAGACCATCAACATATCTAACATTATCAATACAAGTAGAAGGGGTGATTTGAACTTTACCAATACCAATGATGTGACCTTGGTTGTTGTCTCCAAAAGTCACAGCACCTCCCTTCTTAGCTTCAAGGGTGAAAAATTGATCCTTATCACCCGTCATGTGTCTTGAGCAGCCACTATCCAAATACCAGCAGTTTTTGTTGACCTTGGCTGCAAGACACTCCTACACAAGCAAATCATGTCATCTTAGGTACCCAAGTTTTCTTGGGTCCTTCATGGTTAGTCAAGTTGGTTCCTTTTGGAACCCATATCCTTTTAATTTTCCTTTTTGTTTTACCTTTCCTAAAATTACACACATTTGCTTTATGACCTATAGTTCCACAACAAAAGCAGGTTATTTTCTTAGTTTTACTTTTCCCAGCTTTTAACAAAGAACTTACTAAGAAGTTTTTGTTTATTTCTTGGTTGATATCCTAAACCCGCTTTATTAAATACTGCTCGTTGACTATTTAGTATCATATTCAATTTTTCTGAGCTATATGTAAATTTTTCAACTAAGGGTTTGTATTTGTTAAGTTCTTTGGTTAGTGTTTGATTTTCTGCCTTTAGATCATTTAGTTCTTTTGTGAGATCCTTGTTTAAGATTTGTTTATGGTTTTTAAGTTCTGAGAGTTCCTTAGTTAGTTTTTTCATTATCCTTAGTTAAGGTATTAGTCTTTTGAGTTAAAAGTTGGTTGCTTGTCTTAAGGTCTATATTTTCTTTGGTGATTAAATCCTTATCCTTAACTAATGAATCATACTTACGGATATAAGTTTGGTTAGTTACTTTTAATTCTCTGTTTTTAACATTTATAGCCTTATATTCAATCATTAGTTCATTAAAGGCATCATAAAGCTCATCAAAAGTAAAATCTAAAGGCGATTCGAGCGTTACCTCATTTCCATTGGCCATGAAGCAGAAATTGGCCTTTTCCTCTTGTTCCTCATCCGATGAAGAGGATGATGAGTCTGAGTCGGATAGTGTCGTGACAAGAGCCTTCTTCTTCTTGTACTTGCTCCCCTTCTTCAGTAAAGGGCACTCAGCTCTTATGTGACCCGGCTTCTTGCACTCGTAACAGCCAATCCCCTCATTTTTCCTTTCCTTACCTTTGTCCTTGCGGTAGGAATTTGAGGGGCCTCTCCTTTGATGATAGGACTTCTTGTGGTTGATGAATTTTCTGAATTTGCGCACAAGAAGTGCCTCACCATCATCATCCTCATGTTCTTCTTCTTCACTGCTGCTACTGCAAGATAAGTCCTTGTTAGATGAAGTAGATTTTAGAGCTATTACCTTTTTCTTATGGGAGGACTCTTCCTCGTTGTGTTGTTTCATGGTTAGCTCGTGCGTCATTAGGGATCCAAGAAGCTCCTCAAGTGGTAATTTGTTCAGGTCCTTGGCTTCTTGGATTGCGGTCACTTTAGCTTCCCATGACCTTGGTAGACACCGAAGGATTTTCCTGACAAGCTCACTGTTAGTATAGTTCTTGCCAAGGCTTTTTAGGCCATTGACAATGTCAGTAAATCTAGTAAACATGCATGTAATTGTTTCATTAGAATCTATTTTAAATAGTTCATATTTATGAACCAAAATATTTATTTTGGATTCTTTGACTTGATTCGTGCCCTCATGGGTCACTTCAAGTCTGTCCCAAATCTCTTTTGCAGAATTGCAAGTAGAGACCCTATTAAATTCATTTCTATCTAAGGCACAATAAAGCACATTCATAGCTTTAGAGTTTAGTTGTGCCTTCCTCATGTCATGTTCATCCCAATCCTTTTCTAGTTTGGGTACCGTGACACCCTCTACATATATGGATGGGATGTATGGGCCATTTACTACAATGGTCCACATCTCATAGTCTTGGGCTTGGATGAATATTCTCATCCTAGCCTTCCAATATGAGTAGTCGGATCCATTAAAGAATGGGGGTCTTTGGGTGGACTGACCCTCAATGTGGGAAGATCCAAATGGGGTTGTCATTTTGATCTTTTACTCTTGGGTGGAAGAGTTTAGGCTCTGATACCACTTGTTGCCCAGATAGACAACCCAAGAGGGGGGGTGAATTGGGTTTTAAAATAATTTTAACTATTAAAGCGTTTGTGGGTGACTAATTAATGCTTTTTACAAGATGATTAATTAGTTGCTGTGATGTGTATGAAATGAGAGTAATGGTAAGAGACAAGCAATCACAAACACAAAGCTTTTATAGTGGTTCGGAGCTAACCCTTGCTCCTACGTCCACTCCCCAAGTCTCTATTGGGAATTCACTATAACCCTTGGATTACAGCCGGTTGTTTTCCAAGCTCACAACCAAACTTGTTGTTTTACGAGCTCACAACGAACTCGGTCGGTTTTTCCAGGCTCACCGACTAGAACCAACTCCGATTGTTTTTCCGAGATCACAATCGAACCCTTACACGTTGGTTTTACACTCGGCTCACCAACCAACCTCAATACTCTTGATTCAATGCCCCGATTGAACCAAGCAAAGACAAAGGTGTAGATAAAAGAGACAAACAGAAAAATACAGCTTCTCAAAAGCAGATAAATGGCAATATGAACAATAACGAAGTTAAGAGCCCTCAAACGCTTTTAAGTTGGAGAAGAGGAAGGGCTTCTTAAACTTCTGGTCTCCTCTTGAGTGAGTAGTCGACTTGAATGCAGGAGGAGAAGACTTTTAATTGCTGGGAAGATGTAGGTGGATGCAGTAAATGCAGATCTTCCTCTTTTTCGTTGAAGAACACGTTGCAGAGCTTGAATGCTTGATTAGTTGGAGTGGAATGGTTCTTCTCTGCCTTACTACAGTCTTCTGTGGCTATTTAAACCAACCCCCACGGAAACTAGCCGTTAGAGAGCTTTTTCTGCCCGTTCTGCACACTCTGCGCAGCCTGACAATGTGTCCGTTGGTGGGTTAGAGTCGACTCGCGCGATCAGGAGTCGACTCGGCTGTAGCGGGAGTCGACTCAAGCTTTTCCGGAGTCGACTCGGCAACTGTTCCAAATTTGAATTAAAGTTGCCTTCACGACTGGGAGTCGACTCGTCTTGACCTGGAGTCGACTCGCCAACTTCTGGAGCTGACTTGGCAATTTCGGAGTCGGCTCATCCACTGAAGTCCGTGGATCCAATTTTGAATTTGATCCACTCGAGTCGACTCGACTGTCCTGGGAGTCGACTCGAATCTCAGAGCCCGAACTCCCGATTCTCTGTCTTTTGGTTCGTCCAGTCTTGGAATCGACTCGAACTTCCTCGGAGTCGACTCGGCTCTCAGTTTCCGAAACTTGGTCTTCTGCCTTTTTGATGTGAAGCTGTCTTGGAGTCGACTCGAGCTGTCTGGGAGTCGACTCGAATCTCAGAGGCAGTAACTTGGTCTTCTGTCTGTTGATGGTCGCGGAGTCTTGGAGTCGACTCGCATATTGCGGGAGTCGACTCGAATCTCAGAGTCCGAAAATTGCTCTCTGACTTTTTCTTGTGTTCCTCTGAGAGTCGACTCTCACCTTCTTTGGAGTCGACTTGCCATCCATCGGAGTCGACTCGCGTTTCACTGGAGTCGACTCGAATCTCAGATCCGAAAGCTGCTCTCTGACTTTTTCTTTGTGTTCCTCTTGGAGTCGACTCTTACTATCCTGGAGTCGACTCGGTGAACATCGGAGTCGACTCGCGCACTTTGGGAGTCGACTCGTTGACAGGTTCTGAGTTGAAGCTTTCTGTTCTTCTGTCTGTTCTCAGTCGGAGTCGACTCGTACAGATCTGGAGTCGACTCGAGCCCGTGCCAGTGAACTTGATACGCTTGGAGTCGACTCGTGATACTCTGGAGTCGACTCGAGTCTCAGACTTTGGTTCAAGCTGACTTCTCAACTTATCCAAAAATTATGAACCAAGTCTTGAGACACTTAGACAAGATTTTCACTGAAACACTTAATTGAATTCATTAGTAAACAAGAAATATACTCAATTGCTTTGATCTCATCAAAATCAAATAGGGTTTTAATCAATCACTCCACAGCTCCCAATTAAAAACCACCGGTCAAAACTGCCAAACTTACCTTAGACACCGACTGGTTAATCAATTTCGATTTGATTACTCAAATGACTCGGACTACACCTCTGAGCCTAAATCAAGTTCCATCTTGATCTAATCAAAGACATAGACTTGATCCATCTACAACTATTGTAAATTGACCTAGAATTTCCTTCACCTAATCTAATTACTACTTAATTAGATTTGATCAATTAATTCTATTTATCCATGTATGATTCTAACCTTAGGTCTAACCCAATCCTAGAAACTTGATTCAAGCTAACCCATATGCCCAAATAATTATGCAATGTCAATTAATTGAGTTACAATTCTATTTCATAACACTTAATTCTCAATTAAGTTTAGACTTATGAAAGTTTTGATCATTGCATATTTATTTTTAATTACATATTAATTACAATCTTTCAGTTCTTAAAATATATTTTCAGACCTGAGTTTTTGTAATTAATCACATGTAATCAGATTTAATTCATGTTTAAGTCATTATATTTAATGTTCATGCATCACATATACATAACAATATGAATTAATACAAACAACATACATCTTATGTATTTGTTTTTTCACTTTTATTTTCAGATCTGATTTGTTCATTAAAATCAGAGATCATATGAATCATAAATTTTATTTAGATCTAATCTAAACAATATTATGATTTCAGATTTATTTATGTTACAAATCTTAACACAAACATGCATCATATGCATCCAAAATTTCAGATCTAGTTAATCATGCATAATCAGCAATTAAATCAATCATAAAAAATACTTTAGATCTAATCTAAGCATGCTCATGATTTCAGATTTAATTACAAAAATTAAAACATAAAAGTTTAAACATGAACCTGGCTCTGATATCAATGAAAGGGAATCCTAGGTTCTTTGGTGTTAAGCATGCTGATTTTTTTTTTTTTTTGAAAACCATGGCTGAACCTGATCGGGTTGCCTACGTACCCCTTCATAAGGGGGATCAAGCCATGCGTAGTTCTTTTTAAGTTTCAAAAATGCAGCGAAAAAATGAATCAAACAATTTAATTCATGCATGCTTACAAGATCAAATCTAGAAATCAGCACATTAAGAACACATAGGATTATGCCGGAATCGTTTAAACAATTATGCTAAAACTTTCATGCATGATTAACTATCAGATCTGAAACTTAAAAACTCTATTCCGATTAATCTCCGAATATCCATTGAATGGATTCTGGAGATATCTCCGTGAGGAGCTCCAAAAGAGGGTAAAACCTCGGAGAATCAGACCTAGATCTTGACACCATAATAAAAGATTAATGTAGGATTAATACCTTTTATGATGAATGAAGCTTGTGGATCTGATCCTCGACTTCACAGCCACGCACACGAATGGCCTCTACAAGAAGTCCACGCGAAGTTCTTGAAGAGATCCAATCCTGCGGAAGTGCTAGCTTGCGCAGAATTTCTTGAGGCTGAAATTTGATCTTCCCAACGCTATCAACTTTTGATCCGCCTTCTTGGAAGAACTTGGAGGAAAGGTTTAAAGGGATTGAAGAGGATTTAGATCTGATCTAAAGACTCTTATCAGGGACCCCTAACACTAATGGCACGATGGACTTAGAGGAGGAAGAAATCGGCTAGATTGAATGGAGAATTTTTCCACGCATGAACTAGGGTTCCTCTCTTTCCTTTTCCCTTTTTTCTTCTTCTTTTTCTCTCTTTTTTTCTTGAATTCGACCACCAGCTGATGGAGGTCCTTTTAATGTTGCTCTCCCACCTAACTTCATGCCAACCATCCCATATTTGTGGAGAATTTTGTGGGGTTTTGAATTTTGAATTCAAAATTCAAGTTCATGTGCCATTACATGATGAAGCTTGATCTAATCTAAACCATTCATCATGTTGCCACTTCCCTCTTTCAATTTCGAAATTCCCATGCCCCCAATCAGATTAGAGGGTCACGTGGTGATTTTGTGGTGATTAAATTCGAAATTCAACCTTAATTAGAAGTGAGATAAAGATAAGGATGACATATGTCATGAAGAGAGAGAATTTGATCTTATCCAATTCTTTTTATGAATTTATCTCTCCATTTCGACCCATCTAATGATGAAAGAGGTCCCTGATGTTGCCAAGTGTCCCATGGCACCATTAAATAAATTAAATTAATTATTAATCATATTAAAAATTAATTTATGGCGCCTTGCATGGATATGTGACAAGTGGATTTCAAGATCCGAACAGTTTCAGATCAAACCCATTTAATTTAATTAAATCCTAACAATTAGAATGATCCAATTACCATGAGTTGAACCTAATCCAATTAGGTCAATCCCTAATTAAGCACAAATTTAATCTAATTTAATTTGGTCAACCTAAGTCCTCTTGATTCAGACCTAATCCAATCAGGTCAAAAAACCTGATTGAGCCCAGAATTGAATCTAATTCAATTTGGCTCATCCTTAATCTAGTTACTCAATCCAATTGAGTTCATTAGCAATCTAATTACTAATCAATCCTCCGATAATTACTTTAATTATTTTATAAGATAATTTGCCAATCGAATTGACCAAATTACCCCTGAATGATTCTTAATCATTCATCAGCCTTCTTGATCAATCAGGAATCTTCTATGCGTGTGACCTCATAGGTTCGAACCTAAGCCGGTAGTATAGGAACGACTTCCTACACTAATCGATGTGACCATCTAGCAATGGTACCCGACGTCCGGATAGGCCGAATATATGCGAAGCAAATATTCTGGAACCTTGAACTATGGTTACTGTATAATTCAATCCCTTTGACTCCTAATGCCAGGATGACTTAGAGCTCACTGTCAAACCTATAATTAGTACATCCATTATGTGATTAACTTTAGATATCCCGTGACTCCTCACTGGGATTACCCTGGCCAAGGTTTTGCTAAATTAATCACAAGACATTATCTCCTGTTTCCAGGAGGGGTCAATTCCATCTCGACTTACAACTGACTACGCAAGTACTTGACTGCACCCAGTGACCTTCCGTCACTGAATTAGAAATCTAGGTAGTCCGGTACCAAAGTACAATGAGTTGCTTGCTAGTCACAAGTTGCGGTGTCAGGTCAGAGGGCCAAACTTATATCCATATCCACTCGGAACATCTCTTGACAGTAGAGCGTTCCGGAATTGGTCACGTTCAGTAAAATATACTCCTATACTTCACCTGTGTGGCATACCAGTGTCTCCACACTCTTTGGTTAAGAGGACAACCAACGTATATGTCACACAACGACCTAATCTTGATAATGCTGTCGTCCTTGTAACAACATATCATTTGGTCGCGAACTAGTTTAAGGACTCGAAGATAAATCCTCCTTTATCATTAATAAGTTCTAAGGACTTCATCATATAAGAGTTCATTTGAAGATGTAAAATGATGAATAATGCCAAAAAATAATTTATTGATTTGTCAATTCATTTAATCATCAACATGCTGACGATTGACATTTAGGATACAATTCCCAACAAATATAACTAAATAAGGATCTGCAGATGGGGTCCCAAGGGCCATATATGAAGGCTCAAGTAGTGTGCCCTGACTTGGTAGAGAAGAAGCAGATTAGCCTGAGCCTTCAACCATGGACACTGAACTAGCCATTTGTCTGTTCTTGAAGCACTAATAACAAAAAGTACACATCAAATAGTTTCAGGTTTTGCTCGAGAGAAATAAGAAAAAGGAGGTCATTGTCAGGCTACAGTCTCAGGAGATATAGAGAGGAGGATTATTGGAGGAGGAGGTGGGGGAGCTCAGATTGCACTTGGCTCTATATGATTCTCTCCTCAGACTGCCGGAGACACTGTGGAGACAGAAATCCAAGGTTCAGTGGATTTTGGAGGGTGACTGGAACACCAGGTATTTTCATCGGACGATGGTGATCAGGAGGCACCAGAACATGATCAGAGTCATCAAGAGTGAGGATGGGCAGTTGTCAGAGGATTCAGACATGCACGATTCGGAGGGTGGTGGAGGGGTTTTTTAGGGCTAGGTGGACGGAGATGACAGGGGATGGGAGCCGAGCGGTGATGCCGATGCCTGGAGTCTGGGTGTCGAAGGAGGAGACTGCAGAGCTGATTAGGCCGGTGTCGGCGAGGGAGATCAGGGAGGTAGTGTGGTCCCTCGAGGGGAACAAGGCACCAGGTCCGGATAGTTTTTCACCCTTGTTCTTTCGGAGGTATTGGACGATAGTGGGACAGGATGTGACGGCAGCTATGCAGCAGTTCTTCAGTATAGCAGTGATGCCGTCAGATTGGCAGAGGACTTTTATCACTTTGATACCGAAACGGCAGGATGCTATTGAGCCTGGTCACTTCCGACCGATTAGCCTGTGTACCATGTTGTACAAGGCTACGACGAAGATACTTGCCCTTAGGTTGAGGGATACTCTTCCGAGGTTGATTTGTCTGCAGCAAGGGGTTTTCATTGGAGGGCACAGCATTTCCGACAATGTCCTAATAGCTCAGGAGTTCATGTTTGATTTGGGTAGGGCCTCGGTGAGGAGGAGCTTGATGGAAGTCAAGCTTGATATGGAGAGGGCCTACGACAGGATGCATTGGGACTTTTTGCAGTAATCTTTACAGGGGTTTGGCTTTCATGAGACATGGATTCAGTGGATCATAGGTTGTTTCAGGGCTCTGTTGTAATAACCCCTATTTTTTAATATATAAAAAGGGATAGAATAGTCCTTTAAAATTGATATAAGGGGTAAAATTGGAAGGAATCAAAAGATAATGGCATAGTTGTAGATACGTTGAAGTGGTAAAGGGTAAAATTGGAAAGGAATCAAAAGTTAATGACATAATAGTAGATATATTGATTTGTTAGGGGCAAAATGAAAATTTAATAATATTAAACAAATGGCGAATAGTATTTTGATGTGACTTAAATGGGGTTTGCTGTGGCTTTTGGATGGAAACCGAGAGCGTCACAGAGAGGGGGAGTCTCAGGCGTGAAACAGAGAGAAAGAAAAAAAAAAGAGAAGGGGAAAAAGAAGAAGAAAAAAGAAGGAAGAGGGATTCGAGGTAGAAAGGAGCTCCGGTTGCACTGCGAGCTGAAGGAAAAAAACGTAGGTCTCCTTCCCCTCTACGCAAGGACCCAAGTTTCATAAAAAGAAAAAGGTAAATACCCGTCCCTACCTAGTATTTTAAAGAATTTATGCTATAGAAAGGGTAGATGACAGTTGTAAAGGGTGTTAAAAGAGGAATAATCGGATTTTGACAAATTTTTCCGGCACTACGGAAAAACCGTGTCGAAGTCCCAACTTCAGTGAATTATTTCGGAGGTCAATCGGCCTCCGATGGTGATGTATGTTTACCTTTTTGGAATTCCCTATGAGTGTAGAATGTTAGGTAAAAATTTCATAAAATTTGGAGTCTGGAAAGTGGATCAAACCTGGGATGAAGTAACCGGCTATCGGTCTTGGTTACTGTTTATCCAGGTGGAAAAATAGGGGATTTTATGCTATAATAGGGTATTAAGCCTAGATTAAGCTAAGGAAACCTTGTACTCATACAAGAAAATTCCTAGTATACATAAATGATGAGTTAATTAATAGAAAAAAAAGAAAAGATTTAGGGAACGGGGGAGTTGAATCAATTAAAGTTTCCTATATTATAATTGGCACGTAGATTATGGCCCTTGATACAAGACTAAATGTATTGTAAATACATGTCACAGTTGGAAAAGAAGCTAGAGAATAAGAGGAAGAAGTTCCCCCTGTCCGCTGTAGATTTTTGGAGGCGTATCAAGGCTGTGCCGGATTGACAGGTGAGTGGGAGTTTGTACTTTGCACCATGAGCACATTCCTTATTTATTTTCATGAATGTTCCCAAGTGTGACTTGATCTACCTGAGCTTATTGATTAATTGTTGTGGTAGATTTCTCTATGTTTAGTTCTCCATGCTTGATTATTCTGTACATGCATTTGAGAGAACATTGAGAGGAATTACGAGGGGTAGATGAGTAATTAAATTGATTCCGAATTGTGAAATGACTTCTTTTGTAAATTGATTTCATTTTCTCTATTTCAAAGACTTGTAGAGCCTTTTCAGTGGTATATTGAGTTGCATTGCACTTTTTTGACCCTCACTCCTAACCCTGATGTTAGTTTATGATGGGGTCGTGCTCGAGTGAGTGGTAGTCTTGATTATACTCCTTTTTAGTAGAGTATTTAGAGGGTATATTATGGCATTCATGCATGGCTTGGCAGTATCTACAGGACACTTATAGTCGATGGGGTTGAACATCGTCCTGTGTGCACATAGTAGCTTTCTGGGTGAGCAGAGCCCAGTCCCTTCCTAGGGGGGACACGGCCCTAGGCGTAGAATCGACCGGTCCTACGACTTATATTCTGCTTGCCGCTGGGCATAGTAAGACCCCGCGAGGTGCAGTATGGCTTTCCGCGGATGTAGAATTCCTGCGAGGTGCCGTTTAGTATATAGATGTGAGATGTTTCTATGGATTTCTGTTCTGGATACTAGCCAGCATTTACATGATCAGTGTGGTGTCTTATCCTATATATGCATGTGACAGTAGGGAGTTGTTGCTGGTTCGTCTGGGGCGTAAAACCCACCTTCCGACAGCTGTCTAGCATTTACATTATTGGTATAGTGTTTTATCTTGCATATGCATGTGATAGTGGGGAGTTGTTGCTGGTTCGCCTGGGGCGTAAAACCCACCTCTCGATAGCTGTCTTGTTGATGATTCAGCCTATTGACACCTGATTTATATGATTCAGTACTATGACCTGTTGAGCATATTCATGTTATCATACATATTTATTTGATTATTCTATATATGCTCCAGATGAGTTGATTGGGATTGTGATGATTTACTCCTTATTTCTTATGTTGAGTTATGTGTATTCTGTTCTTGACGGCTGCTCATATGCTCTTGAGATTTCACCTCGAGCCATGATTATATCTTGTCTCATGTGCATAGTACTCTACTCCACTCACTGAGTACTCATATACTCACTCCTCAGTTTGGTGTTTTTGATTGCAGGGCAGGTATTGTATAGAAAGGAGCAGGATTAGTAGTTGCCTGCTAGTTGTGCCGCTCCATAGTATAGTATAATGTAGATAGAGGTTTATACCTTTTGGTGTATTATAAACCTTCTATTGTATATAGTGCATAGTTACAGTCATAGATCCTGTTGTGGATATGGGTTTGACCATGGATGGATTGGGAAGCAGGTATATATATATGTGTGCAGACCAGTTGTGTGCCTGTGATAATGTATTGCTATATATTGTCCAAGTTTATTATGTGACAGATTATGTGATTGCTGCTCTGACAGGTAGTGTGTTGTATGTATTGAGATAATTCTGACAGATCACCATAGGAAAGGTGATCATTTTGTGCATGCATCATGCCAAAATTTTCAGAATTTATTGATGATTGATAGGTAGTAGGGTTCTACGTAGTGGCTGGTGGCCTTATGCCTACCCGCACCCTAGGACCGTCGCGGCGGCCCGCCGGGAACGGGGCGGGGGTCGTGATAGAGGTGGTATCCGAGCAAAGGTTAAGAAGAGTCCTGTCAGAGCAATAGGATGAGTTAGGATTAAGTATAGGATTATACTATGGAGCATAGAATTTTTCTGTATGTCATTTTATAAGTCATTTACAACTCAGTAAAATATATCATGACTCAGTGTGTAACGACCGTCCTCTCTTTTTGACTCTTTTAGAGACATATAAAGAATACCTCCAAGAAGAGGATCTGCTCGTCCTGAAAGGAGGATGGAGCCAGATATGGTATTGGATGCAGGTTCCGCACACGTCGAGCCCCAAAGAGAAAAATCTCCTCCTGTTGATAGACGGAGGGTTGATGATCAAGGAGAGGTAGGAAGTAGAGATGCATTGATGGAACAGTTACTGGCGGAGAATCAGGCTCTGAGGAAGCAGATTGCTCGGGGGAAATCTTCTGCCCCGTCAGTAGTATCCATCCCACCTCCTGTACCTGTGCCAAGAAGTTTGGCCAGGCTGGCTCTAGATAATGAGGGGATTACTGTACAGGAGTTTCTGAGGCTCAGAACCCCAGAGTTTAAGGGGGAAGAAGGTGAAGATCCTCAGAGATTCCTGGAGGAGACTGAAAAGATGATACGGAGATTGCCCTGTTCTGATGCAAGAGCTATAGAACTTATAGGGCTTACAATAAAGGAAGATGCCTGGGACTGGTACCAGAGGCATATGGAGGACAGATTGTACAGTAGAAATCCTCCAACCTGAGAAGAGTTTAGGCAAGCAGTGATGGATGAGTTCTTGTCTCCGGCTGAGAGGCAGAATCGGGCTCTTCAGTTTGAGAGGCTGAAGCAGATGCCCGGAATGAGCGTATCTGAGTACGCTCGTGAGTTCACTAGATTGGGGAAGTATGCTCCTTACATCATCCCCACTGAAGCTGCCAGGATAGAAAGGTTCAGACAAGGTCTGATTTTTCCGCTTTATAATGCGGTGTTGGCAGTAGAGGTCCCCACCTTGTCTAGGCTGATTGATAAAGCAAAACAGTGGGAGACCAGAAACAAAGAAAAAAGAGCTGAAAGAGAACAGAGGAAAATGAGTATGGGAAAAGGGCAAAGCAGCAGAGGTAGATCTGAGGGAGTAGATCTCTCGGAGGGCCCGACATAGCAGTCTGTACGCTCATCTCCACCTGCCCCACGTAATAGAAAATGGAGGGGAAGAGGTTAATCATAAGATACTTTTCTACCATCAGTACCTCGTCCTCCAGTCACTATGGCCAGAACTGAATCTGGGTTCCAATCATGGCCAGTGTGTGGCATATGTGGGAAGCAGCACCCTGGCAGATGTAGAATGGGCCAGGGAGTGTGCTACATATGTGGACAGTCGGGTCATTTTGCCAGAGAATGCCCACAGAGTGCCACCCAGCAGTTTGTGCCTTTGGCATCCTACCCTTCTGTGCAGATGGACAGGCCTAGTAGTAGGGGGCCTGTAGGCAGAGGTAGAGGTCAAGCACAAACATCACAGCAGAGTGCTGGACCATCTCAACTGTCAGCTCCAGTAAGCAGAGGGCAAGGAAGGGTGTTCACGATAAATCTACAGGAGGCACAAGCATCGAATGCAGCTGTGACAGGTATGCTCCTCATTTATAAGATTAAAGCTAGAGTGTTATTTGATTCTGGAGTTACCCATTCATTTGTGTCTCCTTATTTTGTTAAAAAGTTAGCTAAGGATAAGATATTAATGTATATTTCCTTAGCTATTAGTACACCTGTAGGGGATAGTATAAAAGCAAAGTATGTGTATCTTACCTGTGTGGTAGAAATAGAAGGTAAAACACTCCCAATTTATTTGATTCTCAATACCACACCGAGCAAAGTATGAAGAGTAAATACCCTTACCTCTTTGAGTAATCAGGTAATTTGCTCTTTTAAATTCGAGGACGAATTTTATATAGGGGGGAGGATGTAATAACCCTAAAATTTTTTATATATAAAAAGGGATAGAATAGTCCTTTAAAATTGATATAAGGGGTAAAATTAGAAGGAATCAAAAGATGATGGCATAGTTGTAGATACGTTGAAGTGGTAAAGGATAAAATTGGAAAGGAATCAAAAGTTAATGGCATAGCAGTAGATATGTTGAAGTGTTAGGGGCAAAATGGAAATTTAATAATATTAAACAAAGGGTGAATAGTATTTTGATGTAACTTAAATGGGGTTTGCTGTGGCTTTTGGATGGAAACCGAGAGAGTCACAGAGAGGGGGAGTCTCAGGCGTGAAACAGAGAAAAAGAAAAAAAAAAGAGGAGAAGAAGAAGAAGAAAAAAGAAGAAGGAAGAGGGATTCGAGGTAGAAGGGAGCTCCGATTGCACTGCGAGCTGAAGGGAAAAACGTAGGTCTCCTTCCCCTCTACGCAAGGACCCAAGTTTCACAAGAAAGAAAAAGGTAAATACCCGTCCCTACCTAGTATTCTAAAGAATTTATACTATAGAAAAGATAGATGACAGTTGTAAAGGGTGTTAAAAGAGGAAGAATCGGATTTCGACAAATTTTTCCGGCACTACGGAAAAATCGTGTCGAAGTCCCAATTTCGTGAATTATTTTGGAGGTCAATCGGCCTCCGATGGTGATGCATGTTACCTTTTTGGAATCCTCTATGAGTGTAGAATGTTAGGTAAAAATTTCATCAAATTTGGAGTCTGAAAAGTGGATCAAACTCGGGATGAAGTAACCGGCTGTCGATCCAGGTTACTGTTCATCCGGGTGGAAAAATAGGAAATTTCATGCTATAATAGGGTATTATGCCTAGATTAAGCTAAGGGGACCTTGTACTCATGCAAGGGAATTCCTAGTATACATAAATGATGAGTTAATTAATAGAAAAAAGAAAAAAAAGAAAGAAAAGAAAAGATTTAGGAAATAGAGAAGTTGAATTAATTAAAGTTTCCTATATTATAATTAGCACGTAGATTATGGCCCTTGATACAAGACTAAATGTATTGTAAATACATGTCATAGTTGGGCAAGAAGCTAGGGAACAAGAGAAAGAAGTTTTCCCCTGCCTGCTGTAGATTTTTGGAGGCGTATCAAGGCTGTGCCGGATTGACAGGTGAGTGAGAGATGAAAAAGACGCTAGCATTAGCAGAAGATCATCGATCATACTTTCTTGCCTTAGCCACTTGATTCCACCTGAGCTTATTGATTAATTATTGTGGTAGATTCCTCTATGTTTAGTTCTCCATGCTTGATTATTCTGTACATGTATTTGAGAGAACATTGAGAGGAATTACGAGGGGTAGATGAGTAATTAAATTGATTCCGAATTGTGAAATGACTTTTTTTATAAATTAATTTCATTTTCTCTATTTCAAAGACTTGTAGAGCCTTTTCAGTGGTATATTGAGTTGCATTGCACTTTCTTGACTCTCACTCATAACCCTGATGTTAGTTTATGATTGGGTCGTGGTCGAGTAAGTGGTAGTCTTGATTATACTCCCTTTTAGTAGAGTATTAAGAGGGTGCATTATGGCATTCATGCATGGCTTGGCAGTATCTACAGGACACCTATAGTCGATGGGGTTGAACATCGGCCTGTGTGCACATAGTAGCCTTCTGGGTGGGCGGAGCCCAGTCCCTTCCTAGAGGGGACACGGCCCTAGGCGTAGGATCGGCCAGTCCTACGACTTATATTCTGCTTGCCGCCGGGCATAGTAAGACCCCGCGAGGTGCAGTATGGCTTTCCGCGGATGTAGAATTTCCGCGAGATGCCGTTTAGTATATAGATGTGAGATGTTTCTATGGATTTCTGTTCTGGATACTGGCCAGCATTTACATGATCAATGTGGTGTCTTATCCTGCATATGCATGTGACATTAGGAAGTTGTTGCTGGTTCGCCTGGGGCATAAAACCCACCTCCCGACAGCTGTCTAGCATTTACATTATCGGTATGGTGTCTTATCCTGCATATGCATGTGATAGTGGGAAGTTGTTGCTGGTTCGCCTGGGGCGTAAAACTCACCTCCCGATAGCTGTCTTGTTGATGATTCAGCCTATTGACACCTGATTTATATGATTCAGTACTATGACCTGTTGAGCATATCCATGTTATCATACATACTTATTTGATTATTCTATATATGCTCCAGATGAGTTGATTGGGATTGTGATGATTTACTCCTTATTTCTTATGTTGAGTTATGTGTATCCTGTTCTTGACGACTGCTCATATGCTCTTGAGATTTCACCTCGAGCCATGATTATATCTTGTCTCATGTGCATAGTACTCTCTACTCCACTCAGTGAGTATTCATATACTCACTCCCCAGTTTGGTGTTTTTGATTGCAGGGCAGGTATTGTATAGAGAGGAGCAGGATTAGTGGTTGCCTGCTAGCTATGCCGCTCCATAGTATAGTATAATGTAGATAGAGGTTTATACCTTTTGGTGTATTATAAACTTTTTATTGTATATAGTGCATAGTTACAGTCATAGATCTTGTTGTGGATATGGATTTGACCATGGATGGATTGGAAAGCAGGTATATATATATGTGTGCAGACCAGTTGTGTGCTTGTGATAATGTATTGCTATATATTGTCCAGGTTTATTATGTGACAGATTATGTGATTGCTGCTCTGACAGGTAGTGTGTTGTATATATTGAGATAATCCTGACAGGTCACCATAGGAAAGGTGATCATTTTGTGCATGCATCATACCAAAATTTTTAGAATTTTTTGATGATTGATAGGTAGTAGGGTTCTACGTGGTGGCTGGTGGCCTTATGCCTACCCGCACCCTAGGACCGTCGCGGCGGCCCGCCGGAAATGGGGCGGGGGTCGTGACATCTGTCTTCGCACCCTCGAGAGGGCTACGTCAGGGATGTCCCCTATC
Source organism: Phoenix dactylifera (assembly GCF_009389715.1). NCBI lineage: Eukaryota > Viridiplantae > Streptophyta > Magnoliopsida > Arecales > Arecaceae > Phoenix > Phoenix dactylifera. The sequence continues at coordinate 3,644,987 of NC_052405.1, read as the reverse complement.
CCCCCTGCTCTTTATTATTTGCACGGATGTATTGTCTAGAGCCTTGCGTCAGGTGGTGATCACTCAGAGCTGAAGGCTTACAGGCCAGTGGTGGGGGCTACACCGATTTCCCATTTGTTGTTTGCTGATGATTGCTTGTTGCTAGCCCGGTCGACACAGCAGGATGCCCGAGTTATTGGTAGGATTCTTCGGGACTACTGTGCCGCGTCAGGACATCGGGTTAATCTTTCGAAGTCAGCTATTAGTTTCAGTCTGAAGACTAGACAGGCGGTGAGGCAGTCTATTCTGGAGATCTTGGGGGTAGGCGAGCAGGATGGCACTATGAGAAACCTGGGAGTCCCGATTCCAGGTCGGCGGTTGCATGGTGGGGATTGCTCTTCCCTCGAGGTCAGTATCAAGCAGCGGTTGGAGGGCTGGCAGATGCACTCTTTGTCTATGATGGGCAGTTTTACCTTGATCCGGTCAGTTCTCTCTTTGATCCCTATTTACTTACTCTCCAATTCCTTCGTCTTGGTGTCGGTGTTGAGGTCTATTGATTAGCTACTTAGAAACTTCATCTGGGGGAGGCATGGAGGCAGGGGTGGTGTCCATTTGTTAGCATGGAAGGTAGTGTGTTAGCCGACCAGGCTTGGAGGTTTGGGGATGCAGTCCTTGTTGGTGAGGCAGGAGGTGTTAGCGGCCCGACACATCGTGAGATTTGTTCTGGAGCCTGACAGTATGTGGTCCTCGCTGATGAGGGCGAAGTATGGGATACTGTTGCCTGGAGCGAGAGTTTCCCGCCACCACTCACCGGTGTGGAGGGAGATGTGTGTCAGAGCTATGTTGGTCCTTCCGGAGATTAGATGAGCCATAGGTGATGGTAGATCCATTGATGTACTGGAGGATTGTTGGGTGACTGCGCAGATGCTCAGTCGGCTGCCGACCATGGTGAATTCTGGACGATTGGCGGGCCACATGGTCAGTGATCTGATGGTTTTTGAGGAGGGTTGGTGAAGGGAGGAGCTGATTCAAGAGGTTTTTGGGGAGCACTTGGTGGAGATGATCCTGGCTATTCCAGTGCCTATTCGGGGGGTACCCGATAGGTTAGTATAGACACTGACAGGGCGGTCGCAGGTGCGTGCGAGGGACCTATAAGTTTTGCTCAGTGGGGAGCCAGTTCGGCAGATCAAGGGAGGATGGATTTGGAGGATGCAGATTCATCTGCGGGTGGCGCTCTTCTTTTGGAAGGTGGCCTGGGGCTGCCTTCCTACCAGAAGTGTGCTAGTTAGGCGGGGCATGCAGATCCCTTAGTGTTGCGGGGTGTGCACGGATTCTGAGGAGACTATTGGGCATGTTCTTCAGCAATGCCCCAAGGCTAGAGAGATATGGAGGGGGTCACCAGTCCCTCTCCCTCAGTCGGTGGTGTCGGTACAGGATTTATTACAGCTGCTGAGAGACTCATTTTGGAGCCCTAGATCTGTTGAGGTAGGGGTGTTTAGAGCATATCTGGCCTACCACATTTGGTTGGACAGGAATGCTGGCTTATTTGAGGGCAAGGTCTTCTTCGAGGTTAGTGGTGGTCAGAGTAGTGTTTCAGGCCGGGAAGGTGATCTCATGCGCTGCTATGTATTCTCTTGGGATGGCCAGAGACATCTGGGATACTCGCTTCGCTGTTACAACGTTCAGATTTATTTTTGTTTCTTGGGTGCCCCCACCCCCTGGTTTTCTCAAGGTGAACTTTGATGGAAGCTTGGCGTTGAATGGGCGGTCAGAGGGTGTTGGATTTGTGATTAAAGACCATCGTGGCGGTCTGGTCGCAACAGAGAATCGTCGCACTCCAGGTCTTACCGTAGTTGGAATAGAGCTTCGAACAGCTTGGAAGAGTATACCATATATGAAGCGGGTGCTCGGTGCCGAACGGATGTACGTCGAGGGAGACTCATCGATGGTGATCGAGTAGATACAAGGTGCGGATAGGTATGGAAATGGTCACCCCCTTATTCGTGAAACACGCAGGCTGGTGGTGGAGCTGGACGAGTACCAGATAGTACATACTTTCTGGGAGGCGAACAGGACTGTAGACTGGGTCGATATTCCGGAGAGTTCTTGTGGATGCCCATAGTAGAGCTTCCGCCCTTATTATTCTCTTTAATTTCTTCTGACTTGGCAGGATGTACTTATGTTAGAGTTATATAAATTGCTGTTTTTCACCAAAAAAAAAAAAGAAAAAGAAAAGGAGGAAAAGAGAATGCACTAGCTAGAAAGTGGCGGTATATTTATCAAATAGATGATCATGGCCATCACACTTCCACATATGATCCCAACCATCCATGCTTTTCCCCTCCTCTGTATTGCACATGCCGAGCGGTAGATGCTAAAGGAGAACATTCAACTTAATACAATGCATGAGGTTACCTGATCACTTCTTATTCCAACTCTTTACCCATAATGTTAGACAAATTATATCAAGCACACCAGCTATCATAGCATCAGCATGAAGAAATTTTCAAGCATCGAGAAGCAAAAATCAAAAGCCACTCCAGAGTTCCCTTTCAAACACTTCTGATTTCTCATAGTTGCATCAATCTGAACCAGCAGGTTCAGTTACAATTAACGCATAAAGATATGCCACGCAGTGCTAGGTCTCCTGGAGACAATCGTATACCGCAAGTCGCTGGTAGATTTATAACTAAAGGAAGTTGAACCATCGACCACAAACCCGATGACAGGATCAAAACACAAAAAACTTGGGGCCCACTGACACAGCATATCTAACACAATGGAGTCCTAACACTATGAAATCCCAAGTCATCATCACCCTACAAAAAGGTTACTAATTTACATGCAGTTACACAATAACAAAAAGAAAATGTATTGGAGATAATTTATGTCCAAAAAGTGAACTGTTTTTGGGCTTCAACTTTTACATACAGCACTAGGAGTTTAACCTACTACAGCATCATATTGACCAAAAAACCACTTGGAGTAATGTTGGTTTTTCATCCTCTAAACATCCTGACCCTTGAGGCGTGCAATCAGTTCATCCTGCATAAGTGCGAAAACCCATGATCATGAATTTCTATAGAATTATATATAACAAAAGTTGGATTAGGCAATAAGCAGTCCTTACACATACACAACTACCAAAAAATAAAATAAAAATCCAGTAAACCTATGTGAAATCACCCTGGTTTACCAACCATAACCAGTTAACATTGGTGGACATATATCTTATTGATTACATGATTATAAAATTTGAAGGTTATAGCAGTGCCTAACAGATTATTCTGACTGAAAAATAATATAAGCAGTATCAAACAGTGTGGTAAACATGTTCTTGCCTTTTTTCCTCTAAGTGAGAGGCCTCTCTCTTTCAGAAGTGCACGCAACCGCTCCACAGTCAAGGACTGTAATGCTTTCTCAGACGCCCCGTTGCTTGATCCCTCTACAACACCAAAATCTCTTGAGATTCTTGTAATGAGACCCAAAAACGTAGTGTGTAGTGTATTAATCAATACATATAATGCCAATTTGTTTTACATGAACTTTTCACACCTCCATGGTCCATGCTATGTACATGCTTATGGTTGGGCAGCTTTAAAGAAGTGCCTAGTATTATATACTCATATTTTGCTCGAATGCAGGAGATGAGAATCTTTTAAAGGTTTTTAATTTTCCAATAGAAGAAATCAACACTGGCTGGCCTTTTATAGTAGATTTAGTCATACTAATTTCATTTGAGTAAAGAATCCAGCTAAGGTAATGAACGAGTTTGCTATAAACACTAGCATGTGGTGCTTTGCTGGACATCTTGTTGGGAGCTAGTTATAATCAAATACATCATAAGAATGTTGCTGTCTGAAGTGTGAACATAGACAGTATTTTACAGCATGCAAGAGGATCACATGGATGAAGTATTATATGAATTGTATCACATGAATTCTTCTTGATATGCTGCAGCCAGACTGTGCAACTGAAACTCCTGGAGATGGTCTTTGAATCACAATCGCTTAATTGATTTGGATATTTCTGAATAGAATTAGAATTTAGAATGTTTTTAGGGAGCTCAAGATTTAGGCATGCACATTCTAGACAAGAATTTTCTAGAAAATTCAATTTTTAAGCAGAATTCAGAATTTAATTGGAAAAATCATAGTTTACTTTCCATTTTAGTTAACTATTTTTTTTCAGAATTAAAATCTAAACAAAAAGAATACGTTATAGCTTCAAGTTGACAGCTCAGTTATTTTACTTTTTTTTCATCAAAAAGTTTTTGAATTGCATGAGGACTTCCTCAAATACATATACGGAAACTTGAGAAGTCACAAGAAATCAGTCTCAGAAAAAAGCAGAGACACAATTTCAGAATGTTAAATAATGTTCTTACTTCTCTTTGCAATATTTATATTGGTAAACTAGATCAGAAAGAATAATGTTCTTGTTTAACTCATCATTGAATCCATTCAAATACCAGAACAAATCAAAACATACCATGTCCAGAAATACCAGAAGTACTACCAGTGTTGGCTCTTTTGGCTGGATTCCTGCCATCGTACACTCTAAAAGCAGATCTGGCAACAAACAAAAATGTGAAACCAGAATTAGACAAAATCTGAAAACTAGGACTGACAAGCACTGATTACCTAAGTCAGTTATACTAGCATGGCATGTCCATCATTGAAAATGAACCAAAGATAGATATGCAGAAACAACAGATAAGATTTTTTTCAATCATACACTAAATTTAGTGGTTGCTCTATTTAATTCTACTTAGCCACATTTTGTAATTAATGGAGTCATATAAAGCAACACTAAGATTTCAAGAAAAAAAAGCAAAATCTCTCTTACTAGATTTTATAAGCAAACTTGGGAGGACTGCATTAATAGATGCATCGACAATTAAGTGCAATTCAGAATGATATTAAAATAATTTAAAAAGTGTGGTGAACAGGTTTTGACCTAGTCTGTTTGAATCTTGTCTCACATGCTGCACAGATCACATTCCACCCTTCTCTACTCATCCTGTTTTGTCGTTCAATAAGAGACAAGCAACAGAAAAAGGCCGAAATTTTGAAATGAGGTCCTAAATATATTTGATAGTGCTCAAGCAACCTTTTAACCAAAATGCCACAACATAACCGCATTTTGGTAAGCAATAGGTACATTATACACTCACCCATAAGCAACATAAAGCAACACAAGCCATTTGTTGCAAAAATGGGACAAGTAGATGGAGCCCTTAAGAGGAAAGATTGGAAAATGAGGAAACACAAACCCAAGTCTACATAGTTGGGGCAAGTCTTGATGCTTACGGTTATAATCTACTTGGCAATCCATCTCAAATATCTCAATCCCATATATTTTCAATGATCCCTTGCACTTACATCAACTTGGCATAACCACGAATATTAATCAGAAGAAATAGGTTTTGAAAGTTTTGGGATTGGTACAGTATCAAAAAAGATCCCATTATGGTTTGTTTGTTGATGTATATGAAAAGCTTATTGACGGTGAGATTAATGTAACCAAGCATAATTCTTTAGGAAAGAATTTTAACTTAGAAATTTAAATCAGTACCATGACATATGTGATGTCCCATATCATATATCAGTGTAAGCTGCCTGCCTCCCCCCCCCCCCCCCCCCCCCACCCCCACCACACAAAAAAAAGAAAGAAAAAGAACAGAGGAAGAAGACAGATGAAGTATAAAAGAAAGCATAGTTAAATATGCTAAAAATAGACGTTTCCGATTAGCAGCTTATAATGTAAAATCTGAAGCCAAAATAGATGTCTAATTGCCATCCCACCATTTAATGACAATTTGGTAGATAAACCCTTTTCTTTATTAAATATGTCTGTTTCAGTTAAAATCAAGGTTCACCAAACCAATATGGGGGCTCATACCGGTTGGCGACCAGTTCAATACGATAAGGGTCCGTACCATGCCGGTCCAAGGCATACCAAATCAGGGAGAGGGAGGGTAGAAGGGAGAGGGAGAGAGACTTGTCGTCGTCGTCGACGATGGATGGCTTCGAATGCAAAAGAGGAAGAGGATGAAGACGTCAATCAGGTGAGAGAGGAGAGATCGATTTGGAACCCTAAAACCGATTCAACCACCCGGATCTCTCTTTCTTCTCTGAAGAACTTAGAACCCTAGAACTGATCCAGAACAAGAGCATACAGTGATCTAGGATGAAAAAAAGAAGGGGAAAGAGAGATCAATTTGGCTCCCATTGAGTCGATTTTGATTCCTAGCATTCAACGCTCGTGAGTGTGGATCTCAACATTAGATAGGGATGTGGAGAGTGGAGAAAAGGAGCAGAAACCCTTGTGTGGATCTAGGCTCTACCAAGCATTCTCGTGAGAGAGAGAGAGAGAAAGAGCAAGCAAACAAGAGTCTTGCAGGCTCTAGAAATCTCGAACCACCTGTTGGGAGGGGGGACTAGGTAACAATTATCATAACCGAACTGGATGTACCATGTGAACCATTCTAATTTGGCGTGGGTTCACTTTAGTATGGGCCAAGCCCCCTGGTTCAGGTCAGTTACACAATCACTGCTAAAATCTCTCTCTTTCTCTCTAACTCTTGATTTGTTGTAGTGGGTAAAGGGTTGTTCAAAGAGCGAGTTATTTGTGAGCTGGCCATCTTTGGCTCGATTCATAAGCAAACAAGCCAAGCTAGAGAGAGACTAGATCACTTGAGCTCGGTTCCATCAAGATTGAAATATGAACAAATAAATATTTTATATATGAGACATAGGCTTAACTACTATTTTGTATATAAAAATATTTTCTTATATTTATTTATTATAAACTTACATAATTTATATAAAATAGAATATATCTTGATTATTAAATTCATGGAACCAAAACCGCAAGAATGGGACGATACCATCAGTATCATACTGCCCTAATGTGGAACTGACGCTTGTATGGGTGCTAGGATGCCAAAACTATTTAGAGCAGTTTGTATCAACTGTATTGGTGCATACAGCCAGTATCCTATAGACTGTATAGGTCCAAACTCACAATTTTTTATTCTTTCTGATGTTTTCAATTTGGATAAGTACCATCGTACTTGTACAGTATTGATATCGTACCATTCTAATGAAAAAATGGTACGAGATTTTGTACCAATATTTAATATCTTGATTAAATTAATATAGTCAGGATAATTATCTTTAAGTATATAAATGTGAGCTCTGAGATCTCTTAAACAAGTTGTTCATGAACAGCTCAAGTTTGGCTCATTTACTCCCCTACATGTATGTATGTCCGGGTGTGAGCGCAAGAGAGAATCAAGCTACCAATTATATGAATGCATTTAATACTCTAACATAAACTAAATCAAGATCTTTAATTAGATTGCGATCACAACCATCCATCCTATTGTTTCTCATGTGCGTCTTACATGCGCAATATTATTTCTAAATTGAATTCTACTTATTAGTTATTATTTGATAGTTAGCCTTATATGTTTAGAAAATCTGGTTGTTGCTAAGTAGGAATTATAATTGCATTTAAAAGTAATACTCAGTCTCCTAACCACCAAATACCTACTATGGATTTGCGAGCATTAATCTCTAATTATAATCACAATCATCAAGCCATCCCCACCTATTTGGAGTTGGCTTTATGAATCATCCTATTCAAGGCCACCTCTGATGTTATTCCAAGTTTCTCCATAGGCTTCTACACATCTCCATCTATGTTACTTTAGGTCTTCCCTTCTTTTTTATTTTTTACAAACTTCAACACAAACCAAAGTACCTCTTCTCACTGGAACCTCCTCAAATTATCATTGTATGTGTCCATACCATCTCAATCAATTTTCCATCACTTTATCCTAAATTTATACTACTCCTATAGCTCATCCAATATATTCATTTTTTGCTTTATTCTTTCTAGTTTTATCATATATCCATCTTAACATTTTGATTTCTACTAAATTTAACTTGTTTCATGTATTTTCTTTATTGCCCAACTAAGTCATACAACATGGAAGGCCTTATTATTGTTCTATAAGATTTTCATTTAATTCTTCAAGGTATATGCCTATTACATAATCTTCGAGACGCACATCTCCACTTCATCCAACCAGCTCGAATTTTATTTCATATATTTGCATCTATTTTCCTATTATTTTATATACTACATCCTAAGCAATGAAATAGGTCACTTTATGATATCTCTTGGTCATCAATCTTTATTGGCATAACATATTCACTTCCATTCTCACTAACTTTACATTCCATATACAAACAATTACAAGAAATAATAACAAGCACAAGAAAAACTTGGTAAATATTAAAACTACTCAATCTTTGAATTTGTGAAATTCAGACATATTCCAACTTTCTTTTGCAAATAGTAGAACTACAGTTCAATTCCTCTGAGCCCTTATCTAGTTTCACAAAGCTCAACATGACAACAACGAACCCATCAGGTCTACAATGGCGCCTTGAAAGTTGAATTGGTTTCTATCTAACAAAATATACTTATTTCCTTTTGCATTCTAACTTGTACTATAAATTGCAATTTTATATTTCTTTAATAACTATTGGCAATATCTTTTATTATTTAGCATTTATTTCGCAAGGAAGATATAGATCCATTTGTAATACATCCCTATTACTGCATTCCTAAGATTCATCAAAATATTCCATGTTTGATTTCCAAAAAAAGAAATAAAACTGTGCTATATGTTCCTTGTAGTAAATTATCCAATTGTCAAGGATGTGCTTGGATGTAATATAAGAATTCTAAATTTTTGTGATAGTTTTTGTTTGTTTAAATTAAGAGCGTATGTTTCTAGACAACCTAATGTTTGGTTAGAGTACAATGACATTTCACAAATACATTAAATCATGGAATTAGAGGTTTCTACTTTATGGAGAATTTTCCAAGTTCATGATTTTTCCCTCTCTATCACCTGAATATTCCATTTTTGAACTTTGTCTTTTTAACAAGACACCTATTGAAGTATCTAAAACTTTTTCACTTCAAGATGAATAAGATCATGGCTGTAAAATTCAACATGTCCAAACATAGCCTTAATGAAAAATAATAATATTTTTACACAATATTATGAAACATGACTTGTCATCCAAATGTAGCACTAAATCAAATGCCATAGAAGTAAATAAATTTCAAAACATGAAGTTAAATAATCTTGATTCCAAAATTTGGCTGAAAATAATTTGGGCAATTTGATATCTCTTCTGAATCAAATGTGATTTTATCAATAAAAGGCAATTGTAGTATCATCACTTTTTGGGGATGACTTCACCATTACTTTGTCACTTGTTCTTGTCTAGGGGCATAACTTGAAAGACACATGGCCTAACTTTATCAGTTTTAATTATTTTTCATATCAGAAATAAAATTAGTCCATTTAACTTGTCACCAGAGACTTTTCAAACACATAAGTACCAACAAAGCTAGAGTTACCAAAACATATGGTGAGCCATCTAAATGAAAAGCCTATCATGCTCTACACTGTCAAAACACATGGTCTCAAAAATTCAGCAGGTTGATTGTTCCAATCCATAAATCAAATATAACAATAATCCTTTCATTAAAATACGCCCATTTCATGATCACTTGTTGCATAGGGGGAAAGATAACAGAGCATTTGACTTGGCCTTTAAGAATTTTCAATATTGTAGATTATAACTCACATGGAGTCTCATCTACTGATGGATCATATGTTTTGCACAATAGGACTAGACTGCAGATCTTATCAATGAGCTGATAGCTCAAGTCCATGTGTGCGTGTGAGGGTGTGTATGTATGAAAAAATAACCAAATTCATGAAACATTGGAGCATATGAAAGCAGGTGCGAGAGCTAGACTGGCGAGTAGCTGTTGCAACTTGCAAGCCTTATAAGAAATGATTCCAATATAAACAAGAGGGCATGGGCACAAAAACATGATCAAATGGATACCTAATTTCATGCAAATGTTAAATGACATGCATGCACTTTGCAAGAAATCAACACACATAAGCATGTACTCATCCAGATGATTAAATTACCAATTTATGGAAGTCCTCTTCTACTAGATCAATAAAGCAACTTGAGAAAGAAAATTAATAAAATAAAATTATAACAATGCATGGGTTCATTATCATGTATACCCCAAATTAGAGACCAATTCAATAAAATTTGGTAAACAACACCAGTAAATCAAATAGAAATCCATACCTCTTCCCCTTGCTGCTCTCTGCTGGAGCTTTAGCATTTATATCCTTTAATTCACTCCTTTGTTTGCTGAGTTGGAGAGCTCTAATCAATATGTTTGTTGTATTTGTCTTAATAACTTGGTCCTCTAAATAAAAAAGAATATGCAAACATGGAAATTTAGTAACTCAGTGATTTTCAAGGTTTTCAAACCCAAAATAAGTTGAAAATCATGAATATCATGGAGGAAAAGATACATGCATGTTTTAGTATTATGACATAATTCCAACATATTTTCAAAATTTAGAAGGTAATAAGGAAAGTTTAGCTCTGAGTACAACTTACATGAGAGACTACTACTTAGGATGAGAAGATGGGAGGGTTTCCAGGCATGGAAAGCTACATATCCAAAAGTATAATTATGCTTAGATTGTATTATCATTTCTTTATATAGTGCTTTATTTCACAAGCATCACAAATCTTTGATTGATGCTTGCATTTTTCTTTTTTTGAGTATCAAGCCTAAAAATTGGATGTAAAAGTCCCAGGCCTTTCCTAAGCACAAAGTTCAACAGTATCCAAGAACCAGGCACGATCTGCACTAGTAATGAATCAAAAAATCTGCCCAGGAGTCTCCACACAAACATAAGAAACCACAATTACTGCCAGCAACATTGGACACCCACTATTATGGCAACATCATTCCAAAATCTAAGAGCATCTAATTAAGATAAATGTTGAGAATACTAATTAGAGGGCACCAAAAGTGGACCCAAGCCATTGATGGTAGGTTTGCATTTTTATTTTCCAAGATAAGCTATTCCGAAAAAAATGGCCTGCTAAAAAACCTACAGGTCTGGAAGCTATGGCATCTCTTAAATTGCTTCAGACCCAATGCGATAGATGGATCAGTAAATGTGTTAGTATATGACAATAGTAAATGACTTGCCTACATCTTGAAAAGAAGGTTCAAGGATTGTGTACATATAGAATGTTTCTAGTGCATGCTTGCCATATTTGCAGATTTACTAGTATGAGAAATAAGAAAAACAGAAACGAACTATAATATTAAGTTTATAATCCATGAAAATTTATGTTGTCGCAAACAGATAAATAATACCTTTAGATTCAAATTTTCAGTTGCAACTTCAAACCAATTCTTTTCCTCAAGGAAAAAATTCTCAGAAATCAGATGTCAATAATGTGTGAAACATTATGATAAATATACTGAAGAATCAATACTACGTATAATATATACATTGGAAAATTCCATTATCATATAATAAAGACATAAATTTTGGTTTAGTAACTTCGTAGTGTATACATGGCGCAAAATGGATAATTTCAATGAACTAAGCTTATTAGACAAGCAAGATCTATACGCACATAACTTAAATGGAAAATGCCATGTGGGCCCCAACTAGTGCACATGAAAAATTCCTTGACCCCATGTAGTGCAGCAATTCCAACAAACTACACCAATTTCCTTATGCCAAATGTTGTTCATGTGCAGGAAAGTGCCCCACTTATTTTTGCTCAAATTAAATTAATTGTCAACCCACTCCTCTTTTTTCTACACCCTCTCGCTCTTCCCATCTAACGTGTTCCTGATTCACCTCACCCTCTCAATTTCTTTCATAATCTGTCTTCTTATCTTATATATGTCAAACTCAGGAGAACTCAGTAGGGACAATAGTGCATGACATGAATAACTCCTCACCAAAATTATCATCTATATTGAATGGTTATTAGATTATCAGAATCACTCAGAAAGAGTTCATTTTCTTTTTGGCAATACTAACAGCCAGATTAATATATCATTTATTACCAACATTGTACACATCATGATAAATGAGAGAAAAAGAAAATATGCTACCTGGTTTCCTTATATAAGTTAAAACATCACAGAATTAGAATGTATAAGTCCTATATAGATTAAGAAAGAAATCAGAAATACATAATTATGACCTGAGAGACAGTTTTAGATTCTCATATTCCACCACCTAGGAATTTGTTCAAAATCCACATAGTAGATTGCCGTTGACCAACACATCACAAAACATCCTTACTGGGAAAAGGCTTCTCCATATCTTGATGAGGCATGTAAAGCTCAATGGACCCAGTTATGGCATTGTCAAACTCCATACCCTCTCATTAGTGTGGGGGCCACATTTGGCGGGGACTGTGTCTTGACAAAAGGGTCCTCCTGTCGTAGTTAGCAATAATTGACTCCACTAAGAATTTTTCTAAAATAAGCCTTTCTTCAAGAACCTTTTGCATTCATTTTTTCTGAAGCTCAAACAGAATTTCTTGTTTCCAACTCTCTCAATTTGCATGGCCCTAAACTACTCTACATGAAAACATCTCTCTCTCTCTCTCTCTCTAAGTTAACACTCTAACAGCCTGGCTTATAATCTTCAGTCAGGTTCTTGTTCACAGTTCTTTTGACGGCATTGTAGGCGCATCATCTAGTAAAACATGCTACATGAAAGTCATAACCATTCATTCAATGAGACTATGATGCCGGAAAAATAAAAGGGGGGAAGACAAACAACAAGCAAACCAAAACCACCCAAGAATTTGAGAATAATGATAAACCCAAATCTCCAAGAACAAGAACAATGGATATATAAAAACTCACCACCCAAAAAAATCCACCCAAGGGATACAGAGTTTTATGAAAAAAAAAACTCACCACCCAAAGGAATCCACCCTAGGGATACAGAGTTCTAGTGATCACCACTCACAGACAATCTTCCTAAGATACAAAGCAAGAACACGCTCACCACCCAAGAAATGCCTAGAGATATAGAATATCCAAAAGAAGAAACTTGTCGAGCCAAAGGCTTAAACCTTAATTCACTCAACCTTGAAATTAAATTCTTAAAACATAATATAGAGCATGCCTTTATATAGGCACGTTTGAAATGCTTATCAAGCAATTACAATCAATAATCCTAAATGTGAGGAGAAAGAAAAAAAATCATAATTAGGAATTCCATAAGAAAGAAAAACACCATAAAAAGGCGTTCCAAAATTTGCCTTTGCTTAGGCATAAACCAAAAATAAATTACCATAGAAAAAATTTCCTTTTGTCTCCTTAAGCACCTGTGTCTTCCTTTTTGCCTTCTTAAGCACCCGTGTCAGACTATCCTCTGGATCTTCCAGGAAATCAATATTCTATCAACAAGATCGTTGTGCAATGAGATGTTTTCACGACATACCTTGCGCCTAACATAATATAGATTAGAACAATTTAATAGCAAATCAGAATATTCACTTGATCAAGTCTATCTGCTTGCAGGCAAAGACTATGACACATGTGGACCTAGGATGTCATTCACTATTATTCTTATACATGTGAGTATGGCTTTAAAACCGGTAACACTTGGCTCTAATTCCTCACCAGCACTTTGCCATGCAGATCTTGTCCACATCCGATGATGTTAATGCAATAATAGAGTTGCATGAAACAGATAGGATGGATAGGAGTATGGACATATCTTGTCTTGGCACATGCCTAATTTATAGCCACCCTTAATTTAACCATATTTATTAGTGATTCTACCATGTTTTGCACATAACCTTGAAAAAAGAAAATAAGAAGAAGAAGGAAAAGAGAACAAGAAGAAAGGAAGAAGGAAATCCAACAACCTCCCCCACTGTTTTTTGTGATCAACAGTCTCTTTCCCTTCTTTGCTCAAAATAGTCCACTTATTTCTAAAGAAGGATAGCTTGATCCTTCAATCACATTCCTCTCAGTGCTTCTACATTCATTTTCCAGTTCTATTTTTTTTTTCCTAAACAAAGCCATCTATCATATCAAACTTTTGCCTCAAATATACCATATGAAATAACTTAAGAGGCTTACGTGTTTACGAAATTCATCATGTTTCACCGCCATCGACATCGAGAGTGTTCAACATACAATGTTCAGGTTAATCAAGTTTGATGCCTATATCTTTATAGAAGTCCTCCAAAAATCTGATATCTTATTTCGTAGTTTACCAATGTGTGTCATTTACAAGAAGACAAGCCACAGGATAAATTTTGAGCACTGGGATTCCCACATCCGTCCCTTATTTTGGAAGGTTACGTTCTCACTAGCCCTAAGTCTATATATTTTACTGATGAATCAATTAGAAAAGAGAAAACTTGTAGTTTATATGCAAAACAGATTTACTAGGAACCAACTTTCTTTAATAATTTTTATGCACTATATTCATGACATTCATGTCTCACAAATTACTAGGTAAATCATTTTCACAATAAAAGTATTCAACTTCTTCTGCAAATTTACTATTGTAGTGTGTAAGGACATGATTAGACCAATTCAATCACTTGGAATGGAAATTAATTTATCATGAAATACCAAGGGTTCAAATCTCCTGCATACCGGCCGTGTATAGGCTGGTGCATACCAAACTGCTAGGAGCCAGTATGATAAAGTCCAGCATACACCAGCAATAAGCCAATTGGGCCCCCATGGCATCATATTGAGGTGTACCGATCCCATACTTGCCCTATATTACTCAGTACCTTTTTTTTGTAATTTGCTCATTCATACCAAAGCATATCGAGGCACATTGCCCCTATATAAGGTTCTTACAATACCGTCCAGTTATTGATACGATACCAATGCTCGGGATTTGAATCCTTGATGAAGACTTATGACGGTTGAGTAAACATATAAAAATTAGATACATCTTTCATAAATCATTTATACCGAACCAAAACAATCAAATTTTCATAATGTGCATCACAATGTAAAGCGATCAGAAGTTTCATGGATTACCACAGCAACTTTGTATCTACCAAGAAATGAGAAAGACATTCCATGCAAAAAGGGACCATATTCACACAGATCCTGTAATACCCAATAACGCATGGAAAGCAACAAATCTATTAATAACAAACCTAGCACCAATGCTTCATAGGCTTACCAATTAAAAGAAATGGGCCAAAAATTCCAAGAAGAAACCATCAAAAATTCATCTTGTTCAACACGACTTGAACATTTTTTATGACCATTATAAATGTTCTTCAAAATTCCAATTTTAGACTGGAAGCATGTGATCTTTCGACCAAAATCCACAAGAATTTGCATCCCTAAGACAACGAACACTAGAAACTAGAAAGATTAAATGTCTCAAGCTTACAAAATACGAAAACAAATACATAAGAATGTAAACGAACCTGGAGGCGATGTATCGTGATCGCAGACGTATACACGCATGCCACCCTGCACACAGCTCTCAATGCGTGATCAAAGACGGAACAATTCTCAAAAAACACTAAAGAAATGAACATCTACAGAAGATAATTGGGTAAGTTCGGGGTAAAATGGGGAGAAGGAGGTAGGGTTTGGGAGGCCGAGGGAGGGTTTGGGCTGCGAGAGAGGAGAGAGAGTTTACCATGTTCGAAGAGAAATCGGCGGAGAAAAGGCCGCGAGAGGGGAGGTTGGGGAGGTATTTGGAGGCCCCCGCAACCGCCCGATCCGAACCTCGCGCCGCCGCCGCCGCCGCCGCCGCCGCCGCTAGGCTTCCGCTCGCCGGTCCGGCGGAGCCTTCCATCCTCAGTTATTTTCTAGAAAACAAACTTGAAAGCTACAGCACCGTATATGAGACGATATATATACACATCCCCTCCTCTTGTAAGTAGTAAAACTAAAAACATCTGATATTAACAAAGTAGTTGAATCCCAATTGCAAATTAATTTTTATTAATTAGATTAGATTTTTCATGTTACCAACTATGGAAAAAAAAACAAAATCAAATCAAAACATTTTAATTCTTGGTAAAATTTCAAATGATTGAAAGCATATAAACAATTATTTTATGGTGCAAAAAAGAAAAAAAAAGAGTAAGGAATCCAAAATATCCATATTTTGGCTAGCATTATGTAAATTGCCATATGGTATAATTTTCTTGAGCTCACGGGGCATGCTAAATGTAATCAAATTTAGATTTGTAAGAATTTTTTACTATACATTAGTTTTCTTGCATTCTATTATTTGATTTTTTTGAGATTGATGATTATTGAAGCAACTTAGATCTAGGAGCATTAGTTTAACCCTAAAGACATTTCTCCCTTGAAAATTTATGTTGGGGTATGTGGAGACCTTTGGTGATGAAGAGAATTGAAGGAAAATCAATTTTGCATAGTTTTCTGTCTGGCGGACTGTCGGAGTCGACTCGAGCTTCAGTCGAGTCGACTCGGGAACAGTCGAGTCGACTCGAGGTCTGTCGAGTCGACCCGAGAGGAGAAAGCCGCAAAAACCATGTTTCTGTCTGGACTGTCAGAGTCGACTCGAACTACAGTCGAGTCGACTCGGAGCATCGTCGAGTCGACTCGAGATACAGTGGAGTCGACTCGAGATCGTGCCAGTTAAACTGGAAGTTGTTCAGACGTGCCAGAGTCGACTCGGACTTCAGCCGAGTCGACTCGGGCTCGCGAAAAATCGTACGGACGATTTTCTTTTGGTGTTTTTGGTAGCGTTTCGACGGCTATGATCATCTGAAGGTCTTGAGACTATATATAGGACTCATGAGAGCCCTAGGGTAAGGGTTATTGGCCGTATATTTGAGAGAGACTCTTGTTTGTGAGGCTAGGGTTCTAGAGAAGAAGAGGATTGGGATCCTACTTCTTGTGCAAAGGGAATTCTGTGTGAATCTCTTGTAGATCGATCGCTTGTGATCGTTCGGGTGTGTGCTATCTCTGTAATCAGTTCATCCTTATTGAGATTTGGAGCGGTGGAGGACGTAGGCTATTTGTAGCCGAACCTCGTTACATTTTTGTGTTTGCTTTGCTATTTTCTTCCTTCTTCTTTCTTTGATCTTTGATAATCCGTTGCGGTGCTCAAGTGTTTTATCCTACTGATACCACGGGGTAATCTTTTGCCCTTCGTAGGCGGAGCGAAGAGGTGATCCTTGAGTCCGGAGTCGAGGGAGCGAGAGAGTGCTTATCCGTTTGTATCTCTCTTGCTTGTCCGACGTCGGTGGCGGCGCTGGTGTGAGTGGGTTCCGGTGCGGGGCGCCGACAACAATTGGTATCAGAGCTATTGGTTATTCTGCAATCACGGATGAAGGGAAGTTGCGAATTGAGAAGTTCAATGGCACGAACTTCGGGTTTTGGAAGATGCAAATAGAAGATTACCTTTACCAGAAGGATCTCTATTTACCTCTTGGAGGTAGAGCAAAGAAACCAGAGAAGATGTCCGATGAAGACTGGGAGGTCCTCGATCGGAAGACGCTCGGCACCATCAGATTGTCACTTGCATCCCAAGTGGCATTCAACATCAAAAACGAGAAGACGACGATGGAGTTGATGGCAACATTGTCGCGGATGTACGAGAAACCCTCAGCATCAAACAAGGTATTTCTCATGAAGAGGTTGTTTAATCTTCGTATGAAAAATGGCGGCAGCATAGCAGAATACCTCAACGAGTTCAATGGACTCACGGCCCAGTTGGAGTCAGTGGAGATTAGTTTTGACGATGAGATTCGGGCATTGCTAATCCTCTCCGGATTGCTTGATAGCTGGGAGGGCCTGGTGATGGCGGTGAGCAACTCTTCGGCAACGGGGAAGTTGATTTTTGATGACGTTGTGGGAGTGCTTCTGAGTGAAGAAGCAAGAAGAAAATCTTCTGGAGCTACGGAGTCGTCTGGAAGTGCACTAAACACCTCTGACCGGGGAAGACAAAAGAAGGACGGTCGATTTCGAAGCGACTCGAAGTCGAGATCCAGCAGGTCTCGAGCACCTCAGAACAAGGGAGCGAAGTGCTGGAACTGCGGGAAGACGGGGCACTTTAGGAGGGATTGCAAATCTCCTAAAGGGAAGCAAGGCAACCACACCGAAGGAGTCAGCAAGGATCTGGCAAATCTTGCTGAAGACGGTGATATGGATGCCCTCGTTCTATCTTTGTCTACCTGTGACGAGTCTTGGGTGATAGACTCGGGCGCGTCTTTCCATGCTACATCCCAACGGAAGCTTCTTGAAGGATATGAGAAGGGAGACTTTGGCAAAGTCTACCTAGGGGATGGAGAGCCTTGCACCATACAAGGAAGGGGAAGCGCGGAAGTGAAGTTGGTTTCTGGATCTTCACTTGAGCTTGAGGACGTACGGCACGTACCTCAACTGCAGAGGAATCTGATTTCTGTTGGACAGTTGGCGAGCCAGGGGTACAAGGCTACTTTCACAGCTGATCAGTGGAAGATATCCAGAGGTTCGTTGACGGTGGCTAGTGGCAAGAAGGTTGGGACACTTTATGTCACCAACGGCACGGAGAACTCTATTGGAGTTGTTGCAGCAGATGTGGACACCAAGTTATGGCATTGTAGACTTGGGCACATGAGTTATCAGGGACTGGAGGTGATGCACCAGTTGGGAAAGCTGCAGGGTCTCAGGAGTGTTGAGATGGACTTCTGTGAGGATTGTGTTCTTGGAAAGCAGAAGCGTGTTTCATTCAACAAAGAAGGTAAACCTCGAAAGCAAGAAAAGCTAGATCTCGTACACACGGACGTGTGGGGGCCTGCACCAGTTTCTTCCATTAGTGGATCTCAGTACTATGTTACTTTTATTGATGATGCTACCAGGAAGCTTTGGGTGTTCTTCTTGAAGCACAAGTCAGAGGTATTTGGGGTCTTCAGGAGATGGCAGGTGATGGTAGAACTCGAGACAGGAAAGAGGTTGAAATGCCTGAGATCGGACAACGGTGGTGAGTATTGTAGCAGGGAGTTTGAGGACTACTGTGCAGATGCTGGGATCGTCAGGCAAAGGACAGTTCCAGGAACACCACAACAAAATGGAGTTGCTGAAAGGATGAACAGAACAATTAATGAGCGTGCCAGGAGTATGAGGATACATGCTGGATTGCCACAGCAGTTTTAGGCGGAAGCAGTTAACACTGCTGCCTACTTGATCAACAGAGGGCCATCAAAGAAACTTGAATTTGGGATTTCTGAGGAAGCATGGACAGCGAAGAAGATTGATTTGGCGCACTTACGAGTATTCGGTTGTACCAGTTATGTCCATGTTGATTCCAGTCAAAGAAGCAAACTAGACGCCAAATCAAAGAAGTGTATTTTCGTTGGATACGGAGGTCAACAGTTTGGGGTACCGGCTTTGGGATCCCGAACACAAGAAGATCATTCGTAGTAATGATGTGGTATTCAATGAGAAAATGCAGCAGAGCACTGAATCAGAAACAAAACCTGTTGAGCCGTGTTTTGTGGATCCTGAAGAGGAGTCTACAAATTCTGGTGAAGCATTGGCACCCCCTCCACAACTAAGAAGGTCCACTCGTAGTACTCATGGGAAGCCTCCTCAAAGGTATGATGGGACTCTTAGTTATTTGCTGCTCACAGATAATGGCGAACCTGAATGCTTCACGGAGGCATTGGAGGTTGATACCAGGGAGGAGTGGGAGTTGGCTATGGATGATGGGATGAAGTCATTGGAGCAGAATCAAACGTGGGATTTGGTGGATCTGCCCAAGGGGAAGAAAGCACTGTCAAACAAATGGGTTTACAGGCTGAAGGAAGAGCAAGGCGGGAAGAAGCGATACAAGGCCAGGCTGGTTGTAAAAGGATTTCAGCAGAGAGCAGGTATCGACTTCACAGAGATCTTTTCTCCTGTAGTCAAGATGAGTACTATTCGAGCGGTGCTGAGCATGGTGGCAGTAGAGGATCTTCACTTAGAGCAGCTTGATGTGAAGACGGCCTTTCTCCACGGAGATCTCGATGAGGAGATATATATGCAGCAGCCGGAGGGATACATTGCAGCTGGCACGGGTGACTTAGTCTGCAAACTAAAGAAAAGCCTCTATGGTTTGAAACAGGCACCCAGACAATGGTATCTCAAGTTCGATAGTTACATGCTTGAGATAGGATACAGGAGATGTCAGGAGGATCACTGTTGCTACTTCCGGGACTTCGGTACATCTTACATTATCTTGCTATTGTATGTTGATGACATGTTAGTTGCAGGAGCTAGCATGCATGAGATTGCAAAATTGAAGCTGAAGCTGTCAAGAAAATTTGCAATGAAGGATCTAGGAGCAGCAAAACAGATCCTTGGGATGCGGATCAGTAGAGATAGGTCTAAACATATCCTCAGACTATCTCAGGCGGAGTACATCAGCCGAGTACTCAGGAGATTCTGCATGGAGGGTGCCAAACCTGTTGGCACACCGCTGGGTGCCCATTTTAAGCTCTCAAAAGGGCAAAGTCCGAAGACGCGGGTGGAGGAGCTCAATATGTCAAAAATTCCGTATGCATCGGCAGTGGGGAGCTTGATGTACGCTATGGTGTGTACGAGACCAGACATTGCTCAAGCAGTGGGAGTTGTGAGTCGCTTCATGAGCTGCCCAGGCTTGGAGCATTGGCGCGCAGTCAAATGGATACTGAGGTATCTGAAAGGCACTGAGCACATGTCATTGTGCTATGGAGGTTCTGAGATCCGGTTACAGGGCTATGTGGACTCAGACATGGCAGGGGACTTGGACGGCAGGAGAAGCACGACAGGGTACTTGTTCACCTTGGGCAGTGGAGCCGTTAGTTGGATTTCCAGGTTGCAACCAGTTGTTGCATTGTCGACTACGGAGGCGGAGTATGTGGCAGCCACAGAGGCGTGCAAGGAACTAATATGGCTTCAAGGCTTGATGAAGGAGCTTGGGAAGGAACAGAAGGATTGCATGTTATATTCAGATAGTCAAAGTGCAATTCATCTGGCAAAGAATTCAGCTTTCCATTCAAGGACGAAGCATATTGACATACGGTACCACTTCGTGAGGTCATTGCTCGAGCAGGGACTCGTCAAGTTGGAGAAGATTCATACAAGTCAGCATCCTGCAGATATGTTGACGAAGGTCGTCACGGTGGAGAAGCAGAGGAGTTGTTCAGCTTCTGCTGGTCTTCATGCTTGAAGACGTTGAGGAGGCATCGTACCTATTTTACTAGGATGATTTAGTTTCAGTGGGAGCACAGAGGAGAGCCAAGTAACAAGAGGATATACCCAAGGTCTCCAAGTGGGAGATTGTTGGGGTATGTGGAGACCTTTGGTGATGAAGAGAATTGAAGGAAAATCAATTCTGCATAGTTTTCTGTCTGGCGGACTGTCGGAGTCGACTCGAGCTTCAGTTGAGTCGACTCGGGAACAGTCGAGTCGACTCGAGGTCTGTCGAGTCGACCCGAGAGGAGAAAGCCGCAAAAACCATGTTTCTGTCTGGACTGTCAGAGTCGACTCGAACTACAGTCGAGTCGACTCGGAGCATCGTCGAGTCGACTCGAGATACAGTGGAGTCGACTCGAGATCGTGCCAGTTAAACTGGAAGTTGTTCAGACGTGCCAGAGTCGACTCGGACTTCAGCCGAGTCGACTCGGGCTCGCGAAAAATCGTACGGACGATTTTCTTTTGGTGTTTTTGGTGGCGTTTCGACGGCTATGATCATCTGAAGGTCTTGAGACTATATATAGGACTCATGAGAGCCCTAGGGTAAGGGTTATTGGCCGTATATTTGAGAGAGACTCTTGTTTGTGAGGCTAGGGTTCTAGAGAAGAAGAGGATTGGGATCCTACTTCTTGTGCAAAGGAAATTCTGTGTGAATCTCTTGTAGATCGATCGCTTGTGATCGTTCGGGTGTGTGCTATCTCTGTAATCAGTTCATCCTTATTGAGATTTGGAGCGGTGGAGGACGTAGGCTATTTGTAGCCGAACCTCGTTACATTTTTGTGTTTGCTTTGCTATTTTCTTCCTTCTTCTTCCTTTGATCTTTGATAATCCGTTGCGGTGCTCAAGTGTTTTATCCTACTGATACCACGGGGTAATCTTTTGCCCTTCGTAGGCGGAGCGAAGAGGTGATCCTTGAGTCCGGAGTCGAGGGAGCGAGAGAGTGCTTATCCGTTTGTATCTCTCTTGCTTGTCCGACGTCGGTGGCGGCGCTGGTGTGAGTGGGTTCCGGTGCGGGGCGCCGACAACAATTTATACGATGCTAAACTAGTTGATTGGCTGGTTCTCCATCCTATAATTATGTGAAGAGCAAATGGATAACTAGGTTTCAACCATCAAGTGGATATTTGGAAGAAGAAGATTAAGAGTGGGGTCGGTACTTTGCTAATATAAGCAATAACTATGGCAAAATCACCCTCGACCTAAATATTATCAAACTTGTAAATGTAAGAGGATGTTATGAGGCCCTCCCAAGCATCATGAAGCTCTGCTTAAGGCACTGTGATTAAGGGATTAAGGTAATATCTTAGGACTAACATGGATCGATTTGCTTTATAAGCTTGCACCTGCTTTCTTCTAATTGATGCGTCAAAATTACCTTTATGATACAATTGGTGGGTTTTCGTATCTAATATCTTTACTTGTAGCCATATGCATTTATACATAAAATTCATAAAATTTTACATAATCAATCAATAAATATTTTAAAACAAACAGCAAAATTATTATCCTAGTTTAGATAGTTACATACATGCATATTTTTATCAAGATTGGAGCACTACATAATTAGCATCGAGACAACCATAGTTTAAGCTATAGGTTACATTTGAAGCTTTCAAGTTCTAATTTAGCTTATTGGCAAAGTGTCTTTTATATTTCATTAGAGAATAGATTCAAATGATCTATCAGGATGATTTTATTTTTTTCTTTTTTGTGTATTAGAGAAAGCTGCCTTATTATATCTGTTGGCAATTTCTACCAAATAAAAAGCTACAACTAATACTTTGGAAATGCATGTCTCTAGTAAAGATATATTTTTTAAAGGAGCCTAGTAAAATATTATACCTAAAAGTCAACTTGTCAACTTTTCAATCTATGATATATCAAATTAAAAAGTAGAGTAAATTACAAAAATTCCTTTGAGGTTTATATTTATTACACGTACAACCAATTGTTTGTAAAACCTATCCTTACACCAAATTAAATTAATAGTGTTAGTGAATCTATTTACCTTATGTGAAAAGTCAAAATTGCTTCTGAGTGATGAGTAAATTACAAAAAATTTTCTAAGATTAGAGATAAGATATACTTACATCTAATAGTTTGAAAAACCTATGCTTATCCTCCAGAGATTTATTTTTATCTAACACTTTCACCCATAACAAAATATTAGCCAAATTGTTAAGTTAAATGAGGTTTAAATTACACATCAAAAAAAATTTAGACAAACTAGCCTTAAGTGATATAACATTCACCCAAGAAAGAGAATAACCATGAGATGCTATGGGTATGGAGCTTGATCTTGATGAATTATCAAAAAAGAGGTATGTGCCAAAACAAATGCCATTTAAATCTCTCAGAAAAATGGATGCATCTAAAATTTTTTGAGACAAAAAACTAGTATCAAGAGTTTTGTCACTTAAGTCAGTCTATTCATGATCCAAGCCAAACTATGGAACTGCAACTGTTGCACCCTCTAAAAAGAAGAGTTCTCATGCATGTACTAATTTGGATTCTTTTGATGATAGGCTACCAGAGCTATCATAATTCTATATACAATTATAAGAATCGTCATCCATAGTAACAATGTTAAGAAATCATGTCTACGGTATTGGACAAGTAGAACTCATATCAACAAACGATACATCAACATCTCTAATCTCTGTGATAGATTGGCTAGAAAGTGAAAACAAAACCTGATCTGAAAAGACGCTCGTTGCGGAATGCTGGTCGGAAATTAAGGATGCTTATTGTCGAATGTCGGTTGGAAAGGAAGCTTGTTATAGGTCACTCATTGGAAAGAGACACTCATAGTAGGATGGCGAAGTGAGAAAGAAATTCTAGCCACTTAATCTCAAAGAGAAGAAAACTCTTAAGGATGAAAGATTGAAGAGATCGGAGAATTAAAAAAGTTAAAAATGAGCCTTATTTTCTTATAGGCGTAATTTTGACTTTTTACAATAGATAAATGATTTTACTAACAATATCAATTTAACTGGCTATAACTAGAGATTTTACAAAATGTTGGATATAAGTGTAATAAATATAAACCTTAGAAAGTTTTTGTAAGGTTATTTTGGTCATTTTAAAAATTTTCTAACGTGGCACTTGGGTCCCATTAAAAGTTAGCGGTTTGACTAATGTTTGATTAAGCTATGGGCTAAAGTATTGGATAAAAATAAACTTCAAAAAGGTAAGCATAGGTTTTTCTTACTATTGGGTGTCAATATACTAATCTCAGAATTTTTTTTGTAATTTACTCTAAAAACTATTATGGAATAAATCCTTTTGGTTTCTTTTTACCTTAGTATCATAAAATAAATAAATGCATAAGAAGAAGGGTAAGTAATTCAACTCTACTAAAATTAAATGACAAGTTCCTACATATAAATTTTGTGGAAATAAATTTTCATCTGAAATTCTTTGTATACCATTCAATTATTGCTTGTCGATATTGTGCTTATCAATGTTAATATTAATTTTATGAAAAAAAATCTTTTTGCATATTTATATATTACTTTTCGTCTTAAACTTAAAACATCTCCAAATGGCATAAGCACTAGGAGAGGGGTGCCATTTAGCAAACTTGAACTCTATTTGAAAGAAAATTAACAATTGATTCTCATATAGGTAAGAGTTCCATTATTGTGATTGTGACTATTTAATTCTACATTTCCCTCTCTTTTCTTTATGTGATACCCATTGACCAGCATAGGAACTCTATAAACATTAAATAGTAATTGCAAATGTAGATCACAAATTTTAGCAAATGGTACATCAAGAAACTATATTTGCATTTGTAATCTATGAACATAGCAACGGTTAAAAATTTTGTTGTGAAAAAAAAAAGCTTGAACATGCTAAGAAATCCACCAAATCATTGTCATCCCCTAGTATATACTTGAATAGAATCTCTAATTATAATCTGCATTATAATTCAAGTTCTCATTTTATATTATAAAAGTCTTTCATGTATTGGCGAGTCATATTATTAGTCTCATCAATGTTTGAACTTTTACAAGATACTTCACAAAGTAAAAATTTTCTTCTTTTATCTTTTACCATATATTTGCAGGTCGTAAGATATTAACTTGTAGTTTACCTTTAAGTCAACCACTTGTTAATATCAAAACCATGTATTTATTCTTCAATTTAACTTTTATGCAGGTTTTTGTCATTAAGGATTTATATTTCAGCAAGTTTATGATCCCTTTAGTATCAAAAATTAAGTTATAGGTTTGTTGAATATTTATCTTCTCCTATCCATGATGCAGATAATTATAGACTTCTCAAAATTCGTCATCAATTGAAGAAAACAAGTACCAAACTAACCATAAATAGTTTATTTATTTGACCATAATTTATTTATTTATTTATTTGAGAAATCAAGTAAGGAAAAGCCTGTCCAAAATTGGGTGGGGGATCAGGACTCTGACCTATGTCATTGGGAACCAAATCCTAATGGCTTTACCAACTACATCCCTGAATGAACTGTATGAAAACTTTTGAAAATTGCTTGATGCTATAAGTGTGTTGCAATAATTGTAAGCCAAATTTGCCATCTAGCTCTATACCCTAACCAAATGGTCTCGCACAAAAATATTAGCTTATAAAACAAAGCACCATCTCACATGCTAAAAAGAAAAAAAAAGATTTTAAATTGTTTGGATCATTTTATATTTTCAATAAAATTGTATACTTAAGTGGCGAAATGAAAATAATCTTGTGAACCGTGCTTCAAGACAACAAAAAAAAAAGTAGATTGGCCATCCTACATAACAAAAATGATGTCTAAACTTTAAATTAATAATTTTGTTAGTGAGGCTTCAAGATTCAGGTTGGAAAGGTGACCCAATGGGCTAGTCTATAGGTTTATCAGAATACGAATGACACTTTATAATGGTAATTCTATCACTTTCTATGTGGCATAGAGTCTGCAAACAAAAACTTTATTTTCATGTCATAGTGAACCAACAATTTGTCATGCTAAAATAATATTTTCTCTAGACTTGCTATATCCACTGCAAACAACCTGTATTAGATTCTAAAAATTTCTGAGTTATACGTGTGAGGTCTCTATTTTTTCTATTTTCCAATAGAGAGAAAAAAATTGGGGTTACATTTCCCCATTTCACTTCCAAGAATGCCTTTCCTTCCCTTTCCCCATATCCACCTTAATCTCATCTATCTCCTTTAAAACTTAGATGGAAATATCATCATTCATCAAATACTTTTTGATGGGGACATCAGAGCCCTTCATCCAGATGATCCTGAGCCCCCGGATTGAGTCAGACTCGTTTATTTACATATTTATTTTATTTTTATTTCTGGGCTTGTTTGCATTTTAGGGCTTATTTGTGTTATTTGTGGGCTTATTAGGAGTTATTTTTGTATAAGGGGGTTTTATGTTAATTGTGTTTATTTGGCCTTATATATAGGGGACTATTTTCATGATTAGGATTTTAATGAATGATTAAAAACTTTCTTTTTCCCACATCTTATTCTTCTTCTTCCTCCTCCTTTCCTTCTCTTCTTCCTGCGTCCCTATAACCTCTTCTTCCTTCTTCCTCTTTTGTTCTTCCTTCTTCTCCTCTTTCCCCGTAGTTGAAAACTTATATTGCTGTCAAAATTCAGAACATTAAACCTTTTACTTCCGAACCCGTCCTATTACCCATTAAATCTTGATATTAAATTAGCACATTCTAGCAACAGGATGTTTTTCAACATTATTCGTTCAAATTACTTTAGGATCAGAACAACTGAACTACTTGATTGCAATCTAATTTCTTAAATTGAATAATCTTAATCCTTAATTCTGAATAACCGAAGTAAAAATCAGCAACATTTAAACTTTAAGTTATTCTTGTGAAGACTTGCTGATCTCTGAAATCATAATAGATTGCATTAGTAGGTTGTCCTGCATCAAATCTGGTCCTGCATTATACTTATAAGGGTTTCATTAGTGACACTGTATTTCACATCATCACCCAGTGTCATCATTGCAAGCCAACCTGTAGTGATATGGAGCACTATCTCAATCAACCTAAAACCCCTGTAGCTACCATGAATTCCGACATTTTGAGGTCTCTCCTAGAACAGATCATTGCCATGCAGGCTGGATACAAGGAATTCAAACAAGAGATCTATGAGCTCATTCTAGGACCCCTGCGCCGCTAACCCCTATTGCAGCCCAACCTAAAATCGGTTTGGTTGCACCACCTGTAATCCTTCCCCATTTTCTTGGGCACCAAACCCAATGCTCAAGGTGTCAACAATTCGACCACATAGCATCCCAATGTTCCATTAGAACCTACCTGATTACTGAACCAAAAGTTAGAAGCCAAGAGGTCGAATATGTCGAAGAAGTCTATGAACCAAATATAGAAGACTATGAAGAAGACTTTGAAGACAAACCTACAGAATTAGACTTTGTCCAAAATAATTTCCAAAGGGAGACTATTGATCTAAGTACAACCAAGCCACTTCACATCACTACTATCGAAGAGGTAGTGACAGATATTTAGAGCTAGCCACCTGAATTGGCACTTGTAGCTAAAGATACCCATGTGGCGTCCAATCTTGAACATTCCCCTATAGTAGTTTTCCTTTTAGAAGAGTTTCATGATGTAGTCCCTGATGATCTTTCGGATGCACTTTCTCCAATGCGTGATATCCAACGTGCAATTGATCTAGTTTTCGAAGCATCTCTGCCCAATCTTCCACATCATAGGCTCAGACCGAATGCACACTACAAAATAATTGATATCTCCCGGCGCTATATTTCGTCTATACCGACGCTTTTAAGCGTCGGCGAATTTCTCACCCACGCTCCTCAAAGCGTGGCTCCGACGTCGGGCAGGTGGGCGTGGGGCCGGTTTAGGCTGACGCATGAAGAAAGCGTCGGCGGTCTATGCCGACGCTTTAAAGCGTCGGCGAAGGTGGCCTATGCCGACGTTTTTAAGCGTCGTTAACTATGCCGTTAGCCGACGCTTTTAAGCGTCGGCAAACTTCGACCAACCTCAGCACTGTTGGACTACACAGACGCTTTAAAGCGTCGGCGAAGGTGGCCTATGCCGACGTTTTTAAGCGTCGTTAACTATGCACTCAGCCGACGCTTTTAAGCGTCGGCAAACTTGGACCAACCTCGGCACTCTTGGACTACACAGACGCTTTAAAGCGTCGTTAAAAGCGTGCCATTTTTTGCCAGTGTTGTGCGGGTCGCTTTTGCCGACGCTTAAAAGCGTCGGCAAATGAATTTTTTTTTAAAAAAATTTATAAAAGTAATTTTTAATACCCTGTACACATTAAATTCTAACAAAACAAATACACTAAATCACATATATAACAAAATACACGTCACAAACAAGAACTTTGATTACATTCATATTATAATATTTGATTACATTGTACTTCAAAAACATTCTAAAAATATACATCTCAAATTTCTAAGTACACAATCTACGATATGTATCAAGGATCGACGACATCATCATCTCTACGAGTAGATGAAGTATCATCAACCTACAAGAAAAAAAAATACTTTAGAAACTAAAAATACGAAAGTCATCACGCTCATACAAGAATACATTATAATTATATAAAATATTCAAATATATTTAGTTATGTACCGGAGGAGCAAATCTCTGCAAAAAAGATGAAATATGGTTAAGCTGATCCTGCAAAGATTGTATATTCAACTCTTGGCTCTGCTTCAACTCCGCCATATCAGTCATATGACTCTGCCTCATCTCCTCTATCCTTGTCTCATATGACTGCTTTATCTGTGCCATCTCTGTCTTCAAACTACAAACCTCTGCAGTGCTAGTACCTTGTCTGGCATCTTGGGTATATCGGCTCACTGCAGACAGCTGAGTGGGGGTAACTCCGATACCGTAACCCCTCACGCGTCCATAACGTTCTGGGCCCATCAATTCTGCATAGACCTGACCCTCGACGCGACTGGCCGCGTCGGATGATGATGACTCTCCGACGCGCTCTCAAATAAGATTTGTAGCTCTTTCCTATATCTCTCTCAAAAAAATAAACAGTCACATTAATAATTTAAAAGAAGTAAAATTAATAAAAAAATTATGATCAAATAAAAAATGAATACATACAACTATATCTCTCGACTCGTCCCGGACAAAGCTGCCATCTCGGTGAGTGTGGGTCATCTTATAAAACTCTACCTCACCAGGCTCTCTTCCATGCTCTACTATCTACACTGTTAGATGTATGCCCTAGAAGCCAATCTGGCTGACACATTGTTAATTCTAGGGACATAATTTTGTACTTGACTATTTATTATTGAATAAATAAAAGACATCTTTTCATTCATATTATTTATGTGTCTATGAATCGTCCAAGAAATTAATAAGATGATGATGCATATTCTCAAGAGTTGAGAATTTGAGCCATGTATCATTGGTGATTAATTTCTAAATGCTCCTGATCAATGGATCATCACGAGGATGGTGATCGATCCGATCAGTGCACAGATCACTTTCCTTCTCGATGGATGAGACTTGAGTCCATAGTGTAGGGACACTGAAGTGATAGTGCAGGTGCTTGTTAGAGAACAAGGGTACTGAGCGTGACCAAGACAAGAAGTCACTTGGATGTCTATCCACTCGTCAGTGACTTGCTTGATGTTGCAGTAGTGTGACTGGTCCTTTGACCTGCGGTGCTTCGGCTACTCACAGGGAGGTTATTGTAGTTTGACTGCACACATACATGGTCCCTAGCCATATGGGTCCATGCAGTGTAGATTGGCTGCAGTAAGTTCACTGTAGGAGTAGGGTATGCACCTATAAGGAATCTATCGACCTTGATAGATAAGGAGAGATCCTATGTGATTTATAAGACTAAGTTCGTAAGACCTCGGCCGGGGCAGTATGCACAGTGGAGAAAGAGTTTTCCACTCTCGAACTTAAGTCGAATAAATCTTCACATATGACAGACGATGGGGTTTGACGAGTTGTCCATGACCTCCGTCCTGTAGGGATCCACGATAGTAGGACTGTATCATACGATAACTGCACCTAGAGGTTCACCATTCTATTCTGCTGGGTAGCCACTACATGCTGCTAGGTGTCACTGGTGGATGGTGGGACTCATAGGGATTATCTTGATGATCGATAAACCCTAATGAGTTGAGTTGGAATCGTTCCAACCCATTGAAAGGAGTCTTCAATGATATTGTGATAGAGATCACAATATATCTCACTACCAGTCAGAGTAGAACCTATGGGGTCACACACACTAGAAGTATTGACCGATCTGATGGTTGAATAGTGATTAGGAATCACAAGTAATCAATTCGATTGATATTCAGTTGAAGAAGGAACAAAGGGAATTAATTAATTGGACTTGAAACAAGAGTCCTACTTCGAGTAGGATTCCTAGAGTCCTAATTGGATTAGGACTGGAAATCCTAGTTGGAGTAGGACTGGGATTCCTACTTGGATTAGGATTCCCACAATCCTACTTAGAATAGGATTTTTGAATTCAATGTGAATTCCTACTTAGAATAGGATTCCTAGAAGTCCCAATTGAATTAGGACTTCGGATTCAAATTGAGTCCTAATTGGATTAGGACTAAAATTAAATACATCCTAATATAGATTAGGGTTTCTTAAGTCACAATTAATTATTAATCTAATGAATCAATAAGACTCCTAATTGGATTAGGATTGAAGAGTTCAATTGAGTCAAAATTGATTCAAGTACTAATTGGATTAGGACTTACCTAGATTGGATCCATTGGTTCACCCTTGGGCTAAGCCTAATAGGATTAGGGCTTAACCACATTAGGGCAATGCAAACCCTAATGTGGACTAGGGTTTACCAAGAGGGAGGGGCGCAAGCTCCTCCCCTTGATCACTTGGTGCGGCACAAGAGAGGGGGCCGGCGCCCCCTCTTTGGAAAGTCATCTAGGGCTCCTACTTTGGAGGAGCCCTAGATGGCTATAAGAAGGCTTATGAAGCCGGCGCCCTAGATGATTGCTTCCTCTCCCTTTTGTGCCGTGGCCACCCTCTCCCCTCTCCTTGTTTCAGCCGCAAGCAAGGGAAGAAGAACTCCAAGTGTTGGCGGCCTCCTCCCCTTCCCTTGCTTCATCCAACGCAAGGAAGAAAAGAAGGCTGCGTGGGGATTCTTCTTCATCCTCTTCTTCATCCTTCTTCTTCCTCCTCTCAAGCATATTCAAGAGTTGAAAGAAAGAGAGGAGATCAGCCATCAAAAGAAGTCTTTGCAAGGGAGCTAGCACCCCGGGAAGACAAGAGATCTTTGATCAGGTCCTCTGCTTCGTGTGGATACCCGTAGAGGCCGGACGTTTGAACGGCTTCAAACGAACCCTCAACCTAAAACCACGAGCTTCAGTTTGCGGTGATCATCTACCCGCACAAGGTAAAGATTTGATCTCCCTAAAGGTTTTAAATTTATTAATTCTTATCTAATTACGAACGGTCTAGAAACAGCGTTCATGCGATGAACGTCGATCCCGCTTATGCCGATTCCGCTGCAATCTGATTTTTGTTTTGAAATATCAGCGGCATAGGCGGGTTCCCAACAGTGGTATCAGAGCCTAGGCTTCGTAGTTTAAGGTAAGAATTAACTATAAGTAGGCTTATTAGATCTGAAAATTAAATGATCATGCATGCTGAAAATTTCTGCATGCAGAATTTTTCTAGGGTGCTGATTTTTACATGCTAATTTTTATATGATAAAAGGATGATTCTAATAGCATTGTTAATGTGATTACAAAGTTTAGAATCATGATTAGCATGATCAGCAACCTATGTCATGAGATAATCAATTAATTATCAGATCTAAAAATTATAATTGTTGCATATGGTGATGATCATAGGATTCAAACCCTTTTGGTATCAAATGTAATGACCTGCGATGTGATCTGCGATGTCATGTAATTTTTCAGATGCTTGCATGCATCTTATTTGATGTTTTGAGAGGCCTGCGTGCCTCCTAAAAGGAGATGTAATTTATTTTTATTTTTATTTTACATCTGGTTGTATTTCTGTGATGTGATGTACGTCAACGATCAAGTCGAAGATGATGCATGAGATGATCAGGGGTCTAAGCGGTTGATGGCGATTGGATCAAGAGTTGGTCAAGGATCGAGTCAAGGAGGCTTGGAACCTATTCAAGAGTTGAAGACCAGTTGATCGATTGACGTGCATGTGCTTGTAATACGACCTAACTAGAATCCATGATCATCACCGATTTAAAGTTTAGCTTTAATTATTGCTGCGATTATAAATGCCTGCAATGCGCCGTTTGCATGTGATGTGAATGAGAGTCGGGTAGATAGGTTTACATGTGATGTAGCAAACCCAATTGAGACCTAAATCAAAAACCTCCTCAATCAAGTCGAGAGTGAACCGACATGAGCAAGTCATATTAGATTAATTGATCTAATTGGTGTCTAGGAAAGCATGAAAGGTGGTTACTTAATTAGGACCTTACTCTCTGAGTAAGGGGAGCCTCCCACCTGCTTACCTGGCCAATTGTTCGATTACCTCTTATGAAGGGCTCAAGTTGCAAACACTAAAACCTGATTAACCAATATTAAGTCAATAGGTCTTCCACTGTAGTAGAGCTGCTAAAGCCTTTTCTGATGTTGATTTGTCTCGGCTGGACACAGTGGTCAAGTTGCATCGGAGGGCTGGACCTCTCTATAGACATGAGATGTTGTAGGGTAAAGGTGGGGTTGGGCGCCAATAACTGTTAGGTGAGGACCCAATGACGACTTTATTCCTACGGTTATACGGTGGGTCTGACTTAACTAAGAAATGGGACTAATAACTGTTAGGTGAGGTCTTCATGGCTTAGAGACCAAGTTACACTGCAACATGCTTGAGAAGCATTGTACAAGAGTTGTACATTCATCAATCTATGTGTCACCAATAACTGTTAGGTGAGGTGGCATGTAAATTGGTGGGACCGCAGTACCTACTAGAAACCCTAGTCGTGTGGGATTTCCGTTTTCCTACCAGAGGAGTGTGAGGGATTCGAGAAAATAGTGGGAGTTACATTTGTTCTAAAAGACCTTAGAACAGATTAGGATCAAGTACAAAAGTCTAACTAGAATCTTTATTCTCTGCAGATACAATGTCAGCTTCAAACCCTTTGACCCGTATTCTTGAGACCAACCGATTGACCGGAACCAATTACAAAGACTGGCTTAGAAACCTCAAAATTGTTTTGGACTGTGAGAAAATAGGCTACATACTCGATTCAGATATCCCCACACTACCAGCACGTCCTACTGATGTTCAGCGACAGATGCATCAAAAATGGCTGGATGATGACATTAGAGTCAAGTGCTATATGATGGCATCCATGTCTAATGAACTCCAATGCCAGCATGAGAATCTCAAGACTGCTAGGGACATACTAGCACACCTGCAAGAGTTGTATGGTGAGCAGAGTCGCACAGCTCGTTTTGAAGTGTCCAAGAGGCTCTTCAAGACAAAGATGCGCGAAGGGCAGTCTGTCCATGATCACTGTCTGACCATGATCAAAGACCTTGAGGAGCTTGAGAAGCTCGGGATGAACATGCACAAGAAATTACAAGTGGATTTGATCCTACAGTCACTTTCTGATTTATTTGGTCAGTTTATAGTAAACTACCACATGAATAAGATTGAATGCACTAAGACTGAACTGATCAACATGTTGGTAACTGCTGAGGGAGCCTTGAAAAGTTCAAGGGGCAATGTCCTTGCTGCTGAGTTGACTTCTGGTTCCAAGAGAAAGTCTACTTGGAAGAAAAAGAAGCCTGCTAAGAAGCAGAAGAAAGACAAAAAGCCGAAGAAGGAAGTTCAAAAGAAAAAGGCTAATGACAAAGGAAAATGTTTCCACTGCAATGTCGACGGCCACTGGAAGAGAAACTGTCCTTCATACCTCGAGAGCCTGAAGAACAAGAAAGGTGACACACCTTCAGAAGGTATAGACTTGCTCATAATTGAAACTAATCTAACGGTTTCTTCTACTTCTAGTTGGGTTATAGATTCTGGTTCTAGTGCTCATCTATGCACTACCATCCAGGGTCTAAAGGAAAGTAGAAGGCTGGCGGAAGGTGCGGTAACCCTTCGGGTTGGCAACGGGGCAAAAGTTGCTGCTGTAGCTGTGGGCACCTACCATCTGCGACTACCGTTTGGTTTTAGTTTATTACTTAGAGACTGTTATTATGTACCTGCTGCTAGCAGAAATTTGATTTCTGTTTCATGTCTAGCACAGGAAGGTCATGTTTTTACATTTGACAAAGACTGCTGTTCTATTTATTTAAGAAATAAAATAGTCGCACGTAGTTTTATGATTGACAGTCTCTATTATTTACATATGGATGTATCTGTGAATGTTACCGAGCAAGAAGTGAGTGCCAAAGGGTCCAAGAGATCCAGAGATGAGATAAACCAAAGATATTTGTGGCACCTCAGACTTGGCCATATTGGAGAAGATAGGATGAACAAAATGGATAAAGATGGGCTTCTCGGCTCATTGACTTCCGAGTCATATCCAGTTTGCGAGTCCTGTCTTCAAGGAAAAATGGCTAAATTGCCCTTTGTAGGACATGGGGAGAGGACCACTGAAATACTTACCCTAGTACATGCAGATGTATGTGGCCCATTCGATGTGCTAGCCAGGGGACGTTATTCGTACTTCATTACCTTTACCGATGATTATTCACGGTATGGGTATGTGTATCTTATGAGACACAAGTCTGAATCTTTTGAAAAGTTCAAAGAGTTCAAGAATGAAGTAGAAAAACAAACTGGAAAACCTCTTAAGGCTCTTCGATCAGATCGAGGAGGAGAATACCTTAGTGGGAAATTCCGGAACTATCTCAAGGAAAATGGCATAGTCTCACAGTGGACACCTCCGGGTACACCTCAACTCAACGGGGTGTCAGAAAGGAGGAATCGGACCCTATTAGATATGGTCAGGTCCATGATGAGCTTCACTGATTTACCTATGTTCCTTTGGGGAGATGCCTTACTCACAGCGATTTATTTATTGAATAGAGTTCCCTCTAAATCCGTTCCTACCACACCGTATGAGATATGGCATGGTAAGAAACCAAGTCTTGGTCATCTCAAGATTTGGGGATGTCCGGCCCACGTCAAGAGACTACAGGCGGACAAACTAGAGGCTAGGACCATAAGTGCTCGTTTTATAGGATATCCTAAAGAGTCATTAGGATACAATTTTTACGTCTCAGAGGATCACAATGTGTTTGTGAGCCGTCATGCCATATTCTTGGAAAATCAGTTTATCCTTGATAGAGGCAGTGGGAGGAAAATTGAGCTTGAAGAGAAAGTCTCTGAAAAGCAACGAGTCATGGATCCTATTGAACCCATTCATACAGAGCCAGTACACGATGTCCCTCGACCACCTCGTAGATCTAGTAGGGTCTCCCATCCTCCCGATAGATACTTAGATATACTAGAAGAGGATACCGAGGAAATGTTCCTAGTGGGAGATAGGGATCACATACAGGATCCCAAAACCTACAACGAGACGATATCTGATATCGATTTCGAGAAATGGCTGAAAGCCATGAAGTCAGAGTTAGACTCCATGCATTCCAACCAAGTCTGGACCTTAGTAGACCCACCAGAAGGTATTGTACCTATTGGATGCAAATGGATCTACAAAAGAAAAATAGGTTCGGATGGAGAGGTAGAGACCTATAAGGCAAGACTTGTGGCGAAAGGGTATAGTCAGCGCGAAGGCATTGACTATCAGGAGACCTTTTCACCTGTAGCCATGCTAAAATCCATCTGAACATTGCCTGCCATTGCAGCATTTCATGATTATGAAATCTGGCAAATGGATGTGAAAACTGCATTCCTGAATGGACATCTTGATGAAGATATCTATATGGAACAGCCTTTGGGTTTTACTTCCAGTGATGGAGATCACAAGGTCTGCAAGCTGCAAAGGTCCATCTATGGACTAAAGCAAGCATCTCGGAGTTGGAACACTCATTTCGATGACGCAATTAAAACGTTTGATTTCGTCAAAAACGAAGAGGAACCGTGTGTTTACAAAAAGGTTAGTGGGAGCGCTGTCGTATTTCTCGTACTGTACGTGGACGACATCCTCCTAATAGGAAATGATATTCCCATGCTAACCTCGATTAAGGTCTGGTTGTCAAAAGAATTCTCCATGAAAGACCTTGGGGAAGCATCCTATATTTTGGGAATAAAGGTCTATAGAGATAGATCTAAAAGGATGCTTGGCCTTTCACAGAAGATGTACATAGAGGAGGTGCTGAAGAGGTTCAGCATGGAAAACTCCAAGAGGGGTCTCTTACCCCTAAGGCATGGAATTCATCTCTCTAAGAAGATGTGCCCCAACACATCTGAAGAGATTCAACGCATGAGCAAGATACCCTATGCATCGGCAATAGGGAGCCTCATGTATGCCATGCTAAGTACACGACCTGATATAGCCCTTGCTGTGAGTGTCACAAGCAGATATCAGTCGAATCCAGGTGAAGAACACTGGACAGCTGTGAAGAATATTCTTAAGTACTTAAGAAGAACTAAAGATTTATTCTTGGTCTTTGGAGGATCATCAGAGTTAAAGGTAGAAGGGTACACAGATTCAGACTTCATGACTGACGTCGATGATAGGAAGTCAACATCTGGATATGTGTTCTTATGCAATGGTGGTACGGTGACTTGGAAGAGTTCTAAACAACCGATCATTGCTGATTGTACTATGGAAGCTGAATACATCGCCGCCTCTGAAGCTGCTAAGGAAGGCTTCTGGTTCAAGAAATTCATTGCAGAGTTAGACGTGATGACATCAGATGCCATAACACTCTACTGCGATAATAATGGCGCCATAGCTCTTGCTAAGGAGCCAAGGTCTCATCAGAAGTCCAAGCATATAGAGCGGCGCTTCCACCTCATACGCGACTAAGTTGAGAAGAAATATGTAGAAGTGCAGAGAGTAGACTCCGCGAATAACGTGGCAGACCCGTTCACTAAGCAGCTAAGTCAGCAAAAGACTGAAGCCCACCTTGAGAAGATGGGGCTTAGATATATGACTGATTGGCTTTAGTGCAAGTGGGAGATTGTTAGATGTATGCCCTAGAAGCCAATCTGGCTGACACATTGTTAATTTTAGGGACATAATTTTGTACTTGACTATTTATTATTGAATAAATAAAAGGCATCTTTTCATTCATATTATTTATGTGTCTATGAATCGTCCAAGAAATTAATAAGATGATGATGCATATTCTCAAGAGTTGAGAATTTGAGCCATGTATCATTGGTGATTAATTTCTAAATGCTCCTGATCAATGGATCATCACGAGGACGGTGATCGATCCGATCAGTGCACAGATCACTTTCCTTCTGGATGGACGAGACTTGAGTCCACAGCGTAGGGACACTGAAGTGATAGTGCAGGTGCTTGTTAGAGAACAAGGGTACTGAGCGTGACCAAGACAAGAAGTCACTTAGATGTCTATCCACTCGTCAGTGACTTGCTTGATGTTGCAGTAGTGTGACTGGTCCTTTGACCTGCGGTGCTTCGGCTACTCACAGGGAGGTTATTGTAGTTTGACTGCACACATACATGGTCCCTAGCCATATGGGTCCATGCAGTGTAGATTGGCTGCAGTAAGTTCACTGTAGGAGTAGGGTATGCACCTATAAGGAATCTATCGACCTTGATAGATAAGGAGAGATCCTATGTGATTTATAAGACTAAGTTCGTAAGACCTCGGCCGGGACAGTATGCACAGTGGAGAAAGAGTTTTCCACTCTCGAACTTAAGTCGAATAAATCTTCACATATGACAGACAATGGGGTTTGACGAGTTGTCCATGATCTCCGTCCTGTAGGGATCCACGATAGTAGGACTGTATCATACGATAACTGCACCTAGAGGTTCACCATTCTATTCTGCTGGGTAGCCACTACATGCTGCTAGGTGTCACTGGTGGATGGTGGGACTCATAGGGATTATCTTGATGATCGATAAACCCTAATGAGTTGAGTTGGAATCGTTCCAACCCATTGAAAGGAGTCTTCAATGATATTGTGATAGAGATCACAATATATCTCACTACCAATCAGAGTAGAACCTATGGGGTCACACACACTAGAAGTATTGACCGATCTGATGGTTGAATAGTGATTAGGAATCACAAGTAATCAATTCGATTGATATTCAGTTGAAGAAGGAACAAAGGGAATTAATTAATTGGACTTGAAACAAGAGTCCTACTTCGAGTAGGATTCCTAGAGTCCTAATTGGATTAGGACTGGGAATCCTAGTTGGAGTAGGACTGGGATTCCTACTTGGATTAGGATTCCCACAATCCTACTTAGAATAGGATTTTTGAATTCAATGTGAATTCCTACTTAGAATAGGATTCCTAGAAGTCCCAATTGGATTAGGACTTCGGATTCAAATTGAGTCCTAATTGGATTAGGACTAAAATTAAATACATCCTAATATAGATTAGGGTTTCTTAAGTCACAATTAATTATTAATCTAATGAATCAATAAGACTCCTAATTGGATTAGGATTGAAGAGTTCAATTGAGTCAAAATTGATTCAAGTACTAATTGGATTAGGACTTACCTAGATTGGATCCATTGGTTCACCTTTGGGCTAAGCCTAATAGGATTAGGGCTTAACCACATTAGGGCAATGCAAATCCTAATGTGGACTAGGGTTTACCAAGAGGGAGGGGCGCAAGCTCCTCCCCTTGATCACTTGGTGCGGCACAAGAGAGGGGGCCGGCGCCCCCTCTTTGGAAAGTCATCTAGGGCTCCTACTTTGGAGGAGCCCTAGATGGCTATAAGAAGGCTTATGAAGCTGGCGCCCTAGATGATTGCTTCCTCTCCCTTTTGTGCCGTGGCCACCCTCTCCCCTCTCCTTGTTTCAGCCGCAAGCAAGGGAAGAAGAACTCCAAGTGTTGGCGGCCTCCTCCCCTTCCCTTGCTTCATGCAACGCAAGGAAGAAAAGAAGGCTGCGTGGGGATTCTTCTTCATCCTCTTCTTCATCCTTCTTCTTCCTCCTCTCAAGCATATTCAAAAGTTGAAAGAAAGAGAGGAGATCAGCCATCAAAAGAAGTCTTTGCAAGGGAGCTAGCACCCCGGGAAGACAAGAGATCTTTGATCAGGTCCTCTGCTTCGTGTGGATACCCGTAGAGGCCGGACGTTTGAACGGCTTCAAACGAACCCTCAACCTAAAACCACGAGCTTCAGTTTGCGGTGATCATCTACCCGCACAAGGTGAAGATTTGATCTCCCTAAAGGTTTTAAATTTATTAATTCTTATCTAACTACGAACGGTCTAGAAACAGCGTTCATGCGATGAACGTCGATTCCGCTTATGCCGATTCCGCTGCAATCTGATTTTTGTTTTGAAATATCAGCGGCATAGGCGGGTTCCCAACATACACATACGGAAAGTATATTGGTAAACTATATATCATGATACGTGCTATATGTTAGTAGAGTTTCAAATAGTTTCAAAAAAACTTACGAATTCATTTCTACGTCTCGCATAACTCTTCGAGCCTGAAGTATGAGGAACTGCTTGAGATGCTCGTGCAGCTCTACCAATATTAGAATATGTCTGCCAAAATAAAAGCACACAGTATAATATGATTCAATGTATATATTTGCAATTTATATTAGTAATAAAGATAATAGAAGATATTGAAACAATATACATGACCTGTCCTCTTTCAGAAAACCAGTAGTGAACAAGCTCCCTCCACTGCTGAGGGTATACATCAGGAGGAGTCACACGAGCAACCTCCTCCTCTGTCATACCCTCGCGCTTGAAGTCCGTCTTCAATTTTGCTTTATATTCTTTCCATTTGCGGTTGAGGGACTTTAGCACCCAATCATGGCTCTCTGGAGGGAGTACAAACTTACCCTACAACAAGGTACAGAATGTTATAATAATATTAAACCTCTAAAATAAAATTATGGTACAAAGCAAATTAACATACAGAAGGTGTCGAATTAAAAAGAATAAATTCAATTCATTACCTCTATAAGTTTAAGAAGCTCAACCTTATACGAAGGAAGCATGTCATTCCACTTCGTATAGTTGTGCGGACACAGCTGACCCTTGCGTGCAACCGATCCTAAAATGCTTGATAGAAGACTTCCAGCTCTATTGATGGGCTGCCCCAATTCGTTGCATCGGATGATGATCTTCTCACCCGGAGGAAGCTTCCACACATCCTTTGCTTGAGTGGGTCCCCGTCTCGTCCTCACCGTCCCTTGTCCATCTATTAAAATTAAATAAAATATGTCTTAAAAAGTTGAAGACAAATATGAACATAAAATATGAACTTTAAATCGAATTACCCTGGATCCGGAGCTCATCCTCCGGGCAATCAGCAGGAGGCTCGTGCTGAGATCCTGACTCGTGCTGCTGGTGCTCACATGGCTGCTGGGACTGTAGGGACTGATCAGAAGTAGATCCCACCTGAGAATGCTGGAACTCCACATCTCTAAATCGTCTCCCCCGGGGCATATTGTTACCTGGTATGCATAAAAAAGAATCAATATTTGGTTAAATAATAAATTTATACTAAATAAAGTTCCCCACCATTTTTTGCTCTTATTTTAGTTTAGTGAGTTCCCCACCATCTTTTGCTCTTATTTTAGTTTAGTGAGTTCCCCACCATACTGCATGCTGCAATGCAATCGATAATTATGTATCTCACTTGCAAAAGCAAAGTTTCATAACCAATTTACAAGCATTGGATTGTGCTTCATTGCTTGGTCTGAAGTTGCAAAAAATGAATGTTACCAAATTAACCAAGGAATCAATGTTACCAAAAACTGGGGAGTACAGGAATCAAGGAGAAGGTATTACTTTGGATTCTCCTAATGAGATTTAGGTAAAAAGCAGACAAGCCCACCTTTTTTAAAGTGCAGCAAGTTTATAATCAACCGAATGTCACATCTAGAGCTACAAACCTTTGTCCTCCAAAAGCACTTAGAATTATATTAATGAAAAGATATCGAAGAGTAGCATGTGGGAGCATGGAGAATGGATATGGCACAAGCTTCACATCTTGAGGCATTTGGTTCTGCACTTACAGTTTCTTGTTGGATGCAGCTGGAACAGTTGATGCTCCATGATCCACTATCACAAGACCAGATGACAACAGTTCTTGCCAAGCAGCAGGCTATAGTCAAAGGAGGAAAAAAGTCCCACATGATTCAGGCCGGAGATGAGCTGATTAAGGCAAAAGCCCGTATATGGTCCTAATTTTTGTAGATGAGCTGATTTAATACCTTTAAGAAATGCCATGATGTATGTTATTAGCATATAATACAATGTTAATTGATGAAACTAGATTAGAATTAGAAATAAGAATTGCAGAGGACAGTTGATGATTACTCAAATTTGAGTTACTGCTTTTGGGATTTGGGAGAGGGTAGTGATGTGAAAAATGCTGGAGTGCTGAAGGATGGACTTTGAAGCCTACAGGAGGAGGGAACCAGTACAGGAACATGAAGACATTGGGGGAGGGGGATTTGCTGTACTTCTGTTTTTAAATGAGTCAGGAATCAGAGTGCTTAGGTTGTAGGGGTTATACGCAAATTTGGAGTATCAATTAGGTGGTTAAGAATAATTTATCTTATAGACAATGGGAACTTCATCTTGCCTGATGCACCTAATTGCTGTGATCGATCATATTCTACATCTGGGAGCAGTCCTTAAACAGAGTTCGGGGCCTTATTTTAATTCATGTAACTTCTGTTCTTTTTCATCTGTACATTCATGCAACTCACAGCAAATTGGCTATTCTTTGCACTAGTGACCTATAAGAGAGTATATTATGTCTGCTTTTCTAGGCTTTAACATCTCAAAGAATGGATATTTTTCTCCATAGTATCTGTACCTTGTGCTTTGACTAACACATCTCTGACTGTGACAAGGTTGTATTTTTAGTCATCTTTGACCATCATAATAGTAAAATCTAAAGCGGCTTAGTCATCTCTGACCACCTGTATAGTGAAACTTAAAGCAGCAGCTATTACTGTGTCAGAGTAGCATTATGAAGAACTGCAGCTCTGACATAGGCAAGAATAGCATCAGATTGCAGCAACTACACTAGCATTGATAATGGTGGCACAATGCTAAACTATTCATAGATGGCCCATGGTTCAGAAACTTTTGTGATTGAGTTAAAATAGAGACCAAGACCTTGAAGCAACTTGAGGGAGAATACTCTTTCAAAACTTGATTTTACAGAAAGCATCTTACATCAAATGGTGATTATATCAGCCAACAACAGCAGAATGCAAGTGACGGCCGTACCCTAGGTTCCTAACACAAGTTTTCATCTTCTCCTGTTTAGGTCCAAACACCACTAGTTGCAATTGACATTCACATTCACATTCTGAAAATCAGAGTGTATTAAGTCATATATCTTTTAATGGTCCATGCTTAAGCATAAAGGAAATTAAATATTGAATGACACTTGAGTAACAGAATAAGCATCATATAAAGTAACATGCAGTTTTTCTTTTTAACAATAATGAATGGAAGGCAAGAATATCTAGTCCATGCCCCAAATCAGCAAGCATGCAATTGATGGTTTGATGTTACAAAACACAAAGCTCTTCAGCATTATAAGAAGTCAAAACTTAGATTATTGGAACTTGGTGGTTTTCCTTCCCATGTTTCTGATGGCCCGAGAAGACCTTTCCACTAAGTTGAATGTTGTCAACAGGCCTTAAAGTTCATAGCATCTATACTATTCGTGCTTCACAATTTCAAGCTTTGCGGTTGCTTCTTCATCGAGTATTTTGTGGGAAACATGATTTCCACCTAATTGAATGCTTTCAAGTTTAAACCCCTAATATTGTGCATTAATATTTGACTATAGCCTGCTGCTTGGCAAGAACTGTTGCTTTCATATAATCTCCAAGGAGGAAAAAAGTCCCACATGATTCAGGCCGGAGAGTGTTGGGTTGATAAAAACGGTACTCAAATGGGCTTACAAGCCTATAAATCCAGTAGAAAATTCAGTCCAAATCTTGATAGATTATCTAAACAGGCTCTTGGGAGAACTGATTTGATACTTAATTTTTTAACTTAGCCAAATAGCAACAAAATAATAAAAAATAATAATTGTTCAATGTGCATCAACGATCATACTTATCAGGGTTGCCGCTCGATCGAGGTTTGAGGTCTGCTCGGACGGCGCCGGAGAGAAGGGAGGAGGAGGAGATCCTCGGGCGGAGGCAAAGCTAGAGTATCAGTAAAAAAAGAAAAAAACACCCACGAACACATGAACAAGAAGAGGCGGAGAAGGAGGAGAACAAGCGAGACGAGAAGGAGGGAAGGGAGGAGGAGAAAAATACCTCAGGTGGAGGTCGGGGTTGGTCGGTCGGCGCCGGAGAGGAGGAAGGAGGAGAGGAGGTTGGAGTCGAACGCTCGGCACCGGAGAGGAGGAAGACGGGTGGCAAAGGCAGCGCCAGAGACGAGGAAGATGGAAGCTAGGGCAGTGCCGGAGAGGAGGAAGACGGAAGCCGAAGAGGAGAAATAGGGCAGAATGAGGGAGGGATCGATCGGGGTCGGGCACTGGGTTTTAAGGGTTTCTAGCCTTAGACGACGCTTAGAAGCGTCGTCTTTGATCGACGCTTATACGCGTCGTGTTTGCTCGACGCTTATTAGCGTCGTCTTAGGCCGGGGACAATAATGACGCTTAAAAGCGTCGTCCTAGGTCCAGTTCCCACGCTTTGCAGCAACGCTTTCGCTAGACGACTATGACGACGCTTTTAAGCGTCGTTTATTCTTCAAAATGCCGACGCTCTTAAAAAGCGTCGGCAAAAGTTGGCACGGCAGAAAATTTTGCCGACGCTTTTTCCTAGCGTCGGCAAAAAAGGGTCGGCCTTTTCTAATTTTACTGTAGTGGCATATGCTAGGACCTGGAATTTAATGTTACCGACAGTTGAATTTGCATGTAATAGTTCGGTTAACAAGTCCATAGGTATAAGTCCATTCGAAGTGGTGCATGATTACAAACCTAGGCAACCCATAGACCTATTTTTCATGT
Source organism: Phoenix dactylifera (assembly GCF_009389715.1). Lineage (NCBI taxonomy): Eukaryota > Viridiplantae > Streptophyta > Magnoliopsida > Arecales > Arecaceae > Phoenix > Phoenix dactylifera. The sequence continues at coordinate 3,600,789 of NC_052405.1, read as the reverse complement.
CTCATCAGTATAAATTCTTTGAGTCTGCACAACCAATTGCATCATATCCACATTCATTGCATCAAGAAATCAGCAATTGTAGTCACTTTAATAACTTAAAATATAAATTCCTTGCTGATTTACACAGATGTTATAAAGAGTTAAGTGAAAAAGATTACGTCATGATAAGAATTAGGCTTGAACATTTCTTCAGATATGTTTAAGAAATTGCAAACTTGTAGTGCAGAACCGTTCAAAATCTTAAAGAAAATCAGTTCGAATGCATATGTTGTGGATCTTCCTGATGACTATAAGATTAGTGCGACATTTAATATTGAAGATTTAGTCCCATACAAAAAGATAATATTCATGCCTTCTGACCTCTTTATTGATATACCTGCCCATGTTGGACACCCTGACCTATTACCTGCTGTTGAGCCACCACCTCCCAAATTTCATGCACGCAGAGAACAAATAGAACATATATTGGATGAGCAGGTTATTTCAACCAGGAACGGTGGTTACCAATGTTGCCTTATTTGGTGGAAAGGTCGACCAAAGTCTGATGTGATGTGGATTTTCAGAGCACAGTTGCAGCGCCTTAACCCCGATCTTCTGGAGCAGTACGACAGCCAGCCAGACCTGTACTCGATGGGGACCTGTACTCGATGGGGTCGAGTTTTTCTCACCCGAGAGGAGTTGATGGGGACATCGGAGCCCTTCATCCAGATGATCCTGAGCCCCCGGATTGAGTCAGACTCGTTTATTTGCATATTTATTTTATTTTTATTTCTAGGCTTGTTTGCATTTTAGGGCTTATTTGTGTTATTTGTGGGCTTATTAGGAGTTATTTTTGTGTAAGGGGGTTTTATGTTAATTGTGTTTATTTGGTCCTATATATAGGGGACTATTTTCATGATTAGGATTTTAATGAATGATTAAGAACTTTCTTTTCCCCACATCTTATTCTTCTTCTTCCTCCTCCTTCCCTTCTCTTCTTTCTGCGTCCCTATAACCTCTTCTTCCTTCTCCCTCTTTTGTTCTTCCTTCTTCTCCTCTTTCCCCGCAGTTGTGCTGCATCACTTTTTCTCTGTGTTCCATGTGCATTAAAGGTGCTAAGTTCAAATAGAATAATAAGAGGAATAATATGGTATTGCATATTCCTAGATTGGCCAAGACGTATGCTTTCGTCATTACTAATCCTAGGAGTTAATAACGCATATCTTATAGCTTATTAGGAATATTGTAAGGAGACAAGTGCATGTAATAGTAGGGATGAAAGGCAATAACGAAGTCTAATCATTTTCAACCTATTTTTCATGCAATCTAAATTAAGGAAATAATCAAACTCTATTCTTCCCTTGCTGTTGGTCCTACCACTCCCGCTCCCTCCCTTCATATCCACCTCATCTCTCTTATTCAATGCTTTCTTTCTTTGGGCTACGTTTAGCTGAACTTGTAGTTTATTTATGGGATGCCCTA